>NC_090996.1:17309737-17934737 GCF_041146395.1 Eulemur rufifrons
CTCCTCTTTCCTCCTCCCTATTCTCTCCTCCTCCTCCCTCCTCCTCCTCCTTCCTCTCTCCTCCTCCTCTTTCCTCCTCCCTATTCTCTCCTCCTCCTCCCTCCTCCTCCTCCTTCCTCTCTCCTCCTCCTCTTTCCTCCTCCCTATTCTCTCCTGCTCCTCCCTCCTCCTCCTCCTTCCTCTCTCCTCCTCCTCTTTCCTCCTCCCTATTCTCTCCTCCTCCTCCCTCCTGCTCCTCCCTCCTCCTCCTCCCTCCTCCTCCCTCCTGCTCCTCCCTCCTCCTCCTCCCTCTCTCCCTCTTGCTCCTTCCAGACACTCAGGGTGCAGGTCATTTCTGCATCTATGGCCACATGGTCTGCTGGGCCCTGGGCTGCAGCTGTGACTGTGAGCGACCCTGCCAGGAAGGGAAAATGAGCAGGCAGGTGGCCGGGGGAGGGGGCGGGCTTAGTGGGGCTCCTGAGAAGGGACATTGGAGGCTGCACCGAGGACAGCATGGGGGAGGGTGGTGACCCTTGACATTGGGGGGTCTGGCGGGTGGAGGAGGGGTGTGGATCCATTGGTGAATTAGAAAGTTCACTTTATGTGCAGGGTGGGGAGAGGGTCCTAAGGGCCCCAGGGTGACTGGGTGCTGACCTGCGGGGTGGGGGTGGGGGCTGTCTCTCTGACGCCAGGCCTGTCTGGCTCTCAGCACGCAGTAGGTGTCCACCCCTGCCCCCAGCACGTGGCTGCGTGGGGGCTGGGGGCGGGGGACTCCCAGTGCTAGGCCGCTTTGACGCTTGCTGCGGTTCCAACTTGCTTTGCTCTCAGGATTCCAGGCCAGCTGGACAGGGGGCGTCCCACCCTGCCTCTGCTGACCCCATGCTGTCCCCAGACACGTGGCTGCTGCCCCAGGAGGCATGTGGGAAGGTGCAGGTCTCCTATACGCGGTGGAGTTGGGACGGGGCCCTGGTGGGGGCCACATACCTCGGATTCCAGGGGGCCTCAGGAAGAGGCCCTGAGCCCGTCCGGTTCTGGAGGCCAAGACACACAGCCTGAGCTTGCTGGGGAAAACACCGTGTGATTCACACAGGCCTGCTCGATGTGGGAGCCGGAGGCTGCGTTTGAAGAGAGAACAGGGAGAAAACTGGAAAGGCCTCGCGCCTTCTTACTCTCTGGGCCTGTTTCCTGACGGTTGGCAGGAAGACTAAAGATACATCCCCTGTGTGGCCTCTCCCACCTCCGCAGAGCCAGGCAGGCTCTCCCGGGTCAGGTGGGGAGGTGGGGATGCCATCGTGCGGGGGAGGGTTGGGGGTGGGCTCTGAGCCCTGTGTCAGGGCTGGGGGGCAGGGACCTGTGGCAGTCTAGGGCCCGGGCACCATGAAGCTTCGAGCTGACCTTGGCTGACAGCTCAGCTGTGTGGGATCCTCTGTCTGTGTCTCCCTTTCACATGCAAAGAGGCGCCGAATGTCCCTGTCATGTCACAGCTCTGGCAGGTACAGCCTCCTGGTGGGGTAGATGGGTGGAGAGAAGGAGGGAGATGTTTTTCAGGGCCCACGAGTCGGGCAAAGACCCTGTTTCAGAGTTGGGGGAATGTAAGAGCTGCCCCCGTGTTGCCCCAGTCCCTAACTCAGTGGCCGAGGAGGTAGGCAGTGGCTGCGGGACAGACCTCTGAGTCCACTCCGTAAACAGGATGAGAATTGCCAGCACTGCCCCGGCGGGACACCATGTACTAACTCCTGTGGCACAGCCAGCACCCAGCGGGTGCCCAGGGAGCAGGCGTGGAGCTCCCGCCCGTACCTGGAGCTGCTGAGAGTGGAGAGGAACGGGAGATGCCCAGGCCACCTGGGCTCCTTAACCTCTAGGGGAATTGGCTCAGTGAAGATACTGGAAGAGGAGGGTTTTAGGGAACTGACTTCCCCAACTACAAAGGAGGGCCTGAGACTCGCTAGGGGAACTGAGGCTGGGGCCCCAGGTGGAGACGTCTCTAGTTGCTTAGGTGAAGGGCTAGGGGCCTGTGTGGCCAGACCCCATGTGGCCATGCCAGTCTATTCAGATCTACCCACCCATCCTATGTATTCATCCATCCACCCATCTACCCACGCACCCACCCACCCATGCCCCCTCCAACTGCTCTCATTACCTCGTCTGTGCCCAGCGTGGCTCTGGGTGAGGGATCCAGCAGTGACAAGACACAGCCCCGCCCTTATGAGGCTGACACTCTGGCAATCCAAATCATGGGGAAAATAGAGGGCAGAAGCCCAGGGACCTCGCAAAGTCTTTTGCCCCTGGAGCTCCCCTCTGGGGTGTGGCTGAGTGGCTGTGGAGGGCCCCTACAAGAGGGTCCCCAGGGAGGGGGGATGGATCGACAAGCCCCCTCTGGTGTCCTCTTTGGTCTCATGCTTAAGGACGAGTTTCTAGGGAGGAAAAGGGCCCCACCCCGCGTGCCTGGGGGCTCCGTCCAGCTGGAGCACTGGCGGCAGGGGCGTCTGCCAGGCAGGTGTCAGAGGCCTCGATAGCAGGGCTTTCTGGGCACCGGGCGCGATTCCACAGAGCCCGTGAGCCTTTGGCAGGCCCCGGCCGGGAGCCGCAATTGTAGTGCACCTGCCGTGAGCCCAGCGCCGCTATGTGAGGGCCTCACTATGTGAGGGCCCCACCCAACTCTGGGCAGGGGACGTGGGGGCTCACACTCGCGGAGGGCCCTGCTCAGGTCTGAGCCCAGGTGGCTGCATCTCGGCAGGGACCTGCCCCGAGGGCTGGGTGGTGGCCGAGTGCCCAGTTCGGATGCCTGAGTCCTGGTTTCATTCAGGAGCAACTGGGAGCCACAGGAGGCCAGCGCTTTGGCCACCTGCAGCGTGACCTTTTATTGCGGTCCTCTGGCCCTGGGCTGAGGTGGGTCTCAATTTCCTTCTGGCCTCCACCAGGATTACTTAATGGACAGAAAATAACTCAGCATGGGGCTCAAGTGTCAGCTGAGGAAGAGCCAGGGCCAGCCCCTCCTCCCTGGGCGCGGCAGTGGGCTGGGGTGGCAGAGGGGGGAGAGAGAAAGCGCTGGGCCGAGTCAGAGCAACTCAGGGCAAACCAGCAGCTCTTTGCTTCAAATGAGCCAACGAGGCCGCGCACAGGCCACGGCAGGGGTCAGGGAGGTGTCTCGGTGGGTGCAGAGGCCCTGGCACCCGGGCAAAGATCACTGGTGTTTTCTCTCCTTCTTCCCACTCCCCCACCTCGGCCGTGCAGAGGCACGATGGGGTCCTCACCTGGTGAACCTGGCCATGGGTGCACCTGCCACGTGGGGCCCACCTGTTTATGAACCGGCCACGCAGACGGCAGCCCCTGAGGCCGGCCAGGCCTTCTCTGCTATCTGCACCTGTTACGCGCCGCAGCCAGGTACGCCGGACTCCTCTGCGGAGCGGTAGTCCCCTCTGCACTCGACTCTCTGTTGTGGACGAAGCTGTGTCCCCCAGATTCATAGGCTCAGGCCCTAACCCCCAGGATGACTATGTTTGGAAGTGACCCAGGTTAAATGGACTCATAAGGGCCCTAATCTGGCAGGACTGCTGCTGCTCTGGAGGAGGAGGAGACACCGGGACCCCCTCCCCCTTCCCAGTGTGCACAGAGGAAAGGCCCTTGAGGACTCCGGGAAGGCTGCCGTCTGCAAGCCAGGGAGGGAGCCCTCACCTGACGCCCTGATCTTGGACTTTGGACTCCAGAGCCGTGAGGAATAAATCTGTGCTGTTTAAGCCACAGGGGCTGTGGTATTTTGCTTTAAGAGCTGTATACACTGAACACTCTCCAAACCCCACGCAATGTGGACCCCATCTTGTGCCACTGCTGAAGAATAGGGGAATAAGCAGGAGGGCTGGCGGGAGGCCTGGGACAAGTCTATGTCGTTCCCTGGGCCTCAGTTTCCCCACAGCCTGAATGGTCTCTGTGTGTTCTGCCCTGCCGGGCACCCTCCGGCTCCCTGTGTCGGGGCTGCCCTGTGGAGCAGGGGCTTGATCTTGGGGAGAGCAGCAGTGTGTGCTCAGGCTCGGGACAAGGTGGGTGCACAGGGGACGAGGCTGGGTCCCGGGCCAGGGCAGAGGTCTTCTCACACCCTTCCACCCCCTTCCCCAGCTGTCACGACGCATGTCTGGGGCTCCACTCCATCACTGGCCTGTAGAGAATGCCCAGTTGGCTCGAAGGAAGGCTGTCCTTGAGTGACCGCTGTCCCTGGGATGGTCACCCCAGTGTGTGTAGATGAGACTCTCAGTCCTGCCCAATCCCTGCCTGCTGGAGGCCCTAACATGTCACCTTTGCCTCGGTGACACGGACCTCTGTCCTCCACGCCATGGGGGGATGGATCGGCCCACAGGGAACAGAGTAAGCTCTTGTGTCCTCAGCTTCCATGCAGGGCCAGATGCCAGGGCATGACAGAGGCCAAGGCCCCCTTTGGCCCCAGTTTCTCCAGCTCTAGAATGAGCAGCTGGATCAGACTTTGCTGGGGACCCCCAAGATCTTGAGGGTATCAGAAGTTTATCTGCAACTTCTGCCTCAGTCCCTGAGCTTCATTCATGTCACAAGTCCTGGGTACACTTTTCACCCAGTACCATGGGAAGCAGAGAGTATGGGGGAGCTCTGTGCTCAGAGAGACAGAGAGAGGCAGAGACAGAGACACGGAGATCGCTGAGGACCTGGCTCGTGTGGTCGTGGGGCTGGGGGTCTGAAGTCTGCAGGGGTGGAGGAGCAGGCTGGAACCTCGGGCAGGGTCTTGTGTTACAGACGTGAGGCGAATCCCTCCCCGGGAAACCTCTCGAGGTGACCCGCTTTAGCCAGGTAAGACCACCCACGTCACGGAGGAGGATCTGCCGCACGCAGAGCTCACTGATGTGCGTGTTGGTCACATTCGCAACGTAAGGACCAGCGTTTGGCCACGCAACTGGGTACCACGGCCTGGCGGAGCAGACATGTAGGATCCGTCATCTTGGTGCCCATGCTGTCTCCTAGTGTTGTGGCCCCAGGAGAAGCCTGTGGCTTCGGCTGCTGGTGTGCCATGATCTGCCCCTTTGCCAGTGGTGTTGCGAGGGTCCCAGGCTGTCCCAAAGTTCCCTGTGGAACTGGGCTCCAGTGTCCCACCGTGGTGCCAGTGGCCTTCCCTGCCTCACTGCCTGCTGCTACCCTAAGGCAGCCCTGAAGGTGAGAGGGTTTGTGGAAGGAGGGAGCCCCTTAGGGCAGGGGCGGTCCCCAGCCCTGACATGTGGCTGCGTCATCCATCCAGGGAGGCCATGGCCAGTCTCCTCCCGCTCCCTGAGCACAGGGCTCCGTGTGTCCACAGCCAGGAGCGAGTCCCCTCCCTACAGAGGGGGATCTCTGCACCTTGAGGTCAGGCCAGGGGAGGCAGGTGAGGCCCACCCTGACCACCTGCTGAGTGCTGCACTCTAGGGACAGAACAGCCAGTGCCACCAGGATCTGAGGGTGGTGGGAACCTGCAGAGAAGTCAGGTCTGGGGCTCTGGGCAGGGCCTCCTGCAGCCCCAGCCAGCACAGACCGGCAGGGACACACAGGAGCCCCGGAAGGAGGTCCTGGCAGCTGGTGCCCACTTTGCACCCCTGAGGAGTCCTGGCCCCAGTGGGCACTCGGGACGGGACTCTGGACGCCGGTGACTTTAGGGCCAGCTTCACTTCCTCCCGGCTGGAGCTGGACAGAGAAGAGCCCCCTCCCTCAGCAAGTCTCTGCCCGGCCATGTGACCCCCAAAAGGGCTCGGGAGTGTGCGTTTGCCAAGCGCCTTCCGGTTTGACCCAGGCCCCTTTGCCAGCGGCCGACCCACGCAGGCCCTGTGTTCTTTCCTGTGTGGCGGAAGCGCCTTGGCCAGGCATTCAGAGCGGAGCCGGCCCGGGCCTGACAGTGATGGATGGGCCGGGACTCTGGGTTACTGCCGGGCAAGGGTGAGGCTGCTCCGCTCAGGCCGCGGGACAAGCTGGACGCAGCCCCGGGCTGGGGAACGGGTTCCGGAGGCAGCAGCTGGGCAGGTGGACGCCTCTGGTGAACCGGGCATTTCCGCGGCTATTTTAGTGAGTGACGGGTGTGCCTCTGCCCCCGCCCGGGTCCTCTGAGAAGGAAAAGGCGCTGCCTGGACGGCAATGGCCCCGCCTGAGCCCACGGCCTGGAAATGGTGGCCCTGGGCCAGAGTGGTTTACAAAACCTAATCAAGACAATGGCATCCCTTGCCCCTTGGGTGCTTGCAACCTGCCCCACAGGTCACATGTCTTCAGAGTTGAATCCCCCAAGGGACGGGCTCCCTCACCCACCCCCGGGGCGGATTCCCGCAGTAGAATGAGGTGGATGTCCCAGCGCAGAGCTGTCCGAGGCAATAGAATGTGAGCCACGCATGCACTTTTAAATTTGCTAATGCTGCATTAAAAGTTTTAAAAAAACATGAAAAATTTAATTTTGAGCATATATTTTAACCCAAGAATCCAAACACTGTCATTCCAACATGCATGCAATCAGTATCGAGATTGTTAATGGGATATTTCACGTTGTTGGACGACCTCTCCGTCACCCGTGCGTGTTTTATATTCGTGGCTCGCCTCACTGGGACCTGTCTGTCGGGTGCTCGGTGCCACCCGGCCTGTGGGCCCTTCGGGACAGCGCAGCTCACCGCCTTCCCTGAGAATCTGTGCGCCTCTCACGGGTCAGTCCGTGTGCTCTGTGCCCCGAGGCTGGAGGCCCGGCCGGAGGGTCTGGGTTCACCCTGTCTGCCCCAGGGCCTGGGGGGGGTGGCTTCCCTGTCCACTCTCAGGCCCTTTCCCCAGAAGCAGCAGGCCACGGCAGGCACACCAGGGTGTCCCTGCCCTCGAGTTATAGCCCCCCGTTGGTCAGCTCCCGGGTTGAAAAGTGCCTGCTGAGGCCCCGGGGAAGGTGAGATAAGCCCCCCAAACACAGGCGGCTTAGGTGGTCTGGGGCTGAACCCAGCATGGCCTCTGGGTGCTGGTGCTTCCACTGCTTCCCTCCCACCAGCCTGTAGCCCCCTCGCCCCGCACGGCAGCCACAGTCCCGCAGCCTCGGCCCACCTGGCGGCTGTGCCGGGAGCAGGCGGCTTGGGGAGGCCTGGCTGTGGCTCCCTCCACGTCCAGCGGGGCGTGGGCCAAACCCACTGCGATCACCCCTCATGGGCAGCCCCCTCCTGGGGCTCTTTCACCTGATGCTCAAAGTGTTTTACAGACACTGACTCTTTACCCTCCCACGGCCTAGGAGGCGCTCGTTCATTTCGTTCGAGATTTACTGCTAGGCCACCACACAAGCCCCCTGCCTCTTCCCCTGACCTCCCGGAAGCGGCAGTGCGGCTCAGAGGAGAAGGCGGAAGGACCAGGCCAGCCTCTGCACTGCCGGGTGCAGGGCATGCTGTTCCCCACGGACCCGTGTCTGTGCCAGGCGCTCACGCCATTGTCACCGTGTGTGCTGCTGAATTCCCACTGCATTCACACAAGCCTTGCAAGTAAGTTCAAGTCTTCTCAATTTTATTGGCAAGGAAATAGAGTTTCAGAGAAATTCGGTGTGTTTGGCCGAGGCGGCACAGCGACGGGGCCCGGAGCTGCTGGGATCAGCCCCACCTGACCCTGCAGTCCTGGTTTCTGTTAGCGCAGCCGTCACCACGCAGGGTGTCGCGCGGGTGACCTGCCAAGCGTGTGGTCAGGGTACGCAGCTGGGTGTGGTGACGGGGCCTAAGCAGCGAGTGCCCACGATGGTCCAGGAGGAAGGTGACTGTAACCGTCGAATGTCGCAGCTCCCGCCTCTCGTTCTCCACCTCCCTAAGCCGCAGTCGGCCCCGCATCGTGTTTTAGGAAGTGTTTAAGGAGAAATCTCTGTGCCTGTTGATTCGTGCTTCGGGCCCCCAGAGGCGGGCAACAACGAGCCGCAGCTGCGGGGACAAGCCCGTTCTCGCCGGCCCACCTGCGTCTGCTTTGATAACCCCGACGACGTCGCCGACTCCCCTCGCGGTCGCCTGCCAGTCAGGCCTTTGTCAAGGCGCTTTGCTTCAGTGGCCTCGCGGGCTGTTTGGGTTGCAACGTGAGGTGAGACTTGTCTTCTGCTTGACAGGGAGGGAGGTGAAATTACCCTGTGCACAGAAAACTGCAGGTTACACAAATAACATGTCACCGGAGACGGGATGGGGGCCGAGCCTTCAATCACTTCACCAGGCAGGAGCCCCTGGGCCGCGGGCGTTCGCCTGCCAGGGCTCTCGGCGGGTTCCCGGCCCCCGCCCCGCCCCCCGCGCTGCACGTCTGTCTGAAGCTCGTTTCCCCGTCCTGGTGGACATTCCTCCCGTCTCTTCCGCACATCCCTGCCCCGGGCTTTCCTCCGGAAGGTGGAGGCCACCGATCTCCCGGGATCCGCAGGGTGCACGGCAGAGACGCCGCAGCTTCCGACGCCCTGAGCAGCAGCACCCAACCCAGTGTGGACGCTGACTCGGTGGCTACTGCTCCGTGACCAAGCCCTTGGCCGCCAGCCAGCGTTTGCTGCCTGGACCCACACATGTGTCAGGGGCTGGTGGTAGTGGTTCATCCCGTCCGAATCACCCAGAGAATGACGATAGCGGGTGTCTGTTAGTGATGAGGTCCCCCACTCCTGTCCCAGGGAAGACCTGGAGGGGGCAGATGCCTGGGCCACGCCTGCTGCTGGGGCAGAGGGAAGGCTTGGGGGACCCCAAAGCCTGGCACTCAACCTCTGCCCCATGGCCCCCTTACCCGTGGAGTGAGGGAGGGGCGAGCTTGGTTGTCCGGGGCAGCCAAGATGTGGAAACCCCCTTAAATGAAGAGGGTGGGGGGCGGGTCCTAGGGAGGGGGCACTGGGCCCGCACTGAGGGTCTCTGGGTGGGACCTCGGCGGGGGGGAGGAGGGGGGGCACCACAGGAGTCACCTACAGATTCTCCCCAGTGCCTGCTGGCATCCAGGTCTGCTGTTGACCACCAGAACCCCCAGAGCAGAAAGAACTTTCCAGACGCTCATGTCCTGGAGGGTGACAGTTGTGCAGGACCAGCCACATGCCAGGGCTGAGCTGCGGCGTTGAGAGGGCGCGAGGCCAGGGAGCCTCGTGTGACCCTGCAGGTGGCAGAGTGGTCACGGCCGAGGTGCTCCGTGAAGATTCGTGCAGTGAACGCGCTGCGCTTGGGCAGCCTCTGTCCCTGGGCCGTGGCCGCCCGGCTGGGGCCGTGCGCAGGCCTGGGTAGTCAGGGCAGCCGGGGCCTCTGCGGCCCAGGGCGGGGCCTGGCTGCCCTGCCTGCGATGGCCGGTGCAGCAGCAGCTGCCACTTGGAAAATCTGTGACCCGGCAGCTGGAGACTTGCAGTCAGAGCTCTGGGGACGTTTGTCCAGCTGGATCAGACTCCCAGAAAGGGGGACTCGGTGCCTCTGGTGGCAGTGAGGGGCTGACCCACTCCAGTGGTTCTGCCGAGCAAGGCCTGGCCTGTCCCTTGGCTGTCGGCGCAGGCCTGCCCAGGAGGCTGCTCTGCCACCTGCAGGTGTCACTCAGCGCCAGGCCCCAGGGAGCCAGGTGCAGAGCTGCAGGCGGCGCTGGCCCTGAGCCAGGGTCCTGGGCAGGAGGAGGGAGCGAGTGCTGGGCCCACTGGGCGCCAGGGTCCCTCTGTCCACCGGACTGGCAATGGGACCCGGGTTTGCCCAGAACCAGCGAAGGCATGCTCAGATTTGGGGCCCTGTGCCTGACGTGCCCTGCCTCCCACAGAGGTGCCAGCTCCCTACTCGCCACACCTCGCTGACCCCCACAAGGATGCCACGGCCCACGGTCCACCCAGGAGGCACCAAACCTGCCACCCCTGCTGACCCGCGGCTGACCGGGGCGGTGTGCTGGCCCTTCTAGGGCCTGGGTGGTGATTTATGTGCCCAGGGCTGGGTGACCCTGGGGAGGACGGAGCACCTAGTGTTACACCGAGGGGCCCCAGGCTGTGCCCGCATCCTGCCCCCTGTGGGGGTCCCTGCATTCCCCCCACAACAGCTGGGCCTCCCCTGTTTCCCCCAGATGGGCCTCTCCCTCCCCTGAAGCTGGGCTCCCCTCCCCCTCCCCCCAGCTGTGTCCTCCTCCCCGCTACTGGGCCTCTTCCCCTTACCCCAGGTGAGCCTCTCCCTCCTCCCCAACTGGACTCCCCTCCCCGACAGCTGCCCCCCCCCCAGCTGGCCCCCCCTCTTTCCTTCCTCACCTGACCTCCTGGGTGGGACACGATGGCCCTGAGTAACTGTTGAGCAGGTGCATCGGGAGGTGCCGTGCGGTTCCCTCGGTGGGTTCCATGGAGTCCGTGGGGAGGACAGCAGCTGTCAGTCGATTACTCCCAGGGCTGCAGGAGCGCCAGGTTGAATCTCGGGGCAATGAGGAGCCCCTGGGGCCCTGCCCAGCACCCTGCCCAAGGGCAAGCAGGGCAGGGGCCTCGGGCACCCGGCCAGCCTGTTCTCACACCACTCACTTTCCTGTGCCCCTCGGCAGCCTGAGGACGTGGTGTTGGTGGCCCCACTTTTAACCCACGAGGCTTAGAGAGGTTCAGTGACTCACCTGAGGTCACACAGCTAGAAAATACAGGTTGGGGATTTGGCCTCAGGTCTGTGCGATTCTCTCCCCTGTCCCACTGCCCCCCACACTGGCAAGACAGGGAAGGGGACAAACAGGCTTTCCGCGGTGGGAGGCACCACACTTTGGAGACCCTTCCCTGGGTTACTGTGTGGATGCTTGGGTTCGTGTCCTCAGCGGCCACGGGGGGCCTGCTGCAGCTGGGAGGGTCTTCAGAGGGCTTTGGGAGGGGAGGGAGGCAGGAGGAGCCCTGTGCTCAAGGATGGAGACACAGGCAGTGCAGGCGCCAGGGAGGAATAAGAATACACGGCTCTGCTTGCTCAAGCCGTGGCAGGCTCGTGGCGAAGCCTCACAGAGCCCCCAACAGGGGAGTTAGCAAGGACTCCTCAGCCCCAAGTGACAGAAATGCCACCCACTCTGATTTAGATCAAGAAGGGTATTCACTGGCTCAGACCAAAAGTGCAGGCAATGGGCTTCAGGCACGGCTGGGTCCAGATGCCCGGCAGAGCTGTCTCGCGTGGTCTCTTTGTGACCCTAGCTGTTTCCTCTGCGTTGGCCCCGATCCCAGGCAGGTCCCACTGCTCGGCCCACAGCCCAGCTCGGCAGGGCAGAGCCTCTTTCTGAGCGAGCTGGCCATCACAGGGTCCCTGCCTGGCCCTGGGACAGGTGCTGGGCTCTGGGCCAGCCCTGGGTCATGAGCTGGGAGAGCCCAGAGGAAGATCAGGGAGTGTTTGCTGCAGGGGAGAGGGAGCTTCGTCAGCATAGGCCACCGAGGGCTCAGCAGCCCCTGCCTGCTGCCTCCCGTGACGCGGAGCTCATGACATCATGCCCCGCCCCCCACCTGACAGGGGATCTTGTTGCCCGTTTTGTGGATGAGGACACAGTCACACACCGGCTCTGTTTCCCTGAGGGGTGGCGCAGGGGCAGAGCTGCCACTTGCCTCCCTCTGGAGCACCAGGGTGTGTTCTCGGGCCCCGCCCTGCTGGGGCCATGCTGCCCGCTGTGCGGAGGCTGCGAGTCCAAGGAGACCTTGTGGGCGTGGGCCCGGGCAGGGGAGCTCTGGGAAATGAAGGAAGAAGACGGTCTATGCCTCCCTGCGTGTCTGGGCGACCCCAGCTCCTCCCAAGCTTGGTCTGGGCACCTGGGCCGTGCAGCTCTGCAGTGCCCGATGCCCCAGGCTCAGCCTCCTGCCGTCCCTCAGCCCCTAGGACTCCTGGCTATCCGTCCTCCCAGCCCCAGCTTCCTGGCCATGTGGCCTGGTGGCCCACCAGCACCTTCCCCCGGGACACCAGCCCTTGGCTGTCAAGTGATGGTGGCCCCACTAATCCTCTGCCAGGTGCGACCCAGACCCCAGCCCCGCCGCCACCCGCAGCTGCTCCAGGACCTGCCCCTCTTTTGAGTCCTGCGGCTCTCTGGGTCCTGGGCCCAGGCCTTTCTTTCCCGAGGACCACGGGACCAGGCGAGGCTGCCCAGTGCGAGGGAGCAGGCGCCGGCCTCCCCTGAAGGCCACAGAGCACTCAAATGTGAGGCCAGAAAAGTGTCTGGGAGCCACTGGGGACAGGGCCAAGGCTGTCCAGCCCAGCTGCTCTTTGTCTGAGGACATCTCCCCCCCTCTCTGGTACACCCCGGACCGTGGGGCCAGTCTTCTCTGCAAAACTCTCCGGCCAATCTGAGGCTGGAGGGAAAAGCCCATTGTGGCCACAGGGCCTCTCCCGCCCTCATGGCAGCTGGCCTGGCCCCCTTCTTGTCCTTTGGTTGGGACATTTGCTGACCGTGGCCTTCTCTGTCCAAGGCTAGTGGCCACAGGGAGTGGAGGACCAGTGGGGCAGAGCCCAGAGGTCCCCAGCACCTGGGAGCCCTTGGCTCTTAGCTAAGGACTTAAAGAAGAAAACGCCATGTGGAAAGGAAGCTCTACTTTTTCTCCCTGTTAGCTGGGCAGATCTCTTAAGAGCTAATATTTCCTATATTCAAGCAATACCTTCCAGCGAGGTTGTGCTTTTGTTGTTGGAAGAACATCTCGCCCTGGAGTGGGCAGACGGGGTTTCTGTCTGCAGACACTGCTGGAGGCCTGTGCAGCTCGGCACGTCCTGGTGACGGGACAGCAGGCGCTCTGCCCTGCGAGAAAAGCCCTGGAGGACAGTGTCTGCTGATGTCCGTGGTGTAAACACCCCACTGGGCTGACTTCAAGCTGGGACGCTGTGCGTGGTGCACCCCCAAAATGTGCAAACACTCTGAGGGGCAGGGATGCTGGTAGGAGGTAGTCATGTAATTAGGAAGTGATGCGCTTTGAGCGTTTATTACTGTTGTTTTAACATAACTTATTTATCTGTAAGTTCACATACTTTGCTTTCTAATAAAGACTGTTTGACAGCCGGCTCGCCTGACTGCAGGGCACTGAACAATGGGCTCTTCTGAGCTGGCCCTGGACCCGCTCACGGTAGACCTCGATAGTGAGACCTGGGCCTGCAGGTGGGCATGTGGGCCCTGGCAAGAGGGGACGTGCCACTGAGGCCCAGGCTACCTTGGGACCACTTCCTGGGAACCCGGGGCCCTGGGATTTCTCCCCGAATGGCCCCAAGACAACTTTATGTTTCCCCTTCCTGTCCCTCCTGGGGAGGCCTGGTGTAAGAGTGGACCCGGCTTGGCCGTTTGGGGTATGGTGTCCGGCATACACCCCAAGTCCACTCATGAAGTGGGTGAAGCCGGGGGGGATGGTGGGAGAGAGGGCCTGGCCACACCGTGTCACGAAGCCCCATGGAGGCCGCGAATCCTGACTCAGGGTCTGGACGTGCAGGTCAGCACTAAGGGTCGTCAAGGCGGGGGACACAGCCTGCCATGTTCATTCTGGGTTCACCCCCTGGATCTGTGGCTTTTCCACACTTAGATGCTGCGTGGGCGCTGGCTCTGCACCCAGCCAACGCCGGGCAGGGCGGAGGGAGGCCTGCTGCCCGCCCAGCAGTCGCTGGAGTCCGGGCTGAGGGTGGGTGCAGACTGGATGGCACAGGGTGTGCGGGTTCTGTTGAGGAGTTTGGGCTCCAGCCCTGAGAGCCAGCAGGCAGGGAGAACACTGGCGTTCAGAGGGGTTGGGCAGCGTGGCCGAAGCCACACAGCACGTGTCAGCTTCCTTTCCTGCCCCTGCGGTGACAGCCTCACTGTGTGTGAGTAGCTCTGCAGCACTGTCTCGGGACGGCTGACCGTCCCCTTGCAATCTGTGCCCTGTGACTCACCAATATTGGGTTGAAATACTTCAGAGGTCCCTCAGTTGCTGTGTCAGGACCAAGGCCAGTAGGGGAAGACGAACGCTCAGAGAACTGTTTGCCGTGCGTGAAAAATGCACGACGGTGCTAGGAACAGCCGGAGCTCTGCCTGATGCCTGAGCACCTGGCCACACCCGGGTTTCACGCCCTTGTCCTGGCGCCCACATTGCCCTCATGTGTGTGCTGCGCCTTGGGAGGGCACAGACACCCCGGGCCCCTCGTCAATGGGAATCGGGGAGCTGGGACCTTGTCCTGCTCTGGGACCCACTAGCGCCTGTTCAACCTGCCTTCACCCCCGGGCAGAGGGGAGGCCACGTGGCGTGGGGAGCTCAGAGCACGACACCAGGAGCCTTTTAAAAGGATCTGGGCAAAGGGAGGGAAACCAGTTTTAAACACCCCATGTGGTCTGAGGGAGCTTTCCGGGGTGCAGCGTCCTGCAGGAGTTTCTGCATATCTGTGCGTCCCATGCGGTGGCCACAGCCACATGTGGCTGTCGAGCACTTTGAGTATGGCCTGTGCAACGAGGAGCTGACTTTTACATTTTATTTAATTTTAGCAAATTTAAATTTACTCTCAAGTAGCACATGTGGCTATCGCTACTGTGTTTGACAGTGCACGTCTGGGTTGACAAGGGTTTGGGTTACACGGTGTGGGCCTGTGTCAAAACTCATCCCATGGTACCTGCAAAGTTTGTTAATTTCACTGTAACTTTTACCTAAAACAAGAGAACTGTGAACAGACACTGAACTGCAGTGTCGTTAGATGATGCTGAAGCATGTGGATGAAAACATGCCTGCCGGGCCGGCGCATCCCCACTCCCGGGATTTGTCTTAAATGCTGGGCGCGGGCAGTGAGCTGGCCGGGGAGACCCCTGGAGCAGAGATCGTCCAGGTCCTGATGCAGGTTCCGGAGTCAGACCAGGGGTCAGGCGCCTGGCGGGGCTGGAGTTTGCCAGGAAATGTCCCTGCAGGGCCTGCTGAGGAGGAGACAAACTGTGGAGGGCTGTGACCTGGTTTGCAAATGGCCCTGAGCCGTTTGTTGAACGACTGGCCCTTCGGTGCTACCCCTCTGCAGGCAGACGGGTTTGAGGCTCAGAAGTGACACTGACCAGGCCCAGGAGCAAGGGCAGTGTTCCACAGGGCAGAGGAGATGGGAGGAAGGGGCAGGTCCGGGCTGGGAAATTAACAAGTGTCTGGACGCCAGGCCGCCGCTCCCTCCAGCCTCCCCAGGCACCTGCTGGTGCTCCAGGGGCTGGGGGCACACGGGGGCCAGGCACACTCCTGGCACCGGGCTCCTGAGGTATTCGGGCCTCTTTTCCGGGCACTGCCAGAAGACAGCTCTGTCCTCTCCTCCTCAGCTCCCACGTTGACCCTGGGCCCTGACCCCATCTTTGCGAGGGGGGGGTCCCGTCGCCGGCTCACAGTGTGTGCGGGATTGGGGGCTGCTGCTGCCATCCGTGTGAAACAAGCACAACGCTGGCCTGGCCGAGGCGGGGACGTGAGCAGGGCAGGGCTGCGGCCCCACTTCACAGGTGGGGAAACCAAGGCCCGAAGGAACATCCACTCGGGACTCGGCACTCGGCCAGCACACACGGCCGGGGACGATTTCCCTGACAGTTAATTGCTGCAGAGTCAGGCAGGCTCAGGGTGGAAATCCAAGGAGAGGGAAGAACCCTCCAGCCGCTCTCAGGGTGACCATACGGTCATGCGTGTGCCCAGTAGTGTTGTCGTGTGTACAGGGCCCGGCGGTCACGCCTGCGCAGGCCCATGGGACAGTTTCCAGATGAAATGGGTGTGTGGTGCCATCTGTCACTTATGTCACTTTTAGACTCTTGTGCTCCCGTTAACACGCGGATAGGTCTGCCCCCAGGCATGGCCGTGTTCCGCCGTGCGTGTGCCGCTCCTGCCGGGTGGACGGGGACGGGCACTCACGCTAGGCTGTGTCCATGCAGCCCACACTCCCGGGCGTGGGTGACAGAGCCATCACCCGGTGGCTGCAGTGAAATCGCACTGGGACTGTGACCCGAGCGCCCTTGACCGCGGTGAGGCTGGGGTCGTGTTGCGTACGTGTGCTGTCGGTGCTTCCTTTTCTGGGAATCGCCTGTTCTTGCCTTTTGGAAGAGGCATGACTTACACTGTGAAAAAATGCTCCCCCGCCCGCCCTCCCCAGCACGGGGACACAGGCTGTGCTGAATAAGCCCTTGCTGGCCGCGCGCCGGGCACTCACTGAAAGGGGTTTGTGAACCGAGCCAGGGCCGAGAAGAAAGCAGGCGGCCGCCTCCCAGGGAGTGGGGGCCAGGCCAGGGGCCAGGCCGGGGACACTGAGTCATGGGCAGAGGAAGGGCAGGGCCTGCTGCGGCCCAGAGGAGCCCAATGCTCTGCCCCCGGTGGTTGCGTTGCTGGGCCGAGGTTTCCCATGTGGGCAGCCCCCGTCACCACTCTGGGTGTCCCTGGAGGTCACAGGCTTTGTGGGGCTCTCCTGGGTCCCAGCGTTACCCGCTGCTGCCCCCACCAGAGTTCTGGGGCCGGGGTGCTGCTCTTGCCCGGGATGGCGCTGTCTCCACTGACCCCCCATGGGCGGTGCAAAGGGGACTTTCCCTCCCTCCCGACTCCCCACCCCCACTGAAGTCAAAGAGTGGCCCCCAGATATGCGGTTTCCATGCAGAGCTCTGCTGTCTGCCTGCTGAGTGCTCAGAGCAAAACTGCATCCTGTTGACCAAATGTGCTGACGTGCACTTGTGTACTGTCTGTCCGGCAGCCCCACGTGAGGACCTGGCCTTGGCGTGCGCAGGTGGCTTCCCCCAGCCCTGTGCTGACGAGCCCACCGGGGAGGTCAGCTTGCTTCCCGGGTGACTCCCAGCTGGAGCCCGAGTCTCGCCGGGGCAGGGGCCTTTGTGTTTCCTGCCCACGTGCCCACGTGCCCACGGTTTCCTGGCCGACCTCCCGAGGCCCCTGGGCAGGACGTCCAGTGCTTGGGGTGCTGCGGGTCTTGGCCAGGGCTCCTGGAACTCGGGGACTTGAGGCTGGAGGAAGTCAGCCCCGGAGCCCCCAGACCCCCCCAGAGAGGGCAGAGTGCATTCCTGGGCACGACGCCAGGGCTCCTCCCCTAGGCCCCTCCACGTACCCGATCCTAAGGGGCTGTGCGGACAGCAAGGAGGTCAGAGCTTGTTCTCCGTGGAGGTTGGCGTGTGTGGGCACAGCCTCGCTCACTGGATGCCACGCCGGATGCACATGCCAGGGACAGGCTGGAGCTGGGTCCTGCTGCGTGGGGCCCTCGGACCTGCCCCGGGGGTCAGCAGGGCAGACAGCTTATCTCAGACGTGTCTGCCGCTGGAACGATGGTGCAATGGCCATCACCCCCACTCCCAGGTACTTCTGCAGCGCCGACTCTCCGAGCCTCGGTTCCCTGTTCGGGTTTCCCTCTTCTGGGCTCTCCCGAGTCTGTGACCTTGGATCCTTGCTCCTTGCGCTTGTCCAGGGGTGGCCAGAGGGGCCAGAGAAGAGTCGGTCCCTCGGCACCCCGGCCCATTCGGGTGCTCAGTAGCCACGTGTGGCAGGTGGCTGCCCCACATGGTGCAGACACAGGGCACGGCCATCATGGCAGAGTTCTGCTGGGCAGCGCTGCGCTGGGAGGGCCACGTCACCTCCTTTGTGGGTGGGAGGCTGGGCGCAGCTAGGTGGGTCTGGGAGCTCAGCCGGGTGGGCCCCTGCGCTCGTCCTGGGCTTCCCTGCCATGGCGTGGGGCGTCTTCCAGCCACAGTGGCCGGGCTGTTCCCGCAGCTGCCCTGGCTGACTGGGGAAGGTCCGGTCCGGGGGAGGGGCAGGTCCTTCTGGCATCCCCTGCGAAGACGTGAGACGGGGTCAGAGAGGCTGGAGCCTCTGAGCAGGGCCTGGGGACTAGGGCCGACTGGTCCCCCTGTGGTGTCCCTGTGCCATGGTAGGTGCAGGGCTGGGGGCTCCTGGCTCAAAAGTAGGAGCCAGGTCCAACAGATTCTCCTTCTTTTCGGAGTTTGGAGAAGGAAATCTGGAAGGAATGTGCCACCGACAGAGGAAACGAAAGCAGAAAAGCTGTGAGGTCTGAGGCTCCAGAGGACAGCTGAGGGCGGCCACGGAGGAGGCAACGAGGAAGGAGGGAAGACAGTGGTTCTCAGAGTGTGGTCTGGAGGCCGCTGGGGGGTTCCCTGAGGCTCCTTTCAGGTGTCCTCGAGGTCAAAGCTATGTGGTAATAGCACTGAGAGGACATTTGCCCTTGTCCCCTCATCCTCGCAGCAGTGTCCTGGGGATGTATGATCCGCAGTGCTTGCTGCAGGAGCGGTGGCAGGATCCGCTGTCTCCCGCCACGCCGGATGGCAGGGAGACCCGCCCACCCCTCTTCCCACTCACACTGCCCTGCAGGCTCCGCGCTCCAGCCCGACTGGCCCCGGCCCGGGAGTGTCTGGGGGAGTCTCAAGAGCTCTCCAGAGCTGCAGCTGCGGCAGCGAAGAGGGAGGATGCAGAGACTGGGCCACAGATGGCCACGTGTCTGTGCACAGCTGGGAGAGGCCCGGCTCCTATCAGAGCCCGGCGGGGTTTTGTCCAACGTGTATGGACGTCTGCCCTGGATGCAGCCTCTGCTTTGGCTGACAGGAGCCCCCAGAAGCTCCCGGAAGGCCCCGGAAGGCCCTAGAAGCCCGTAGATTCCCCTCATCCCCCGCAGGTGGAGAAGAGCCACCCCCATTCATGGAAGCTTCCGGGCTCTTCTGCGTTCCTCTTCCTTCCCCCACACCTGTGCTCAGAGCAGGCGCTGAGCGGGAGCCCTGCCTGCCCGGGCAGAGCTGGCGGCGTGTCTGAGATCCCAGCACCCGGGCTCTGTCCCGACCACCCGTCCCAGCACCCACCTCCGTGGAGGGCGCCCCTTGGCCACAGTGGGGGTCCTGGGATCCTCGGTCCCTTCCACGGGGCTCACTTCTTCCCACGACCATCTGTCCCCAACTGATGCCTGGCAGGTTTTGCTGAAGCCTCTCCGTGGCCAGCAGTTGGGGGCTGGGAAGTCCCTTCCCCAGTGACTCACCTATGGTCCCTCTGGCGCCAGGCCCCACTCCTAGGACATCTTGACCCCTCTGTGTTGAAAAGACCCCCCCAGTGTCGAGCCAGGCTCCTCCTAAGATAGCAGCGAAGGGTCCCTCCTGCCGAGGGCCTGGCTCGACTCCTGACGTCCACTGGGGAGCTCCGCCGAGACTCTGCGGAGAGTGGGCTGTGGGGACACTGGCTGGGACAGCCGCGCACCCCAAGCACCACCTGCCCCGGAGCCCCTGTGTGGGGAGGACGCGGCCTGAGCCCTCCTGCTGTCCCTCTGCAGCAGGGCCCCGGGCAGCTTCCGGCAGGGATGCCACACAGACCTTCCGCCACCGTGCGCCCTCACAGACGGGGCCTCTCTGGGTGCCTCCCCTGGCTGAGTCCCCTCAATGACCCGTTTCTGAGTGGCAGGGCCTGCAGGCTGTGGCTTCGGGTTCCTCTGTCTCGGGTTTACGGCAAAGTCAGGCAGCACTTTTTTTTTTTTTTGAAGGTTGTTTTTTTTTTTTTTAGTTTCAGCATATTATGGGGGTACAGATGTTTAGGTTACGTATATTGCTTTGAAGCAGAGACTCGGGACAGACACCACAGGCTCAGACAGTGTCCTTTGAGACCTTGGGGACATGTTAGTTTTTGAGGGTGGAGGCCCAGCCCATGCTCAGAAACAGCTGCTGAGATAGTGGACCTCCCCTGCCGGCCACTCGCGGACTCAGGGCACACCTTTCATTTCCGGGTCGAGGACTTCCCTGGACAGCGTGGGCGGCCCCTCTGTGAGTGCCCACCAGGCCGGCTCGGCAGGGCCCTCCACTCTTGCTGTGTTTATTGGGGGTGGCGTTGCCGGCCTCATCAAAGCAGATGCCCTGGCAGTGGGGGTCCCCTCCCTTCCTGGAGAGAGGGCCCTAGGGATGGTCTGGGTGTTCTTGCAGCCCTGCCCCCATTCTTTGAAAGCTGTCAGAGATGCCCGGAGAGACGTATGACTGGGGAGGCGGTCGAGGAGGCTTTGCCCGCCTTGGGTGGGTCACGCCTTCGGTCCCAGGGCGAGGACACCCCAGGCTTGTCCATAGATGGTGCTGGGCAGGGCTCTCCTGGGGCTACTTGGGTTGGAAGTGAACGGGGGAGGAGAGAGCCCCTGGGCCTCCAGCGTCCAGAGTCAGCTCCCGTGGCCCTTCCCAGGCCACGCGCCTGGCAGAGAGCCTCCCGCTCACTCTTGGCTGCACCCCCAGGCCTGGACGCGAGCTTCAGAGGGGCAGGATTCCAGGAGGATGGAGCCAAGGGTTCCCTGGACAAACCGGAGCTACCTCTGGCCAATTGGGATGGGATTCCAAGCAAACATCCTGCTCTCCTGGCCGCCTGGGCTGGGCTGCCCACTCCACCTCCTGCGGACTGGAGGGTGGAGACGGAGGTGCCAGCAGAGACCTTTCCTGCCAAGATCGGAAGTGGCCAAGTGGGCAGAGAGAGCAGGTCTGTCCTGGGGTCGAGGGTCAAAGCCAGGGCTGAGGCTGGCTCCGTCCAAGGGGAAGGAAGGGGCTCCTCTGGGCTCATCCTTGAGAGGGGAGTAAAACCCTGGATGCCCAGCTCTCGGTAAAGTTGTTATTAACGATAACAAACCCATTACACATTAATATAAATATAACATAACATTTTAAAGGAAAAATAAGTATGCTCTCCAAAATAAAAAATGACTGAGAAGAATAACCTTGTTTTACATTTTTGCAAATTCTTTAATATTTGAGCTTAAAAAGAGAGCATCTGGAATCTCACACCTGTGTTTGCAGTCACTCTGTCGTGACATTGCATGTCACATAGTCCCTGGAAAATGACACGTTCTCACCTGAGAAAATGAGAGCCAACAGACAAATGACAGCTAGGTATTATTCACATGCATCTGATAGTTTGACCGCATAAATCCCCTGAAAGAGTCTTAGGATGCCCTGGAGGTCCCAGGATCACTTTGAAAATTGCTGCTATAAAATATTCAATGAACATCAAAGAAGGCAGGAAAGAAGGGAAAAAACCCAGAACAAAAAAATGTATGATACAGATAGAAAACAAGTAGCAAAATGGCACATTTAAATCCAACTGTATTGATACAACAAACGTAAATGGACTAAACTCTCTGGCCCTGTTGCCTTTTGGGGAAAGGAATCATCCCTACAGGTGGAACGTCAGGCACCGCCGTGTGTGGCTGGAAACGATCGAGCTTTTTCCCAGTGTTTTTTTCCAAATAAGGTGGCATCCTGAGGTCCTGGGGCTAGGACTCCAGCGTGTCTCTGCTGGAACACGGCTCGCCCACCATGGCGGCCCTTCCCACCACAGACTCCTCCTCCATCCCACATGTGCTGGCTGTGTGATCGAGGGCAAGCCGCACAACCTCTCTGTGCTTGGTTTGCTCATCTGCAAAGTGTCCTGCTGCCGGGTTAGGTGACACACGTGCAGCGCCCAGGACAGCGCCTGCTCCAGAACAAGCGCCCAGGAAACGTGCGCCTGCATCAGCATGTGGGATCCCGTTCTAGGAGGAGAGGAAATCCCCATTTTTCCAGTTTTGCTAAATCCCTCAGGACCTGTGGGCTTGCACACGCCTCTGTGACACCCTTGCAGTTTGCACAGGTTTGCTGGCTTCGCCCGACGGTTACAAAGTGTTGAAATGACCTCAGGTTACCTTTGTCTGGGTGAAGTGTGTGGTCAGGTCAGGGGTGGGGGTGCAGTGTGTGAGTCACCGGAGCTCCACCCTAAGGATGACAGTGACAACGATGGTGATGATGACACCATCGGTCCTACTCTGCCGGGACACCACGCAGCTTCCCACCGAATCCACTTCTCAAGCCGGGGACGCGGCCTTGACCAGCAACCTGTTCCACAAACCGAGGGAAGAGAAAGACTGTGGGGCACGCAGGGCTGGTCCACGTGGGGCCCCCGTCCCCCCTGAGGAGGGGTAGGTTTGGCTCCAGACTGTCCTTGCTGAGCCCCAGGTGTGGCCGGACTGTGGCCTCTTTCACATGGAGGAGACAGCCTGACGCCCAGCAAACGTGACTCCTGGGCCCCCCAGGACTCTGGCTCCGTAGGTCTGGGGGGCGCTTTTGGTGGCCTGGGAGGAGCTGCACCTTAAGCACATGTGTCAGGGCCTTCCTGCAGGGTCCCCAGGCATAGCCGTGCTGGTGGCCTGGGTCTCCTGGGTCCGTGCTCACAGGTGTGGCTGACTCAGGCCGGAGGGGCTCCCCAAGTTGGGCTTCCACAGGCTCCGAGGTGCTGAGGAGGGCTCAGGGGCACCCGTGTGCCCCCAAATAGGACATGTGGCACCCATGTGTCCCCGAGCTATGTGGGCCACTCAGCCTGGGCCCTGGGAGATGCTCCAGCAGACCAGGCCCGCTTTGCTGTTGGAGCAATGACAGGGACACGAATACACAACCGCTGTTGCAGTAGCTCCGTGCGCTTGGTGGACGAGGGGATTCTCTCCCCACGTGGTCAGCTCACCCTTTCCCCTGCAAGGCAGCTGAAGCCACAGTGAAGGCCTGTCGCACAGCGAGTGCCCTTCAGAATTGGGCGGCTCTGTGCACCGCCCGGCATGAGCCTGCCCAGAGCAGGGTTTGTTGAGGGTGGGAGATGGGCTGCCTGCTGCTGAGGTGTGCCTCGGGGGACGTGCCTGCTCTGGCCAGCCTCTCCACCTCCCTCTGCCTCCTGTGAACGTCACATCGCATCATGATCTGGAGCCCTCTACCAGGGCTGCAGCCGTGTTCTGGAGTCATACTGCCAACGACCCCCTCCCTGGCCGCCTCCCTGCAGTGCCCATGGGCCTGGTGGGCTCCAGCCATGGCCCCGGCCTTGGTGCCGGGCATTTTGGAGGAAGCCCTGGTCTCTGCACGGGTTGGTCCCTCTGTTCCAGTCCAGAGCTGTAGCTGCGCTGGGCAGAGCAGGCACCGTGGCCCCCACAGGCCCAGCCACACCTGAGGTCCTGCCTGCCCAGGCCTGGGGGTGTCCAGGCCCGATGTCAGCAGGTTTGCGTAGGAATATGCACTTCATGGCCCAGGTGGAGCCTGCAGGAGAAATGTGGGACGAGCCTGGCTCAGGTGAGCGCTGGGTGCGGTTCTGCACAGCATGTCCCGCCTCACTCACACTGCAACACCACGACTCAGAACACGGCTCCCGTAAGTGCCAGGTGTGGGGGTGGTGCTGGGCTGCATACGGCGGCAGAGGTCCCCGAGGCCAGGAGGGGGCCCTCAGCTTTGTCTACCCAGGCCTCCCGCTGTCCCGGCCCCCCTGAGATGCCACCTGCAGCCATGCAGACAAGCACCTGGAAGATCCCCAGCCAGACCCGTTGAGTGAAACCAGGCCCCTCGAGATGAAAAGAGGATGGTCCCTTCTCCCGTTTTATCTGATGCCAAAGAGGAGATGGGTTGGTGTTCAAAACAGAGTGTGGAAGAGGCTCCTCACTCATCAGAGATGAGGCTCTGCTTGGGCGGCCGGGGGCTTGGTGGTGTCCCCCAGCCCAAGGGCCGAGGCGAGGTAGGCGGGCAGGGAGCAGCACGCCTGAGGGAGCCAGCTGGGCCGGCCGGGACGCCGAGGCTAATCCCAGATAATTGCCAGTCAGGGAGGCCTGGGGACGCAGCCTTCTACCTTTTCATGCATTAGCAGGGTCTGAACAATCCTGAAAGCACCTTGGTGAGGCCTTCAAAGGTCCCGAGTGCATTCCGGGCCCTGGGAAAGCCGGGCCCGAGTGGCCGGGAAACCTGATCGGCCCCTAATTGCCTGGTGGGATTAGCCGCCCCCAAGTGAGGGCTGCTGCCCGACAGGGCCACCTCTGCTCTGAGCCCACCTTAGTCCAGCAGAGGGATTTGCCTCTGAGGCCTTTGTCGGTCTTGGGCCTCCTCCAGCAAGCGGCCCCAGGGATCCCCATGCCCAGGTGGCAGCCTGGTGACAGACTCAGGAAGGCCGTGGGAGGAGCCCCCTGGGGGTGCCTCAGGCCTTAGCCACAGGTAGCTCCACCCCTCGCCCCACGTGTGGCCCTGAGCAGGTGGTAGAGCCTCCTCTGACTCTTGGCTTCCTCCCTAGTCCCCAGGGCTGTGACACCCCAGGCTGAGGGTCCCCTCCCCATGGAGGTTGCCCCCACTGCTGTCCCCACCACTCCCCACCCCCTCACTGCTGCCTTCCACTGTGATCCTGGTGACCTGTTTGTTGTGTTTGTGGGATCTGCGTGTGGGTCTATCAGCCGTCGATGGTCTGTCTGCCTCTCTGCTCCCCGCCTGGCTGTGAGCCGCTACCGCCTCCTCCCCTCTAGGTGCCAGGCACAGAATGGCATCTGCTGAATATTTGCTAAATGGGTAAATGGGTGGGGGGAGGGTGGGGGATGGGGGAGGGACAGGGAGGGAGGGACGTTTGCCAGTGTCCCAAGGCCCTGGGCAGCAGGAGGAAAGTGGCTTGAACCCCACGGTGGTTCTGCGCTGGGCTTGGGGTCAAGAGGTCTCTCCTACCTGACCCTGGCTGCATGGGCCACGTCCTGAGCCCACACGGTGAGACGCTCCTACAGCCTTTGCCAACGTCCCCACGCTGTGGAGCAGAACAAGGACACCCAGAGAGGGCCACAGTCCTGGACAAGGACAGCGTCCCTGCCCTCCCTCTGCAGCCACCCGGTCAGCAGGGTGACATGCCATGGGCGGACATTTCATTCTGTGGCCATCAGGACCCTTTGGGGGTGCGGGTTTCAGGATGTAGGAGAAGGAGAAACTTTCTCTAGCTGTTTTTATTTTTGTGGTTAAAAACACATAAAATTTACAATCTTAGTCATTTTATTAATAAGTATTGATAACTATACAGTTCAGTAACATTAACTATTCACATTGCTGTGCAATGGACCTGCAGAACCTTCTAGTGTCCCCAAACTGAAGCTCTATCCCCATGAAATGCCCCCTCCCCCTGCCTCTCCTCAGCCCCGGCACCCTGTCCTGCTCGCTGCCCCTGTGGGTTTGACGACTCTAGTAGCTGATACACGTGGAATCACGCGGTGCTTGTCCTTTTGTGGCTGGTTTATTTCTTAACACGGTGTCCTCAAGGTCCACCCGTCCTGTGCAGGTGCCAGGAGTGCCTCCCTTTCTCAGCTTGAGCAGTATTCCGTGTCCGTCCCACATTTCTTTGTCCCTCACCTGTCGGCGCTTGGGCTGCTTCCTCCTCCCGGCGGCCCTGAACACGGGTAGCGAGCGAGAGGGCACACACCTTTCTTCCAGGTCCCGTTGTCACTTCTTTGGGGCCCGTACTCAGAAGCGGACGTGCCGGATCGTGCAGTAGGTGTTCTGCGTTTGATGTTTGGGGACCCGCCGTGCTACCTGCCATGATGTGCGCCCTTTCACGTTCCCACGGCAGCACACGAGGTTCCGGCTTCTCCGCGTCCTCACCAGCCCTTGTGTGCTGAGTTTTGGGGAACCTGGGGGCTGTGCAATGGTGCCTGGCTGTGGTTTGATTTTTTTCCCTAACAAGCAGGGACGTCAAGCATCTGTTTCTGTTTGTGGCTGTTCGCGTCTCTTCTTTGGAGAACTGTCTATTTAAGTCCCGCGCCCATTTCTAACCAGGTTGTTTGGTTTTGTTGTGGTTTTGGGTTCTAAGAGTTGGTATATATCCCAGAAACTCACCCGAATCAGGTACGTGGTTTGCAAATATTAAGATTTTCTCCCATTCTGTAGGTTCCCTTTTCATGCTGTTGTTTGTTTCCTTTGCTGTGCAGAAGCTTTTAAGTTTGATGTAGCCACGCTTGTCTGCTTTTGTTTCTGTTGCCCATGCTTTGGTGTGAGAAACTTTGTCTTCATCTGACTTGTACCGAGGGTGGCCTGGGGTTCCTGTGGTTTCTCCCTCCCTCTGAGAGGGACCTGACAGCCAGCCTCTTAATTAGCTGACACAGTAGATGTTTCCAAAATACCTTTCTTTCTTCTTTGATTTTTGGACAACCTTGACATTCAGAGCAGGCCTTGGCACACTGCTCTCTCTGAGGACCTGCTGGGAGAACCACTCGGCTCTGGGTGCTGGTTCTTCCTGCGAAAGGGTCGGCCCGGCCAGTCCCGAGAAAGCTCTGCCTGCCCAGGTGTGGGCGGAGGCAGGTTGGGTGAGTACCGGGTGGTCTGGAGAAGGGGAGGTGGGGAGGGCCGCAGCCCGGGGGGTCCTGGGTGACGGGAGGTCCTTGGCGGGTGCCTGACCGTCCCTCCCCCAGAGCCGCAGGTCTTCAGCTTTCAAAACACCAGCTGGTAGCACAGCCTCCCTCCCACTCCTGCTGGGCCCCCGAGGCCCCACCTGGGTCCCGCCCCCCTGAGCAAGGGGGCACTGGGGCTTCATGGCAGGGGAGGCCCAGACAGGAGCAGATGCTCCGTGGGGGGTAGTCCCAAAGGGGAGTGGCTCCACCTCGGGGCGGGAGGGCGCTCAGGCCCAGCACCAAAGAGGAGGGAAGGGAAGCACATCTGGGGGCCTCGCTGCACCTTGGGGACTTGGGTGTCCACTGCCCCCAACCCCAATCCTCCCTCAGCAGATGGGGCACTCTGTGCACCATTTGGGGAGCCTCCAAGGTGGACAGTGTGGTGGCTTGTGGGTCCCGGAATGGTGACCGAGGTATGGCCACGCTAGTGGCTGATGGCAGCTCCAGGAAGGTGGCTTTCACCCTGGAAGTACGTGGCTTAATTTTGTGACTTTTTACCCCAGGTCATGTGCACACAGAAGAGGGCACACGTCCTGAGTGCACAGCACGACCACCTTATTGCAAAGTTAGCCCCCCAGGAGCCCCCCAGGCCGAGACCACAGGCCAGCGCCCGGGGAGACGCCTGCCGTCCTGAGTTCTAATTCTGTGGCTTTTGTGCAGCCTGACGTGTTTCATTCCCTTGCAAGTCTTTCCTTGAAGTATAGTTTAGACACATGTTCAGATCTTAAGTGTCTGTTCAACTTGTTTCAACAAAACTACATTAAGGCGGAGCGTTTAATTCATACCCCCAAGTTCCCTGGAGACCCCGCCCGGTCCCCACCCCTCCCAGGGCAGCCCCTGAGCTGGTTTCGGGGCAAGCTGGTTTTGCTTATTCTGGAACTTCACGTCCGTGCGCCCGGCCCCTTCTGCGCAGGGTGGTCTTTGAGGCTCACCTGTTGTTCACGTCTCTCTCCCTTCTCTGGCTGAGCAGTATTAATACTTCCTTTACTGATGCCTTCTCCTGCCATCAGACTCTGTGCTCTGTCCTGCCGTGGCTCTTGTAAATGACGCTGCTAGGAGCCCTCTTGCACGGGGTTTTGTGTGACAGGTGTGAGCAGTCTGGGTCCGGCCCACGTCTCACCTCCTGCCGCAGCCTGTGGCCTTGCCAGCGCCTGGGGAGGCGACCCATTCCCTGAGAGTTCATGGCCCTCTTTTCACTACTGTCATTCAAATTGTTGTTATTAATATTGCTACGACCTTTGATGAGGGATAAGCCTTCTACTTGTCCAGCCAGGGTGCTTTTTTATAAGGCAAAAAGGCAGTGATTTTAACCTAAAAATAGCCGGCCTGAGGGTGGCAGATGGGCCATCCTTCACCAAGTCAGACCAGCGGGCTTGGGAGACAGAGGCTTTGGGGCCAGGCTGTGGCCAAGGTGAGGCGGAAGAGTGCAGCAGCTTCAGTGTGTCTGGGTGTCCAAGGACTCTCTGTCCAGACCGGTACGGCCTGGTCCTGCCGCTTTGGACACGCAGGATTTGTGCCTTTTGCTCCATGTGGGTCGTAGCTCATTAAAAGGGAAGAAAAGCCAGATGCTAGACCGTAGGTTTCAAAATATCTCAATTTATTAAAACCCACACACTATAGTTGGTCTCCGTGTACGTAGCTTATACATATGCAGTTGGGGTAGTTTAACGTACGTGCAGTTGACCATGGGTATGTGCCTTTCAAAGGACTTTTGCTTTGTTTTTCACACATTCTCGCCTTGCGTAAATTATTTTACAATAAGTATTACTAGTGTTATTAGAAAGAATTCAATAAAATATTTAAATATGTAATAAATGGATAGAAAATTTAAAAGAAAAAGAGTACCTGAATTTTTCTTGGGGCTTAGTTTTCAGGTGTGAAAACCAAAACTTGAGCAAGTAACTCCCATTTCCCTATAGGCCAATGCCCTGCCTTGAACACGTGGCTTTATTCACGTAGTTAGGCTGTCGAAGCAGAGGAATGGGAGAAGTCAGTCCCAGGTATTAGACTGGTCCCTTCATTGGCAACAACTGCACACATGTGCATGTGTGAAGATGTACGGCCAGTTTCAGCGGTCCTAAAAGGCTGGGACCCAGCCTTCTGGAAGGTCCACAACTATGGTGCGCAACATATCCAAAATTCAGGACTCCAGACCATGTCCTTGCCCTGGAGTCCCTGTAGCCGGTATTCCCCCTGTGCTGCGTGGACGTCCGTGGTGTGTGGTCTCTGAAGCCTGTTTCCATCCTCAGTGTGCAGCCACGCTGACGAGGCTTTGCTCGACTCAGACACCCCCGTGCCCTGCCAGAGCCTCCTGGTGCCCAGGCCTGTGGGTCCTGGGGAAAGCAGACCACAAGCCCTGCTGTCCACTAGGATGATTCGTGGCTCTCCTTGGTTTTCAAGACACAATTAGTAACATCCATGGATAGCATTTTATATATGATTTCTTCCAGAAACAGTATGTATTAATTAATGAGATAGTTAAAACCAATTTAATCAAATTATGTCACAAAATATCTATTCAAGTTGTATCTAACCCTCATCTTACTTCGCCCGAGGAAAAGTTGAAAACTTTATAAATACTATTGATTAAAAAATACGTTATTTAAAGTTATGATGACAGGTTTTAGATATCAACTTCAACATGTACCAGGGACACGTGTTTTTTTCAAAATCATTGCAAGAGGTGTCCATGAAAAAAATATCAGACCTCGGGACCTGGATTTAAGAGCACAGTGAGTCCTCACCACCCAGGGCAATGTCCGCTTTCCGTAGAGGAGTGTGTGAGAATGTCTGTAGCCTCGCTAGAGGCTCTCTTATGTCTTCCGTCCATCCATCCATCCATCTTGCGAATGTTTCCTGACTGGGACATCTCAAGATTTGTGGCATTGGAGAGATTATTCTGAAGCTCTAGCCTCAAAGAGAGGAAAATATTACCAACAAAGTAAATTTTACAATGTCTGGCATCCAACAAAAAAATTAGCAGTCATGCAAAAAAAGCAGGAAATTATGACTCAGAATGAGGAGAAAAATCAATCAATGGAAACTGACTCAGAACTGACATGGGTGTTAGAATGAGCAGACAAAGACATTAGGATACTTAACACTTTATTCCACATGTGCAAAAATTTAAATAGAAATATTGAAGTTATAGAACCCCCTCAAACCGAATTTTTAGACATGAAAAACTACGATGTCTGAGATAAAAAATTCATTGGAGAGAAAAAATATCAGAGTAGACATTATAGAAAAAAATATTAGTGAACTTGAAGACATATCAATAGAAACTATCCAAAACAAAGCACACAGAGAAAAAAGTTTTAAAATGAACAAACCATCAGTGAGCTTTGAGGCAATATATGTGTGGCCTAATACATGTGTAAACGGAATTCTTGAAGGAGAGGATGGGTAGGGGGAGATGGGGAAAGAAAAAAATGTTTGAAGAAACAATGGCTGAAAAATTTCCAAATTTGATGAAAAATATAAATCTACAGATCTGAGAAACTCAGTAAGATATAAGCACAAGAAACATGATGAAAACTGCACCAAACACATAAATTGCTCACAAACAGTGATAAATAGAAAACCTTAAAAGCATCTAGAAAGAAAACAATGATGCTTTATGTACAGAGAAAGAAATGTAAGAATGACAGCAGATTTCTCACTGAAAACATTGCAAGATAGAAAACAGTAGAACGACATCTTTAAATTATTGAGAAACCCCCTTGCAAACCTAGGATTTTACGCTGTGTGAAAATAACCTTTTAGAAAAAGGTGAAATAAAGACTATTCAGATATGCAAAAGCTGGAAGAATTCATCCCCTTCAGACTTATATAATAAGAAATGTTAAAGAAAGCCTTTCAGGCATAAGGAAAATGATATCAGATTTATGGATCTACACAAAAGAAATGAATAGCATCATAAGTGGTAAACACAGGGAAGAAATCTATAAGATTTACCCTTGTTATTTAAATCTCCCTAAAAGCTAACTGAGCTTTGGGAATGGCAGTGTGAGGAGTTTGGCAAGACCTCTTCTCCTGATAGACATCCATTAGACTGCTCGAAATTAAGAAAGACAATCATTGAAAGTCTCTGGAGATTGGTTAAAAGGCTTACAGAAAGCTGAGAAGCATTTATTCCACAAAGTCTATGAAACTTGGCAAGAAGAGTAGAAGGCTTTGGCATTTGAGCCATGGGTTGCTCACTTCCCTCATGACTCTGTGCTCCAAGAGAGCTATTCTAGAGGGCCAGTGGCTGAGTGGAAAGCTCTCACTCCCTCCAGCTCCCTGAAGTGGAAGAGCATTCCATGTGCACTCAGCGGCCGGTGAGTATTAAGTGTATCCTCTCTCTATCAGCAACATGCTGCTGGGTATCTATTGCCCCATCCCAGCTACTGCTCCATAGGGAAGGTCCTGGCAGAGCAGCTACTACAATGCCCCTCATCCTGCTGGGCTCTGAGCTGCAGAAGAGCTACCCTACTGGGCTCAGCAGCAGTGTGGCAGCTCCCATGTCTCCCAGATTCCTAGTGTGGAAGAGCTATTTGGGGTGTATTCAGCAACTAGTGAACATTGGCAGATTTCATGCTGCTTGGCTCTATGCTGTTAAGATCTGTACTGCATTGGGGAGTGGTGATTGGGGAGGTCACTGCTCTTGTCTTCCCTTATGCCTCCTGCCCCACAGTGAGATTCAGGTGGGAGGGCAGTGAGGGATGAATTTCCTCTTCCCAACTCCTGCTCCATAGCACAGAGCTCCTGCCCTAGGGTGGGTCATAGTAAGCTTCAAAGATTGGCAACATCTGTCTCCTGCCAAGTGACTCTACTTTGTATGGATCAGACTGTAATTTATTCTCCAGGGCATTGTTAAAATCAATAGCACAATCAGCTAGCAATAGCCTGGTGTGATACCACTAGAGGCAGTCAAGCCATAAATTTAATGGGGAGATCTTGGAAAGAAACAGTTAAAGAGAGCCTAGCTGAAACCAGTCATCCTTGGTGGTCTATTAGACTGTGTGCATGCCCAAGACTGCACCTTCTGAGGAGTGACGGGGAGGGAACATCAGGACCACTATTCCCTGCCTGAATGTGGGGTAAATTCATGCCTCACAGCAGTCTCCAAACCACATGTGGACCCAACGGTAAAGTGAGAGACCTCCCTGCCTTAAGGAGATTAACAACAAACTCTGACCAATTGTGCTAAATCAGGGAATGGCCCTTAGGACTGGCTTAAAGGTAAAAACAAGGAGGAAAATAGGAGCAGGAATATCAAAGGATGCATACTGCAGGAGAAATAGACTTCAAAGAATTAGTTCAGCTAAATCACTAAACAAACAAGTGGACAAATAAATAACAGCAACAATAACCAATCCCTGGTGGGCAGATGAGTATTAAGATTTGTTAAAATATGTTACCTAAAATGTTCAATTTTCAATAAAATTATTGAGATATGCAAAGAAACAGGAAAGTGTGATCCCTATACAGGAAGAAAAAAAGCAGGCAATGGAAACTGCCTTCAAGGGGGTCCCGATGTTGCAATTAGCAAAGACTTTGAAGAAGCTATTGAAAATATCAATGAACCATGTTGGAAGAATTAAACAAAGGCATAATGATAATGACTCATAAAATAGAGACTATCAACAGAGAGACAGGAATGATAAGAAAAAAAATTGGAAATTCTGGAGTTGAAAGTATATAACCAAAAAGAAAAATTCACTAGAGGGCTCAACAGTAGATTTGAGCTGACAAAAGAAAGAATAAGTGAATTTGAAGATAGACCAATAGAGATTATATTATATGAAGAAAAGAGAGAAAAGAGAATGAAGAAAAGTGAACAGAGCCAAGGAGAAAAGTAGGGCACATCAAGCACACAAATGCATGCATTTACATGATGGAAATACTGAAGGACAGGCGAAAAATGGTTGAAAAAATAATGATTGAAAACTTCCCAAACTTGATGAATGACAACAATCTGCTTCCAAGGCACTCAACAAACTCCAGGTAGGATAAATGCAAACAAGACATATCATAGTTCAAAATTTGAAATCCAGCCATAGAGAAAAATCCTGAAAGCAGCAAAAGAAAATGATTCATCATGCAAAGGAACCTTGATGAAGTCAACAGCTGACTTCTCATCCAAGACAATGGAGGCCAGAGGCAGTGGAACGGCAAGTTCAAAGTGCTGAAAGAAAAACCTGTGAACCCGAATCTTATATCCAGGTAAACTGTTTTTCAATATGGAGGTGAAATAAAGGTATTCCTAGGTAAAGAAACAAACAAACAAAAAGCAACAAGCAAATTTATTGCTAGCAGACCTGTCTTACAAGAAATGCTCAAGGGAGTTTTTCAGCAGAAAGGAAATGACAGCTGACAGCAATTCAAATTCGCACCAAAACACACAGAGTGCCAGGAAAGGTCATTATAAAAGATGGTATCATATTTCTCCTCCTTTCTTCTCTTAACTGATTTAAGAAGCAATTGTATAAAGCAATATCTATAAAATGTTGCTGTTGGGCCTATAATGTAAAGAAATGTCCCATATTTGACAGTGACCACACCAAGGAGGGAGGTAGGATGAAGGGATAGCAGAGCAGGGGACTGATGCTGGACAGTGACTGGAACCCACAGGATGGAGTGGAGAGAACTATATGTGGTGAATAAGAAAGTAACATGTATATCTGAAACCTCCGTAAATATATTTTCTTCTCTTAGCTTCTTTAAAAGGCATAACATTATTTAAAGCAATAATTTATGACATGCATTTTTGAGCATAAGTGTAACTTATGTGACTTTATGCTTTTATAATAGCATAAAAAAAGGGAGAAATGGAGCTATATGGAAGCAAAATTTCTATATCCTACTAGAAATAAATCTGAACTAAAATTGATATTAAAAGGTAAATTGTTAGCCCTAGAATATCTACTAAAAAATCTTTAAAAATATAGATAGATAAATAAAAATAATAAAATAATACACTACAAAATTCCCACTAAATGCAAAAGGAGGAGTAAAGGTGTATCAGAGGAGCCAACACTAGCGAGGTGTAGGAGACAAAGGCAGAAAGGCAGCTTCAGATAGAACCGCATCAGCAGGAGCACCGGTGTGAACGGAGCAGTCAGTCCAAACAAAAGCAGGGATTGTCAAGCTGGATTAAAAGAAAACAAGATCCAGCTGCATATCGTCCACAGGAGATACGTTCTAGATTCAAATACACACATAATTGAAAGTAAGAGATTGGGAAATGATGTGCTATGCAAACAGCAGCCATGAGAAAGTCACAGTGGTTTTAATACCAAACAAAATGGACTTTAAGACAAAAACCATTGCTGGAAACAAACCCTAATATATTTACCGTGTGATCTTTTACAGAAAAGTGTGCTGACCCCGCATCACGTACCCACATTAGAAAAGAGGAAAGGAACCAGGCCAGGGGCCTCAGCTTCTTCATTGACAAACTAGAAAAAAGCAAATTAAACACAAGGAAAAAGAAAGAGCAACATAAAGATCAGAGTGAAATAAAAAAATGGGAAGCAGAAAAACAATGGAGAAAATAAATGAAACAAAAGCCTGATTCTTCGAGAAGATTGATAAAATTCAGGGACACCTGGGCAGATGGATCAGAAAAGAGAGAAGACACAAAATACCAATATCAACAATGAGAGGTGATATCGACACAGACGCTAGAGATATTAGAAAGCATATTAGGAATAATGTGAACAGCCTTATGCCAGTGACTTCAACAACTTAGATGAAAGGGACAAATTCTTTGAAGGACTCAAATAACCAACTCACTCAAGACGACATAGATAAACTGAATAGCTGTCTACCTGTTAAAGACAATAAACTGGCAGGTAAAAGTCTTCTTAAATTCATGTGAAATGGCAAAGGACCTGGGACAGCTCAAACAACTTCAGCAAAGCTGGAGGACTAACGTTACATAGTTGCAAAATGTATTATAAAGCTACAGTAATCAAAATAATGTGTCAAGATAGACAAATAGATTCACGGAAGAGAATAAAGTCCAGAAATAGACCCACATGTATGTGGACAACTGATTATCAACATGGGTGAAAAGGCAATTCTGTGAAGAAAGGATAATTTTTACCCAAATGATGCTGGAGCAATTGACATCTATTTATCTATATAAAATAATTTTGATCCATATATTACATCATATACAAAAAGTAACTCAAAATAGATTGTAGACCTAAATGTAAAACTTAAAACTATAAAACTTCTAGAAGAAAAGCTTCAGGACCTTGAGTTAGGCACAGAGTTTTTAAATATGACATCAAAAGCACACTTCATACAAAGTAAAAGTTGAGAAATTGACTTTATCAAAAGTAAAACCCTCTGCTCTTCAGATGGTTCTGTTAAGAGAGTGAGAGAGCAAGTCACATCCTGGGAAAAAATCTTTGCAAATCATGTATCTAATAAAAACCTCGTGTGCAGAATACTCAAAATCTCTCAAAACTCAATAATAAAAATACAAACAACCTAACAGAAAAGAAGATGTAGGGATGGCAATTAAACACATGAAAAGATGCCCAACATCATTGTTATTAGAAAAATAAAAATTAAAGCCATAATGAGATACCACGACACATTTATTAGAATGGTTGAAATTTGAAAGGCCAACCATACCAAGTGTTGATGAGGATATAGAGAAACTGGAACCCCCACAAATTGTGTTGAAAATGTAAAAACAAACAAACAACAACAACAACACACAAAAAAATACCAAAACTACTTTGGAAAAGTTTGGTGGTTTCTGAAAAACTTAAACGTGCACCTACCATGGTATCTAGCTCCTAGGTATTCACCTGACAGAGATGAAGACATAGATTCATACAAAGACTTGTACACAGATGTTCACAGCGACTTTGCTTGTAACAGTCTGAAGTTGGAAGTAACTCAAACGTCCATCAACAAGTGAATGTATAAACAAGCTCTAACATGTTCACGTAGCGGAGGGTACTCTGCAATACATGATACACACAGCCACCTGGGGGAATCTTAAAATGATTATATTGGGTAAAAGAAGCCAGGCAGAAAGATTTCATATTCTGTGGTTCCATTTGTATATAATTCTAGGGGGTGCAGACTAACACAACATGGGGTGATGGGTATGTTCATTCTGTTATCATGGTGATGGTTTCACAGGTATACACATACATGACAAACTTATCAATTTTATACTTTAAATATGCATGGTTTATTTTATGGTAATTACACCTCAATAAAGTTGTTTTTAAAAAATGCAATAATTACTTAGAACATTACTTTCTAATTATTTTGCTGCCTTTTGCTACAATGCATGCTGTAGGCTGGCAAACCTTCTCTGTGAAGGCCAGACAGTAAATATTTTGGACTTTGAAATTTGACACAACCATTCAACTCTGTAATTGTGAGAAAGAGGCCACAGACAAAGGAATGGGCTGCACGTGGTGACTCACGCCTGTAATCCCAGCACTCTGGGAGGCTGAGGCAGGAGGATCGCTTGAGCCCAGGAGTTTGAGGTTGCTGTGAGCTAGGCTGACGTCAGGGCACTCTAGCCCAGGACACAGAGCAAGACACTGTCTAAAAAAAAAAAAAAAAAGGAATGGCCATTGCTGTGTTCCAGTTAAACTTTATGTTTCAAAATAGCTGTGAGTCTGGACTTGGCCTTGGGCCGTAGTCTGCAAACCCCCATCTGTGTTCCCGAGGCAATTTGCACCTGGGGGGTGAACCTGCCGCAGGGCGCGGGCCACTCCGCATCTGCCCAACTGCACTTTCAGGAATGTCTCCGGCAGCATGAAATCGGGAGCGCCGGGCCTTCACACCCTGGAAATTGGCAAACGTGACCCCCGACCTGCGCATTTAACAGACTGGGCGCCTGGGTGATGGGGGGGGGGGGGGGCTCACCCAGTCGAACTCCAAGGGCAGTGATGGGCGACCTAGCACCCACCCCACTTGAGCCTCCGCTCCTTTTCCTCAGCCCCTTGGTGTGTCCCCCTGCCCCATGCGCGCCACCAGGGCCCCACAGAAGTCCCTGCACAGCCTTGTGGTTTGGGGCCAGGTCTGAGTTTGAGCACCCCCTACCCGCCCCGCCCAGCTGTGACCTTGGGTAGATGCGACTTTCTCTGAACTGGATTTCCTCGCCTGTTGGACGCCTAGTTCTGTGGACTGAGACGGTGGTGGAGAAGGGGCTCCCCCAGGCCCCTGTGGGTGTCCATACTGCACGCCTGGGGCAGTCTGTCCCCTGGTGCTCCCGGCACCTGGCTTATTAGCAGCTCTGTTTACTGACGCTGGTCCTGTCACAGAGCCCAACTACCCCGGTTCCGCCCACGGGACATACCCAACCACCGCCCCCCAGGGACGAAGGTGGAGCTCTGGGGGCGCCCAGATGCCAAGCCAGGGGCGAGCGGTGCAGGGAGGGCAGTGCCGGACAGGCAGGTGGCTGCGCTGCGGCTCGGGCAGGGAGGCCTGGGCTCCTGCCAGGTGTGGCCTGGAGGTGCTTCCCCGGCCCTGGGGCGCAGCCCGGGCTGTCTCGCCCTCCATCCGGGCCCCTGGCAGAGATGCGCCCTCTGCAAACCCGCACATTCCACAGTGGTGAGCACAGGCCAGCTCGGAGCTCTGCGGACCTGTCCTTACACGCAGTGGCTGGGGGATCCCAGCAGCTGGGAGCCACACCCCCTCCTCTATGGGGTCAGCCTGGCGGCTCCCCAGTGCCTGGGATAGGCCTCGCCGTGCAGGGGGTGTGAAGCCCCCACCCCAGGGACAGGCCACCCCTTGGGGGACCAGGGCCTGCCTCAGGAATGGGGGAACGGGGCACCCAATCTGGCTTGCTGTTCCCCAGACACTTCCTTCAAGGCTCCTGGGGACCCCTCCAGGCCAAGGATACCTGCTGCCCACGACTCCCCCCTCCAGAGGCCCCCCCTCCAGAAGCCCCCCAGGCCCCACCCCCTGCTGCTGGGGGTCACATCTGGCCAGTGCTGACAGCCCACCGCCACCCTTCAGGCCTCTAGCCACCCATGGGTTCCTGCTCACAGCCCTTCACGCAGCCCCCTCCCCCAGGGAGGCCTGTAGGTGGGCTGCCCTGCAGGAAGCCCCCAGTCCTTGCTCCCAAGCAGGGTGGTTTTAGGTGTCTGGGTCTCCCTGCTGGGTCCTGCCTCAACCCTGGCCCCAGCCCACAGGGTGTCGGCCCCGTGACTCAGTGGGAATCGATGGCTGGGGATGCCAGCCCCCTGCAGCCACCAGAGAGTGCCTAGGCTGTACCCCCACCCTCTCCTTGGCCAGACTGGACAGAGACTCTGACCTTGGCCTTCCACAGGATTCTATCTTTAACTCCTGGACAGCCAATTCCTCTCTATTTTGAGAGGAAAAAATTCCAGTCTGAGGTCTGGTTCAAAAAGTCCTCGCCCAGTTAGACAAATCCCCCAGAGAAACCGCTGGCTTTTGCCGTGGTCCTGAGATACCAGATCCCACAGAGGGGGAGGGGGAGGGGGGAAGAGAAGGGACAGGGGGGAGGGAGCCAGAGGGAGGAGGGGGCTTGGCCAAAACTGTTCAGAGGGCGGCTGCCTGGCTGACAGTGGGGAGGGGAGAGGACGCCCTCTCTGGGCCGAGTGCACCTTTCTGGCCTCCCCCCACTCTCCTGCCCCCTGCTCCAGCCACACCCAGGGCTTCCTTCCTCAGGGTCTTTGCACGTGCTGTGTCTGGCACCTTGTCACGAGCTCATTTAATCCTATGATGTGTCCCCTTTTACAAATGAAGGAACTGAGGCTGGGGGAGAAAACGTGTCCCCATCACAAAGATGCACACAGCCTCAAAGAGGCTCAATGTTCCGTACCCAGCGGGTGGCTGAGCCACACCAGAGTCTGGACTCCTGCCCCAGTGTTCATTTCTTGGGCAGTTTCTCTCCCCATTACTGAGGGTGGCCCTCCCTGAAGACTAGCCACGTCAGAGTTTACCGGCCCAGAACGAAGTACGTTCGTTCGTGGGGACGAAGGGCCCCGTGTTTTAAAATGCTCTCTGATCTTTGGGTGGATCAATGTGTATGTCTGAGGTGCCTAGTATGTGCTGGCACCACATGGAGTGGTTGGAGAATTAACGATCTCATCCCGGTGGGAACAGGGCATGGTGACTGTAGGTAGAAGACCGCTGAGGCGGGATGAGCTCTGGGAGGAGCATAGTACACAGCTCACGTCCAGACCCGGCCCCCGGCCCCCCAGCTTTGGGAAGACCAGAGAGAAGACTCGGGGCAGCCCGAGCTCCAGTGGGCAGGACCTGCACACGTCAGGCTGTCTGCTGCAGGAGGCGCTTCCTGCTGTGCGAGGTGGTGAGCTCCCCGTCAAGGGCAGTGTGTGAGTCAAGACTTAATACAGATGGCTGGGGCAGGCCTGATCCACTTCAAAGATTCTAAATGTCCCTACATCTGAAAAACACAGTGGTGTGGCTTTGGAAAAAGGACAGGGAGCAAAGGACTTCTGTCCCCATATCAGATGTGGGCACACTGTTGTGGGGCAGGTTTGAGCAAAGCTAGAGAGATGCCCCGGCCAGAGTAGGGCCGCACCCGGCTTAAAGGTTCTGCTCGGGAAGAACTGGAGGCAAATGGAGTCAGAGGGGTCTATGTCTTCTTGCTGGGGGTGTGTAATCTCCCACTCAGCAGCCAGACCCACTTTCCTTCGGTGAACGTTGTGCCGACGTGCAGCCTCCCTGCAGGGACGCGCACGTCCTTAGCTCACACCTGGGATAATCATATCTCAAAGTGAGCACAAGGATGGGACCAGCCCGCCCCCCTTCCACGTCTCCTTCTCTGCAGGACCCACCCCCACGTCTATCAGCAGTTGGTTTCGACTGTTTTTGCAATTGACATAAACAGAACCATGCAGTGTGTTTATTCGCTTCTGTGGGGTCTCTGTTGGACGAAACAGTCACCATTTACTCTTCCCTCTGTGGTGTATGGGCTGTGGGTTGTTTCTCCCCTGGTGCCTAAAACACCTTTGTGAGCATCTCCTGATGAACGCACGCACACGTTTCTGTGGCGCATGCTTGGTTCATGCAATGTGCGTCTCAGCAGCGTCTGGAGATAAGATATTGCCAGTTTTCTAAGGTGGTTGCATCCATTTATACTCCCACCGACGGTGTGGAGAGTTCCTGTTGCTCCACATCTTGCCAAGGTCTGTTACTGTGTTTCCTTGGCACCATTCTAGTGGGTGCACAATTGGGTCATTGTGGTTTCCAAGAGATGTTTTAAAATTAGTAGATTTTATTTTTCAGAGCAGTTTTAGGGGTACAGAAAAATTGAGCAGAAAGTAGAGTTCTACATAGCTCTCCCCACGAACACCTTGGCTGGTGTGCTACGTTGTTACAGTCGATGAATCGGTGTTGCCACATTGTTATTAACTAAAGCCCGGTGCTCGCCTAGCGTTTGCTCTCGGTGTCACACAGCCTGTGGGTTTCGGCCAGTGGTGCTGCCTCGTGTCCACCACTACAGGACCATACGGATGAATTTCACCCCCAGGTCCTCTGTGCCACTTCCTCATCCCTCCTGCCTCCCCCTCGACGCCTGGCAACAACTTCTTTTTCCATCTCTGTGGTTTACCTCTCTTGGACAGAGCTTTTAAAAATGCAAATCAGACCACGTCACTCCTCTGTTTCAAGGTATCACTCATTCACTTGGGCGTCTGACAGGTTTCTATTGGGTGCCCTGTATTTGTCAGACAGGGTCCTTCTCCAGTGTTACAGATGGCCAAGAAGATACGGTCTCCACCTCACAAAACGTGCAAGCCAGCGAGAGCAGTACGCGTTAAACAAGCAGGCAGGTGACACTAGGTGCCTGCAGGCTGAGCTGGACGCTCTGCCTGCTGAGATGCAGGTCAGCATGGAGATGGGGGAAGTGGCTTAATAGGGTGGCCCAGGAGGGCTCTGAGGAGGTGACAGTCAAGGTGGCACCTGAAGGCCAGGAAGGAGCTGCCCGTGGGTGTGGGGCAGGGAGGGTTGCAAGTGCAATGGCCCTGAGATGGACTAGACCTGGCATGTTCCAGGAGCCAAGGAAGGCTGGTGTGGCAGCCCCACAATGACAGAGTGTGCGACGCGGCCAGAGAGGTTGGCAGGGGCCAGGGGGAAGAGTCTGAGTTTGCACACTCTCACCCTGGGTGCTTCACGCAACGTGCTCCTGGGCCTCCCTCCTCCAGGACAGCGGGGGCCTGTCTGGTCCCACCATGGACTGTGGCTGGATGGTGGCTTCATGTGGAGGGTGTTCAGGGAATATCTGTTGGAGAATGAAGACGGGACCAATGCGAGTGTGACCTTGGTTAGGGCAGGGTCTTGGGGGCTCCACTGGTGGAGAGCTGTCCGAGACGCGCCAACTCAGAAGCCGAGACTCAGGGAGGGGAGCGCAGGCCTCCGCCCCAGGCAGGTAGCTCGCAGCGAGAGGGGCTCGGTCACGGCTGCTCTAGTCACTATGGCTGCGTGACAAGCACCCCCAAACGGGCAGAACAGCAGCTGCTGCTCTGGCCCCTGTTCTGTGACACGAGCCCAGAGTGGACCCCTGCCCAGGCTCCAGCTGTGACGCCACACTCTCTGGGGGGATCACTCTGACAAAGGAGGGTGCAGACAAGGGCAATGCTCAAGGCCCCCAGGCCCCCCATCATAGGTGTATTTTGGGTGGGGCCATTTCTGGTTCCCCTCAAGTCACATGACCCAGCAGCTGACTCCAGCCTGCCCCGGTGGATGTAGCCCTCGCCGTCTGGGTGATGTGCATTTAAGGTCCCTGTCCTGAAGCCAAAGGATCCTGAGAGAGGCCAGGCCCGGGACGGAACAGCTGGGCCACCCTCCGCCTCCAAGGCTCCTGCACCTCTGCCTGCCCCTCTGCCTGCCCCTCCTGAGATGAGGGACATGCGGACTGGGGTGCCCTTTGGGGACAGGCTGGGGTCTTCCTGCAGGGTTGGGGGCAGGATGGGACGGGTCTCGGGCCCTGCCAGCCGTCTCTGGCAAGGTCTGGCTGCACTGACTCCTTCTGCCAGCTTCTCTTCCAGAAGACTCTATGTCTTCTGGATCCGCATGGTCCTGTCTCAGGACGGGACCCCATTCAGAGCTGCACAGTCCAAACGGCCAGTGGCAATGGAGACTCAATCTTTCCCTTTTTTCTCTGGGAACACCTGCAAGGGAGTAGACAGTTCTCGTCCCTCCTTCCCGCTCCCTGCCCCCAAAGGGGAGCCCTGGAGTGGCTCTTCCCTGTTATGTGGGTCCATCTGCCTCCCCACAGCACCCCCCGCTTTACCCAGTCTTTCTCCTGCAGGACGGTGGGAGTCTGGGAGCAGGGGACAGGCCCCAGCTGCCCCTCCCTCCCTGAGTGCCATCTCCACGGCATGTAATCAACAGCTCCTGCCCAGATCCCTCGGGACTCGGCCCCACACCCAGGAGAGGAAGTCCCCACGAAAGAGGCCGTTTCAGGACAGTGTGAGCTGGAGATGGGACAAAGAGGGCCTTAAATATTAGGATGACACAGCATGAACGCCCTGTCACCCACCACCTGGCCAAACCTCAAAGTTCTGCTGTCTTGTTCTGCATCTTGTTAGCTTTTAGGAAACAGAACATCACAGGCGCAGTTCATGCCCAGCGAGGGCATTTTCCTGTGCTCCACATGGAAGTACCAGCCCGGCCGTGTCAGGGACAGGCCGCGGGGGAGAGACGGCCAGAGCTCTCTGATGTGGCATCCCCGGGTCTCTGGTGTTCCCACAAACGGCCCCACGCCCTGCTGGGAGCCCAGCGTCTGTCTGTCGACTCCCAAACCAGCGATGCTCTTGAGGGCAGGGAGCCGCCTCCCAGCCCAGGCTGCCGGCCCCCTGGCCATCTGTCCCCATCACACGGCACAGTGTGCCATTGGAAGGAGCGTCTGGGTCACTCTGATTTCATCAGGAACTGAAATTAAGAGATACGGGGGAGAGTGACACAGCCCTCCCCAGGGCTCAGGGCCAGAGAAATTGAAGGAAACTTGGGCTCCACTGGACTTGGCCCTGTTAGGTGCCGACACTCAGGCGGGGCTGTACCCTCTCGAATCCGTTTCCTCATCTGGATTGGGCATCGTTTGCCCTCCTGGGATAGCTGAGGGTTGAAGGACAAGGACGAGAGCCTCGGACAACCCGGGACAGGGCAGGTGCCCAGAACGATGGCGTTTTTTTTTTTTTTTATTTTTTGCTTGTTTGTTTCTGGACTTTTCCTCGTCATAAGTATTTGCTGGTGGTTGGGATCATTGCTAACCTTGAGACCAATCCTGTTTGCCCGGGCTTGTCGCTGGAGTCGGTGGAGCCGGCGGAGTCGGGCTTGGCGGTCTCGGCAGAGCTCCTGTCCAGCCCGGCTGCGGGACCTGCTGGGCGTCGGCCTGATGCTCATGGCCCTGTTGCTTGGGTGGCTCTGACACCACATCCCATGCGCGGTCACAGTTTTCCAAACCAGTAGCATTTATGACGCTCTGTCCTCAGACATGCCGTAAAGTTATGTGGCACAAAGAGCAGAGAGATTTTAGTCTGTCCAAGCCATTTTTTTTTGAAATAGATTTTTCAGATCTTGAGATAACTGTAGGGGCATATGCAGTTGCAAGAAAGAGTACGAAAGAAGAAACAGCGTGCTCCTAATTTCCCTCCACGTCATGTGACGTCTCGTGCAGTGTTAGTGCCCTGTCACCACGCCAGTACTGATGTTGTCTGAGTGTCCTCGGTTACTCGGACCCGTGTGGGTGTGTTCAGCTCACGTGGTTTTATCACGGGGGTGGGTTGGGCTCCCCCGCCACAGTCAAGACACAGACCCTCCCGTGAGGACCTCCTGCCGCCCTTCAGAGCCACGCACCCTCTGCACCCCCAAGCCCCGCGTGCTACTCTGTCCTGTAATTCTACAGTTTTGTCATTTCAGGAATGTTGTGTAAATGGAATCATACTATCCTTCTGGGATTGTTTTCACTCAGCATAATCCGCTAGAGAGTCGGCGAAGCTGTTGCATGTATCAGTAGTTCACCCCTTTTACCTCGCAGTAGTACCCGTTGGTGCTTGGGCACCACGGTTGTCAACTACCCACCTGTCGAGGGACATTCGGGTTGATTCTGGTTTTTGGCTGTTACAAATAAAACTACTTGAAACTTCAATGTACAGGTTTTTGTGTGAACGTAAGTTTCCATTTCCCTGGGATAAATGCCCGAGAGTGCAGTTGCTGGTTCACATGGTATAGTTGCATGTTTAGTTTTTTTTAAGAAACTGCCGAACTGTTTTCCACAGTGGCTATAACAGGCCCTGATACAGGCATGTATCATTCCCACCAGCAGTGGAGAAGAGATCGTTTCTCCACATCCTCACCCCCACTTGGTGGTGTTGCTATTTTATACTCCAGCCAACCAGATGGGTGTGCAATGATATCTCATTGTGGTTTCAATGTTCAATTCCCTGATGGTTAGTGACGTTGAACATCTTTTAATGTTCTTACTTGCCATCCGGGTATCTTCTTTGATGAAACGTCTTTTTATGACTTTTGCCCGTTTTCTACTTGGATGGTTTGTGTTTGTACTGTTGAGTTTTGAGTGATACACGGTTTGCAAATATTTTCCCCCAGTGTATACATTTTCGTCCTCTGTCTTTTGGTCTTTTACAGAGCAAAGGCTTTTAATTTTAATGAGGTGCAGTGTATGAATTTTTCCTTTGGTATCAAGTTTTCAAACTTTGGTTTCAAGATTCTTGGTTGAGGCCTCGATCCCAAAAGTTTTCTCCTATGTCTTTTTCTAAAAGGTTTATAATTTTCTTTTTACATTTAAGTCTGTGATCCATTTTGAGTTAATTTTTATATAAGGTGTGAGGTTTTGACGGATGTTTTTTAACCTATGGATATCCAGTTGTGCCAACGACATTTGTTTAAAAGTTATCCTTCCCTACAAACTGACTTGCTGGGATCTGGATGGAGATTTCATTAACTCAATAGATCAGTTTTGGGAGAAGTGATACCTTTGCAACATTGAGTCTTCCGGTCCATGAACATGGTCTCTCTCTCTCCATTTATTTCGGGTTTTGATTCCTTTCATGAGCATTTTGTAATTTTCAGCCTCCAAGTCCTAGACATGTTTTATAAAGTGTATGTTTAAGCACTTCATTATTCTTGGAGTGATTGTAAATGATAATGAATTTTAAATTTGTTTCCACATGTTCGTTGTTAGTCTATTTTATTGTTATTATTATTATTATTATTATTAGAGACGGGATCTTGCTACATTGCCCAGGCTGGTCTCAAATTCCTGGCCTCAAGTAATCCTCCAGCCTTGGCCTCTCAAGGTGCTGGGATTAAAAGCGTGATCCACTGCACCTGGCTAGTTTGAGTTTTAATGGTCTACAGTTTTCAAGGAATTGGTCCATCTCTTCTAAGTTGTCAAACTTACAAGCACAATGTCATCCACAACATTTTTTTATTATCCTTTTAATGGCTGTGGGATCTGCAGTGATATCCCCTGTTTTATCCCTGTTATTGGTGATTTCTGTCTGTCTTTTATTTTTTGTCAGTCTTGCTAGAGATCTATCCATTTTATTGATTTTTAAGGAACCAGCTTTATTTTTATTGACTTTGTCTATTGTTTTCCTGTTTTCAATTCCGTTTCCACGTCTGCATCTTATCATTTCTAATCATCTATCTAATCTATCACTTCTAATCATCTTTATCATTTCCTGCCTTCTGCGTGCTCTTCTCTTTCTAGTTTCTTAGGGTAGAGCTTAGATGATTGATTTGAGAAATTTTCTCTTTTCTAACGTAAATATTTGGTACCGTACATTTCCCTCTGAGCACCGCTTCATACGACAAATGTGGAGATGTATTTTTATTTTTGTTCACGCTGTGGGTTTATCTTTCATCAAATTTGAGAAGTTTTCGGTCATTACCTATTCAAGGACTCGCTCCGTCCTACTCTCTGAAGATCAGTGGGTCTTTTGTTATTGTTCCACTGGCCCCTGAAGCTCTGCTCGTTTTTCTTTATGTCTTTTTTCCTTTTCTGGCCCATTTTCTCTCTGTTGCTCACATCGGGTCAGCTCTGTGTTCGAGTCGCGAGTTCTGTCCTCTGCCATCTTCACTTCCCTGGCGAGCCCAGCCAGTGGGTTTTAATGCCTGTTATTCTATTTTCAGTTCTATGTATTGCGTTTGGTTCTTTTTCATAATTTCTATTTCTTTGCTGAGGTTTTCTATTTTTTTCATGTGTTTCAAAAGACCGTAATTGCCAGTTGTAGCATTTTTATGGTGACAACTTTAAATTCCTTGTTGATATTCCAGCGCCGTGTTCATGCTGGTGTTGGTGCTGGGTAGCTGTCTTTTCTCATTCAAGTTGTGATTGTTCTGGTTCTTGGTAAGATGAGTGACTTTCACTGGCCTCCGGGGCCTTGTGGCTCTGATTTAGAGACTCTGAGTCCTATTGAAGTGTTTTATTTTAGCTTGCAGCCACCCTGCAGGTTAGCACGTGGGGCCTGATGCATGTCATGGGCTGCGGCTCAATGACATTGACTTTTTGCAGACGCTGGGGGCTCTGTGGGCACACTTGGGTGATCTGGTGTGGCTGAGGCTCCTGTGGGTGCTTCCCGAGGGACTGGGGGCTCCCAGGTCACGTGGGGCCAGGTGGGGAAAGGAGGTTTCTGCTCCGGGGGCACTTCAGTGCCAGCCCACCCCTGCGGGATTCCCCTGCTGAAGCCGCCACATTGCTTGGTGGGAGAGAGGGTCTCAGGCCGTGGGATGAGGGGGCTCCCCAGGCAGGGGTGTGCTGTGCTGAGCCCCCGCGCCTGGGCTGCCCCGTGTTGCTGGCAGACCCCATTCCAGCGGAAGGAGGAGTGAATCTCCCCGGGCCGCCTTCTCTTGCTAGGCTGGGGTCAGGAAATGCTGGCCTGGGTCCCCTCTTGCGTTGGGGGTTTGCAGGTGCCTCTGGCTGGGCCACTCTCGCCACTCAGAACCCCTTCAGCCTCTGCTCTTCCCGGAGCTGTGGTTGTGCTTAGCGCGAGTTGCGGGAAGAGATGAGTCTGGTCCGGGTGGGCGTCTCCTGACATCTCTTAAGCGAAGCCCTGGTAGGTCCCTTCACTGTGCTCAGTGTCCCCACCCGTGGAGGCCCGAGCCTCCCTGGTGATCCTGAGACGGCTCGTGAATGCTCGCTCTCGACAGCTTGTCCTCCAATGCTGCCTGCCAAGCCCTGGACACATACGGAAGTTCATGAGGGTGGGGCAGGAGGGGAAACCGAGGCAGCTCCAGGATGGTGGGAGGTGGGACAAAGGGAGGGTAACTCTGAGCTGGGGTTGGGGAGGGGCCCCTACTGCCTCAGGGGTCCAGCACTGCCCCAGCTCCCTGGCTGTCGGGAGCCTACGGGGAGGGGCTGAGAGGTCGTCGTTCAGCTCCCGGAGGGAAACCTTCCGTCCCAGGATGCAGAGGAGACGTGGCGGGGACTTCAGAGCAGGGTACCGTGACCCCCCACCGGCCCAGCCTGGGCAGCCTCTGCCCTCCACGTGGGTCCCTTGTCCCTGTGACCTCCTCTCAGCTGGAGCCCTGGACGTCACCTGCCGTCCCTGGCTGCAGCCACCTCCTGAGCAAGGGCTGCTCTCAGCACGGCCTTGGTGGAGACGTCGGTGGTCCAGCACCGGCTCTGACCTGGCTGGACCTGCAGGGACCCTGCCTTCCCAGGGCTCACGCAGAGGGGCCAAGTGACCCCACCTGCAGGGTTGTGGGTGGACACCCATGGGCCACTGTCACCAGGGGTACTCGGGGGATCAGAAGGGTCCTGCGGACAGGCCGGCTGCTCTCCTGCCTCTTACCCAGGTGACGGCAGGTCCCAAGTGGCCGCCCAGATTGGTCCTGAGTGGCTGGTAATTGATTGGGCATTGAGTGGGGAGCTGCGTCCTCCCCACAACTCGCCGCCTGCTAACTCACTGCTCTCCCACCGCCCACTAAGCCACCGCCCACTGCTGCTTCCCACCCCCGTAGTGTCCTGCCTGGCTGCACCCACAGGATGACTGTGGCTCTGTGGCTTTGCCACGAGACCGGTTTCCCGGGGAACCTGAGCTAGGACCCTCCTCTGCCCTCTTGGTCCCGAGGACCAGGCACCCTGGGAGACAAGCCCCCGACCCACTCACCCCCCAATGCCTCTGCCGCAGTTGAGCTGTGTCCCCCCAGACACGGGTGTTGGGTCCTACCCTCCGGGAGCCCAGATGTGGCCTTATTTGGAAGCAGGGTTGCTGCAGATGAGGTCAGGATGAGGTCATGCTGGAGCAGGGGGGCCGTGTCCTTATAGAAGGGAAATTTGTGCAGATGGGGTGGGCTAGTGGTGAGCCCTGGGGAGGAAGGAGGCAGGAGCCCAGGGTCCAGCTGGCCTGGGGGGTCCAGGCGGGGCCCCAGCTCACCCGGAAGCCCACTCCAGAAGCTGGCACCTGTGGGAGGCTTCCCCTCGGACACCTCCCTCGCAATTCCAGGAAGTCCCTGTGGCTCTCACCTCCTGAGCTGTACTTCCCAAAGATGCTTATCTCGGCCGTGTCCATGACAGCAGGGCCAGGCTGCCCTCCAGAGGGGACGCTGGCCCCCGTGCAGCCCACACCCCTCGGAGGGTGCGGTCCCCAGCAGGGGCCACTGCCCCCCGCCCCCTACACCCCACCTCTCCGCTTCCTCCCTCCCCCGCTGCTCCGGGCTAGGCCCTTCCTGGGCCATTGGCCTCTCATTGTGCAAACGGGGAAGCTGCAGCCGGGCGGGGAGGGCCCACCCAAGGTCACCAGCAGCTACCACGGGCACACCCTAGTCTTTCGTCTGCCCTGAACCAGGGCCGGGTGCCACCTCCCAGACCAGGAAACCAAGCCTGGGCGGCACAGCACCCCAGGGCTGCGGCAAGGATCCCACGAGTTCTCCATGATGTAACAGCCGCCTTTGGAGCAGTCCTTGGTCTAGGAACCCTGGCAGGCACCTAGCCGACCCTGCAACCCCCCAGCCCCGCCAGGCAGCCCTGCAGTGACGCCCACTTTACAGAGGAGGGGACCAGGCTCAGGGCAGGCATTCTGCGATGTTTGCTCCAGCTCTGGGTGGCTCCAGGAGTGTCTGCGACAAGAAGCCTTGCTCTAAAACAGGAGGACTGGGCTGCACCTGCCCCCCACAGCAAAGGTCCTCAGGCCCCTCTGCCATCCCTGAACCTGCCAGCATAGTGGTCCGCACTGGACAGCCACCTCAGTCTCCCTCGCCCTGGGCCCTGTCTCTCCTGCAGTCCTGCTGCAGTGTCCAGAGGTGGCCTGGGGGCAGTGACCACAGCCGAGGCCCAAGCCTGCCCAGTGCTTTGCTATAAAGGACATGGTCCCTGTGGCCAGGGCCCCACGGGCTGCAGAGACCCAGGTGAACCGGGGAAGAGTCCCAGTGGCCAGTGGTCCGGGGACCCTCAGTGGGCGGGTGGGGGAGATTCTCCTAGAAAAGAAGATGTTCCACCCCAGGCTCGGGGACTCGGCACCTGCCGGCTATCGGGCACCGGGAGCGTGTGATCCTGCCTCGTGGCACAGGGCAGAGGCAGCCTGAGAACCAGGCTCTGAACCCGATGTCCAGGTCAGGGGATGGCTCTGCGCAGCCTGGCTGGGTAACCAGGGCCCTCTCCTCTCTCGGCCTTGCTGTTGTCACCTGCATGATGGGCTGGGTCCTCTGTCCCAGCATGACGTGGGCTGTACCCAGACCCCAGGTATGTGGGGGTCCTGTGACTCACGTGGTAGGTGCAGATGGCCCCCAGCTTGAGCATGCACATGGGACCCAGGGCTGTGTGGTCACCACTGGCAACCGGGCGGGAGCTGGCTAACCAGGGGCTCCGTAGGGCCTCGCGGCTTCCCTCTGCCACTCCGACCTGGTTGCATCTCCATGAACTTTCTGGAATGGAAACTAAATCCACGAAGAAAGGATTGTTGCTGCTTACTGCTGTGTTCTGAGCAGTGAGAATGACCTTCCCAGGGAACTTATGGGGAGGTCTTGCTTTCTTCCCATTTCGTAGATAGGAAAAGTGAGGCCTGGGGAAGGTAAGTCACTTGCCCAGGGTCACACGGCCAGTGAGTGGGGGAGCTGGGGTCCCTAGGAGTCTCAGACTCCGCACTTCAGCCTGCGGCTGGGGGGCTTGTGCCCAGGGGCAGGTCTTTCCTGCTGTGGATGGGTCACCTTTCTCTGGCTGTGCCAAGCCCCCCAGAGATGCCCTCTTCCTTCCTGGGGTCCTGTGAGCTGGCAGAAGGTCTGGCTAGGGGGAGGCTTGGTGTGGCCAGTGTATGCACAGAAACCTCAGGCCACTATCCCCGCTGAGCCAGGAGAGGAGGTCTCAGCTTCCCCCGGCCTCCCTCCCCTCTCATGGCTCCTCCTGTGCCTGGCCTCCGGGCACCTCTTCCTGTGCTGACCGGGGCACCCGGGCATGGCTGGGTCAGAGGCCGCCTCTCCTGTCCTCCTGGGATGGGGCGCTATGTCAACCTCGCCAGCAGCTCCTCCTCTCGGTAGAGGCTGGTTACCTGTGGCCACCACGGCCAGCCCATCTGTTTCCTACTTCTTCAAGAAGGCTGCCCCACCCTAGCCTGGCAGCAGGGCTCTCCTGTACCACCCCCACAGCCCCTCCGTGCCAAGCCGAGGGTGGAGGTGGGCAGGGATGCTGTTTGGCTCCTGCCACGTTCTCTGCAGTGGGACCTCCGCCCGCCCCCTTCCACCCGTGGCCCCGGCCTCCCATCCACATTGTCCTTGGCCAGGAGCAGGGTGTGGGCGGTTGCAGCCCCTGGGCCGTTAGTGCTGATCTGTCTTCCTGATGTGGAACAGTGACAATGACGGCCTCTCCCACGGGCACAGGGGACCACAGGCTTTCCCCAACCTCAGCCCAAGCCATAAGGTCCTCCTGCCCTCCAGAGGACGGGGCTGGGACTCTTACCCCATGTTACAGAGAAAGAAACTGAGGCCCAGAGCCGTGCCCGCCGTGCTGAAGGCCACATGTGGTGGAGCCCCCACGAGTCCCAGGCTTGCAACTCAGCCTGGACTCCTTCCTCTTGGGCGTTCATTGCATCGGTTGGGAGGGACTTTTCATTCAAGGGTCAAAAGCCCCCTTTGGCCAAGCTCAGAATTGAGAGCTCCTTTTGGGGCACAGCCAGGGAGCCCCTGGGAGAAGGGACAGGGCTCTTGGCCATCCGAGGGAGCTGCCGCAGACACAGGTCATTGTGAAGGTGACTCACCCCAGCTCCACGGGCTTGAATCCCGAGTTCCTACATTTCTCCCTCTCCTGGCTTTGCAGACCGTGCCTGGCAGAGCACGTTCTTCTGTCACCCTGCAGATGAGTATGGTGCCTGTCCTGGGCCAGGCTGCAGACACGGGGTCACAGAGTGCCCCAGCTTGCAGGCACCAGACCCCAACCAAATGAACACCCAAGAGAGACACGGTGGCTGTGACAGGAGTCGAAGCTGAAGACTCAGGACGGGAAACATGCGGCATCCAGACCCGACTGAGCTGCGGGTGGCTCCTTGCGGCTGTGCCCTGAGCCCTGCAGTGAAGGGCCAGTGGGTGTGGAAGGGAAGGGGGAGCATCTAGTGGACCTGTCCACAGTGATGGAGCGTTCTGGGTCCGAGCTATCCAACACACAGCCACCTGCCAGATACGACCCATGAGCGCTGGAAATTGGCTTGTTCACTGTACTGAATTTTAATTGTTTCAATAGCCACACGTGGCTAGCAGCTTCTGACCTGGGCAGCGCAGATTCCCGCAGACGGGCGGCGGGGGTGAGGATGCGGGGCTGCATGTGGAAGCCGCAGGAAGACAGGGGAACAGGAGTCGGCACGGCACAGTGCAAGGCGAGGCTGGTGGGGTCCTTTCGATTCTTAGAGGTGCAGTTCTGGTTCCTTTGGCACTGGGAGTTGTGGTTCTGTTGTGGTTTGTCACACTGAGTGATAGTAAGAGGCACTCAGCTGACCCTGACTCCAGGGAAGCCCACCCCACTCCCTGGAAGAGAGGAAGTCAGGAGGAAGCTGTGGAATGAACACTCTGGAAGGCAGGTGCCTAGTTCTGCCTTAAACATGTTACAGGGTGCCGGGGATGTGCCAGCCAGCAGCCTCCTGCCTGCCCCTCAGCCGTGTGCCTCAGGCCCTGTGTCTCGGGCCTCTGGACCCTTTACTCTGGCCAGCGTTGACTGATCCGGGAAAGACAGCTGTCTTAGTGCGTTTGTGCTGCGATATAGGCGTTCCTGAGGCTAGTCTATAAAGAAACGAGGCTCGTTGGCTCACGGTTCTACAGGCTGTACAAGAAGCCTGGTGCCTGCAATCTGCTTCCGGTGGGGACTTCAGGCTGCTCCCACTCATGGTAGAAGTGGGGGGAGTCAGCGTGTGCAGAGATCACACGGTGAGAGCAGAAGCGAGAGACAGTGGCAGGGGGGAAAGAGAGAGAGAAAGGAGGTGCCAGGCTCTTTTTAACAACCAGCTCTCATGGGCACTAATAGAGTCGTCACTCATTATCATAAGGACAGGACCAAGTCATTCATTAGGGATCCTCCCCATGACACAAACACCTCCCCTGGGCCGTACCCCCAACACTGGGGCTCAAATTTCAACACGAGGTTTGGAGGGGACAAACGTCCAAACCATAGCAACAACCAATCCAAAGACACCCAGCCCAGAGGCCACCCCAAGACCAGTGACCAGTAGGAGGAGGCTCCCAGCAGTCACTGGACACTTGGAACGTCTCTGTCAGGAGGTTTGGACTTGGAAACGTGAAGGAATTTGCCAGTTTTTGGGGGGGGTTGTCCCTTGACACAAAGTGGGAGCCCCCTGCAAGGCAGAGACGTAAGGAAGCAGAGGCTGGGAGGGCAGAGGCTGCGATGTGTGCAGACACAGGCAGGTGTCCTCACAGGGCCCCAGAGCTCCCTGAGCTGCTTCCAGGATGGTCCTTCAGCCTCACTCAGACTGACCCAAGCTGCCCATCCACCCATCCATCCATCCACTCACACATACACTCATTCATCCATCCCTCTATCCTCCCACCCATCCATCCATTCATCCACCCACTCATCCTTCCACCCATCCAACCACCCATCCATCCATCCACCCACCCGTACACTCATCCATCCATCCATCCTTCTATCCTCCCACCCATCCATCCATTCATCCACCCACTCCTCCTTCCACCCATTCATCCAACCACCCATCCATCCATCCACCCACCGGTACACTCATCCATCCATCCATCCTTCTATCCTCCCACCCATCCATCCATTCATCCACCCACTCCTCCTTCCACCCATTCATCCAACCACCCATCCATCCATACACTCATCCATCCATCCACTCACCCATCCACCCATCCATCCACTCATTCATCTACCCATCCATCCATCCATCCATCCACACAGCCTCTAGGGATCAGCTGTGTCCGCTATCTTGGATAAGGTGAGCCTCACAACAGGCTATTGGCCCATTGCTCAGACAAGAAAGCTAAGTCTCGGGGAGGGGAAGGGATTGGCCAAGGCTGCTCAGGTCCTCTGGTCCCAGGTGCTATGTGCCTCAGGAGCTGGCACAAGCCCCATTTCCTCCGCTTGTCTGGCTACTCTCTGGGGCCCAAGCCTCGTGTCCTGCCATCCAAGCTGCAGAAGTGTCCCTCTGGCCCCACAGCCCACTCCAGGCTTGTCACAGAGCAGACATCCCATTGCAAGCCTGAGTACCAGCTCACAGACCCCTTTTCCCACGGGGCCTCACCCTGACCTGCCGTGAGGACAGAGCAGCGAGACAGTGGAGTGTGGGTGTGAAGCCAGGAAGCCAGGGTGTGTGGGGGCGGGGATGCTGAGCCTGGGGTGGCAGGGCCTGGGGCTGTGAGTGGGGGGTGCTGAGCAGCAGCCGCTGGCAGCTGCATGTCCCGAGCACATGGCAGATGCCCAGCCAGGCAGCCCCTCCAGCTCTAACAAGCCACCGGCTGCAGCCTTCCTGCCTCCCAGTCTCAGCCCAAGCCCCTGCTGCGTGTGGGGGCCAGAGGCCTTCACCCGGCTTCCCTGTCCTGCGGCTCACGCCCACAGCCCACTCTCTCCTCCTCCCATTTCTAGGTGGAAAAAAAGAAAAACATCTTCCACTGAAGGCACCCAGCAGGTGGCCTGGCCCCCTGGGGCTCCCCAGCCACAGCCGGGCCTCTTCACCGCTGGTGGCTTTCCAGAGACATAAGATCCCTGCGGGGAGCTGGGGTGCAGCCCCCAGGTGGGCTGTCCCCTCCTCCATCCTCAAATTGCCCGTCATCCCCTGTCTCTCTGCCACACCAGGCACACCCCTCTGGGTCTTTGCGCACAAGGTTCCCACGCCCGGCCTGGCCGTCTCCCTCCTCCCTGTCCTCCGAGGCCCTGTTACGTGCCACTTCCTCTGGGAGATGCTGGCACTTGAGTGGCAGTGGGAGCCATGGAAGGCTCTTGAGAAGGGAGAGAAATCGGAGGGGAAAAGTGTCGGGTCAGGGTAGGGAGGGGAGAGTGTAGGAAGCCCCCCCAGCTCCCCAGCTCCTGAGCCCTTCTTCCTGGGGCGGCTCCCTGCTGGGTCCCAGCCAGCCGTCACAGGGCCTCCTCCCTCTCGGGCCCAGGGTCTGCCTCTGCCGCTCTGTGGGTTCTCTCCTCACTGTGGTTTTCCCACAGTCCCCGGAAGTCTTTCTGAGGCACAGGCACGAGATAGTCCGTGAACTGCAAGTGAACTTGAGCATCTTAGGCGGAGACATTCCTGTATCTCTGCAGGCCAAAGCTCAGCGCTAGCTTTTCAGGAGCTGCCTCAGGAGAGGAGCTGCAGGCCCCGCTGCTTCCCTGAGATTCTGGCGATTCCCCCCACCACCCTCCACCCAGTTCTGCTGTGCGGCCTCAGTTCTCCATCTGCAAAATGGGCGACCCCTGCCTGTCTCCTCCCCAGCAGCCTGTTCCCTGGGGGTTTTGAAAGGCCCCGAGTAGGCCTCAGTCCTGTGCTCAGGGCCCTGGTATGACCAAGGAAGGAATCTCAGCACCTCCAAGCTGAAGTTCAGGTTCAGGTTCAGGTCACGGAGAGTCAGAGGTCAAGTGGCCCCCCTGGAAGACCTGCCTGGGTCAGGAGGGTCCCCTGGAGGGCAGAGGGCTTGTCTCAGGGGGGTGCACTCCCAGAAGCTGGCTCGGTCCCAGGAGTGAGAACTGGGCTGCCCCTTGTACAGGGGGCATTGGGGTCGAAGACAGCTTCTGCAGCAGCGTCTTCCAGTTTGTCTTGTCAAGCCCAGGGACTGTGGCCCCTGTCACCTGGAACCCCACATGGTGTCAGCTGTGCTGGGCCAGGCCGTGGGCCCCTGTGACCAGCGGCACAGAGGGCAGCCCAGAGGCAGGGCCCACACCCGTCCCCCACACCACTTCCCACTCACATGTGCACTCCAGCTGGAACGAGACAGACGTCCCTGTCCCCAAAATCAGCAGTCTGGATGGACACAAGAAAGCCAGCCTCCCAGGACGGACTGACTGCCACAGAGCAGATGGGCCCTTCTGCCCAGTCTGCCCTGCTCCGGGGCCAGGCCTGCGTTCCTCCCCACAACAGGGACTCCCAGCCCTCACATGTCATCCCCACCCCACGGCTGGGACCCGAAGCCCTCGGTGTCACCCCTGCTTTGTGGCCATGCTGGCTGTTCTCCCTCTGGCCACCCTGGCGTCTGGGGACAGGGCTGATGTGAAGTGTGAACCTGGCTTGTAATACCTTGTTTCCATGTCTCTCCTGCACCAGACCATGCACCCCTGTTTCCAGGGTCCCCCCCCCCCCCCGGCCCAGGGCAGCACTGAGGAAGGCTGCGAGGGGCAGCGATGGGTCCCTGTGTCGGTTCTGGTCTCAGCTGGCCACGTTCAGCTCTGCACCAAGCCCCATTCCCAATGCGAGTGCAGGAGGGAAGAGGTGGAAACTGGAAATTCAGCAGAAGAGGGAGTGGCAGTGAGGTAGGTGTGAGGCTTGGAACAAGGTCGTCATTTTTCTGGGACAACAAGTGTTTGTGAGGGTGAGAGAAGAACCTCTGGGGCTCCCAAGCCGAACGGGGTGCCCCCTGGGCTGTCCCTTTGCTCCCCGGCGAGGAGTGTGGCAACCGTTCACACCTCTGGCATCATCAGATAAGAGGCAGATCCTTTAAGCTTCAAAAAGTGTCCATTGGAGCTATTTTTTTGAAATGTCTTTCTCTTTTTTTGGTTCTTTGGTGAAGCATGTTCACAAGTCCCAGACTGGCTAACGTGACCTGAGGCTGTGCTCTCGGGAGACCAGGCAGTCAGGGAGGGGACCAGCAGGCACCCAAGGCCCCACGGCTGAGCCTGGGCTTCGCTTAACCCTCTCCTGATGTCCCCGCCCTCAGCTGTGGTGGGCGGCAGGGGTCCCGCCTCTGCTCCCCGCTTGGCTCTGGGCGCAGTGTTTGGGGGAGGGCCGGGCACCCAGGCCCCGGGATCCAACGCCCAGGTGGGCGGTCGGTCAGCTGCAGTGTCGACTCAGATCAAAGGCCGGAGGAACAAGCAGCCCCAGCCCGGTCTGGTCCCCACAGTACCTCGGGGGCCCTCTGGTCGCAGAGCACAAAAGGCCCTGCGGGAAACCGTATTTACTCGCTCAGATAAAGGGAAGGCGCATTCTCAGGGCCACAGCCTCGCCGCAGAACCGCTTGTCACACATGAAACGGCAGATTAAGAATTTCCTATTCTATTTTTACTGCAAATTTGCACTGGGAAAGGGCGTTTGGTTTGGAAACGCTTTCTCCCCTTGAGCTGCTTGGCTGCAGATAAAAGGGTGGCTCAGCCGCGGTCAGGCTGAGGGGACATTCACAGCGTCCACAGCCCGCCTGGCTGAGACGGCTGATACGGGATCAAAACCCCTTATCTCCTGTTTTCCTTATGCCCAGTAACATTAAAGAGGTGCTGGGGTGGGGCCTGGGTGATTCCTTGAGTTGGGGAATGGTTTGCGGGGGAACCAGCCCTGTCGGTGCCTTGGGAATCCTTGTCCCTAAGCCCAAGCTCCGCAGCCAGACAGTAAGAGGCTGGCAGTCGGGTTAACGGACACAGTGAGGATGCAGGAGAACCAGGATGTGGGACAGGAGGATGGGGACAGTGAGGAGGGGGACACAGATGATGGGAACAGGAGGACAGGGACGGGAGGATGGAGACAGAGAGGACGGGGACAGGAGTACGGGGACACACATGGTGGGAACAGGAGGACAGCCGTCCTACATGCAGCTCACACACTCCCTGCAGGGCTTGGTGTTTGGCCGCCCGAGCTGCAGCCTAGGCGGGTGCTGGGGCTGCAGAGCCACTTTTCCGGGTCCAAACCCGGCAGAAGCCAATCTGCTCCCTGTGGCTTCTGCGAGGGGGCGATGGCCTTTCCTCCCCTCAGGACTGTCAAGGGAGGCAGCAATGGCCTTCATGGATTTGACTTTCTAAACTTCTGTGTGGAAAACACCATTAAAGAATTAACGATTAGGTGTGGTGGCACCTGTAGTCCCAGCTACTCAGGAGGCTGAGGCAGGAGGATCGCTTCAGCCCAGGAGTTGGAGGCTGCAGTGAGCTGTGAGAGCACCACTGCACTCCAGTCCGGGCGATGGAGCAGGACCCTGTCTCAAAACAAAAAAAAGGTTAAAATACAGATGGCAGGATTGGAGAGTATGTTTGCAACAGAGTTAAAACTCCAATTATAGAAAGAGTGCCTACAAATCCATGATAAAAAGAGAAAGGATAGAGTAGTGGGCAAGAGAGGGGCACAGCTGCCACCTGGAATTTGCTTTACAGAAGAGAAAAACACTCAACCGCACAGGCTATCTGGGAAATTCATATCTATCTCTCAAGCTGCTCCCCAGCCCCGTTTGCGGGCGCGGACTGATAAATCTCAAAGGCTGCGGGATGCGGAGAGGGGGCTTTCACGCCACGTGGGTGTGCGAATGGATCCCACCCTCTTGGGAGGCAGTTTAATTGGTGCCTTTGACGTTGAAAGCACGATTTCTCAGTGATCCCATTCCTAGATACCTATCTCGCTAAGATACGAATGCGCCAGGATACAGGCTCGTGGCTGATCCCTGTGCAGTTACTGGTAGAAAGCAAAACTACGTTGGAGCCCATGGATAGGATGCTGGTTAGTAAGCTATGGTGATCTGTGCAAAGGAATACTGTGTGGCTGGTAACAGGGGTCGGGTGGAGCTGCATGTGCAGACAGGACGTCGTCAGGGACACGTTCTCACACTAGCAGGCCAAGGTTGCAGAGCCGGGCCCGTGTAACAACTTCCCATTTATGGGAGTGCGCACGCGCTCCCGTGCATGTCTGGGAGGATACACATCAGTACGTGCCTGGGATGTTCCTTCCTGGACATCACACACAGTTGATCGTTTGGCTGGCTGTAGAATTCTAGGTGGGAATCATTTTCCTTCAGGATTTTGGAGACACTGTCAGTTCTATCGACTCCTGTCCTCCCGTGTTGGTGCCGAGAAGCCCAAATCTGTATATCACTCACCCTTCATGTGAGACCTGGGTTTCAAGGTTGTCATTTGTTCCCGACATTCTGAAATTTGAGGACCACACGCCGTAGTCCTGGCGGGTGCTCTGTGGGGTCTCCAGTCTCTAAACACGTCCTTTGGTTCTGGAAAATTTCCTGAATTGTTTCTTGAGTGATGTCCTTCCCTCCGTTTTCTCTATTCTCTCATTCCAAACTCCTGTCTGGGAATCTCACCTCCTGACCTGGCCGTCCGTGGTTACAAAAATCTTTTCCCTCCAGTTTGATGTCGCCTTGTCCTTCGGCTCCGCTCTCTGGAGACGTCCTCAGCGTTACTGTCCAAGCCTCCTAGTGAGCTCTTCCGTTTCACTGTTGTATTTTCATTTCCAAGAGCCCTTTGTCCTCTAAATGTTCCTTTTTAGTGCTGCCTACTACTGCACTGTGATCACGATATCTTTCCTCCTGTTGGAGGGTATTCCTGCCGATATCTTTTTAGAAGGACGTGACCCACAAACTCCGTTTCCTCGTGTCCACCCTGGTCTTGCGTGGTGCCTGGCAATCCCAGCTGTAGGCTTGGCAGGGGTGATAGGGCCACCTGTCTGGGGTGCTCACGGTCTGTGGCTTTAGGTCCTTCCTCTTGGGTGGGTTGGGATTCCTGGGTAGCCCCCAGGAACCACTGGGCGAGCGGGGGTCTCGGCACCGTGCACACCACTGTAGAATCCCGCTTGTTCTCTGCTTGGCCCCACTCCCGACTCCATCTGGTCTCCCAGAAACCAGGGACCTTTGAACCGACCTCCCAAACCCAGCTGGTGATGAGGAAGTCACATGGTGTGCAGAGGGTGGGGGGGCTCGGATGGTATCTTCTCGCAGCCCCCACCGCCCTCATGGCGCCTCCCTCGGGGCCTTCTATGCACTTTGTGTGCGGGCTGGGGCCACCCTGCAGCCTCCAGCCTGCCAGCAGCTGCCCCTGGCAGTACCACAGGCTCTTGTCCCCCAATCCAGCCTCACAGCCAGGATGGCAGGAGGTGCACGGCCGGCACTGTGTCCTGCCTCTGCTCCTAACCTGGGCCCAGCACTGCTGGGTCACTTTTTAAGGTGTTTCCTTTGAAACAAAGAGTCTGTTTATTACTTTTTATTAAAGGGGCGTGGACTCCATGCCGAGAGCCCAGGTGGGCGTTGTGTCCAGGTAGGCCTGGGTCGAATCCAGGTTTGGCCGCTTTATAACCTGCGTGACCTTGGCCGGCCCTCCCTCTCTGAACCTTATCTGTCTAATGGGAGTGAAATTCCCACCTGGCAGGCTGTTATGGGGCACCGGTGAGATAACGCGCCATAAAGCGCCCGCAGAGGGCTTGGCGCACAGCTGGCGAGCAGCCCGCGTGGCCTGGCGTGTGCAGGTGTCCCTTCGGCAGGCAGGCCGGGCGGGTGGTTCATCTCCACCACCAGCGGGGCCCGGGCAGAGTGTCTGGGGCCGACATGCTCCAGCGCAGCCAGCCGAGGTTTCAGGGGCTCCTCACCTGCACTCTGGGGCGGCATGGGGCGGGTCCCCAGGAATGCGATCAGTCTCTGCAGCCCTGGGGGCTGATCCTCCGCCTCCGATAGGCCACCTGCAGCCTGGAGAGGCCGCCCTGGGCCGGGCTGTCAGCACCGGGAGGGGCCGCCTGCCCCGCAAGACCAGGCATGTGCTGGGACCCACATCCGGAATCCGGCAGGAGCAGCTTCCTTGCAGCTGAGGCCCTGTCTGCTCTTGCCCAGGAATGTCTGCCCTCCCGCCCCCCGAAGTTGTCTGCTCCTAGGTACCTTTCCCTCCGGGCCCCCACTTCGGGGACAACAGGTTTAGGAGAAGAAAAGTGCATCGCATGTCCCCGCACAGCCCTCTGGGAGGACACAGCCCCGGCCAGCAGACCCAACCCACGTGCCCGCAGAGAAGCAACTGTGGCCAAAGGAACCTGAGGGAAGGGAAGGACCCTCGGCTGGGGGGCTCCTGGGTGGGGTGGCCCCGGGGTCACAGTGCACGGGTGGAAGGGCCCTGTGGATTCTGCGACATCACCCAGAGCCAATAAAACCACACCGAGTCCCTTGGCAGCTGAGGCTCAGGGCCGCCAGCCTAAAAGCGCAGCCGGTGCCAAGCAGGAATTCTACTTCCAGCCAGACTCGGGATGCTCCACAGAGGACACCAACACTGCGGGGTCACTAGGAGGTGCTGTAGCCATGGCGCTGTCATAGGTCACCAAGTGTCACCAAATGTGGCCAAGGCAGGAATCTGTGCTGGGCCCCCGGGAAGGCTGCTGAGGGCTTAGATAGGTTCTCCTTTTCTTTCTACCCTCCTGGTGAAGTGCAGGGTGCCAGCTGCCGAGAGACACCACCAATCCCACATGGCCCAAGGTCAGACCAGACTGAGGTCTGGTGGACGCCTGGGGAGGTGGGATTGCTTGGGACAATGGTTCTCAAGCCTGGACGCCCATGGAGTCTCCCATGAGACTGTCGTCAGGCTGATTGGACAGGCCCAGGTTGGCCCAGGAGCCCCTGAGGTCGCTACTGACCTGGTGGTCTTTCAGCTACACTCTGAGACACTCTGCTCTGAGCCGAGGGCGTGGGGGACACGGGGGCGGAGCTCCACCGTGGCCTCTGCATGGCAAGGGGAAGGAAAAGCTGCTGGGATTTCTAACTCCAGCACAGATTTGGGCAACTCACTGCATCTCAGGCAGGCCCTTCCCTCTCTGGGCCTCAGTTTCCCCACCTGTTCAGTGAGGTGACTGAGGTGACCTCTGCAGCCCCTTTCTTCATGAGACCAGGGCTCTCTGTGACAGCTGCTCTAACCAGGGATTCCTCGTGTCTGACAAGTTGTCCAAACCGCTCCTCTGCAATGGAGCCCGGTGAACTATGATCAATTTTATGCTCCCAAGATCTTCCCAGTTGGTCACTGGCCGGCACTGGGTAGCCTCTGCCTCCCAGCAGGGGCCGGAGCTGGGGCTCCATCTGGTGAGGGCTCTGGGGTCTCCAGCCCCAATCCACCTGCACTATCGCTTGGCTGCAGAGCCACCGCCTCCCTGCAGGTCAGTGACTGCTGCCCCCTGGGCACAGCCAGCTGGTCCCGGACCCTGCCCCCTCTCTGGGCGCAGTGTGATGGCGGCTGGTTGGCAGACACTCTGCTCCCAGGCTGTGCACCTCTCGGCCTTTCCCCCCTCTCCTTTCCGAGCGGAGGGCTCTCTGGTCCTTATGTGTCCAGCACCCAAGGCCCGGGGCCAGTGTGCAGGTGACCAAGCCATTCATGGGGCTTTCCAAGGAAAAGATGAAGTTCTCAAAACGCAGCGCCCAGATCGGCAGCAGCAGCAGCGGGGCACGGGGTGGGGTCAACCGTCAGACGGGAATGAGGCACAGCCTTTCCTCCTCTTGGCCTGGGCGAGTTCCCTCCTATGAAATGGGCAAATAATCCTGGAAAGGATGCCAAGGAGAAGGGGTGAGGTCGCCTTGTCAAGCTTGGAGTGTAGCGATCGGGTCTTCATATATTGTTTTTATATACTTAAAATAAAAAATCTTCCCATTAAGGACATTACACGTTCAGATACCTTCACTGGTGATTTTTATCAATATATCCAAGAAACAAATAATTCTATCCTTAACTCTTCCAGAGAACGGAAGGAAGGAGACAGTCTGCAGCTCATTTTAAGGAGCCGACAGACCCCTGACAGCCAGCGCTGTCGAGAGCGGCACCAGGAGGGAGGGTGACAGCCCTGAGAGACAGTGGCCAAGCTCGGCAGCACGTGGACTGGGGACACACGTGGCCGAGTGGAGTTTATCCCGGGACCGGCAGTGGGTGGACGTCGCAGAGTCAATGACAGTGGCCTCCCCATCCGCAGGTGTAGAACCTTATGGTCATTTCAATAAATGAGAAAAATGTGATAAAATTCGACGTCCATTCATGACAGGGACTAGAGGGCACCTCCTTAACCCGATAAATGTTCAAAACCTACAGCAGCATCGTCCTTGCGGCTTTCGCTCTGAGAACGAGGTGTCGTCCCGTGACCACCGCGGTCACTCAGGCCACTCGGGAGGCCCTGCTCAAAGTCGAGGCAAGAAAGAGAAACCAAAGGATTGATTGGAAAAGAAGAAATAAAACTTCCAACAGTCACAGAGGCCGTGACGACATGTGCACAAAGACCCGAGGAACGTCGGATAAGTTACTAAAATTAATAAGAGAGCTGGGAATTTGCTGGATACAAAATCAATATGCTAAAAATCTGTTTTTCTCTGTATGTCAGGAGAGACTGAAAGTTAGAGATTTCACTTACAAAAGCCTGAAAATATGAAATACAATACGTAGGAAAAACAAAAGATGGGGAAGATTTTTATAGAGGAAATCGATGTGGAAAACTTTGTTTCGGGGCGTTTGAGAAGACCCAAGTAAGCGGAGAGCTGAGCAACTGTAGTCACTAACTGAGGGGCCCCAAACTGTCAAGACATCAACTCTTCTACAGACTTTGTATACTCCTGATGCAAATTCTACAATTTTTTTGGTAGTTCATGGCAAACTGATTCTAAGATTTACGTTGAAAGCAAAGGGCTGAGACCGCTAAGCCGTGTTGGAGAACAGAAACGGGAGAGAACGGGCTTGGTCTGATGTTGAGGCTTGTTATACGTTATGAGGTTCCCAGCAAGGTGAGGCCGAGGCCGGGACAGAACCACCCTCGGAGCAGGACATGAAAGTGCCGCATCAGGACTGATGGCCGAGGCTGAGTGGGAAGGACGGCATTCCAATGAGCATCTCTGGGACAACTGGGTGTCCCCGCACGGTAAGTGAGAAATGCTGGCTACTTCACACCACTAAGAGAAAGACCCGCATAGATTAAATTTCTAAATGTAAAAGGAAACTGCAGTGGTTTTAGAAAAGTTAGAGGGATATCTTCCTAACTTTGAGTTAGGGATGGATTTTTCTTAAACACGCTACAAAATTAACATTCACAAAGGCAAAGACTAGTACGTCTTAATAGATTAAAATTAGGAAATTTGGTTACATCAAAATCCTCCACGAAAGGACTGAAAAGACAAACCGGAGGAAAGAATTTGCCGAACATTCAAACCGAGACATCCAGAATAGAAAAAGGACGTCCGTGGGACAGACACGTGACACTGGCTTTGCCAAGGACGGGCGGATGGCTCTGCCGCAGGAAACCAGGTGTGATCAGTGCTCAGCTTTTAGCACTCAGGAAAAAGCAAGTTAGATCACAAGGGGAGGTCATTACTCGCCCAGCAGGTTGGCAGAAGTTTAAAAAGTCTGACCAGACCCAGGGCTGGTGAGGACAGAGCAGGGAAACCGTCCCTCCCTGGACGGTGCCATTTGGCACCAAAGCTCTGGGCCGGCTGAGCTGCCCACCCAGACCCCACCCCAGCCTCTGTTCTTAGAGAGAGTCTTGCCTGGTGGACTCTGTGGATCACAGATTTGAGAGCAGCTGAGCTGGGCGTTTCTGGCTCTGGCCTCCCCTGAGTTTGTCGTCCTCTGATGGCCTGGAGCACCCTTGCCAGGGTGGCCCTTTGAGGGGCTGGAAAGCCACTGCTGTCCACGGGCCCACAGGGCTGCTTGGGCACCCTCACAGCATGGCAGCCACTTCCACAGCACGTGCCGCGGGAGACCAGCCTGCCACGGCTTTCGTGACGTGCCTGGGCAATCACACACATGCCTTGCCCCGTAGTCAGGGCGGGAGGGTGCTGTGCCCGGGCCAGGATCCCTGATGGCCACCGTGGGGTCTGGGTGTCACACAAACTGACAGAGATTCTGACGGATACGGAGAACCGGAGTTACAGGGTGCACCAGGCCCAAACCATCTTTGTAAAGTTGGCGGGTGGTAGCGATTTCTGTTTCAGTCACCGCTCCAGGTTCTGACAAGGAGGCCTTTGTTCTGAGGCATACCTGTGGGAGCCCCCACGAGGGGACAGGCCCGCGGAGGAATTAGGCATTGTTCTCCTCTTGGACTGGGCAGGTGTGCAGTCTGCTGTGTCTTTGGAGGGCTTTGTGTAGAGCCGGGGCCACAGGCACTTGCTGGCCCTGTCTCCCGGGGTGGACAGCTAGGAGGGGCTAGAGATGGCCCAGGCACCAAGGCCCAGCTGCACGCACAGCTGGCTCAGTACTGACCAAGTAATGAGTAACGGGGCTGCCCGAAGTACCCGGGAGCCAGCGCTCCAGGGAGCAACCTTGCTCAGTGGAGAACAGAAGCCCCAGCCCCTCGCCCCTTGCCGGGGGACCAAGCAGAGTGTCCTGCCCTGGCTCAGAGTTCTCCAGTCTGCTCCAGGACACTCTGTCTGCTCCCTTCCCCTCTGCCAGCTCCCTTCCCCTCTGCCACAGTGCTTCCTGGATCAGAGCATCCCACCTGCCGCTCAAAGCCCCTGGGCACACAGACGAGGCAGGTGGGGCACAGGAACCCAAATAAGAAGTCCCCCCCAGGGGAGAGGAAGGAGTGATTCACGCGGTGTCCCTAAGCTGCCTGAGCCAGACCCAGCCACCCCTGCCTGCACCTCTCCAGGGTGGTCATAGGTGGGTGATGCACCTCGCACAGAGCACACCCCGGAGCCTCACTCCTCCTCTCTGCTCACCCAAGCCCAGCAGTGAGCAAGGCCATTGTGTGCCAGGTGGGGAGGGAGGCACGTGCAGGAGGATTTAGGGTAAAGCCAGGAGACCAGCGTCTCAGGGGGTCAGCCTCAGGCCCAGTCTCTAGGCGACAATGAGTCTGCAAGTGTTTGGGATTAGAGATACCTAGGTTTAGGTCCCAGATCTACCCTGAGGTGGCAGTGTGACCTTGGATACATCAGCTAACCTTTCTGAGCCTCAGTTTCCTCATCTGTAAAATGGGATAGTAAAAGCTTCCCACTTATCAAGGATACAGTGAGGTTTACATGAGAAGCTCCTTAGGAATATGAAATATGGGAGTAGCCATGTAGTCCCAGGTATATCTGAGCCAATACTGATGTGGCAGATAGTAACTCCCCTGAACCCTACCTGGTTACACTCGCAGTTGATATAGGTGAGTGTTTGGCTAAAAAAATGAATGAGGAATTTTATGCATCAGTGTCTGAGGAAAAGGTAGGAGAGATGCAGAAATGATGGTTATGGTGGTGATGATAGTGGTGGTAAGGGTGGTGATGATGATGATGAAGATGATGGTGATGATGATGATGGTGATGGTGATGATGAAGGTGATGATGGTGATGGTGATGATGAAGGTGATGATGATGGTGATGGTGGTGATGGTGATGATGAAGGTGATGATGATGATGGTGATGATGATGATGGTGATGGTGGTGATGGTGATGATGGTGATGGTGGTGACGATGATGAAGATGATGGTGATGATGATGATGGTGATGGTGATGATGAAGGTGATGATGATGATGATGGTGATGGTGGTGATGGTGATGGTGATGATGAAGGTGATGATGATGATGGTGATGGTGGTGGTGGTGATGGTGATGATGGTGATGGTGGTGATGATGATGAAGATGATGGTGATGATGATGATGGTGATGGTGATGATGAAGGTGATGATATGATGATGGTGATGGTGGTGATGGTGATGGTTATGATGAAGGTGATGATGGTGATGGTGGTGACAGTGATGATGAAGGTGATGATGGTGTGACAGTGCTAATACCACAAAGGACAACAGCGACAGGGAACACCCACGGAGTCCTGTCTGCCTGCAGCCAGGCGTGGTGCTCTGTGCTTCTCACAGGCCATCTCATTTGCTCCTCATGGCCGTTGTGTGAGTGAGGTCAGTAGTTCCCAAACCTTGTTGCACCATGAAGCACCTGGGAGTTTTAAAACTTCTGATTCCCAAGTCCCAGCCCCATACCAATTAAGTCAGAATGCCCAGGGTGGAAGGCAGGCATCAGGAGGCTAACTTCCTCCAGGCGATTCCAGGGTGCAGCAGTGTTGGGCCCCTGAGCCAGGTGGTCTCTGTGCACAGAGGACGAGAGGCTGGCGCAGTGGCTCTGTGCTTCAGAGCTGGCACGGGAGCTGGGGCTGCAGCCCCTCAGTGAGTTCCAGAGCTGTGCTCTCAACCACCGAGCTGTCTGGGAAGTAGAGGGCAGGATGCTCACCCCTGGCCACACCTGGGTCCCCCGTGACACTGGGAGAGGACAGTGGCATGATGGATGATGATGAATCCCACGCCCTCAGCCCTGCCTGGTTTGATGGTGCCAACATGGGCCAAACCTGGACCCCACTCTGTGCAATGAGACTGTGGGACGTGACCACCTCCAAAGACCCTCCTGGCCTCTGGCTAGACTTTCTGCTATGGGACAAATGCTGCCACTAATTTTTATGTTTTCCAGAAGATTCCTTTCCAGAGAGACAGAGCCTACCCTCTCTCTAATAAACTCATGACTTCACGTGCAAGAGCTAGCAATTTCTTCATCCCTTAGGCCACAAAAAGCCCAGGAGCTTCCTAGGCCTGGACCCCTGCAGCCCCCGAAGGGCCACTCTCTGGAGCCACTCACAGACCTCAGAGCTAGAATGCTCTCCGGAGTCCAGCAAGGGCTCAAGACTGTGCCCGGAAAAGACTTAATTGCACACTCAGAGGTGTGTGTGCAATATGGGGTCATGCTTCTTAAGGACAGAAGCCCTAATCAAGACTGCCATTTATTGTGCACCTACTATGCTCAAGCCATTGCACCAACGGTCTTACATGGCCTGAGGGGTGATGTGGGACTTGCCAAGCCCATCGTGCTGTAGAGCGAGGGACAGGACGGGGCCTTGTCTCCAGTACCCAGGCTGTCCCTGCCACCCCTGTACCGGCCTACCCTGCCATCCCTTCACTGGTGCCTGCAGGGTCTGGGGAGCCCGGGGACTGTGCCGGGCTCGGGCATGTCAGGGACACACATCCCGTGGCGGCCAAGTGCAGTAATTATGCTCCCTCCTGGCATCCCACTCCCTGGCAACCCGCTGCGAGGCTGGAAGGAATGTTCCTGGAGCGCGCCGGGCGTCTGGTGCTTGTCCTGAAGGGCTTCCCCTGTGGGCGCTGTGCCCGCATCCTCCGGGCAAGACCTGAATTGTGAGCAGCCGGCCCACCAGCCAAATGCCCCGACCCCTTCCTTCCCCGCTGCCCTTGCATAGTTCGGAATCTCCCAGATTCCTCGGACACTGGGGCCACACAGAAAGGGAACAGAAAAGGGTCGATGGCCCCAGAGCCTCCAGGCCCCACTCAGGCCTCGGGGACGGACTCTCGGGGGCCCGCGCCTCTCTGCCAGCCTCTGGAACTGGGGCCGGGGGCAGGGAAGCCTCGCGCTGCAGAGGAGCCCCGGAGCTGCGGTGTTTCTACTGAACCTGGAGGAGCATCAGAAAATGGGTCCTGTTGACGGGGCCTCTAAGCACCGGAGCAAATCGGTGGAGAGTGTAGCCTTCGGGGAAGTTGCTCAAGATCTCTGGGCCTCAGTTTCCCAATAGTCCCTGCAGGACGGAGGGCACGAGAGGGGAGCAGAGTGTGCCCCTCTCAGCATTTTGTCCACCCAGTGCGGGGCCGAAGCTAATCAGAGGGAGGGGACATCCAGGAGACAGAGCTCCCGGATGGGAGGGGGGGCTCCCCAGAAAGGAGCCGGATGTCTAAGGAGAGGTGAGGGAACAAGGTGTGTGGCTGGCAGTGGGGACAGGCATGGCTTTGGTCTCACCTTGGAGGGTATTTTGGAAGCACAAGTGCCTGGATGGGCCCAGAGGGCCAAGTTCCACGCAGGGGAACCAGGGAGGTGCCTGTCCCCAACAGCTATGGCCCCGGCTGCTGGCAGCGGCCGGCCACAGCCAGAGGTGCAGGGGGACCTGAGGACAGAGTGGCATCCTTGGGGGAGGAGGTGGCCAGGGGACATCAATTTTAACAAGGAGAAGCAGCTTGGCCCTGGCAAGGTCCAGGGTCAACACAGACAGTGTGCCAGTTGCCCTCGGCCTGGACGGCTGATGGAGGCCACTGTGTTCGATCTGTCACTTGTGGAGCAGGTCACGTGGGGCACCTCCCAGTGCCAGAGGCCGGAAGGAGTCCTGGCCAAGACCCACGCTCCGGCCCTCAGAGCGCTTCCATCCAGCAGGGGCGGAGGACGGACACACGCAGGCTGACAGAAGCAGCAGGACCCACCAGCTGGCACCCTGGGCAAGGGGGTGAGTGGTGGGGGCTGGGTGGGAGGGGCTGTTGGCTCAGCCCTGCGATCAGGAGCCCCCCATGGTGAGAAGACGCTGAGATCTGTAGGGACCTGGCCGCAGAGGGCGCAGCCAAGGCCTGGGCTGGAGCAGGTCCCCAGCAGAGGCACCTGGAGAGTGGGGAAGCCAGGGATGGGGGCCGAGGGGGGCTGGGATGTGCTTCTGAAGGAACCGCCGGCTGCTGAGGGTGAGAGGGGGGGCAGGTGGTGGGGGACAGGTGGGGCAGCTCCAGAGACCCAGGGCTCACCCCGAGGTTCTGTCTGCGGGATTTGGTGACAGGTCAGGTATTAGAGGGTAGGAGTGGGGCAGAAGAGGAGGTCACCTGGGGTTTTTAGATTAAATTTTTATTGTGCGATAATTGTGGATTTCTGTGCAGTTGTAAGAGAGATTCTGCACATCTTTACTCAGTTTCCCCGGCGATGCGCTCCTGCAGCCAGGACCTGACGCTGGTGTGATCCAGATGCAGAACCACGTGGCGCCACGAGGCTCCCACACGGGGAAGCGCTGGGCTCCTCCTCCTGGCCTTTGGGGTCGGCGTTCCCATAAGTGACTCGTTGCTTCATGCGTAAGTGACCTGCTGTTTCCCTGTAAGTAAAGTGCTATTTTCCCCTCCGTCTCCTCCACTCCACTGTCGAGCCCATCAAGTGAGTTTTTGTTCTGTTACTGCATTTTTCGGCTCTATAACTTGGAAAGATACTGCACCAGGTGTGAGACCCCCCCCACGGGTGCAGTGCCAGGTGTGCAGAACATTCTGGGAGGGCAGGGCCAGGCTTCAGCTCTGAGCACTCACCCCGTCGAGCCCGAGCACACAGCAGCAAAGGCAGAAGGTTCAGAGCTGACTTCATCCCCTTCCTCAAATTGTCAGGCACATCCTTGACCTGGGAGGTGACAGCCGAGGACCTGCCTGCTGTCCTCCTACAGGGCTGGACCCACCAACAGAAACCAACACCCCGAGGGCCAGAGGAGCCCGCAGGGAGGGTCAGCCTGTCTGTCTCACCCACGGGCCAAGGGAATGTCTAGACGGCCCCGCGGGAACTCCCACTCACCCTGCTCAGCCCATCCTTGTTTCCAAAAGGGGCGGGCAGTGGCTGAGTGCACACATCTGCCCGCTGCCCCTGTGCCCTCCTGCTGGGCTCCAGGCACTGGTGAAGCATCTCGTGGGGGTCCCAAGCCCCAAAGCACACCCACTGCTGCACGCCGATTCCAGGGTCGCCCCAAGCAGTGGTGGCCGTGGACTTTGGTATTGGACAAAGAAACCACTTCGCGGCTGGGAGCTCTCCAGAGAAGCAGAGCGAATAGGCGACACGTGTGCGGATAACATGACTCACTGGCTCTGTGCTTACGCGCAAGTCCCCCCCACCTGCCGTCTGCAGGCCGGAGACCACTGGAGCCGGTGGTGTGAGCCCCGGGCCCAAGGCAGGGCAGGAGGAGACGAGACGCCCCAGCTCAGGTGTGAGGCAGAGAGAGCACTCCCCCTGCCCACGGCTGGGGTGTCCTGGAGTCCCGAGAAGCCCCTCGAGGGGCAGCTCTCCCCCACCAACCCCTCCCAGTCGGTGCCCAGGTTTTCAGCAGAGGAGGGGACACTTCAACCAGGGACAGCGTCTCCCTCGCCCCCCCCACCCCCATGAGGAGTTTCAAGGCAGGGGCAGGGGCAGGGCTGGGGGTGGCGAGGACCCTCCAGACCTGCACCGCTCTTCACTGAATTCAGAGTGCGCGGCAAGGTTAGGCTGTTTCCACTGCTCCCTCGCCTGTTAGAGACCCCCTGACAACAGCTGTGGGGCTCAGAGCATGCCCCCTTTGTCCATAACTAGTGGGGATCGCTGGGTAGCCTGTGTCTCGCGCTTGCCCCCGAGCATCCGCAGGGCAGGGACAGGTTCACTGCTGGGTCCCACGGTGCCGGGTTTGAGAACCAAGGGACCCGGTTTCTGAAACCGTGTGGCTCGGCCTGTGGGTGGGGCCTCCTGGTGGCCTACAAACAGGGCCTCGGCCTCCCCGCCCAGGGCCGACCAGTAATGATTAACGTGGGCTGGCTGTGATCTCTTTGTTTCTCCCGGGCTGGGACTGGGGGTGCAGGTGGCTGGGGGCGCAGCCTCTCCCCCTCCCCACGTCAGAGCCGGGGGCGAATGCCTGTCTTATCTCTCCCAGGCCTCTCTGGTTTCAGCCTCCTATTTGTTCTGACATTAGGTGGGGTTTATCTCCTGCTCCTGGCATGTCAACACAACCCCAGGCTGCTGGGAAGTTTCTCTGGGCTCTGGGGCCCCCTGCGGTGGGTGAGCGGGGTGCAGCCCACCAAGCCCCAGCTCCAGAGGCCTGAGCCACGGCACAGTCCAAGGGGCCAGGGGCTGTTTTCTTCTCTTTGCTTCTGTTTTGCAGGGTGCAGTCGCCGACGGCGGACCGGGGAAGGCTGCGTCCGTGGGGTCAGAGACTGGCAGAGCTCGCCTGGTGGTCAAGGCTGGCCCTGCTCCCGCTGCTGGGACATCCTGTGGGTTGGGCCCAATTTAGCAACTGTACTTGCTACTTGAAAAGTAGCTGAAAAGTTGCTATTTTTCCAAAAGGAAGTTTCTGGAAAGGCTTCCCCACCCCTTTCTTTCTGGGGAGCCTCTGGCCTGGAGCCATAGACTTTGCTGAGCTTGGGCCTGCTTGCTGGGTACATGCAGAGAGGTTTGGACAGAACCAGCAGCCCAGCCAGGGGCTTTTCCTACCCAGGGCTGACACCTGCAGCCTGGACCCTGTCTCTGCCTGGCCCATTCCCGCTCTGGGTTCCCTGAGCCCCCAGCTCTGTTCCCCACATCCAGAGGCCCCAGGAGCCCTTCCTGTGAGCTCAGACCCTAATCCTAACTCCAAGACCAACAGGGACCACTCAACACCCAAGCCAGGAGCAAGAGTGGGCCAGGAACGTGGCAGGTGTCATCGGAAATCTGATTAGATTCTCCCTGGGGCTGGAGACGTAAATATTCATAGAAGTCGGAAGACTGCTGCTCTCTGGTCAGATATGATGTCACCCCCAGCACCTGCTTCTAGACAGAGCTTAGGGAGCAAGTGACCTCTGGCCAGCACTGCCAACGAGGGCTGGTAGGTGGAATCGCTGCAGGGGCTCCCAGGGGGCCCGAGCAGGGTGTCTGCTGCTCTGGCAGCACCGACTGCTAGGTCCTGGCCTACAGGACTCTCTAAACCCAGCTGGCCTGGCCTGGCCTGCCCAGCAGACATGGGCCAAACAGTGAGCTGTTCTCCGGCCCCCGGAACTTATCTTGAGTCAATAGAAGCTCCGGGTGGTTATGGAGGCTGTTAACAAGGGCCAGGACACAAGGACCGCATTCAGGCCACAGCCTGCTTTCCAATGAGCTCAGCTGCTCCACAGCTGGGGCCAGGGACAGACTCGCACCCCGCCTGCCAGGCCTGCTTTCCCCACTGGTAAACAAGGGGGTGGGGGACGGGGACAAGGGCAGGGTGCTGGGTGCCAGGGAAGCCAGACATGCAGCCACGTGGGGCTCCCGAGAAAGCGCTCAGGACTGTGCAGTGAGGGCAGGGTCTCGGGAGGGGCGGCAGTTGGAGTGCACAGGAGCTGCCCACAGCGGGGCAGGTGAGCCGGGATGGTGCATGGCCGTTTCCTCCTGTCCCAGGAATGACAAGGACATGGCTGACAACACCTGTCCCTGCAGGACAGGGTTTCTGCACAAACACGTCTGATGACCACTAAAGTGGGGACTCACTGGAGTAAGCAGGAGTAGTGAGGAACCCAAGCATTGAGCCCAGGGTCTCTGGAGCACTGAGGGCCGCAGGAGGACCTGCACGGTCAGCGACGTCCTGGTGTGGACTGGGGTGGAAGTAGATGGCCCGACACTGCCGGTCCTGTCCTGCCCCCTCGGGCAGCTCTGGGCCAGATGAAGACCACTAGGGACGGGCATTGTGGGTCAGAGGACAAGCGTCCACTTATCTGGCCAGGTAGGCCAGCGCCTCTCAGACTCCGACATGTGTGGAAATCGAGGGAGGGTCTTGCTAGCAAAGTCATCTCCGGAGAAACAGCGTTTATGTTCAGGGATGTCTGGTTTGCCCTGAAGAGTCCAGGGCGGTGGTAGGTGACACACTGACGGGCTGCCCCCAGGAGAGTGAGGGGTGCCCCGAAGGGAGGTTGGGGCACCCCCAGGCTGGGAAGTGCAGTGGTTGCAGTTCAGACAGTTAACCGGGGCTCCGTGCAGCAAGACTCCTCCGCACCCGGGACATCCTGCCCTGTGCCACAAAGCTGCAATGCATTTTAGCACGTGAGTATAGCGCCTCCCTCAAACCGTTGCCTGGAAACCCCTGCACTGCATCAGATAGTATCCCCCAAAATCCATGTCCACCCAAAACCTTAGACTGTGATCTTACTTGGAAATAGGGCCTTTGCAGATGTGACCAGTCAAGGACCTGAGGATGAGCTCATCCGGGCTTTAGAGTGGGCCTAAGTCAAATAACAAGTGTGCTCATCACAAGGGAAGACACAGAGAGGAGAAAGCCCCGTAAAGTCAGAGGCAGAGATGGGGGTGACACATCTGCAAGCCAAGGAACACCAAGGATTTCTGGCAACCACCAAAGCTGGGGAGGCCCGGGACAGATTCCCCCCCCCCCCCACAGCCCTCAGAAGGCACCAACGCGCCTACGCCGTATGTCAGACTGTGGCCTGCAGAGCTGTTGCTTTAGGCCCTCAGTTTGTGGTTACTCAGCCCCCGGAATCTTACACAGCCCTCCCTGGAGTGTGCCAGGGATCCCCTGTTCCTCAGACAGCCTTGGGGAATATTGCTGCAATCTTTCCACGCAGCTCAGTCCCTGAGCCCCGCCACGTACGGGGTGCAAAGCAGACAGCGCCGTTTCTCCACACGGGACTTGCTGCTTTAGCAGAGCTGCTGGTGTCCTGGCCATTGGCCCCTTGCTCACCTGTTCCCTGCAGCAGCGTCAGTAGCGTCAGCAGCTCCCTGCACCCTGACTGCCGCCCGTCTCGAGCACCTGCCTCTCTCACACGTATCACCGTGATCTCTCCCGTACGTAGCGTGAAGCAGCCCGGGGAGGAGAAGCCGTGTGCAGCAGCAGCCTTTGGTCATCCAAGCCCCCAGCACATGCTCTCTGGGCACCTACTGTGCGCTGGATACTGTGCTGGGACAGAAGGGAACCTTTGCCCTCACAGAGCAGAGTGTCAAAGGGCAAAAGGCACAACAAGTCTCCCGTTCGGGAACCTCCTGAGAAAGGACTTCTGCCAGAAGCTAAGTTTCTCCGGGAAATGTACTGAAATAGAGAGAAATAGAATCTTGGGCTTTGGCGGTTCACAGAGGCAACAGGGGATCAGAGCTGGGAGTATCCAGGGGCTCACAGCTGTGGCAGTGAGAATGGTCACCCCTGAGCATTTCACGCAAGCCTGTCAGGACGCATCTCCCAATGACCCTATGATCCTCTTTTGCCGTGGAGGAAACTGAGGCTGTGGCAGGGAAGGAATTTGCCCTAGGTCACACAGGTGACATGCAGTGTTAGGGCCCCCGTGTCTGGTTCCCAGCCAGGAGTACCCGGAGGTCACCTGGGGCTGACCCCCCACCCCATCCATAGGACACCGCCAGCAGCCTGTGCCCCCACACTGCCTCCCTCATCACACACAGCAGGGATCTTCAGGGGCCTGCACCGAGTCCTGCTCTCCCGGAGCATGGGAAGAAGTGGGGTTGAGACGCCCCGGCTCTGCAGCCCTGGGAAGTCAGCTAACCTGCGTTTTCTCATTCAAGAAGGAACTGGGAGTTCTCTCGAAGCAGGGCTGCCAACGCCACTGCCCAGCCAGGCACCTTTGCAGGGCCAAGTAAATTGGCACGTGCAGACACCCTGCAGGGGAAGGGGACACTGGGTGGGGAGTGTGCACCTCACGGGGTCTCCTGGCCCTGCAGCTCTGTCCAGAGTGGAGGTCGCTGCCCAGACAGCCCAGCAGGAGGGCTCTGGCCTGGCTCAGCAGCTGAAGAGCACCCTGGGCCTCATCCCTGTGAATTGTTATCAATTTGGGGGCATCCTAATCCAATCCAGGCTTGGTCTGGAGCCTGGTTGTATTGTCCAAATTGGGCTGTCCTGTCCCCAAGACCCAGAAGGACACCCAGAGGACATGGGTGTCCAAGAACACCCAGCGGCTGGGCCGCACTCTCACCCCCAGGCGCCCTCTGCCGAGTAGCATGTTCCCTGCTGCTGTCGGACGCGGAGCGTCAGGACGCGCAGGAACTGTCGGTCCCGTGTCTGTTAGCACCTGCCGGCTCTAGCTGCCAGCCTCGCCTAATTACTTAATTTGCACTAATTCTCATGCCATTAATACACACTGCCTAAAATAACCTTGCCTAGAAAACGAACTTGTCTAGGACACTATTTTTATCATTTTTGAGAAAAAAAAAGAGAGTCACATTGTCAGCATTTCCAGATGTTTCCCATTTCTTCCCTTTTACTTGCTCTGTGTTAGTGCTAAACTTAGAGACAGGAGTTCTGGGGGGACTTTAAAGGGGTATCAGTCTCTCTTCTGGCAAGGTCTCCTGGGGTTAGCAAGCGTCTGTCCCTGCGAGGGACAGGATGAGAGGGTCCTTGTGGATGAGGAGATCCCGAGGGTGACACACAGGCCATGGAAACACTCCTGGCTACATGGCTCAAGTGTGTGCCCAGTAGCGCCCATGTGCCCGCACGTCTGTTAAGGGCCAGAGCAGCTGTCTGCCAGTGACTGCCCCTCTCCCAGGTCCCCTCCCCCCTACTCCTCCTGCCTCCTAAGGTCTCCCCCCAAATAAACCACTTGCACCCAAATCCTTGTCTCAGGGTCTGCTTTGGGGGAACCTAGACTAAGATAGCTTGTCTGTGTGCACACACAGGTGAACTCCGGGCAGGAGCATGTACGTTACACTCACATGTGCACAGTGGCAGGTGGAACAACGCCCCACCCTACTGTTACCTGGCACAGAAGACTCTACGGATGTGATTCAGGGTCTCGGGGCAGGGAGATGAGCCCTGAACACCATCTCCTGCTCCTGTCGACTGGTCAGCCAGGGAAGGAGCATTAGTGGACCCAGAGGACATCCAGCTTGAACCACCTTAAGTGACAAAGGGGTCACAGCTCCTGAGACTGTGGGTGGGACTAGGGTGGGCTGCAAGGTGTGCTTCATTCAGCTCTCAGCACCGTCACTGAGGACCTGGTGCCAGGACAGCCTAGCTGTTGTGGTGACGGGCCTGGCCTTCCACCTGGGCAGCGGGGTCCCAGACCACAGGGCAGAGGGTCTTGCCAGAAGCCCCTGCAAAGGCCTCGCCATGTCATTGGCTGAGTCTGGGTCACATGCCCAGAGATGAGCCAATCCCTGTAGCCAGTAGGTGGGGCTAAGGTGATTGGCTGGGATCTGAGTCAGGTGCAGGCCCACGGTGCCCAGGTGTAGGATGCTCACCTGGGCGGCACTCATGGGCACCAGGAGAGAGCTGGGGAGGTGGTCCACCTTCCCTTTTGCTACCCAAACAGGCTATGCCATCTGTTTCCTTAGAGATTCCTGTCTTGCACATACCCCAACCAGAATCCCAGCACGGCCCCCATTGGAGGGGACAAAAAAGGTGGCCATAGCCCAGACCATCTGCTCTGAGCAGGCTTTCTCCACACCTTTGACCTTGGAGGTGGGCTGCACAGGGGAGGACCATGCAGGGGTGCAGGAGGGGACGGGAAGGCAGAAAGCGGTGTAGCCCGAGAGGGTGTCTCCACCTGGGAGTGCGAGGGCAGGAGGGGTGCGGGCTGGCCCTGCCGACTGCAGGCTGACTGCAGGCCAGCCCCAGGCTTTGGTCCTCAGGGTGAGAGCAGAGAGCCACACTCTAGATTCTTGGTCCTGCTGGCTGCTGTGAGTCCATGTGTGTGCACGTGTGTGTGTGCATGCATGTGTGCACGTGTGTGAATGTGTGTGCACGTGTGAGCCTGTGTGAGCTCGTGTGTGTGCATATGTGTGCAAATGTGTGTGAGTCTGTGCATATGTGTGGGTGTGGGTGTGAATGTGCGCATGTGTGAATGTGCATAGGTGTGTACGCGCACATGTGTGTGCGTGTGTGTGCGTGTGTGCACGGGGGTGGGGGCACGGGACTAGGATGTTCCTGGAGCCGGCACTTGTCGCACTGCCAAGCTGCCTCCATTGTCATGTCAACCAAATATTTTGAGCCTCCGCGCCCAGAAGCCTCGCGCTCACTCACTGCCTCCTCGCGGCTCGCAGCCTGGGGCCAGACTTCCAAACCGCTAGGCAGATTTCGACTCCCTTTTTTTAGCTGCCGAATGAAAAAAAAAAAAAAGCAAACACAAATCTGCCGATCCCAGGGTGCCTCCTTTCCTGGAGAATTTAATTTCTGAGCTTTGATCTGATACCAGGACCCAGAGGACTTGTTATTTCTAAATAATGAGCTGAATGTTTGTGCTCCAAGCCTGAACTTTTCTGGTTTGGGGAAAAATGTGACTTTCCGCAGATGTTCTTTGATGCGGCTGGGACGACGGCCTTCCCCAGGCGGGCGGCGGTGGGCGGCGTTGGGGCCTCAGGACACCGCCCGCCCCTCCCTGGGGAGGGGCAGGGCCACGCACCGTCCGTGCACCCCACCCCCGGCCCAGGTCCACCTGCAACGTGGCCGACATGCCTGGAGTCAGAGGGCTCCCGAGGCAACGAGGGACAGGTGTGGGGACAAGCCTTGGAGCCCACTGCTGCCGACCTGGGGGTCCTTCCACCAACTTCATGCCTACGACCAAGGTGGGGAGGAGGCCTGCTCTGAAGATGGGGACAGCTGAGCCACAGAACTCGGGCAGGTGCCAGGGCGGTCCTGGCTGTCGGGGCGCGACGCACCTGCGGGAGGTCGGAGAACGGCGCCCCCTGCTGGCGGGCGCGGGTCCGCAGGTGCCGCCCGGGGCCGGGAGCTGCCGCGACGCAGGTGCCGCCTCCGGGGTTGGGGGTGTCGGGGGTCGGTGGGCGGACAGCTGGTTCAGCCTCTCCCCGGGGCCACTCGCTCGGTGCCCTTGCGGAGTCCCAGCCTGCACGGCGGGCCAGGGAGACTCCAGCAGCGCTTCGCAGAACCGGCGCATGGCCCTGCCCTGGGGGTCTGCTCGCCCCGGGACAAGATCGTTCCAGGTCAGGGGTCTGGGAAGCGCGATGCCACCTCTCGCCCCTCCGCGGAGGGGGTGACTTCGGCCCGGGATCGCATTTCCCCTGGGAAGGGACCATGCGTGCCGCAGGCGTCGTCCCTGAAGGATAAGAAGCAAACGTCCTCCAGGCAGCCGAGAAAGCAGAACCGCTTGGCGGTTTGGCTTCTGCCTTGGACCCCGCCCCCACCCCTCTCGGCCGTCGCAGAATGTCGGCCAGGCCAGTGTGGCCTCTGCTGGGCGGGGCGGGGACAAGCTCGAAAGCACAGCGGCCCCACCAGTGTCCACACCGGAGCAGGTGCGCGCCCCAGAGAGCAGCCCTGACCCCGGAGCTTGCACCTGCAGCAGCCTCACCTGGCGGCGGCATTCTCTGTATGAGGTGTCCCAAGCAGGGACCCTCCATCCTGAAACGTGATTCATGGGTCTATGTCCACCCCTTGGCCAGTGTGGGGTTGAGGCATGCTTAAAAAAAGAAAGAATTTAACCAACAGATAATTCAATCACATGGTTCAAACTTCCCCGCATGTTTGGAAATAGCAAGGAGCCCAGTGGAAGAAACTAATGAATCCAAATACGGCATGGGCTTCAGGTAATGTAGCATGTCAACACCGATTCATTAACTGTGACAAACACACCGCACTCATGTGAGCTGTTAGCACCGTGCGGGGAACGCTGGAACTCTCTGCTGCCTTCACAAATTTTCTGCAAATCTAAAAATATTCTAAAATAAAAGTTGTATTTAAAAAAAACAGTTGGGGGAGATCATATAGGATCTTGTAGGCCACTCTAAGATTAGTTAGGATGTTATAGGACGGTCTAAGTTTGGGACCTTGTAGGCCACTCTAAGGTTGGGATTTTGTAGGACGCTCTAAGGTTGGGACCCTCTTAGACACCCTAAGGTTGGGACCCCGTAGGCCACTCTAAGGTTTTTGAGTTTTGTTCTTGGTGTTGACATGATATGACTTTTTTTTTTTTTTTTTTTTTGAGACAGAGTCTCACTTTGTTGCCCAGGCTAGAGTGAGTGCCATGGCGTCAGCCTAGCTCACAGCAACCTCAAACTCCTGAGCTCAAGGGATCCTCCTGTCTCAGCCTCCCGAGTAGTTGGGACTACAGGCATGCACCACCATGCCCGGCTTATTATGATATGACTTTTGCTTTCACAGGTGATCTGTCTCCAGGGAAAGGGTGGATGCCGGAGGCCAGCTGGACAGCTGTGTGTGGTCTAGAAGGGAGGACACAGTGGCTGGAACCGAGAAGATGCTGACACTGGGAAGAGTGGTCCGATTCTGGGTGTGTTTTGCAAGTTCGGCCAACCAGACTTGCTGACAGAGTGAACATGGGGGTGAGAGGAAGGGACAGTCGACGCTGAGCCGGGTTCTCACCAAACTGGCTGGGAGGATGAGACTGGTTCTAGTGGTGAGGAGCAGGGGAGGGCGGTGTTGGGAGGAAGATGGGAGTGGGTTTTGAATAAGTCCTGGGTGAGGTGCATACTCGTCTTCAAGGTGAAGGCATCAAGTCTTGGATTCCAATCTAGAGTTCAGGGGAGAGGTTGTCCTTCAGGGTTCCCCATGAAAGCCTCAGTTGTTTCCCAGGGACCCTCTGGCATGACAGGCCTCAGCCCGGATCATTCTCTCTCCAGTGCTGCAGGGCTCCTGCTGTTCTGCCTGGATTCTCTGCTCAGCCTCTCTGGCCCACTGTGCTGGTGCGAATAAAGAGGTACCCTGAGATGGCTGGGATCCTCCTCTCCCTGGGATCTCGTTCCCCCGAGTCCTGGCTGTGTGAGGTGAACTCCGATTTTTGCCTCCCTCTGACTCCTAGCGGCCCTCTCTGCTCAGCTTCCCAGCATCTCTGTTCACACCAGCTGTGAGTCTGCAGCTGCTTCAAAGGATGAGAAGGTCGGTGCAGCTCAGTGTACTGTGGCCCATCCACAACATCTTGGACCTTCCAGTCCTGGCTGCCTTGGTAGTTCTCGAATGCATTCAAGCAGATATGTTCATTTGTTTTCTCCAACCTTGATCGCAGCCAAAAACAGACTCTTTATTCTTTCTAAAAGTCATTTCAATTTATAAATCTATTATGATCAACAATCTCCTAACAACGGGCCTTCAGTTCACTATAAATAATGCCGCAGTGAGTAACTTCACACATAGACCGTTTCCCCTGCGTGCAATGGTATCTACAGGATAAATCAAATTGCTGGGTCAAAGGGCATATGTATTTACATTTTTTATTGAGATTGCCAATTTACTGACCATAAAAGTTGCACTAACTTGTACTTTCCTCAGCTGTGTTTGAGATGCCTGTTTTCCCGCGAGTTTGCCGAGGTAGAACGTTATCCAGCATTTTGTTCTCTGCCAAGGTGATTGATCGTAAAACGGAACCTCTATGTAGTTTCATTTTGCATTTCCCCTGTTGCCAGTGTGGCTGGGCACTCTGCTGCGTGTTCAAATGCCAGTCGCTTGTTCACATTCTTTCCCCACGCTTCAAATAGTTTGCTGGTCTTTGCGTTATTGTTTTGTAGCTTTTTGCGTATTTGGAAAATTAGCTCCGTGTCTATTATATGAGTTGTTCGTATCTTTTCCTTAGTATGTTGGCTATCTCTCAACTTTGGCTTGTAGTATCTTAGCATTTTCTTTGTATACATCCTGCACATTTCTTGTTATGCTTATTCCTAGAAACTCGTCGTCTTTACTGCTGCTGAAATATACTGTTGAATCTAAGTTTGGTAACTCAGGCAGGACTGCTGGAGATTCTAAGTCAAGTCGACCCAACCAACTGGGCAAATAGCAAACACTCATTGAGTGTCTATGTTGTCTTCACAGTATCTTTGAATGAAGATGCTCCGTGTGCCCTGCAGGGACAGGGCCTGGCTGGTGAGTGTCCCTTGGGCTTTGTCTCATGGTCTTCCTTCCCCGGCTGGTTCCTCCTCCAGGGCTGTCCCTGAGCCTCCCTCCCACCCGACACCTGGACATTCCTGGGGAAGATGATTCTTCTTTCTGTGGCTCCTCTAGCCAGCTGCGTCCCCCAGGACCTTGTAGCCCACCGGGTCCTGTTTCCCTGAGGTTCTGGCTGTGGCCCCACATTCCCCACGTCCACTGGGGAACCTGGGGCCTCCCCCAGCAGGAACCGCAGACTTCCTCACACTCCTGGCCAGAGTAAGACGACCGTCTCCGTGGTGTCGGCCTTGCGAGATCTGCCTGCCGGGCCAGTCGGAATATATCCCGCAGAACAATACCCGCTGTAATTCAAGCGAAGACAAACATCTCGTGTAAGGCTCACGGCATTCAGATAAATGCAGGAGAATTCCTGAGGCCTGGCCTCGGCCAATCAGATAGGGCCGCCCTGAGTTACTGTGTGTTGGGAAATGACCTAATAGCATTACAGCTTGTTACTGATTAATTCTGTTTGATGTGGGAGGCTGCACGGATTTTTAATAAGGGCTACTTGTAATTGCAGACCGACTGAAGCTTCCAGAATCATGAAGCACATTTCAAGGTATTTTAAAAAGCACAGGATGCGAGGCCGTATGCCCAGCGCTCCGCTGGCGATTAGTCGGGAGCTGGTGTGCAGGGAAGACCAGGGGCTCTTGTTAACTAATGACAGGAATCAGGGAGCCATTAGGGCCTGCTGTAGGGGGCCCGGCTGCTTCCCCCAAGTCCCAGCCTGTCGATTGCCTCACCTCCCACCAAGAGGGGGAGGCTTAGCCTGTATATCCGAGAGGGCTGGAGAGGAGAAAATAAACCCAGAGAAAACCCCGAAGTCTCCGGAGCCAGGGAGGCCCCTGGTCCCCCGACATCTGTGCCAATCTGCTCTGCCCTTTAACAAGCAGCTGTGACAACAGCCACGGCAGCTACACAGGTGCTGGGCTGGGTTTACAGATGGCAATTATTAACTGGTGGGTCCACAGTTTCACGTGGGGACGGGTCAGGTCTCTGTCTCAACTGCCCCTGGAGCAAGCCTTGCTTCTGGGTCTCTGGGGACTTGGCCATAAGTGCCAACTAGCTGGTGGGCAGGTCAGTTGGGGGGACTGGACACAGACAGATGGTCATGCAGTGCCTGGTCACACAGCACCTGGGCATCCAGGAAAATGGGGGCACAGACAAAAACCAGCTGGAGCTGCAACAAGGCGAAATTCATGGGTTAGGAAGCCTTGTGTACCAGAAAAGCCAAATGGAACTGCTTTAACCAAGAGAAAATCCACTGACTCAGGGGACTGAAGCTCTTGGGGCAGGGTGGACGTCAGGGCTGTTTTGACTCAGAGGCTCAACAATGCTGTCAAGGCCTCAACTTCTTTCCATCTCTGCCCTCTGCATAGTTGGCCTCATTCCAAAGCTAGTTCTCTTTCATGGGCACAAAATAGCTGCTGCAGTTCCAGGCTTCACATCCAAACACCACCCTACCCAGAAGGAGAGAAACTATGTCTGTCCCAGAAGTCCACATGGGGACCATCCTTACTGGGTTACATGTGCCCATGGCCAGGGGAGAGGACCACGTATGGATATGAGTGAAGAGGGCATGGGCAGCTTGCCCAGCACAGGGGCTGCCTATACTGGAGTAGGGGGGAGATGCTCAGACAGTGGAGCTGGAACTAGAACTCCGAGGCCCAGCCTGAGGGAGCGTGCATGCTGTGGCGAGGCATTTGGGTTTTATTTTCAAGAAAATCCAGAGCTGGGGGCAGGAGGGAGTGAGGCCTGCACAGTCCAGTGTCTGAGCTGAGCTGGAGAGGAGGGGGTGGCTACCACCAGAGCCTGGCATGAGACGCCTGAGGCCAGACCGGTGTGTGGGGTGGGGCTGGAGCGGGTGCAAGACGAGGGCTGGGTGGGGCCGGGGGCCCAGCATTCCTGCTACCCCCAGACACCCAGCCAGCTCTGCCCATCTGTGGATTCACTCTGTCCTCACAGCCATCTGGCACAGTGGGTGCCTTTGCCATCCCCAAGTTCAGACGTGGGGACACACAGCAGGGTGGGCTTCACGATTACACAGCTAGTAGAGGACAAAGTCGTGACGAGAACCCAGGTGGCTCGAGCTTCTGGGCAGACAAGATGCCTAAATCCAGAGAGGAGACGCTCGAAGACCCAGACAACCAGGTCATGTTCACAGAGGCCAACTCACTGGCAGAGGGAGGTGAGGATCGAGCCTGACTCGGGCGAGTGGACCAACCTGGCCTTAGACTTTTGAGTCTGAGCCAGCAGCGGAGCCAGCAAGTGGTTTTGCCTGAGCGAGGAAACTTGGAAAGACTTTGAAGTGGGCAAATGACCACGTGCCCATCTCGTACACCCCCTGGGTTAGTTATTGCTGCTGTTCATCAGCACCGTTTCGCAGAAAATAAACAATAAAGCAAAAAGTGTGTGTCCGTAGAAATGCAGTGAGCTTTGGGGGAATGCGACCAATCATTGCCCCGTGGACAGACCTATTTTGCATCGTTTGTAAATTCACTTCAGCTTTCCTTATTTGCTGTCTATGTGGCACCAGTTCTATCTTACTGGTCTCCTTGTTAATTAAGGAGTTCAATAAAGCCCTTGATACTTGTTAATTTATATGATAGTCATGAGTTTACCTGTAAAATATGATCCTTTAATGCCCTCCTGTCATCAGAGTTGAGTATGGAGCTCCAGAGAGGGCAGAGCTGGGGACCAGGGCAGGGGGCTCCGGGGACGGATGGATGGAGATGCCCCAAGCCTCATGCCCCACCCTGTCCACAGGTCCCTCCTCATAGCACCCCCAACACTGGCCTCCCCCGATGAGTGAGGCTAGCATGGTCACAGCTGGGACAGCCCCACCCCACCCTGCACTGTTGGGTCCTGTGGCCCCTCCAGACCTCCAGCAAGTCCTCTTGCGGTGTGAGTACTAAGGTGTCAGTGGCGGGGGGTGGCTTTCCGTGCAGTTTCTCAAACATTTGTGTGGGCATACCTTTAAAATCAGAGGACAGTAAATGTGTGACCTCCCTGACCAGGGTCTGGGGACACAACCTCAAACTGCCCCACCCAGGATCAAAATTTCTCCAACATTTTGGTTTTTAGAATAGGATTTCATGGAAACTTTGCATTGTATGCCAGAGGACATCTGTGTTTGTTTTAGTACAAAACAATGTGTTAAATGGTTTTCCACTGTCAAAGGACAAAATTACAACCAATTTAAAGATCTCAATTGGCTCTATTGCGATTTTAGAATCGGGCAACACATCGTTCCATCAAACAGAACGAGTGTTCCAGGGAGCTGAGCAGGACAGGCTGGCTTTGCAGACAGAGGGCTGAAGAAAGCAGAAACGGAGAACAACGTGGATTGGTCCTTCCAAAGTTACTTTCCTTGTACGGCGGGACAGGGAGGCAGAGCGGTAGAAAGATAATGATTGGTTGACGTCAGGGGACCTCAGGTTAAGGATTAAAATGGGGAACTTCATGTTATCATGCTGATGGAAGATTAGAGCTGGCCCGTTTGGAAACTGGCTGTCCTCTCTCCTGATTCCTGGCTGGGGTTTGGTGATGCAGCTTTGGCACCTGTGACTCCGTTTTGAGTTTTAGTGTCTGTTGGGGCCTGGTACAGAGCGCAGTCCACAACAGTGGCCTCCTGTAATTTTTATTTAACACCACGAGGGAAGGGGACACTAGGGAGACAGGTCATGATCACCCAGATCTCCAAGGTGGTGGCTCCCCCAAAAGGAACTGTGCGGCTCTGAGAGGCCCCAACTTCTCTGGGCCTGGGCTTCCCCCTGCCTCGCCCTCCTGCCCCAGCGAAGAACCCGGCCTGGGGTCTGGGTGAGACCCCTCCTCGGCCAGGGTGGGCTCCAGGTTCGACTCAGGGACCCTAATAGGGCACCTGGGAGTCGGGGGGAGGGGAGCCCTGAGCTGCTGCACCTCGCTGCGTCCAGGGCCAGACTGCTGGAGTCCCGAGCAGGTGTCCCCAGGCCACAGTGCGGGGTGGAAGTCAGGAGGAGCTGGGCTGGGCGAGCCCTGGGCCTCCAGGGGTCCCGGGTGGGGGCGCCAGAGTCCCCATCAGACCTCCGCGGGGGAGGGGGAGGCAGCGGGCCCAGCCCAGCCCAGCTGCCCCACCTCCCCCGCCCCCGTTTTCCCTGTCTAAGCCCCAGAGGTCCCGCCAGTGTCTGGCCTTTGTCTCCGTTTCAGTCCCTTACAGGGGTTGTTGCTTTAATGATTAAATGAGAAAATGAGTGTCAGGTGCTTAAAAACGTCAGCCCCGTTGGCCGAACCCTCCACTGCTGCCGCCAACCCCCAGCTCCATCCACTGCACTGGTTGTCTTTTGGGATGTCCCGCTGGCCACCCCAGACCCCAAACCTGTGCCCCTCAGCCGGCAGGGGCGGGGCCCGGGCTGTGGGGAGGGGGCCTGGGGCGTGGCCTGAGCGTATGGGGCGGGGGCTGAGCCTTGTGGGTCGGGCCCAAGTTGCGGGGCGGGGCCTGAGCAGTGGGGCGGGGCCGAGCGAAGGGCGGGGTAGGGTGGAGTCCACATCCCGGCCGCCTGCGTCCGCCCAGGCTGCTTCCCGCCGTGGACCTGCTTGTGGACCCGCTCGTGGCTGGCGCTCTGCTGCCACCTGGTGGCGCGGCGCGGCCGTGCGCCCGGTCGGCCTCACCTGCAGGGACGCAGGTAGGCGCATGCTCCCGGAAGGCGGCTGCGGAGAGGCGAGGACGTGGCGCCCTCGGGCCCTGGGCGGAGGTTAGGGTTAGGGTTAGGAGGCGCGGTAGGAGCACTGGAGGAGGGGCAGCTGCCGGCCCCGCCACGTCCCTCCTCGGCTTCGGCGCCCAGGCAGGGGAGGGTTGTGTGACAAGCGCTTCACCACCTGCGCTGGGAGCCCCGCGCTGCGGCTGGAGCAGGAGGGGCTGTGCGTCAACGAGCCCGCCCCTCGTTTTGCAGTTGGGGAAACCGAGGCTCCCGGGGGCGTCCTTCCCGGCATCGGCTGCGTGCGGTCAGCTGAGCACGAAGTCTGGTTTGTGCGTTGAGCCCGCATTCTAGCGGAGAAGAGGAAACAAGCAAACAGGCACAAGAAATTGCCATGTAGTTAATACGCCGCAACATCAGCACGACGTGACATTACTTCCTGCCACGGGAAGTGCGGCTGAAAATGAGCGAGAGGAGAGACGGGTCGTCCCGCCCGCTGCTGCTCCGGGAGGGGCGACGCCTGCGTGGACAGGGCACGAGACCCGAGGGCAGTGCCAAGGCCCTGGGGAAGCAGGAAGGGGAGGGCGACCCCAGGCACAGGGTGGGCCTTAGCCGAGGTACCGTTTTCACGAAGGGGGCTGCGGAGAAAAGGAGTGGCGCGATGTGATTTCGAAAGACCCACTCCGGGGCAGGAAGGCTGGAGTGGGTGGGAGACAGGTGGGGGACATGCTGCTCGGGCGAGCGACGTGGGCGAGGGGCTCACGGAGCAGGGGGAAGAAGGTCAGCATAAAGGTGAAGGATTTGCTGCAGGGGTCAGATCCAGGGAGGATTAAGACCAACTGCCAGGTGTCGGGCTAGAATCACCCACAGGTGTGACGGGAACAGGGCCAAGTGACGTTTTTAAATGGCCCTGTTTTCGAGCCTCGTGTTACATTGCACGCAGTATCTCGTGTATTTAGCACCATAACCCTGGGTGTTCCTTTCCTTATCTCGCTTGATTGGCACAACCACCTGTGAGTCAGGCCTTATTGCCCCTATTGCGGGGATAAGGAAGGGCTCGGGGAGGGAGGACGGCTCAAAGTTTCCCCGGCAGTCGGGGCTGCACAGGGACTTCACCCTGGGTCAGGCTGTGCGCCTGTCTGTGCGATGTAAAATGAAGGTATAACTCACATAGCATAAAATTACCATTTTAAGGTGGACAGTTCAGCCATTTGTAGTATCTTTACAATGCCGTGTAGCCATCACCACTATCTAACTCCAGAATATTCACATCACTCAAAAAGAGCCCCCATCCCCGCTGCCAGGCGCTCCCCAGCCCCCTCCCCCAGCCCCCACAACCACCAATCTGCATCTCTATGGATTCACCTGTTCCGGACGTTCCCTCTGAGTGAAACCATAAGATATGTGGTCCCAGTGTCTGGCGGCTCTCACTCAGCATAGCGTCTTCAAGGCTCATCCTTTGTGCCACGTGCCAGTGTTTCATCCGTTTTTATGCCTGAGTAGTACTGCGCTGTGTGGACGGACCACAGTTTTCCATTCACCTGCCGAGGACCCTTGGGGGGCCTCCCCTTGTTGGCTTTTGTGAGCAATGCTGCCATGAGCATTCGTGTGCAAGCACCTGTCTGAGTCCCCATTTTCAGTTCTCTTGGGTATACACCTAGGAGTGGCATCGCTGGGCCATATGGTAGCTATGTTTACTTTTTTGAGAAAATGTCAAACTGTTTACCAAGGTGGCTGAACCATTTTATATGCCGCGGGCAGCGCATGAAGGTCCTGCTTTCTCCACATCCTCTCCAGCCCTTGTTGTTTTCCTTTGTAAAGATACAGCCATCCTGGTGGTGTGGAGGGGTCCTCACTGTGGGTTTCATTTGCAAGTCCCTGACTAATGACACGAACACATTTTCATGTGTTTCTTGGCATTTGCATGTCTCTTGTGGAGAAATGCCTGTTCACACCTTTTGCCCACGTTTAGGTTGAATTGTTTGTCTTTCAATTGTTGATTCCTGGATCAGATTTTAGATCTCACTGTCTCTCTGCCTCCTAGCAGAAATTATCGGGGCTACCCATCTTTGTGGGGACGCCCTCAGCAAAGCCCAGTTGCCTGGGCAATGTGTGAGTTCGGTGTGTCAGCTGGTGACAACTTAAGGGTGCATGACGGGGGTGGGTGTGGGTGCCCCCTCCCCACTCCTGCGGTCCTGGGCGTAGCTCCCCGACCGCCCCCGCCAAGACCCATGATGAGAGTCAAGCCAAGCTCCCCGGCCCCAGTGCGGGGGCTCCTTGCAGCCTCACACTCTCCGTTCTGAGCTCCAGTGCTTGCGGATGCACCTCCCATTCCACGAGCCGCCTGAAATCAGGAAAAATGTCAGCGTCCACCAGTCTCAGGAGATGGGTTGAGAACTCGGCTCTGCAGCTGCCGGGCTAGAGCTGAACTGGACCACGGCTCAGCCTCTCTGATGTTCCTCGACCCTGGGCAAGTCTCCTAGCATCCCTGTCCCCTCACCTGAAACACGGATGACCTAGAGGACTGACCTCCCAGGCTGGCTGAGAGCCCACCCGAGATCCGGCAAGACAAAGATGCAGATCGTGGTAAGGATGCAGTGAACAGGGTGGGCCAAGACCAGACAGACAGACACGTGCCGGGTGCATGTTCTCAGAGCGTGGAGGCCATGTCTGACTCTTTTGGCATCTCCCACTGCTCGAGCACAGAGCTTGGCAAACACTCAGAGCTCAGTAAATATTGACTCGAATGTCTGTGGTGGATTCGGGGGAGAGGCAGACAGTGCCTAGAGCAGGATCCAATCCCGGCCACAAAAACTGGATCAAAGCATAGGTCTGTGTCTGTGGAGAAAGGCGTGGCGTATGGCATGCGAAAGGTTCAGGGAAGCTATCTTTGGAATTAGGGTTGTGGGGAAGCAGGTGAGTATGTTAAACTGCTGTTCAGAATATTCACCCCACCACCTCCATGGAACGGGGTGCTTACCAGCTCCCCGAGGTTGAGCTTGGAGGGGAACCTGTTTGGACACATGCTGTTAACACAGATTAGCAGTGTGCTTGTGCAGGGGCTGCCCTCTTGCGCCTCCGCTGCCAGCCTGGAATGAGCTCCCTGCCCCCCAATAGCTGCCGCCCTCTAGCCTGAGCCCTGGAAAACAGACATATGGCCAGCTGAGCCCAACCCATGGGAGGCAAAGCACAGCTCAGTCCCGTGTGAGCAGAGCCACCAGCTGTGCCTGCCCGACCAACAACTACTGTTGTCTCAGCCCCTGGGGACTGGGGCAGTTTGTTACTTGGCATTATTGCAGCAGGAGCTGACAGATACAAAGGGAGAGTAAACGGGTTTTTCACCTTTTACTCTATTATCTAACAATTTAAAACAAATGTGTTAGAATAAAAAGGAAGTGCTGCATACAGAGCCCTGGGGGTAGGGGGCTGATTTCATCTGAAAACATCCCACTGGCCCCCGCGACCCAGGGCCACCAGCACTGTCCTGGGTAGGTGTCCTGCTCAAGTTCCGCTTCTCTGCCCCTGCTAACTAGACTGCGAGCCGCTCAAAGGCACAGTTGCATCTTGTTCTTCTCAGAAGCCTTCCTGGCGGAGACCAGCCAGGACGGGTTTGTCCATGGGTTGGACACCTGTGACATGAAGGTGGAGTCTGGGAATCATCATTTGCAGCAACATGGATGGAACCGGAGGTGATTATGTTAAGTGAAGTAAGCCAGGCGCAGAAAGACAAAGATTTCCTGTTCTCACTTACACGTGGGAGTTAAAAGAGTTGATCTCGTGGGGGTGGAGAGTAGAATGATGGTTACCAGAGGCTGGAAGGGTGTGCATGGGGGAGGATAAGGAGAAGTTGGCCAATGGGTACAAACATACCATTGGGTGCTATAGAAAGAATAAGTTCTGATGTTCAATAGCAGAGCAGGATGACTCGAGTTGACAATGGCGTGTTGTGTATTTTAAAGTAGCTATAAGAGAGGACTTGAAATATTCCCAACATATAGAAACGACAAATACCAGATGTATCTAGGGATGGATACTCCAGATACCCTCACTCGATCGTCACACAGTCTATGTAACAAAAGATCACATGTATCTCCAATATGCACAAATATTATGTATCAGTTAAAAATTTTTTTAATTAATAAAAATCACAATAACAATGGAACTGGCCTCAGTGGGATTGGGCTGAGAATATACCCTGAGGCCCAGGAGTGTTGAAATTCCCGGCATGCCTCTGGCAGAAGCAAATTGCAAACCTCCCTGAAGATACATCTTCAACACAGGCCACAAAAGATTTCCAGATAAAACGGTTGACAATGAGCTCACAATAAAAATTTACAAACCCTGCAAGGAAGAAATATACAAATATGCAGAAATATGTAGTAAGATTATATCTTCAAAATATCATATCTTGCAAAAATATGTAGCAAGATGGTATCTTCAGGAAATTTGGATAAAAGAATTGTCAAATACCCAACATTAAAAAGTTTTAACAATTAAAAACATGGATAGATGATATTTTTAAAAAATGAGTGAAAACCAATATAGTATGTAAAAAGAAGAAGCCAACAAGAAAAAGAAAAACAACAAAAACTCTCCTAAAAATTAAAGATGCAGTCAATTTAGATACAACTGAAGAGAGAATTAATAACTGGAATAAAGATCTGAGTAAGTTACTCAGATTTTGTGAAAATCCTAGGACAGTATAGAAAAACTGAGAAGGAACCAAGAGACTAAATTAAAGAATGATTCAAACAAGTCCAGCTCGATGAGTTAGACAAGTTATTATTAGAGGTGACTTACAGGGGCGCTTGCTCCTGGGCAGCACGGGAATTTCTTCCACAGGAGCTCCTTGCATGCAAAATCCACCTCGGCCCACCCTGTAGCGTTGCTTTACATCTCTTCCCAATGAGTAATGCAAAGTTTTTACATTGTATCTTTGCTCGTTCACAGTGAAACAGATCACGCAGGTGCGGTATCATCATCACGTGCTGTCATGTAATCCATGTCATGATGATACTACAATTTTCCACTGCCGCGGATTTTAGTATTGCAGGTCGCTAGAGGGCGCCATAGGACAGGTAACGCAGTCCTACAGCAGTCAGAGCCCGACTGCGCCGGCTGCTTCAGGGCAAGAGAAGTGCTGGGTCACCAAGAGAGCGCTGGGCACTTTTCCTGGGCCGAGTAGTTATCTCGGTACCTGCTTAACCTGCTTTGTACAATTTTGCTGAGCACTCCAGCCTCAGTGCTTCTGTTATATGGTGGGGAACCCGCATTTCCCCCTCAATTACCAATAAGATAGAATTAGATAAAAATGCTGTAATTTATGTCTAATTAGAGATCCACGGGGAAAATTAGGGAAAGGAAATATTTGAAGAGAAAACAGCTGAGAAATTTCTCGGATTGACGAAAGTCGTGCATCTCCAGATTGGGAATCCTGAATCCCGAGCAGGTTCAATGAAAAGGAACCCTCACACAGACACGCTTCAGGGAAACAGCCGAAAACTAAAGACAAAGAGATGATTTATAGAAATAGCTAGAGAATACTGCCTCTGGCCAACAGGGATTGAATTTACCCTTCCACCTAAAATAACTCAAACCAGACAGACGACACGACACTAGAGCAGTCAAAGACCTCAGGAAACAAAGTGCAGTGATCGCTGAGAGATGGGAAAACTGAGTCCTACAGTCGCCCCAGCTGCTGGGCCTGAGCACAGGGCGCAGGGAGGCAGAACCCGGGGTGGGGGGCTGGCAGACTCCTCGAGTTGAGGACATGGAAATGAGAGTTCAGGAAGACCAAGATGGACAGAGTACAAGAGAGGGGAGACCTGTGCAGAAGGAGAATTCTGGGTATCTGCTGGGGACCCCTCTGGAACAGTCTGCTAAATGCTGATCAGCACATTTATGTGGGTAAACTACTCAGGACTATAGCTAGAGCCACCTGAAAGGGTTAGAGGTCTTAATAACAGCCCAGGTGCCCACACTGGGGGAGGGAATAGTGGCTGTTTCCACCAGCCAGGCTGGAAACCCCGTGGTCCGTGGGACGTTGTGTAGAGAACACAGAGGAGTCTGACCTTGGTAGTGGGGGCGGGTCAGCCCTAAACTCAGCACCGGTCGTTCCTGTTCGGGATCAAATTGTTTCCAAGCAACTTAAATTAAAATGCTGTAATATATGTTTAATTAGTGTTCCGCAGGAAAAATTAGGGAAAGGAAATGTTTAAGAGATGATGGCTGAGAAATTTCCCAGAACAAAGCACAAGAATATTTATAGAAATACAAAAAAAATCCAAAATCCAACTAAGTGAAATTCACAATGTCTAATTAAAGATTACCACACATACAAAGCAGGAAAATATGTCCCAGAGTGAGGAGAATTAATCTACCAAAATCAGCCCAGAATTGACGTAAGTGTTAGAAATAGCAGGCAAAGACATTAAACATTTATTATAACTATGTTTTATGTGCCCCCAGAAGTTAAGCAGATATATGAAAGATATAATAAAGGCCAAACTGAGCTTTCAGAGGTGAAAAGTATGATGTCTGAGATAAAAAATAGGCAAGATAGGATTAACAACAGATAAGACATTGCAGAAAAAAGACTAGTGAAATTAAAGAGATGACAATAGAAACTATCCAACATATAACCAGAGAGAAAACAGAATGAATAAATGACCAGAGCATCAGTGAGCTGTGGGACAACTTCAAGCAAACTAATGTATATGTAATTGGGCAGGGAGTGGGACACAAAAATTTGAAAGAAATATTGGCTGAAAATTTTCCAAATTTGAGGTAACAGTAACAATAAATTCATAGATTGAAGAGTTCTGTAAACCCCAAGCATAAGAAACATGAAAAAAAAATCACACCAAAGCAAATTATAGTCAAAATGTTTAAAAACAATGGTAAAAGGAACATTCTATAAGCAACCAAAGAAAAAAGACATGTTACATACAGAGGAACAAAGGTAAGGATGACTGCAGGTTTATCATCATAAACAATGTAAGTGAGAAGACAGTGGAGAAACATCTTTAAAGGGAAGGAAGGGAGGGAGGGAGGGGAGAAGAAGGAATATTGGTCAATTTACAATTCTGTACACAGCAAAAATATCTTTCAAAAATGAATGCACAATATAAAAGCTGAAAAATTTCACCACTATCACACCTGGACCACAAGAAATGGTATAGAAAAGTCAGGCAGACTTTTCCTTCATGCAGAAGGAAAATGACACCAGATGGAAATATAAACCTACTCAAAGGAAATGAAAACTACAGAAACAGTTAATTCATGGGTAAATACATGATATTTTTCTTATTTAAATCTTTTCAATAGATAATTACTCTTTAAACAAAAATAATACTTTATTGTGGGGATCATGAATTTCACAAAATCTAACATCCAGTACAAACTCCCAGCAAACTAGGAATAGAAGTGAACTTTCTCAACCTGATCAAGGTATCTGTTTTTCAAAACTTATAGCTAATATACAACAGTGAAAGATTGAATGCTTCCCTCTCAAGACTTGAAATAAGGCAAGGATATCCACTCTTGCTATTAATACTTCTATTCAACCTTGTACTGGAAGTTGTAGCCAGTAAAATAAAGCAAGAACATAAATAAAAAGCACCCAGTCATGATCTATGTAGAAAATCTTCTGGAATCTATTTAATATAAAAAACCAATTACAGCTAATAAGTGAGCTTAGCAAGATTGTAGAATATAAGATGAATACACAAAATTAATTTTATATCTGTAAACTACCAACAATCAGAAATTAAAAATTAGAAAAATTATAGTAGTATTTAAGAAAGGAACTACTTGTTAAGATGTCGATTTTCCTGCAATTGATTTATGACTTCAACACAATTGCAATCGTAATCCCAGCAAATTTTCTCATAGAAAATTGCCAAACTGATTATAAAATTTATTTGGAGTTGCAAAGAACCTAGAATAGTCCAAACAACTTTAAAAAGGAAAAACAAAGTTGCAAGACAAGCACTACCTGATTTCAATATTTATTATAAAGCTACAGTTACCAATACACTGTGGTATTTATATCAAGACAGACAGATTAATGGAATAGAACAGAGAGTTTAGAAATAGACCCTCACACATATGCACAACTGATTTCCCGCAAAGACATCAAAACAATCCAATAAGCGAAAGGGACATATTTTCAATTAACTGAACTCAGGGTAGAACATATTATTAAATGTAAAATACAAAACTACAAAGCCTCTGGGATAATATCTTTATAACCGGAGAGTTGGAAAGGTTTCTTAGGACACAGAAAAAACAGTAATAAACATTTCAGGTAAATTATACTTTATCAAATTAAAAATTTGTCTTATCAAAATGCCATTAAGACAGTGAATAGGCAAAACACAGGCTGGGAGGAAAAAAATTACAAAACATGTAGGACTTTATTAGGAGTATGTAAAGAACTCCTGCACCTCAAATATAAAAAGATAAAAGCCCAATAAAAGAGGGCAAAGTCCTACTCAGCTGTGAAGAGGAACAGCCTAGGTTTACACCACAAACACCGTGAGCGTCAGAACATGCCGAGGGACGGAAGCCTTATCCCCAAAAGTAAGTATCATATGACATTCTAGAACGTACAAAACTCACCTGTGGATAAAAACATCAGAGCAGAGCCTTCCTCGGGGTTGGGTTGACGCCACGGGCGCGAGGGCACTTTGCGGAGTGATGGAAATGTTCTATATCTTCCTTCAGTTTGGGTCACCGGCTGTATGCATTCATGCAGACACATAATGTCACACTTAAAATTTGCGTGTAGTCACTCTAGGTAAATTTGACCTGAAAAACAAAACAACCTTATAGGCAAACGTTGAACTCTAGTTAATTATAAGTGTACTGGTAAGTGCAACTCACTGAAATTCATAAAAAATTAGGTGGATTCATGAACAGGTGAAGGAATAATCATGTGTTAGAGCAGCTGTCCCCAACCTTTTTGGCACCAGGGGCCAGTTTCATGGAAGACAATGTTTTGGACTGGGAAGGGGTGGGGCATGGGGGGGCGGAGCTCAGGCGGTGATGCGAGCGCTGGGGAGCAGCTGTAAATACAGATGAAGCTTCCCTGGCTTTCCTGCCGCTCACCTCCTGCCATGCCCCTTGCCCTGCCCTGCCCTGTCCCTGTTTCCTGTTTCACAGAAGACGATTTTTCCCCAAAGCAAGGGGGTCACAGATCTCTGCTGCCTGGTTCCTGCCTGGTTGGGAACCACAGTGTTAAAGCAACTATAGCAAAGTGGTAACAGTTGTAGAACCCAAATGGTGGGTATACGTATAGGTGTTCACTGCACAAAAATTTATGTTTAAAATTTTCTTAATATAAGGTCGGGGGGAAATGCCCATAGATGAAAATGGTCAGGACTGACCAGTGGATGGACGGCAGAGTCCAAACAGCCACAGTATAGCCGGCAGATGTGGGCTGTAGACAAGCCTCTTTAGAACCAAGACGAGGAAGTGGGGGGGGGCACGTTTTTCAGGCTAGGACGGAGATACTACCACTCACAGAAAGAACTACTTAAGGATTTAATTCGGAAAGAAGCAAATTGATCCCAGAAGGAAGGAGTGAGATGCAGGAACAGAGGATGAGTGAAGAAAATGGCAAACATCTGGAAAACTCTGTGCAGGTGTTGTCTCTATAAAACAATAGAAAGAGCAGTGAGCGATCTGGGGTTGCAAGAACAAGCTGCAACTTGCATCCGTCACGATACTTGGCTGCAGACACTACCTCTACTCTAGCTAAGTGCGAGGCCTTGGCTCCACCCACGCTGCCCCTGCTCGGCACCTCCCTTCGTAAATGAGACCCACGTCTGCGCTGTCCCCAGCCACACACGGAAACGGAAACGGCCGCAGGGAAGCCGAGCTTCCAAGCCCGTCTTGCCGGACCTTTGTTACGGGCATTAATCTTTTAAAATGTCTGTTGAGTTTCCCTGTTGTACTTTTGTTTCGTATTTTGTTGTATTTCTGTTCTCATCTTTAGTATTTTTATTCTTAGGTTTGATTCACTGTTTTTTTTAATGAAGACAGACACTTTAAATCACTGATTTTCAGCCTTTCTCCTTTTCTGCTGCGTTTGGTGGAGGCCTGACTTTCCTCCTAAGCACCACCTTTGCCTCGTCCTGAAAGTTTTGCCGTGTCATTACCTTTTAGACCAAATACCTTATCATTTCCACTTTGATTTCCTCCCTGAATCACAGACTAGCACCAGTGTATTGTTTGATTATTCAGCAGTTGGGGTTTTTCTAATTATCTTTTTGTGATTAATTCTTAGATTTTTCTAAGAGCCCATACTTTGATTATAATCTTTTAAAATTTGTTGAGGATTGTAGTGGCCCAGCATACGGTCAACTTGGTAAATGCTCTGTGTGAACCTGGAAAGGATGTGCCTGGGGTCTGGGGTCCCCGGCGGTACGTGAGTGGGTTCATCGTGTTGTCAGACCCACGCCGGCCTCGGCCCGCCTGCTCCATCTGCTAGAGAGACGCAGATTAAAATCTCAGCCCCGGTTATTGTGCATTTGTCTATTTTCGCATTCTGATGGTTTTGCTTTATATATTTGGAAGCCTCATACAGATTTAGGAGTTACCGTTCCGAAATGTCCCTCTTTAGAAAAGTTTTTGCTGTCATATCTGTTTTGCACAGTGACACAGCCACGCTGATGTTCTATTGGCCAGTGTTTTTATGGTGTCTTTTTCTCTTTTTACTTTGAACCTTTTTGTGTCTGTAGAGTTAAAATGTGTCTCTCGTAAGCGGTGTTCTGTTGTTTTTTTCTTAACCCAGTCTGATGACCAGCTGGTTCTTAGCGCCTGTTTACATCTAATGTGATTTATAGCAACCCCCCCACCGTTTGTTTTCTTTTTTGCCTATTTATTTTTTGTTTCTTTTTTTCTTCCTTCCGTGTCTTCTTTTGAATGGATCTAATGTTTATTAATATTTTCCTTCAATTACTTGTTAGTTACACATTCCCTTGACTTACAGTCTAATACAATCATTGCCGTTACGACTGTTCATATCTGTTGTATTTATATCACTGTGATCTCGGAACCTTTGGCTTCTGCTCACTCTGCCTTTTGCGTTGTTGTTTTCTTGCACTTTATTTCCATCTATGGTTTAAACTTCACAAGACACAGCGATTGTTGTTTTGTACAGTCAGTGTTCACTTGCTTTTACCCCAAAGAACAGGGCGCTGCACGGACGGTCTTGGCAATGCAATGGTTGCAGAGGTGGGGCCGGGGCTGCCACGTGGAGCTGTGTCCCGACGAGGCCACACGAGCCCTCGGGGATGACCTGGGCTGGGGTGCTTTCTGTGGGGGCATTTGGAAAGTCCTTGTGGCAGTTTAAGGTGCATCCTGGTGCCCACTCGGACCGGGGCACCTGGGCTTAAGTATTCGCACTCTCAGAAAGCTCGAGAGGCATCCGAGCAGGCGTCCCCTGGACACCGAGAGGCGTCCCCCAGAGCAGGGGGATGGTCAGTCTTGATGTGAGTGTGGACACGTAAACAAACCAGCAATGTGATTTCTCTGCAGCCTGCCCGGTTCCCTGAGCGCAGGCGACCAGGCATGCCCACCCCCCAATTACATCTCAATCAGCGCTAAAAGGCACCTGACATTTCCCTTTGATTTATGGATTAACCTTTACGTCCGGCGCAGGCGGGCACTGATTGCTCTCGTCAGGGGCGCACCGGCTTCTCCGCGCTCTTCTCGGCGTCCCCAGCTGGGTGCAGCCTTGAGCACAGAGCCCGCGTGTGGGGATCCTGGGTCGGCCACAAAGGCCAAGGCCGTGTCCCCGCCGTCTGGACACCTCCACTGGGGGTAAGTGTCTGGGGAAATTGGGGAGCCGCAGGTCCCGTGGCTTCCTACGAGTTTCTTGGCACAAAAGGGATTGAAAAAGGCAGTGGCTGCCAAGGTTGCTTTGGTGTGAGAAGCTGTGAGGTCAGCAGGTGTCAGACCCCATGTTCCTGTAGCTGACAGCAGGGGGCGCTGTCCCCAGGGATTCCCCTCTCCTGTCTGCACCCCTCCCACTGCCACCTGCCAGGTCCCCACACCCCACATGCTCGTGTGTACACTTGCACGGGCGCACCCACAGCCCCAGGTGCATGCCTGCACGAGCACATGCACACACTGCACATGCGTGCTCACGCACACACGCACACCCGTGCACACTCACCCAGGGACACAGACAAGCTCGCACACCCGGCGGACAAGCACACATGGGCCCTGTGCACCCCCCGTGCCCCCCCCCCAGAATGGACGGAGGAGACACCTCGGGCCTCGCTTCTGCTTGCAACCGTGCAGAGCACTAGGACTTGAAATGGCACCTGGACAGAGGTGGCCGGTCACTGCAGACAGACTCCAGGCACTGGTGGGTTGGGCAGTGAGTAAAAGTTAAGGGGAGGTGTGCTGCGGGCCCAGGTGTCATGCAGGGGCGTGTAGGCGGAGCTGGATGTCGACACAGAACCTGGGGAGAACCTGCCCGTGTGTCAGTCTCCCCAGGTGATGCTCATATAGCGGCTCGCAGGCCACACTCGCACGCTGGGCCCCGGCCTGTGCTGCAGCCCCGTAAAAAGGCCCTTTAGCTGCTAAGTCTGTCTCTTCAGCCCTGATCCCACCATGTTTCTCGGGCTAAAGCCTTTATCTCCCATTGCTACGCAAATATTGAATCACTTTTATACAAGTCAGGAGTCCTTCCTGGTCAAACTGCCCTAAGCCCAATCAAGGATGAGCGGCTTCAGGCCTGGCTGGATCTGGGTGCTGTAATTGTGCCATCAGGGCTCTGTCTCTCCCTGCTTTCGGCTCTGCTTTCTGCTGTGTGGTTCGTCCTCTGACAGGCTTTCCCAGGCCCCGGATGGTGCCCACGGTCCCAGACCACATCCCACCAAACAGTGCACGCCCCTCTCCCAGGGTTCAGGCCAGGACCCAGGGCTGGGGTCTGTCCCCTTGCTCTTGGGTCCTGTGACCACTCTGCAGTGAGGTCTGGGGTCATGTGCCCACTCAGGGATGGGTGGGCCAGCCCCTCACCAGGACGGTGGGGGTCGGTGGGGGTCTCCTCTGAGTGGAGGGTCTGTCTCCACATGGGACCCTCTGTCACACACTCCCGGGAGGGCCCCAGGGCCCCAGCACGACAGGACCAAATGAAAGTCTTCCTTAGTGCCGTTGAAGCAAGTGGCATGGAGAGGGCAACTCCAGAGCCAACGAGGGGAAGCCACGGAGAAACAACAGAAGTCCCAGAGCAACTGGCACGGGGGTCGGGCTCTGGATGCAGCTGTTCCTCCCACGGACTGGCCAGGGGCCCTGGGAAGGGGCTGCGATGAGCCCCCAGGAATGGGTGGCTGGGGGGCCAGAGCGAGCCTGCGTGTGGCTCAGGGCCACCCCTGCCAGGCCTTAGTCTCCTGTCTGTAGAATGGGCTCAGACCCACCGCCCAGCCTGCTCGGCAGAACTGTGGTGAAAGTGCGTCGGGTGCCATGGGTGGTGCCTGGGAGGCTGCGGCTTCTGGAAGCAGATGGGGTCCCTGGGTCTGGGGCCAGGATGGTGGGCCCCCCAGGGTGCTGGTCCTGGGGCGCAGGCTGAGGCACAGGGCAGGTCTCCCTGGGCAGCCCCGCTGGGACTAGCTCACGGGCAGGGAGAGGTGGATTCCAGGCTTAGCTGGGCAGGCGCTTTCAGGGGTGCTGGGCTCCCTGGCCCAGCCCCAGCCTTGGGTCTGCCCACCCACCGGGCCCAGACCACCTCCCTGGGAAGTGGGAAGGTTGGGTTCCCTCCTCATTGGGAAGTGGGAAGCTTGAGGTCCCAGGACTGCAGCGTCTGCCTCTGTGTTGACAGGGACACAGCGAGCTGGAGTTTCCCGGCCAACATCTGGCCGAGTCAGTTAATCTAAACAGAAAGCAATGGGGAAAATTGTTCCCAGCTTTTCAGAAACACCAGGCACATGGGGCTCCTCGTCCTTGTGTCTGGGACAGTGACCCACATACGTGGCTGCTCAGGGGTCTCCAGGCCTCATCACAGGTCCCAGCACCTACTGGGTGGGGCCACTCTAGGCCCAGGGAGCGCAGGAATCCCAGAGCAGGGCTGGGGACTTGGGGTCCCGGGGACTCCCACCTCCCTTGGGTGGGCACGGTCAGGGACTCTGGAACCAGCACAGCTTGTGCAAATCCTCTCCCACCTGGAGCGGGACAGCCCTGGGCAGGCCTCTTGCCTCAGTTTCCTCTTGTGTAATGTGAGGTGAAGATGAGGTGTCCCTGTTCGATGTGGTTGCTGCGTCACTGCCACATCTGGGAGTGTGTGCCCAGATAGCACTGCTCTGCCCGGGGCATCGGGGGGCCGGACACAGGACGTTTTGCACCGGGGCTGGAAAGCCAAAGGGGCTTTTACGAGGCTGCAAAGATGAAAACGGCATTGCCCGGAGAGGAAGCGCGTGTGTGAGGGTGTGCAGGCGTGACCATGGCAGGCAGACGGAGCCAGCAGCCTGACTTCAGCGGGACCATTTCCTCCCCAGGCTGCAGACAGACTAGGTGAACACGCTCACTCTGCCAAGCACACATGTGTGCATTTCACACGCTGTGTGTCCTGTGTGCACACGTGTGTGTGGTGTACACACAGCATGTGTACTTGTGCATGTGTGAGGATATGTGTTTGTGTGCATGACTGTGTATGCATGTGTGTATGCATACATATGTGCACAGATGTGTGTTTACATGCCCATGTGATGTTCTGTCTCTGCATTTCAGGCCTGTGAGTGCAGGTCCCGTGGCTGGGGCACGTCTGCACTTGGACAACCGCCAGGTGGCAAGGGTGCTTCTGCACACCAGGGAGGGGACACGCCCGGAGGGGAGAACTGGGTGAAATAAACCATTTTTGCCTCCTCTGTCTGGAAACAGCCTGGGGTAGGAATCTGAAGGGCCAGATTCGAACCAGAGTTTGGTCACTTTGAAACTGTGGTCCGTCTCCAAGCCTCAGTTTCCACATTCGTCAGAGGAGGGTGTTCTCGGCTCTGCAGCCTCCCAGGGTGCTAAGGCAGTGGCTGTAGGAAGACACCAGAGAAAGTCCTTCCCCTCCTGCGAGGTCTGGCACAGAGAGCGTTCGTGTCATTACGACACTCCCAGCCACTGGCCTGGGTCATTCTGGCTTTTGCTGCCTTAATGCACCTTCCCTGGGTGGGGGAGACAAAAGAGGCTTTTCATGGACCGTGTAACAAAACTTTCTCGAGTCCCTGGCTTGGCAACTGTCTCCTCCCCCTGCTCCCAGATGCACCAGCCCCCCTGCCTCTGGCCGAGGTGGCCCATCTTCCCTCGTGGCATCCACAGCCCGTGAGAGGATGTTAGACAATTAATTACACGAATGGATACAGATAGCCTATGCTGTCTGGACCTAAATCAATCGTGCTAAATGTTTTAAGAGAGCTGGCCCAACCCCATTTCTTCTTACCCCAAACTCAGGGGCAAATAATGGAATGTCTTGTTATCTGACCTCGCTCTACAAACTCTATGGAACTCAGGAGCTGAGCAGATTTGGAAAGTGAGGCTGAAGGATTAGCAATTGTGAATTCTAGGTTGGAAAAGGAAGGACACGCAGTTGTTGGGGGCACGGAAGGACATATTGGCCGACCCCAAAGGATGAGACGGGCAGGGGTCTGGGCTGGGTGTGGCCGCTCCCTGTGGAGTCCCATGGGTTGGGGAACGCTCTGTGGCCGCTCTGTAGCCTGCGTCCAACACAGAGTGCAGGGGGAAGTTGAGTGAAGTTCAAATGTTCCCACTCAATTTCCTTTTCTTCTTAAAAATGGCATAGCCGTGTGACCTCTCTCTGTTTATTATAAATCTAATACTGCAAGTTTCAGTTCAGTGAACTCACATCTTATTTGGAATCTGGGTCTAAAGTCGCCTAAAGCTGGTGGAAATGTAATTGTACAAAAGCAGACGAGGCCTGTTAATTTGTAATCGACAGCGGCGTGGCCTGACAAGCTTCGCCTTTGGTTCTGAGCGCCCGTCTCTCCGCGGCAAAGCGCTCAGATTGGGCGCATTTACATAAGATGCACTTGGTATTTTTCACAGGATGGAAACATGTAATTTTGCAAATGTTTATGGATTGTTAATTTGGCCGAATAGCAAACTCAAATTACAGGTAACAGGCTGTGTGCACTTTCCCTTTTCCTGGGTTTCTCTTGAAGCAATTACGGGGAGGGCCCATCTCGGCGGGGGATGGGGGTGGGCACGGCCGATCCCCAGCCAGGAGGCAGGCCCTGGACCACCTCGCAGCCGCAGGGGAGGTTAGGCCCCAGGCCGGTTGCTGCCATCCTGATTCCAGATCCCTGGGGCCAGAATATTCCTGCCATCCCCGACGTGTGCTCGGGAGTCAGACAGAAGCCCCAGCTGGGGACGGAGGAGACCGGGCCTGGGAGGCCCCTCTGGGCTTCTGCGTCCTCACCCATGTGAGGGAGCCCTGGGGTCTACCGCCTGCCCTCTCGCCTGCCGGGGCGAGCAGGACCCGTGATGTGGAGGTCGTGAGAACCCTTGTCCTTCGTTCGTTGGCTTTGTGCCTCTGCCCGAGGACTGAACCTCTGGGGATGGGGGAGCGGCCATTACCCGGAGTCCTGCCATGACTCTACCGCCCGCAGCCCACGGTCAGTCCCCCCAGTGGTCCTGTGGGCCCCCCTGGACAATCCACTGACAGGTGTGGTTGGCCCTGAGTTCAGGTCCCACGACACACTGACCTCTGTGCCTCTCTGTGCTCCGGAGGTGTCATGCTCCCAACCCGATGGTGCCGGAGAGACGACGTTCTCAGGCTGGTGCCTGGTGCACCAAAGCCCTCAGCAAACGCCTGCTCTGCTGCCCTCAGGGCTGAGGCTTGCAGGCAGCCGGCTGACCTCTGCACCCACCAGGGCTGTCCTCTGTCTCAGCACTGCAGGCTGGCCTCCCAGCCACGTGCACGCGGCGACTTCCTTTACTTCCTGGGTACGTGCTGGCTGCAGCCTGTGCCCAACACGGGGCACACAAATGTCTGCCAAATGAACAGGCAAACAGCCCCCAGCCCACCCAGTAAAGGAAGGAAGGACTCTGAAGGGAAATGAGGCTTTTCTCTCTTCTGCCCAGGCGGCAGACCAGGAGCCGATGGACGGCAGCTTCCCAGGGTCCCGTTTCAGCTTGGCCTGGAGGGCAGGCATCAGCCGTGGGGGCCTTTCTGGAGAGGCGCAGAGATGCCCCAGTGCACGGCTCAGCAGTGGGGAGAGGGGCAGCATCTGGGGTCAGTTTGCACTCACGGACGTGGCCGTGTGCTCTGAAATTGCAGCTCTCGCCCTCCACCGCGGGAAGGGATTCTCCATCCTCCTGCAGGAAGCTGGGGCTGTTGCCTCACTCGTGTGGCACCTGGTGGGGGCCCCTCGGCCCAGTGGCAGTGAGGGGGGGATGCCCTCCGTCTCCCAGTGGCCTGGGAAGAGGAGCTCGGGGCTCGACACAGCTGGACCTGGGAACTTCGGTCCCACGACAGTAATTTGCACACACCGCCTTGCTGAGCAGCGCTCCGCAGCGCCTCCCAACTTCGCTGATGGAAACCTGGTGATCCATAACCCGCGCGTGGCAGACGCCTGCTCGGGGGTAATGTGGTGGTAATGTACATATCGATGATCAATCAGCAGATTTGCAAGAGAGGCATAAAGTATTTAATTATAATTGTGTTGGGCAAGTCTGCGTGGTGGCGGCGACATTTGAATAGGTCACAGCCAGCCCTCACCCCGGTGATGTTGTTGGTATTAAATGCCATTCACTCTAAGGGCTGGGAACCTTTCTGAAGTTGCAGGATGTCACATGCTGGCAAATTGAAAATGTCCCTTTGCTTTTAAGAACATGATTGATATCCTTTGCAAAACAAATGCTACACCTCACGGTGCACAGATTTCGCCCAGTGCCACCCTGGCCTCGCCGGCTGCCGCGTCGGAGCTTGGCCCCAGATGTGTGTGCAGAGGGGAAGTGCCACCAAGAACCGGCTTCGCCTTCAGGCTGAGGCCTCCAAACACTGTCCTGTTCAGGGCAAAGGGTTTTTGGTTCCAAATCAGACTTTTCTAGCCAGAACAAAATGCAGGAATAAAACAAGAACCCAAAAGATAAAACATACATTTTATTTGCTCAGTTGGTCGCAGAAAAATATATCTCCGGATACTCTATAAGCCATATACTTATGTGTAAGACCATTTGCATCTTACCATCTAAATTATGTCCAGTATAATTTAAATTGATGCTTTTAGCACAACCGGCAAAGGGATATAAATAACAGGAAGGCAGACAGATACATGACACACACCCACGATACACATACACACGCACACGTGTGCACACGGCCACTGTGATAGCCTGGACAAGCCAGCCCACCTGGAGCCACACGCCTGGGCTGCAGGTCCCCCATCCATAAAATGGGCCTGAGAGCAACACGCCCATCTCCTAGGACCAGTGTGTGGCCAGGGAGACAGCGCCTATCCCGGGGCTCAGCTCTGTGCCCAGCAGGTGGTAGGAGCGCCACAAGCTTTGGCAGTTTGAGCAGAGAGTTCTAGAAGCAAGCACCTGGCATTTGCAAAGGAGAGTTGTCTACAACACAGGTTCATTTCTGCCTTCAGGAAAGTGCATTTGAGGCTGGGCTCCCTGTCCTCCTGCCAGGCTGAAGGGCGGCCACGTAGGCAGAGGCTGCGGTTGGCAGGGCCTGGCGTGAGTGGCACGTCTCGGAGGCGGAGGCCAGGCTCTGCACAGCATTTGCCAGGAACGGCTTTCTTCCCTCTTCTCGAAACAGTTAAGAGGACACATCGAGTCTCTATTTACAGGGTAGGTGGGTGAAGGAGTACTTGGCTTTAACAAAATATCAAGCCTTCCCAACAGAAGTGGAGCCAGGGCTAAGCGTGTCTTTTGCATGATTCAGGCCTGTCTAGCAGCCTGCCTGCCTTCATGGACTCCCAGCCCTGTTTTTAAGAGAGTCCGATAAAACCCGACTATTTCATTCCCAGTTGAGACAGCCAGCCTCCTTGGGTGTGCTTTTGCCGTTCACAAAATGAGCCAATTGTCACCTAGTGAATCAGATTAGGTGTAATCGATACTAGTGTTCAAATTAAGTCATAGAAAGCAATTAACTCTGCAAAAATGGGGTGGTGAGAAATGATAAGGTTGGTCAAATAGTTTCACTGTGTATAACTGTGTTTTTTAAAATGCCCATCTCTACACAGTAATTAAATCATTTACATTTCAAATGGAGTGTACCTACCTCGGATGCTTGTAATCGCACACGTCCTTAATTGTACACCTCACAATGTAGCGGGGGTTTTATCAACAGCCTGCTCTCGGGGAGGCTGAGAAACCTGCTGGATGGAAGGTGCCAGAATAGAGGCTCCCTCTCTGCTCAGAAGAGTCAAGGAAACTGGGCTTGCCCCAAGGATCGCCGGTGAATCTGGGCCCCTCCCTCCCACCCTTCCTTCTTTCCTGTGTAAAAAGTACAATGGATTTCCTAAACCATCATCAAAATATTCTGCCAACAGCACAAGGAATGTTTGTCACTTCTGATCACATCATCTGTAACAGGGACACCGTCATGAACATTGGGGTAACTAATATTCACAGGATAAATTAGTTCAATCTTCACTGTGTGCACTTTATTAGCATTTTTAACTATAGGGAAGAGCTTAACCGGCCTGATTGGCAGTTTGCTGAGCACACTGGCAGCTTTCGGGTCGTGCTGTCTACGAAGGATGTTCTTAAACAGAATTTTCATCACCTTGACTCCAGGGGACAGGACCCTAGGCTTCTATTCTGCAGAGCAGGAGTTCTTGGTGGATCTCCAGCAACCCTAAGTAAAACTGGAACCCAGTAAGGCTTTTCCCGCAGAGAAGCTTTTTTCTGAATACACAGAGTCACAACCCCAAAATGAATACCTCTCCTAAGACAGACCTCTGCCCTTCCCTCCCACCCAGGCTGATCTCCGCCTGAGCTGTCAGTCTGCAAAGTGACAGCTGGTGGCAGCGCTGGCGCTTCCTGGCTCAGGGGAGGGTCTGGCGGGAAGACCCAGAGTGGTTGTAAAGCACCAGCTCACACTGTCCACAAGTGGAGGTTCACTTGCGGGGCCTGCAGCCAGGGGTGTCTGCCCTCGGGTGTCTGCCCCAGAGAGGGGCCGGGCGCGGAGAGGATGTAGTCGATGCTGAACTTGATGTCCCTGGGATGCGCCTTCCCCGGGCTGGCCGGGCTGGCTGCAGGCTCTCGGGGACCGGCCACTCCCGCGCCGTCTGGGGCTGGGGACCCCCGCGCAGCAGTCGGCCCGGACGGACCCTGGGGACCCTCGGCGCCCCCAGCGCACGTGCCCCGCGTCCCCTCCCGTTTGGGGCCGCGCCGCCGCCTCCTCCGCCGGTAGTTGCCGTTCTCGAAAAGGTCCAGCAGCGACTCGCAGCCGCCCGCGAACGTCCAGTAGTTGCCTTTGCCCTTCTCGTGGCCCTCGGTCCGTGACACCTGCGTGGCGCGGTGGGGCTCAGCGCTGCGCCCGTGCGCCCCACCCCGCCAGGTGCGCGCCCTCACCGGGCAGGACCGGGCAGGTGAAGGCGCCCCACTAGCCAAGGGCGGACTTCGCTGCTGCCGCTGTGACATCCCTCCCCGTCCCCATCCCCAGGGACAACTGGGCCAGGTGTGGCGGGGGGCAGTTCGGGGGGTTGGGGCAGTGGGGCAGGGAGCTCACCTTGACGAAGCAGCTGTTGAGGGACAGGTTGTGGCGGATGGAGTTCTGCCAGGCGCGCTGGTTGGCGCGGTAATAGGGAAACTTGCGCATGATGAAGTCGTAGATGCCCGACAGGGTCACCCTGCCCGCCGGGCTCTGCTGAATGGCCATGGCGATCAAGGCGATGTAGCTGCGAACCGCCGCCGAGCCAGGGTGTCGGTGACCCTGCAGCGCGCTGCTCCCGCACCCACCCGGGCCCCAGCAGCTCTCCCCCGCACCTGGGACCCTCCCCGGGGAGGCTGAGAGAAACTTCTCCCACTAGCCGCTCCGCCCCCCACCGCCCCAAGTGCCCACAAATGCGTCCTTTCCCTAAGCCCCGCTCAGAAGAAAGCCCCCGCCTTCCTCCGTCCCAGGCAGGTCCTGGCTACCTGAGCACCCTGCAGAGGAGGGTCGCTGTCCCCTAAAGCCCCTGCCATTGACCCCCGCCGTCACCTGTACGCCGGCCGCGTGAGCCGCTTTTCCTCGTCGGAGCTGCCAGCAGGGTAGTCGTCGGCATCGTAATTGAAGCAATTGTAGGGATACTGTGAGCTGTCAAACATCGCGATGCGCCCGGCACTCGCGGGTGCCACTGCTGCCGCTGCCGCCTCCTCCGCGCCGCCCGCCAGCCGCCAGCTCTGCGCAGAAGTCCTGCCAGCGCGGGCCACAGCGTCTGCACTGCGGGCTGCTCTGCTCTCGCCCGAGCGGGGAGCCTGGGCTTCTGGGGTCCCCCGCCGCCCCCGCCCCGTTCTCTGGCGTCCAATCCCGGCTCGGGGGAGGCCCCAGCCACCGGTAAAGCTACTGAGGGGAGCGGAGGGGGCTGTCTCGGCGACCCTCTGACCCGCTGCGGGAGGAGGGAGGAGGCGGCGTGCTGGGTGGTCTGACGGTGGGGCGGCCACCCGCCGCCTCCCGCTGCTTCCGCCCCCCCCATCTCGCCCCCTGCGCTCTCTGGATGTCCCTGTCCCCAGAGGTAGAGGTGGAGCTTCTCGCACGTCCCCGCACTGGTGGAAGTTTCCTGGGAGCTCCCAGGTCCTGTGCGTGCCCTGGGACACAGTGGTTCTCCTTGGGTGCTCAGATCCCTGGGGCAGACACCTGGGCGCTCGGCAGAGTGGGCAGCCAGGCCAGGGAGAGCCACTGTCGCAGCCCCCACCCCCACTTCTTTCCGCCCCAGATTGATGGGGTCTGGGCAGAATCTGCGGCCGCCGGCTCCACGTCCAGGGCACAGATCAGAGCTGGGCCAGGGTCCAGGGGCCACATTTCCTCTGGCACCCTGTGCCCCCCCCCCAACTCTCTCATCCCAGAATTGTGCCCCATCCATGGGCGGCGGGCTCTGGGCCACGTGCACTGGCTGCCCTGCAGGGTGACGCCTCATCAGCAGAGCCGGTGCCGTCTGGCTCCAAGCCCTGGTTCCATGGTGGGTAGGTGCATGCAGGAGAGAAGAGCAGCCATGAGGTCAGGAACTTCGAGGACAAAGTAAAGAGGTGGCCCTTTCACAGTGGACAGGCCACCAAATGGCATTTCCATGAATTACTTGCAGAATTCTGACTGTGAGCCCTGCCTGCGAGTTTGCCGTTGATTCCGTGTCGGATGTTCGATTTGCTGATACTTTCTCCCATTCTGGGCATTTCTTTTCACATTCTCAGTGGTGTCCTTTGCTGTGCAAAAGTTCTTAATTTTGATGAAGTCCATTTTATCTGTTTTTTCTTTTGACGCCTGTCCTTTGGTGTCATATACATGAAGTATGTGCCAAATATACAATGTCATGAAGACTTTCCCTGATGTTTTTTTTCCTAAGTGTTATACCATTCAGCCACAGAAAGGAATGAAATTTCGATACACGCTATGACACGGATGGACTTGAAAACGTCACACGGAGTCCAATGAGCCTGGAATAAAGGACACATCCAGTGTGATTCCACTGACATGAGGTCCCAGAGTGGCCAGATTCACAGAGACGAGGTGGGAGGGAGGTTACCGGGGCTGGGAGGGGGAAGGAGGCAGTGCTATTTCCTAGGTACGGGGCTTGTGTTGGTGATGATGAACGTTGGTGTGGACAGTGGCGATGCCTGTGTAGCATTGTGAACGTATTTAACGTCACTGAATTGTGCACTTGCAGATGGTTAAAATGAAAAATATTATGTATAGTTTACAACTATAAAAAATAAAAATAAGGGGGTTGGAAGTGTTTGAGCAGGTAATTAAAACATAATATCCCCTTAAATCAAAGACAAGAAGAACTCAAGCAAGATCAGTGGACGTCGAAAGCTGCTGAGGACTCTGGCGTCCCTAGGGTGGAAGAGTGTCCCTGCTGTCCTCGAGGCAGTGGATGCAGGGTGCTCCACACAACCTCAGCTGCTCCAGAACCAGGAAGAGAACTGAGGCTGCAGAGCAGCAAACCCAAGCCCAGGAAGGACAGGTGCCTCCACTGGAACGGACGCTGAGCACCTGCACGTGCCGCCATAGAGGAGAATGGTGAGTGAATCGCGGAAGGCACGTGTGGCCTGGGGCAGTTCAGATGCCTGGGGGGTAGGCAGCGGGGAATCTGCACTGTGGGCTCCTCTCCGGGACCCCAGGATGTTCAAAAGAAAGAACGGGGCAAGTGAGAGACTGGGAAGCCTCCCCCATCCTGCCGGGTGCGCCTGGGGAGGGACTTGCAGCAGCTGCCAAGAAAAACCAACTGCACCTGGGGGCAGAGGGTGGGGACAGCCCCCTGCCCTGGGGAGATCCTCTGCAGCTGAGGGAGGGGAGTACCCCTGAGAGCCCTCCCCCCCCCCCCCCCCGCAGAGACCCTGAGACCTAACACCTTGGCTGAGCCAGAACGGCAGAGAACACCCCAGACCTCCACCCCACTTGCTGCCGCCACCACAACGCCAGCACACATCCGGTCACAGGTCGCAGCATCCCGCTGCCCAGGGAGAGCTGCACGCTGGGAGAGGGACCTGCCCGGGAGCAAAGGAAGGTCTGACGTGGACCGCGGAGCAGACAGGGAGAGAAGGCTCTGACCGGCCAGCCTGCCCGTGAGTACCCGCACAGCTGGGGGACTGCGGCCCGCGTCACACTGAGAGGGGCAGGGGATGTAAACCAGCTCAGCTTGACCAGAATGACACCAGCCAACACAGGCTGGCTCCTCTCTGGGCAAATACATTTATCTGTTCTGCTTTGCTGTAGAAGGTGTGCAGTTTTCAGCCCCAAACTTACAAGACACATAAGTAAATAAAAACAATATACTGGGCCGGGCGTGGTGGCTCACGCCTGTAATCCCAGCACTCTGGGAGGCCGAGACTGGAGGATTGCTTGAGGTCAGGAGTTGGAGGCTGCAGTGAGCTGTGATAATGCCACTGCACTCCAGCTTGGGCAACAGAGGCAAAAAAAAAGAAAAAAAAAAAAAAACCCAAAACCAAGCAACAACAGCAACAAAACCACACTGTTTATAGACAAAGCACTTAGCAGACCCAGGCTCATGTGTCAGACAAATGTGGACTACCAGGCAGGTAATAAAAATAACTACAACTAATGTGCTAACGGCCCCAGTGGACGAGGACAGCAATGTGATAATCAGATTGGGGAGCTTCAGCAGAGAAGTGGAAACTATGTCACAGACTCAAATGTGACAAAGGAAGAACGCAGTGACAGGGATGAAGGTGGCTCCACGGGCAGCCTGGACATAGCAGAGAAACACCATTGGGCTCGAGGGTCGGGCACTAGGACTTTGCAAACTGAAACAGAGGCAGAAAGGAGGAGACAGAGCAACTGCGGGCGGTGGGACATTGCTGAGTATGTAACAGTCGTGTTAGAATCCAGGAGGGACGCAGGAGAGAACAGAACAAAAGATAATTGAAGAGACAACAGCCTAGAAATTTCCAAAGTCAATGAAAGACTCAAACCGCAGATCCAGGCTTGGAGAACAAGTAGTATAAACACACACACATCTGTACACAGCTGGTCCTTGAGCGACACAGGTCTGAGCCACGCAGGTCCACTTACACGTGGGTTCCTCTGCCTCTGTCACCCCCAAGACAGCAAGACCAGCCCCTCCTCCTCCTCAGCACACTCACGTGAAGATGATGAGGATGAAGACCTTTATGTTGATCTGGTTCCACTTAATGAGTAGTAAATATATTCTCTCCACCTTACTATCTTACTTTAAGAATACAGTGTATAAAACATATAACATCCAAAATGTCTGCTAATCAACTGTGTTATTGGTAAGACCCCCAGTCAACAGTAGCTATTAATAGGTGAATTTGGGGGGAGTCAAATGTTGTATGCGGATTTTCAACTGAGCAGGGGTTGGTGCCCCTGTCTCTTCATTGTCCAAGGGATGAATGCATATTTCATTTGGGAACATTGGTCCCTCTACAAAAATTAACTCAAAATTGATCATAGACCTAAATGTAAAACTTAAACCTATAAAACTTCCAGAAGAAAACACAGGTGAATATCTTCATGATCTTTGGTTAGGCAAAGATTTCTTTGACATGATACCAAAAACATGATCTATAAAAAAAAAAAAAAGGATTCATTGCACATGAAATTAAGAACATGTGCTCTTCGAAAGACAGGGGAATTAAAAAATAAGCTACAAACTATGAGAAAATATTTGTAAAGCAAACAATTCAATTTTTAAGATGGAACTTGACCATAGAAAAATATATGGATGGCAAATAAGCACATGAAACCATACCCAACATTTTTAGTCTTTAGGGAAATGTAAATTAAACTCAAGATGACAGACATCCCTATGTCTATCAGTATGGCTAAAAAGAAAAAGCAAGAACTGTAATGGTTAATTTTATGTGTCAACTTGGCTGGGCCAAGTCTCCTCCATATCTCATGTTGAAATTGGACCCCCAGTGTTGGAGGTGGAGCCCAGGGGAGGTGTTGGGGTCATGGGGGCAGATCCCTCATGAGTGGCTTGGTGCTGTCCCCGAAGCAGTGAGTGATTATCGCTCTGTTAGGTGCCTGAGAGCTGGTTGTCACAAAGAACCTGGGACTCCCTCCCTTTCCCCTCTCCCTCTCTCTCTTCCTCACCCTGTGATCTCTGCACACGCCACCTCCCCTTCCCCTTCCACCGTGAGTGGAAGCTTCCTGAAGCCCCCACCAGAAGCAGATGCTGGCACCAGGCTTCTTGTACAGCCTGCAGAACCGTGAGCCAACGAACCTCGTTTCTAGAGGGACTGACTGATCAGAATGTCTTAAAATTTGGAGGAAACCAAGGACTCTCAGATCTGAAGTGGACTTGGGTAGGGAGCAGAACTGATTAGATCCACCCACCAACGCCCATCCACATCGGAGGCGGCTGCGGAAGAGACATCCGTTCTGAAACCATCAAATAGACCACAGACAGGTTTCCAATGGTATTAACATCCATCTTAAAAAAGGCATACATTTAGTTTCTCAAACAGCATAATCCGTTCTTATAATCCAGAAAGAGACTAGACCTTTGTGTTTTAAATCAGGCTCTTTACACGACAGCAGTGCTGGAGAACATTCCTGTGCAAAACGAGCTTTTTTTCTTCTAAAAATGTATTTTTCTGTTTTGGCGAGTAGGAAAGTTAGCAGTGAAGACCGGGCTTTGAGTTCATACTTTCACACCACACGTGTCCTCCAGGCCCTGGGAATGAAGGATAAACACCTTGAACGGTCACCAGAGGCCTCCGACGACCAGACCTGTGAATGCCCAGCAGGGACAGAGAGTGGCGGCTGCCTCCAGGGAGGTGCCATGGCCTGGGGACAGTCTTGGTCGCCAGAAGAAGGTTGTCTGTGTGTCATCACCCGAACCCGGAGCCTCCACCTCTGAAAGGGAGTTGGAAAAACCCGGTGCACCCGCTGAACCGGAGCAGTTGCCGGCTGGCACGGCGCTCACCCAGGAGAGGCACCGGCGGGTCCCGTCTTTTCCTGTGTCCCTCCTAAGACAGAGCCAAGGACACGGAGCCAGGGAGAGAAGGCGCTTTTGAAGTAGGGAACAAATGAACCTTAAAAACAGATGGTGGAGAAGCAGCACACGTTGTTTACTTATTTTGTTGAATGGAAAATACAGTTTGGTTAGTTAGAAAACCTTGCTGGCGGATTTTGGTTTCTTAGAATTCTGAAACATGTGCTTTACTTACTTGTGAAATAACTTATTGATTCACTGGGGGCCTGGCGGTGAGCAGGATGCATCTCTGATGCTCAGCCAAAACTGTCCCTAAAATAGCAATAATAGAAATAAGAGTGCTAATAATTACACCGAGCAGCAGCAAACACTCACCTCCCCGCAGGCCGGCGGTTCCACGACCATCACCTCTGCGGACTCGCCTCCTCTCAGGACGGCCCCGAGAGCTGTCCCCTTTCGTGGGGACAGGGAGGCTCATGAACTGTCCACAGTCGCATCACCGGCGTGTGAGGCAGTGTCGGGCTGAGACCCTGCAACGCCAGGATACGCGTCTACTCCCAACGCGGGCCACTGCTCCCCCAGCGTGAGAGGCAGTGGGTACGGCGCAAATGCACGTCCCGGGAGCAGCCAGGGTAGCGGCTTTGAGAGCACTGGAGACCCCAAGATGCCCTTCCCCGTGTCAGCCGTCGAGTGGCATCTGCCCGCATGTTCCTTGCTCATCAGCTGGGGGTAGAGTGGCTGAGTAGAGCCAGGCAGAGGAGGATTTGATTCCTGGATAAGCCATTTGCTGCTGTGTGACCTTGAGCAGGTGGAGCATGCTCCTGAGCCTCACTGCCCCATCTGTACGATGGGTACAATCACGGGAGCTATTTCAACAGTTGTGTGAACCTGACGTAGAGTATATAGCTCTGCTCAGCACAGGGTAGGTGTTCTGTAAATAGTGCAGCTGCCGAAATGACTTCCGCTCTCCTCAGAAAGAACGCAGGGAGAGCTCCCGTTCACACCAACAATAAATTTAAGGCGTGGGTGAGTGGGACTTAGGGGTGGCGGCACTGATCTCCAAGGGGCTGAAATATCACTGAAGTGAATTGGTGACATTTTCTCCCCACTGAAGAAGACAGAGCCATGAGCACAAGTTTATAAAAATGACTGTCATTACACATTTCTTTTGAGAATTTTTGAAACGTACAAGTATGGCTGCAATCAGCTGAAATTCTAAAATCAAATAATTTGAAGTGAGGAATGGGCATTTCATTGTATTTTCTAAAATGCATGCCTCCCTAGGAGCCATCCGGCTCAGAGAACGGCCCAGGAGAGCTGCAGGAAGGACAAGGGTCCCTGCAGAGGGGGCACTGCGTCTGCCAGAGAGGAAATGTTTCTCCCATCCCCACGAAACAGATACGAGGGCAGATACTTAAGGATTCTCTCTAAAGGGCTGTGGACTCCACCGACCGCCCAGTCTCCAGCAGGAGGCTGCCCGCCTCACCGCCGGCTCAGAGAGGAGGACGTGGGTCAGTCCGTGACACTTCAACGTACCAGTGACTGGCGACCAGCGACTGCCCCACTCAGCTGGCAGCACAGACCGCGTGCCCAGGGAGCGCGCTCCACCTGCCCAACGTGAAGTGAGAGAAACAGCATTTATGGAGATCTGCCCTATACTAAATCCGCTGTTTCCAGACTTGAGTAGCTGCACACCTGCCTCCCGGGCAGATGAGTACCTAAGTGGAGCTACGGTGGTTGAAAGTGTCCAGGCAGGCTGGGCGCGGTGGCTCACGCCTGTAATCCTAGCACTCTGGGAGGCCGAGGCGGGCAGATCATTTGAGCTCAGGAGTAAGAGACCAGCCTGAGCAAGAACGAGACCCCGTCTCTACTAAAAATAGAAAGAAATTATGTGGACAGCTAAAATATATATAGAAAAATTAGCCAGGCATGGTGGCACATGCCTGTAGTCCCAGCTATTCAGGAGGCTGAGGCAGGAGGATCGCTTGAGCCCAGGAGTTGGAGGTTGCTGTGAGCGAGGCTGACACCATGGCACTCTAGCCCGGGCAACAGAGCAAGACTCTGTCTCAAAAAAAAAAAAGAAAGTGTTCAGGCAGTTACAGTTAGAACCAGCATCTACTGTTCGTTTCCCTCTCTTTACCAAATCTTTAGAAATAACGGGAAAAACTTAAAAGCACTGACTCTACTACAATGTGACATGACTATATAATAAACCCATTTAAATACATGCATAAACATCTAGTGCACACTCAACACTACCCGTGGTACTTAGCTGTACGTAACATCAGGTACACCCCGTGGCCCAGAAACCATGGACCCCTCAGAGACGGAATCCGAAGGAGTCTGTTGCACAGGGACAAGAGGTCACAGGCAGGGGTACTGGAGTCGGGGCACAGGGACGGCTGTCTGCATCAGAGGAGGGGTCCAATGGAGGGCGGGGTCAACAGCGTAGCCAAGCGGACAGACAGGCAGGAGGGTCCCTGCCCACTAAGGCCGGCAGTCGGGGTCGGGGCACAAAAGAATGAAGGAAGAGTTACCAGGTAAATGCAAATAAACAAAAAGTAAAAGTGTTGACCTCAACCTCAGCATAAAGTTAAAGTAAAAATATTAAAGGAGTCATTTCATGTACATAAAAGGTATACTCTTCAGAGAAAACAGGTCACATACTTTTTTCTGAATTATTTAGTCCTCAAATAGATGAAGTAAAAATGATAAGAGATACAGAAAGAAATAAACAGGATGCATTTATGGTGCAGAAACCTCAGCACATCTTTCTCAGCCTTTCTCGGGCCAATTGAACAAAACCCAGTAAACCCTATTGTTGGATTATTTGGATAATCAATACATTTGAATAACTAGACACACAGAAAATCTTGTCCCCTACAAACAGCACGTTTCTTATTGCCAAGGGTTCATGGCAAGTTGGATTAATAGGTATCTAGAAAATTTTGTCACCTACAAAGAAAACAGAATTTTCAAATGTTCCTGAAACATCTATAATATTAGATGATGCACCAGCTAAATCACCAAAACTAACAAAGCCAAGTGAACCTCAGTCGTCTCCCAAGCAAAAATAATGCATTTCACCTTTTGAAATTACAGTGCAATCACCTAGACATTGATGATAAAAGTTTAATTTTAAAAATGCCTTATCAAACTAGAAATGAAGAGATACTTGGCTAAACAACACTTGGATTGAGGAGCTAATTAAAATACAATTTAAAGCTCTTTAGCAAATATGATAAGTGATAATATTTTCTATCAAAGATCAGTTCAGATTTTCAAATGCTTCTATTATTAAATAAGAAAGTATTACATCGAATTAATTAAACATTGAACTAAAACATGTACATATACATATATATTTTTCAATAATTAAAATGCCAACCCTTAGGAAAATAGAAAGGAGGAAAAAAAAAAGACCAAAGCAAAAACTAATAATTTTTAAAATCTAGAGAATCAATAAATGAGTCAAATAGCTAATTTTGGGTGAAAAGAAAATTGTGACACACAAAATAAAATAAGAGCGTGTGGGCAGTGGGGAAAGAGGAGAAACACAATGCATAAAAGAATACATTAATAAATTGGATTTTATCAAAATTAGAAAGTCTGCTTTCAAAAGACACTGTAAAAAGAACGAAAAGACAAACCATTAGCTGGGAGGATCTTTGAAAAGCATGTATCTGATAGAGGACTTGTTTTTAGAATTTATAAAGGACTTTCACAATAGATACATCAGTGAAAGTGATGCAGTGGGGAACTCCAGAATGCATCTAGTCACAAAAGCAATAAATAAATGGGCAAAAACTATCAGAACCAACTTCCTTAGAACTCTGCGCACTAATGGAAAGCTCGCAGCAACCAGGGGAATGTATAATCAGGAGAAAAGAGCTGGATCTCAGTAAGAGCTTTGTGGCATCTAACCTTGCCTTGGAGCCATCTCCCACTCACCAGCTTGGTGAGACCCTGAGGACAACAGCACACGTTCCCGACACACGTACCCAGCACCCGGAGAGAACAGCAGGGACCTTATTCTCAAAGAGCTGTGGGTGGTTGCTGTGACGTGTCTGGTGGCTCCCTGGTGGGCCGGCTCCAAGGGCTTCTGCTAGTCCACACAGCCTGGAACTCGCTAAGGATTCAGGTGTCTACCCTAGGGGCATTTGTCAAAACATTTGAGGTCGGATGTATCAGTCACTGCTGCCTAGGGCCAGGGATGACAGATGTGGCAAACGATTAACCAGGGAGTGTGGGAGGAAAGACGGGGCACTGAGATGGTTTGGAGAACACAGGAAAGCCCCACCCATTCTTGGGAATCTAGAAGGCGCATGCCCAGGGCCCTGTGCAAGTGAGGAAGAGACCTAAGAAGGCTCTGAGCACTTACCTCTGCCAACCTGCAGGCTCTGCGCAGACGGGAACCGAAGGCTAAGGCAGAGTTGTAACAGCCTGACTGAGTGTTGCAGGCAGGTCCCCAAACACACACAGAGCCCCTCTTCAAAGGCTGGGAGGTGCTTTGCCCGGGTGTGTTGTGTTCCAGGTGTTTAAGGAAATCTCTGCTGAATCATTAGCTGCCCACTGAGCTAACAGAACAGAGACTTCCCTGACCACATATAACAAAAAATGCAAACTTCATAAAATTAACTTGGAAAAGTCACTAAATAAATAAACAACAACTAAAACAGCAACAAAAAACCCTGGGGAGGGAGATTTTCATAGTTGCTACATTATAATATTCCAAATGTCTACGTTTCAACAAAAATTACATGAAAATAAAACATGCAAAGAAACAAGAAAATATGCCCTATGTTATTAAAAAAAAGGATTAATTGAACCTCTGTCTAAGGAAGCAGACATTGGATTTATTAGACAAACACTTTCAATCAACTACTGTAAGTATGCTCAAAGACCTAAAGGAAACAGTGGGCAAAGTGCTAAAGAAAACCAGGAGAATAATGTTTGAACAAATAGTGAATATCAATAAAGAGATATAAATTATGAAAAGGGCCCAAACAGAAATTCGGGAGCTGAAAATTAAAATAACAGATGGAAATTTCACTAGGGAGATTGACTAGCCGATTGGAGCAGGCGTACAAAAAGAGTCAGTGACTTAAAGACAGGTCTGTTGAGATAATCCAGTTTGAAGATCAGAAAGAAAAAATAATGAAAACAACAAATCATGGGAGACCATGAGACACCATCACACACACCCACTATGCACACCAGGAGCCCCAGAAACGCCGCTTCGTCTAGATTCACCAGTTGTTAGCATCTTGACTCATTTACTTGGACGAAGAAAAGGGTTGTTTGCATGAACATATTTTTTTCTAATTATACTCTGCGGTGACATTTCGTCCCGGAGCCGAATTCAGATGCCTCCTTGAAGTCCTGGCGAGTGTTTTTGCGGGAACATCTCCAAGTGAGCTTCAAACACCATGACACTTCGCCCTAAGTGTCACGCTCGGGAAATGTAACATTGGTACAACAATATCATTAAATACATAGCCCGTAGGCAGGTGTGCCCAGTGACTTCCAACATATCTTTTGTAACTATAGTTACTGTATTAATACTTCAGAGCCAGGTGCCCACGGATCGAATAGTACCTCCCGCAGCCTGTTAGGGACCGGGCTGCAGAGCTCCGCCATGCCACGCCCCCATCCGTGGAAAAACTGTCTTCCATGAAACTTACAAACTGGGCTGGAGGGGGGCACAGCAGGAGGTGAGCGTTGGGCGAGCCAGGCTTCATCTGTATTTGCAGCCGCTCCCCTGAGCTCGCATCGCCGCCTGAGCTCTGCCCCCTCACGCCCCCCAACCCCGCAGGAAAACTGTCTTTCATAAAACCCTGGTGCCAAAAAGGTTGGGGACTGCTGCCCTAACACTTTTTAAAATCTGTCTGTAGTTGTAGGTGGTGGTCTTGAATCAGGTAAACTGAATTTTCGGACTTTCAAACTTTCAGGCCCGAGGAATTAAAGAATGAAGGAATTTCACCAAGCTGTGCCGACCAGGTATCTGGGGACATGCGTGCAAGAAGGCCAGCTCTGGTGGCCTTGGGAAGTCCCGCCTGCAGGCTGGAGGGCAGGAGAGACCCCTCCTCCTCTCTGCCAGCTCCTGGGAGTCAGGTAGGCTCTGTCTCCTTATGGAAACTTCTGAGGGGCCCGCAAATGAGACCAAGTCACTGCCCCGCCTTCCCTCTCTGGGGCTCAGCTGTAGAGCAGGGAACTTCCTGAGTGAGCTGGAGATCTGGCGGCAGGTGTTTGGGAGAATGGCCTGGCCCCAGCCTGCTGGAGAGTGGGAGAGTCCCTGTCCTCCCCCTGCGCCGGCCAAGGTGGCAGCCCCGGGGCTCTGGTGCCTGCAGGGACAAGGCCCTACTCGAGCTCAGAAAGGTGGCGGGTGGAGGAGGGGCTGGGCAGCTGTTGTGTGTGTGTTTGCCAGGGACACCTGTGGGAGAGGGAGGACGTGGGAGACTCAGGGGAGTGGCCGCCTCAGGCTCCTGAGAGCCACAAGTCCAAGCAGTGTGAGGCTCGGGGTGAGCCCTGGGTCCCTGCGCAGGGACAAGGCGCAAAGAGCTGGAAAGTGGCTCTGTGAGAGCAAAGCATCTCCCCAGACACCTGCCGGCACCAGAGCGCGGAGCCAGCTGGAAGGCTCAGCCCAGCCACGCCCTCCTCCCCCACTTAACCGGGAGGCAGAGAACGGAGATGCCCCGCAGCCTTGGCCTCGGGAGGGGACCGTGTCACCCACGGTCAAGGGTGCCGATTCATGTCTTGGACTCCACGGTCTCACTGAATCAAAGCTGAGGAATCAGCCGGCCCTGGAGGCTGGAATCCAGGGGCTGGCGGCAGGGAAGTGTGTGACAGAAAGTGAAGTTCCGCTTGCCAAGGTCCCTTCAGGGTCCCGCTGTTGTCGGACACAGTCTGCAGCCCACGACCGTCCTGCCCTTGTCCTGCCCTGTCTGACACCTCCAGGGGACCATTCAGGACAGTTCCTGGTACCCGAGCATTGAGGGCAGGAATGTGTGTCTCTCAACCACTGCGAAATGTCAGCACATGGCCAGTGAACGAGCAGACGGACACAGGGCCAGGCAGAACACGCAAGGGCCAGCGGGTGTTCAGGTTCAGAGCTGCGGCCTCGACCCCAGCACAGCGCTCTGTTTGGGGACTTCATAAGCTTCATGGCTGCAGCAAAGGGGAACGCTGGACCCACTATTCAGGACAGGATTTTCAGCTGTCGTGGCTGGTCTGAGCTTTTCCTCAGAAATAAGGATTTCTGTGCCCCAAGGGATGCCAAAACCAGAGAGTCACCAAAGCCATCAGTCACTAACAAAACGTTTCATACCCAAACACCCACCAGGACAAACGTGTGGCTTCTAAAGGACGGGTTAGCAGGGAGCTTCGCTTCGGGAAGTCTACGCCGGATGTGAGCCGTGATTCGAAGTTAATGTGTGTTTATGGTGCATTTTCATCCAAACATCTTTGAGCTTTTATATCTGACCCAGTGTCTCTTGTGAACATGCTCCCCTGAGTGGAGAGTGGCGCTTGTTATCCGAGTTAAGACTCGAGGCTCGCTTACAAACAAAACTGACTGAGGTATGATAAAAAGAGAGATGACAATCACCTGGATTAGAGCAGCAGTGAGTTAGTGCCGCCAAATTCACACCCACCTGGAACCTCAGAACGTGACCTTATTTAGAAATAGGGTCTTTGCAGATGTAATTGATTAAGAATCTTGAGATGAAACCATCCTGGATTTAAGGTGGGCCCTAATCCAAGGACTGAGTCTTTATAAGAAAAAGGAGAGAGTTGGACACAGAAAAACATGCAGAACTGGAGATGGAGACCCAGAGAAAAAGGCCGGGTGGTGGAGGGTGAGACGGAGCGAAGCTGCCACAAGCCGGGGACACCGAGGGTCACTGGCAATTGCCAGAGGCCGGAGAGAGGCCTGGGGCAGATTCTCCCCCAGGGTCTCCAGAAGGAGCCAACTCTGTCAACACTTGACTTCAGATTTCTGGACTCCTGAACTGTGAGAGAATAAATTTATGTTGTTTTAAGCCACTAAATTTGTGGCCATTTATTATGGCAGCCCCAGGAAACTAATACGAAAGCTGCCATGTTGGAAGGCAGAGGGGCACCTCTAGAGTGTCCAGTGAAGGAGAACAAACAGTCCTATAGTTCAGTCATTGCATGGACCTGTGCAGTAGCTCATTAGAAACAGAGATAGCTAAGGAGTATAAGTGTAGCCTGAATGAGCCTGTCCAAATTTGGTGGCTTAAAATAACAATGGAGACAATTGGTTGTCTCATGGGGTTTCTGAGGGTCAGGGATTCATGGGTGGCTTAGGTGGTGGCTCTGGCTTGGGGACCTTCACGGGGCTGTAGTCATGAGGGCCTGACTGGGGCAGGAGGACCCCTCCTGAGACGGTGCCCACACGTGACTGTTGGCAGGAGGATGTGTCTCCCCACTCACGGGCCTCTCCACGGAGTTGCTCACACGTGCCCAATAATGTCCCCACAGTGAGAGATCCGAGGGACAATGGTGGGGGGCAGGCAGAGCCTTCTGTATCCCAGCTCTGACTGCGGCCACCACTTATGTGTCTCCTGTTGGGCTCACAGACCAGTGTGGGGCAACTTGGGGACTCACAAGAGCGTGAATACCAGGAGGCGTGGACCCCTGGGGTGAGCTTGGGGGCCACTACCCTGTGCCGGGAAGTAGGAGCCCTCCAATGCCCACTGCGGGGACTGAAAGGGGTGAAGAAAAGGACCGGCAGATGACGGTGCACCGTGATGATGAAAGAAGACAGTGTGGACCACCATCCTGCCTGCCTGCCCGCGGGCTCAGGCCTGCACGGTCGTGCCTCGGTGGGGCTCCACAGTGCTGAGGCAGGAGGGCAGCAGGACAGGGCGGTAGGGACCAGGCCAGGTGACAGCTCAGCGTGTCCAGTGAGGGCCTTTGTGAAGAATTCCAAATTTTCTCTTGCCCTCTGTTTAAAGGAGAGTGCTGCACACTTACCGGTGTGCAGGTGTGCAGAGCTTGTGTGCAACACCCAGCAGGAACGCGCATATGGAGAAGAACAGGTCTTTGTGAAATGCCAGGACTGTGCTAGGTCCTGGGGAGACATCGGAGGGCAGGACTCACAGGCCCCCTGCCCGGGGCTTTCGGCCAGGCTGTGGGAGGCCGGTGGGGCCACCCTGAAACCCTGCATGGAGAGGGCGAGGCCCCCTGGTCTCTGCTACACAGCATGGTGTGGGTGGTGTCAGGTGCTTGCTTTCCCCCAGATGTCCTCTAGATGGCGCAAGGGGATCAGACACGAGCAGGCGTCCCTGCGAGAATGGGCTCACCTGCGTACTCACCTGCAGACCATCCAGAGACACGCCTGGCTGCAGTGAGCCTGGCTGAGGGGGAGGGGTCCTGAGCTCTGGGACCCACAGAGACGGCGTGGGACGGGGACTCTGGGCAGGGGCTGACGGGCCCAAAGCCCCGCAGCAACCTCACTGGGCTACCCCTAACCTGGGCCAAGGCGGGCTGGGGGCAAGGCTTGTGTGCTTTCCACTCCCAGGCCCTGCCCCGCAGCTGGCCCAGGGCCCCGCCTCTGGGCCTCTCCCTCATCACCTGAGGGCAGTGCTGCGAGGCCAGCAGACCCCACCCCTGCCCGAGGACGCCCTCCCAGCAGCGCCCAGCAAGTCCTGCCAGCCCCTTCTTCCAAACGCAGCTCTGCAAAGGGTAAGAAAGACCCCCTGAGCGTATGAGGACCCCCTACACACACACAGGGGCTTTGGGGTTCTGCTTTCTTAACAGAGGTCTGTCTGGGTGACTCTGTCTTCCCCCCGCCACTCTCCACGCCCACCTGGGCACGCCTGCCATACCCAAGGCCCTCTTGGGGTTTCGGGCAGGGCGTGAGCTGGATATGCTGAGGGTGAGTCTTTGCTCAGGTGAGCGCCTGGGAGGTGGGGGCGGAGCTGGGAGCCCCTGTGTCCAGGACACCCGGGAGCCGGCTGAAAAGCGTCTGCCCCCTGCAGCTGGATCCTCTACTGGTGGCTACGGAGCAGGGACATTTGGGGACCACCGTGAGGGCCAGCAGTCCTGCCTTCCACGGAGTGGCCCTGGAGCCTCTCTCTGTTGGGGTGGGGGCAGGGAAGTCGGGGCACACCCACCACCTGCATTCCCAGCCCCTTTTCGCACGTTTTGGCCCTTATGGGCCGTGAGGGCCACCCACTCTGCTCATTTATGTATTTCAATTCAGAGAGGTGCCCCACTCTCAGCAGCGACCCCTCTTCCTGGCTTGCCGGTGGGGCCCAGCCCCAGGCAGGAGCCCCCAGGAGCTGTCCCCTTCCTGCCCCTCTGTTCTCCGAGTGACATCCCAGGCTGAGCCAAGGTGGTGCTGTGTGTGTTTTTTCCCCCCAGTTTTTTAAATCATGCTTGAGGCTGGGTGCGGTGGCTCACGCCTGTAATCCTAGCACTCTGGGAGGCCGAGGCGGGTGGATCGTTTGAGCTCAGGGGTTCGAGACCAGCCTGAGCAAGAGCAAGACCCCCGTCTCTACTAAAAAATAGAAAGAAATTAGCTAGACAACTAAAAATATGTACAAAAAAAAAAAAAAAAAATTAGCCAGGCATGGTGGTGCATACCTGTAGTCCCAGCTACTCAGGAGGCTGAGGCAGGAGGGTCCCTTGAGCCCAGGAGTGTGAGGTTGCTGTGAGCTAGGCTGAGACCACGGTACTCTAGCCTGGACAACAGAGTGAGACTCTAAAAAAAAAATCATGCTTGAATTCTAATCCAATATTTCCTGTAGGCCCCTGCAGCCAAGGCAGGCAGCCCGGCTCTGTCAGGACACAGACTGTCACCGAGGGGATGTGTCTGAGAGCCTGGGCACCTGCTCGCCTCTGCAGGAGTCTCTGGTGGGCTTGTGTCACTGGCAGGGTGGCGCCTGGCATAGATTCTGAGGGCAGGTGGAGGACGAGGACTCTGGGGTGACAGACACAGCTTGGCCCTTGGGCCACCCACTGAGAAGTCACCTCGCCCTCTGAGACTCAGTCTCCACAGCTGGGAAGTGGGCGAGGTGGGTGCCGTGGGGTAGCGACTCCCCCAAACCCATCATGGAGCAGCTGTGAGGAGCACAGAGAGCGACCGCTCTGGGCTTGGTGCTGCGGCCATAGGGCCTGGCAGGTCCCAGCCTGGGCCGTCACCCCCTCTCGACTGCGCCAAACTCCATGTTGGATTGGATCAATGTGATAGAGAAATCTGTTCAGAAAGTCTTGAGTGAGGCCACAGGTCAGATCAGGGAAAACGGCAGACCCCACCCCTCCTCCCCGTGGGGTCCCAGGGAAAATCACTCCTGTGTTTTGTTTTGCTTTTGTGTTTATCTCCGTGTTTCTAAATAACAATGTGACTTTTTATTTTGAAGCTTTGCACAATATGCATCCACTTTCCACCCTGAAGGGGGATTCAGTTCTCACTCGCCGTCCTCCCCCCGCACTCCCTTCGCCAGGGCAGTGACGGCGCCGTTTCCCCTCTGCGGGGTGGTGGTGGCGATGGCTGATATGACCTTGTGTCTGTGAGCGTCACTCACACTGTGCCGCGGGTGTCCTGCGCCTGCGTTTCCTTCCCTGACAGCTCTTTTCTCCCCGGACACGACAGTTCTCTCCCGTCCCGGCTCGGTTTCCCAGGTAGGCACGACCACTGTGCCGCACACTCCACACGCTCTGGTCCTCCCCGGAGCCTGCCGTGTCCGGGAGCCCAGGGCACCGGTGTCCTCAGGGCCCCTCACCACCCGGGGCCTCTGTCCCCCTTTGCCTCGATCTCGTCCTGGTGGGGGGTGCATGGGCTGCAGCTGCCTGGAATCTGTGTGCCAAGAGGGCTCTGGGGACGGTGCTACCTCGGTGTCTAGCACTGTGGGTGAGATGCGTGTCCTCGAGCCCCGACCTGCGTCCCGGGTGTGCTCCAGGCGTGAACCTCCCTTCTCCAGGCACTGAAGTTCCCTGGCCGTGTCTGGGCCTTTCTGCTGTTCTCCTTTTATTCCGTGGCAACGTGGACAATTTGGTCGGGAGTTTATGTCTTTCCGTCCAGGCTAAGTTCATTTATTTCTGTTTCTTCCCGTTTATTTCCTCACTTCCATTTTCTCTCTTGTGTCTCTCCTGCTAGTTAACAGGGGCCTCCTGGCCCGAACTCGGTTTGTTCTTTGTCCTCTTGTTCTCCAGCTCCGGTCTCCCTGCTTGTCCCTGGGAGGCCTCAGCGCCACCTCCTGTTCCCTCTGTCCAGTTTTCCATCCTGCTGATTTCTGTCCCGTCGTCTGGACACCAAGCCCCCACCCTCCGGCCCTCTCTCCGCCCCCCATCAGCTCCCTGCTCCTCCGGGGGGTCGGGTCCCACCTCAGTGCATGTCGCAGGGCTCCCCAGGGTCCTCAGGCTCCAGCCTCGGTGGACGCCTTCCAGCCTCTGCGTCCATGTAGCTGTCCCTGGAGCCTGCACGTGCGATGGCTCTTGCCCGCCCTCTCGTGGCCGACGGGAGGATGCACGTGGTCCCCGCGGTCAGCCTCCCTCAGACCTTCTGGCCCCCACCCCCGACCCCAGCCCCTGGCCGTCCCCTCTCCTTTCAGGTTGCCCTCTACCCCGGCTCCAGGCATCGAGGCGAGCCAGGTGCAGACCACAATGGACCCCCTGCCCTCCTGCCACGAGGGCTGGTCCTCCGCGGCTTTTCGCTCCAGCTCCGTTGAAGGCCTTCAGATGCTTCTATCATCCCGTTGTCACTGATGCCAAACAGGTGAGCCAGACCCCGCTCGGTGTGGCCCTGCGGCTGGCCCTCGTCACGTTGGGGCGCCCTGCGCCCAGGCCCGGGTGGTTCTGGAAGTCTGTGTCCTGCTCTTCCCACCTGCACTCACCCTGCCGGCCCCTCCCCACCTGCCGTAGCTGCTCTGCGCCCGCCTCTGCTCTCCCCACGCCGAGCCTTCTCCTCTGTCAGCCCGAGCTCGGAGAACACTTGCCTGGACACTAACGCAAGGTCCCACCTTCCCACGGCCTGCGGCCCCTGAGGACCTTTGCTGCTGGGTGGCCGTGGGCACGGCAGGTGGCCCTGGCGTCTCTCCACCTGCTCTCTGCCCAGCCCCACTCGCAGCATCCTGGTCCCGTGTGCTTGAGGTGTTGAGAAACGCCCCCCAGAGACCCCTGTGCTGCCAGCGAGCTGCCAGCGGGGCTGGAACAGCACGTGTCTCTCGCTGTCCTGCAGGCTGGGTGTAGATCAGGGTGTGGCAGGGCAGGTGGCTTCTCCCCCCTCCGCCCCCCGTGTCCTCCTGTATGGTCCTGTGTGTGTCTGTGTCCTGTTCGCCTCTCTCCTAAGGCCCCTGGCCACGTGGGATTAGGGGTCACCCCACTGACCTCAGTTTACCTTAATCGCCTCTGTAAAGGCCCAGCCTTCACACTCAGTCACACTGGGGACTTCTGCCGTGGATTTGGGGAGGCCCCTGGCACCTCTCTCCCTGCCCTGCATAAAGGGTCCACCTGGGGTGTCCTTGTCCCTGTGCAACCTCACTGCTGTGCACAGTGGGCTGGTTTGTGGCTAATTTGTTGTATTTATTGTGAAGCTGCTGTGATGACGACAGAGCCCTGACTGTGGAGTGCTCTCGGCACCCCGGCCTGACAATCGGTGCTCAGCGTGTCTGCCTTGGAGGACAGGGGAGTGAGTACGGGGCCTTGTAAGGTGGGCAGGGTGACAGTGATCAGTCCACCAAGTCTGAGTTCTTAGGGCTCCCGGGCTACGGGGCCCTGGGCACGTGGCAGCCAGGCTCCCGCCCAAGGCTGTGACACCCGTGCCCCATCCTGCCCAGGCAGCCTGAGAGGGGGTCTCTGGGCCCCTCTGGTCTGCTCAGGCCAGACGGGTCCTCCGCATCACCTTGGGCTGCCGACCCAGCCCTTGAACCTGGCTCTGCCTCAGCCACGTCCCCGGTGCCGTGGGTGCTGGAGACCAAAGGACCCTGCAGGCCCTGCCCCCACCTCCGCAGCCCTCCCTGGGAGGAAGGGGGATGAGGGGTAGGATTCCCTCGGGAGGAGAGGTGAGAGAGGCGGAGAGCGTGTGCTGGCCCCAGGTTCAGCTGGCAGATGGCAGGAAGGAGGCCCAGGTGACCCAGCAAGCCCGAGCCCTGGGGTGCTGGAGACAGCTTTCAGGGCCACTGTGTCACATGGCCCGTGGGCCAAGGTTCTCCCTCGGTTTGCTGGTGTGGGGAGCCGGCCTCATCCTGGGCTCCGCCTAGGACTGGGGTCTGGCGCATGGGGTCTCTGGCACAAGCTCTGCCATTCCAGGAACCACATTGACTCTCGGCTAAGTGGCTTTCTTTCTCTCAGCCTCAGTTTTCCCATCTGTGAAATGAGAGCAATAAAATTGACCTTGCAGTTCTGCTTTAGAGACTAGAAATGATTTACGCTGACTGTTTTGCAGGGGGCCCCAGCGCACATAAAGCAACCACTGTGGGATCACGTGGAGCCCTCAGCCCAAGGGGCTGTGAATTTGAGCACTCTGACCCCGGGACGCTCGTGCCTCTAGAACGCTGAGATCTGTCTGCAGTGCACCCTCAGCCGTAAGCTCTCCTTGGAGCCCCCTCTCCCTCGAGGGCTGGTGCCTGGCTCCCACTAGGACATGGAACCACATGGAGCTGCGTCCACAGGGCGCCACCCTCGCCTTGGAGACCTCAGCCTTGTCCAGCCTGCTTACTGGGGCTTGGCGGGCGCTCCCTCCAGAGCCCCAGCGGGTCTTGGGCTCCAGACACCCAGGCCCCCTCGAGAGCCGGGGCCCGGCATGCACAGTGCCACGACTCGCTTTTGTGCCGGGGTACGAGGGGCCCCGCCCCGGTGCGCTGCCGACACACTTGCCATATCTTTATTGCACATTGAGCACATTGCAAACTATTCCACAGAATGCTACGAAGGCAAGCCTACTGCTGCGGGGCCCAGCGGACCCTGCGTGACGTGTCGACACCACTGTCCAGAGCAAAGCCAGAGGCCGCGACAGACAAGTAGAGTAACCGGTCGTTTCGTCATCTGAAACCCACATTCGCGGATTCGTCCCTCGACACGCAGGCCATGACGTCCCTCGGGACCCTCCAGCTCTGTAAGTTCTGAGGCCGAGGGACGGAGAAGAGTCTTTATTTTAAATTAGGTCCATACTGGGAGAGCACTGGCAGGTGGATTTGCCACGAGGGGCCCCTCGGAGCCCGTGGGGAGGACGGTTCTCCGTCAGTTGGGCAGGTGACCTGTGTCTGCATGTGCCCCTGTCGTGTACACATCCACCATATATAAATACAAAATGGTAAATAAGGCTTCCTTTCCCTACAAAAGGGATGGAGCACCTCGCCACCAGCTGCCTCTGTCCCGGAGCACAGACAGCGCTTCCTTCCCGACCTGTCCTGGTCGCAACAGCTGACACAACGTGACCATCAGACCCTCCACGGAATGACCTCAGCCGTCTGGGGCCGCAGTTCACACTTGGGGACCGTCTGTCCAGTCTCTGAATTCACTGAATTCACGACGCGGCGCATGGGGTCCCCCGAGCCCCGTCTCTCTCCTCCCGTCCAGGCAGGCAGAGCGGCAGCCGGCGGGTCACTACCTCGCGGAGGCGGCTCTGTGCTCGGTGTCCAGGTCGTCCTCCACCACGCCGCGCAGCCCGTCCCTCTCGATGCAGTCGCGGACGGCCTGCAGCACGATGCGCAGCCGCCGGTCCAGGGCCTCCAGGTGCGGCTGGTACAGGACGGGCGCCACCTGGTCCTTCTGCAGGGACTCCGCCATCAGCAGGCTCAGCTTGTACTCCTCCCTGGCCAGCAGCTGCAGCCGCAGGTAGGTGGACTTCCTGATCCTGGGAGGAGAAGAGGGGTCAGGCCTCCTCGGGAGAGAGGGAAGAAGCCCGGCTGTTGGAAATGGGGGTAGGAGTGGGGAGAGGGAGAGACAGAGACAGAGACAGAGAGACGCACAGAGGGGCTGGAGATCAAATGCCCCCTCAGCGCTAAGCTGTGGGAGCTGCCAGGCCCCTGCCTCTCCCCTGCAGGAGGCATTAGGGTGCCACCCAGAGGGGCCCAGGAAGAGCGAGGAGGACACCTGCTCACTGTCCCCAACCCAGCTTGTCTTTCTGAGCAGGCATCTCCTTAGAGAGGCACAAGCCGGGGTGCCCTGCAAGCCTGTGTCCCCAACCGCAGCAGGAGAGGAGGAGGGTCAGAGAGCCCCCCAGAAGGCACAGTCTGCAGCCATGGCCAGGAGAGCAGGACCGTGTGTGTCCTCCCTGCACACGGGACGTCAGCACTGTCCAGGAGCCGAGGTATGACAGGCTCCAGCTGGACAGACCTGGGGGGTGCACGGGGCGCATGAGCCCTGTGCAGTGGGCTGAGCCTGCCTTTCTTCTCTCGGTGTGACAGCTCGGGCAGGGCAAGCTCTGGCCTCATCTGTCCCTGCACAGGGATGGGACAGGAGGTGGCCGGCGGGGCGGGGGCTGTACCTGCAGCACTGCTGTAAGGGCACCAGGATGGAGAGCTCGTCGTGCGAATACTTCCCAAACCTGCCAGAAGGGAAAGCAGAGTCATCCAAGGGCCAAGGCAGGTCCCCGAGGGGCTGCGGGGCTGGGAGGCCGGCCAGCGTGTCCAGCCCCCTGCTGTGGGGTCCTGACCCCCCGTCTGGGCCAGCACACTCAGAGGAGGGGTCCTGGGCAGCTGTGTCCAGACAGCACGAAGGGCTGTCGGCCCACGTTTAGTCGCAGAGGCGTCTCTCACAGTGGGCACACGGAGCCCCACGTGCAAACTATCCGGGCACCCGAAGCTGGCGTGGATGTTCTACACGTGCATCGCTCACTTCCCTGCCTTGTTAATCGGGGCCACCAGGGTCTCCTGCAGGGGCAGGGACGATGTCTGTCTGTGGCTGGCAGTGCCAGGTCCTGCCTGCAGGACCCATTGGCCCTGCTCTCCTAAGCCAGAGGCCTCTCTAGGCCTCAGTTTCCCCGGGTGACACAGGCTTACTGTGAGGTGGGGAAACCCAGCACTCCCGGGCGGCCCTCCCTGCATCTCGCACTGAGATGGGGCCTTTGGGGCCACGCATGTCCCTCCCCCGTGGGCTGTGCCCCCATGTCTGGGCGAGGCGGTGGCCAGCCCCTCGCAGGTCTGCGGGAACAAGAGCAGGCTCACCCTCTGCCGTTGTCCAAGTGGATGATGAACGTCTCGTTCCCAAACTTCTCAAAAGTCTCGTAGTGGTGGCGGTCCATGTTTCCTGTGGGGACAAGCAGGAATGGTGACAGCTCAGAGGCCTTTGCTCTCTGCCAAGTGGCATCTTCCCTCCCTCCCGGAACAGGGCCTCTGTGCCGTAATAACACAGCAAAAGCAGTGACCCCGACCCTAACCCCTCCTCGGACCACGAGACCACGGACGGGTGGCACCAGGCAGCGGCCCACCGTGGAGCTCTGGGTGTCATCTGGTCTGTGCAGGGTCCGCGGGAACCCACGTGTCTCGTGCAAACAGGACAGCCAGCATGGCTTCCAGACGTACCCATGAGGAAGTCGAAAATGGTCATGTCCATGATGTCCAGGACACGGTGGTGGCTGTCGTAGGGTGGCGTCTGCTTCACCTCCTCACAGTAGTCGGGGTCCACCTCCCACCTGCAGGGAGCCGTGTGAGGCGTCTGTGGCTGCCCTGCCACCTTCCAGCCCATGGCCGCCGGAGATCCCACACCCCTCCCTGGCCGTCCGGTTCCCTCACCGCCTAGGGACAGAAGCCAGCCCCCCCGGTGCCCGCAGCCCCTGCACTCACTCGGCCTTCTTGCGCTTGTGGTAGGAGCGCCGCCAGGGGTTCCGCCACGTCTTCCTCTTGGCCAGGGACAGGTCGGGCAGGAAGGCCGCCAGCGAGCCCTCTATCTGGTCTGGCTTGCCACACAGGGCGTGCTCGGTGGAGCAGTAGTAGGAGCACTCCCCGTAGAAGCAGATGTTGTTGGCTGTCGGGCAGACCATCGGTCAGGTCACCGGGGGCCACGCAGGGCACCCTCCAGGCAGCCCCTCCCAGAGCTTCTGTCTGGGCCAGGCCCGTCTGCTGGGACCACCCCACGCTCTCCCAGGGCCGTGCCCGGCTCTGCCTGGTGCTTCTCGGGGCAGGAGCTGCCCACAGCTCTCACACCCATCTCAGCAAACACCACCAACCTGCGCTGCAGAAAACAGAGCCCTGCACAGTGGACCCCCGGGGTCACCCACCACAAAGAGGCAGAGTTTCATTCCCCTGGGCCTGGCATCGCTGGGACCACACATGCACCCCGAAAAGGGAATACAAGTGACAAAGTCCACTAACAGGCTCATTCTGTGCTTACCCCCCAGGCACCCACCATCTGGCGGAATCGAGCAAGGGGAGGCCGCCCGGCCCCTTCTGTGCGAGAGGGATCCTGCGGGGCTGTTTGTAAGTCTGGGGGGGTAGGTCCCCCCTGGCCACGCTACCTGAAGAAGACTCCCTGGAGAGGCTGGGAGGTTCCAAAAGTGAATCACTTTGCCTTTTAAAATAAATAAAGAGGCTGGGCGCGGTGGCTCACGCCTGTAATCCTAGCACTCTGGGAGGCCAAGACGGGAGGATCGCTTGAGGTCAGAAGTTTGAGACCAGCCTGAGCAAGAGCGAGACCCCCAGCTCTACTAAAAATAGAAAGAAATGATTTGGACAGCTAAAAATATATATAGAAAAAAATTAGCCAGGTGTGGTGGCGCATGCCTGTAGTCCCAGCTACTCAGGGAGGCTGAGGCAGGAGGATTGCTTGAACCCAGGAGTCTGAGGCTGCTGTGAGCTAGGCTGACGCCACGGCACTCACTCTAGCCTGGGCAACAGAGCGAGACTTTGTCTCAAAAAATAAATAAATAAATAAATAAAATAAAGAGTAGAAGTAGCCTCCCTGCCAGCACAGGAGATGGGAGAGAGGATGACTACACTGCCAGTCTGGAACCCTAAGCGGGGCCACACGTGGCCATGGAAGGGGCACATGTGCCTCCTCGGGTGAGGACGGCAGGTTGGGGGCAGCTCTGTGCCTCCTGCTCGAGGGGTATCGGAGCCCACAGCCTCCGTGTCCACTAATCCGCTGGGGCGGGCCGTGCGAGCCTACCTGGGGAGATGAAGAAGGTTCTCCACAGCTTCTTGTCTCGCGTGACGTCCCGGATTTCCTTGGTCATGTTGACCATCCTGCCGGCCACGGGAGGGACGCGACGGAAGTCCAGGATCCTGGCAAGAGAGAGGCAGAAAAGGGCGTCTGTGCTCTGGGCGGCTCCGTCTGGGCGGCTCCCGGCAGCAGGCGGGGTGCACCGCGCCTCTCTCCCCTCCTTTAAACCCAGCGCGGGGGCCGGTGGCTGGGCCGGGGTCCTCAGTGAGGGGGCAGAAATGCACCCCAGAAGGACGGGGCTGGCCACACTTCGAAGACTGGCATCGGCCCTGCCGAGTGCCCAGATAACTAAAACACGGCCCTGTTCCAGGGCTGAATTTCAAACACAATTAATTAAATTAACCCCTTTTACTGTAACTCTTTCTGAACTGTGTTGCCGCTTGCTTAATTACACGGAGACGTGGGATGTGGGCTTTTCTTGCTGACACAGGACGTTGTGATGGCCCCGCACAGTCGTCCTCCGTGGAGGGGTGGCCGGGCGGGCCGGATCGCAGCCACTCACCGTCGGCACAGAGCACCCGCCACCTCTGCCCCCCCGCCCCGGCTCACCGGGCTGTCCTGCTTCACGCACAAGCTGACCAAGGGGTCCACAGTCCCCGATGAGCGACCCTCACTGGCTCCGTGGCCCCTATTTATCTTTTCACAAAAGGCCCATTTCTGGGTTTGGGCTGTTTCTAAATAGTTGAAAATCTGACTTCTGGGGATTTCTGTAGTCGCCATACAAGATTTTGATCTTGCAAAAAGCTTGCAAACTTCAATGTGACTTTGCATTCTAACCAGCCCTGGGAGAGGCCAACCCTGCTGGCCTTGGCAAGACGCTGTCCCATCAGGGTCCCCCAGGTGCAGGCCAGCGGGCACCTCCCCCCCTCCGCTGTGCCAGGGGCGTCTCTCAACCCTCTGGACCAGGGTCAGGCCTGTAAACTGCGCCTCAGCACAGAATGCCGAGCCCCAGGGGTGCTGAGACGCCCATGAGTAGGGTCCCCTGACGCCTGCAGCCCCTACAAGGGCCAAGCAGAGCCTAAGGATGAGTTCACGTCTGGTTGGGCCTCTCACCGCAAACACCGCTGCCTCCAGGCAGTCTGCTTTGGTCACTGCTTCTCCCTCTGCCCTCCCTATCCTCTTTCCCTCCCCTGTTCCCGCTGCCCACAGCTGCCATCTGTGTGGCACTGTCACAGATGCTGGGCACAGGAGGAAGCCTGTCTGATGGCAAGTGCCTCGAGGGCAGGGCATCTCCCGCTGCGTGAGAGGCATGATCAGGAGTGTGGGACTCTGGGCAGATAGTTTCTCATAGTGCCTCAGTTTCCCCATCTGTGAAATGGGCACAGATAGTGTCTACCTAGCGGGTGCTGTGAGGGCTGAAGGACTGAGGTACACACCGTGCCCTGAACAGGGCAGCTGCTGGGAGAAGGTACCCGTTAGTGTTGCTGTCACTGAGCGCTGTTGTCCCCCACCCAGAATGGCCTGCGGGTGAGGGAGGAGCCCAGAATGGATCTGAGTGAAGGACCTGTGACCCTGCGCTGGCAACGGTCCTCAGGGGGAGGGGAGGGCAGGAGGCTCACCTGTCGAGGTGGAGGCTCACCTGTCGAGGTGGAAGGCGGCGATCTCCGCATTGTGCCTCTCGTAGTCAGAGAAGTAGAAAAAGTCGGGGGGCGTCTCCTGCTCCCTCGTTTGCCTACAGAAAATGGGACAGAACCGGGAAGGGTTTGTCACCGAGACAACCCTGGGTGCAGGGTGTGTGCCCTGGTGTGCTGGCTCTAGCTCCAACCAGTTTTCGAGCCGTCTGTTAAATTTCCAATAATTCTGCTAACCATTTAAACACGGTCATCATTAGACATTAACTTATATAAACCTACAATTAAACGCATTATATTTTGAAAGTAAGAGGTACTCAAGTCTCGTCGCTTCCTAATGGGCTTGTTTGCACCCTCGTGTCCGCGAGCATGTCCTCCCAACTCCACGGTGGCCCCATGCGACACCAGCCATGGAGGAAGTGCCTGCCCCACAAACCAGCAAACTCTGTGACCCAGGCCTGTCCCCTGGGAGCTGGTTACCACGTGTCCCCCACCCTACCCACCGTCCGCGCCACCAGCCCGACCCCCTCAAGGCTGTTGGGCAGAAGCCGCTCTCGCCTCAGAGGCCAGACACGCAGCTGAGCGTGGCCACGGGAGAGGGGAGGACTCGCCCTCAGCTGTGCAGGGTGTGCCCGGGGGCTGGCGCCAGGCTGGACAAACTGTCCCTTAAACCTGCCCTTAGCCGCCCCCTGGAAAGGAGCGACCCCCGGCAGGACGCGAGGGAGGCTAGGGCTTTCTGCACGTCTGAAGTGGACAAGAGGGACCCAGGTTCCAAGCCTGCCTGTTTCCTGCCCACAGGGGTACCGGCCGCCGGCCTGCTCAGCCTGCCTTGGGTCCCCCTCCCGGCCTCGATCATGATCGGCTGCTGTTTCCCACGCTGGTCTCTGGTCCTCCACGCTCCTGTCTCTGCTCACGCCGTTCCGCCTCCCTGAACACCCTTCCCGGCACATCTCCAGATGGCTGAGTCAGCATTTCCGAATGTGTGTCCCTTGGAACGCGGCCCAGGACCTTCCAGCACACAAGGAGTCCCTAAGTCATGGGGCAGGTGGATGCGCTGCTGGGGCCTGAGCCCTGTGAGCTGCTCTCAGAAGTGGCCAGTTCCTCTTGGGGCCACCCCACAGCCCACTCGCTGCCCAATGGGACTCTGGCCCCCAACACCCAGGCCTGAAAACCCAGGGGGCACTTCTGTGACGAAGGAATCCAGGACACCATGCACCCCCACTTCACAGATGGGGACACTGAGGCCGGAGAGGGGAGGGACATCCTCTGAGCCCCCTGCTGCAGGTGGCACAGCCAGGACCCAGCCCAGGGCTCCTGCCCACAGGGACCCCCATCCATTAGTGCAGCGCAGGCCAAGTGCTTTGTGGTGCTGGCATCGACACGGCCCCGGCCAGACAGAGGGTCCGAGCCGGGGTGGGAGGTGCCCGGTTTAACTCTCTCCCTGTCCCTGTCCCACCGCCGAGGTCCTGCTCACACAGTCCCTGGACTTGGTGGGGGCCCAGGCTGGGGGAGCCAGGATGCCTGAGACTGAGCCTTGAGCTGGGTGTCCGGACCCCCCACCCGCCCAGCCCTGGCCCCCTATCAGAGGACGGGGCCGGGGGCTCCAGGATGCAGAGCAGGATGGCGCTGGCGGCGGCTCAGGCCAGCCAGGGCAGCAAGGAAGCGGCCACCCAGCACCCAGGGGAAGGAAATCTGCGTTTAATCAGGAAAACAGACTGGCGGACGCCAATCTCCTAGTGCGTTTCCTCACCAATGATTTAGACATCCACGTGCGCACACACACGTCTGGACCCGCCGGCCTTAGCTGGACGCTACTGGGTCCCACTCAAATCCACAGGCTTCCTCGGCCCTCACTGCAGCGACCCGAGATGACCTATACCTTCCCCTATAGTGGCGGAGCCTGTCTTATCTGTTGAGAAGTTTCCTTGTCTGTAAAATGGGTGACACCCCATCTCTCCTGAAGGTCCCTGAGCCTTCAGAACAGTGGACTCAGCTGCAGGCGGGGCTGGTGGAGCGGCTCACAGGCTCCGCCCGTCCCCGGACCCAAGTGTCCTGGCGGGTGCGGGCTGGGCCCTCTGTGTGCACCCTGGCACCGCCCACCTTCCCTAGGCTTCCGCGTCCCCCTAGAAGGGCCTCAGGGCCCCCAGGCTCTGACTTCAGCCAAGTGGGCACAGACAGCCCAGGAGGGACCTCATGTGGCACCTCCCTGTCCCTCTCCCCCCGCCGAGGGCTGGGAGCCACACGCAGGACTCCTTCTGAAAGGTCAGCACCATTCTGTAAACCCTGAAGGTCTCCCTTATCTCAGGCTCCGGAATGTTCAACAAACTCCAGGGGAAGCAGGGACACTCTGAGGTCTCCATACACGTACGCGTTTGGCCTTAAAATCTTGGAAATGTTAACCTAGCGTTGTCCAAAGTCACGTCTGACAGCAGAAGTCCTTCCTGCGTGAATTCCGCGTCCACTCTGTGTCCCTGCTGCCACCTGCAGGGGACAGTGCACCCCAGGAGGTCCTCCCAGGCCAGGCTCAGGGCGGGAACTCAGCCCTCAACCCAATAAGAATTTACCAGGATCAAAAGCTGGTGTCCTTCCCAGGTGCTGGGAATCACAGATCTGGAAGAATCCCGGCCCCACACGTGGCCCAGCCCAGGCTTCCCAGGCAAGGTGCAGCCGTCCCCGCTGGGCCTGAGTGAAAGCTCCCACGACGGAGGCTCAGGACACTCCCCGATAACCCTTCCCTGCCCTCAGCCTCCCCGGCCTGGGTCCTTCCCACCAAACGTGCAACTAAGGTCAGGGTTAGGGTTAGCCGAGCCCCTCTGAGCTCTCAGCCCCCATCACCAGCCGACGTTATGGCCAAACAAACCACCGGGCTGGCACACGGTGCGGAGTGGCGGATTTCTTCCCCGGGAGGTGCGTTGCCCCTGGGGCAGGACCACGTCCAGGCCTCGGCCGCTCCAGCCCCGTCGGCCGGCGGATCCCTCCCTCCCAGGGTTCTCAGAAAGCTGTTGCCGGCTCCTCTCTGAATTCCCTGAACGTTACTCACCCCAATAAAGGACATCCGTCAGCCCTGCTGGGAACCAGTTTGGGATGCTGGGCATGCGGGGACAGACCGTTTGTGACATGCCGTCCTCACCTTGACAGGACTCTGGTGAGGAAAGGCTCCAGCCTTGCGCCCGGCCCCGCATGAGGCCAGAGGGCCGTCCGCGTGCTGTTTAGAGTAGAACGCAGCTGTCACGCCGATGAACAAGGGACACCTTCCCCCAGTCACCTCGCCGAGCCTGGGGGTGTTGCTGTCGCCCATTTTTGCCACGGACACGGTAGAGGAGGCTGCTGATGGCATCAGGTGCGGCCGCACACAGAATGTGCATGGACAATCGCCCCACGACAGCCCTGGAGGCGGCTGCCCCTCCTCCCCGCCTGGGGCTGGAATCTGGGCAGGGTCAGTGGCAGAGCCGAGCAGAGCTGAGCTGAGCTGTCAGAGGGGCCTTGGCGAGAGGGCTCAGGACCCCGACCCTTTGATTTTTCCCACCATAGCCTTGCAGAGGGGCTGGGGCGGAGCCTTCAGTGGCCGAGGAAGATGGAGTTTGATTTCCTCAGATGAGCAACTTGCCGACTTGAGCAAACCGCACTAACCCGTCATTAAAGCACATCCCACCTGGCGGCTGCTGCCCAAGCCCACGTCCTGCCAGTGGGCCACAGGCGGCAGGCAGAGAATGGGGGGCAGCCTCACCCCTGCTCTGGGGCCAGGCTCCACCGCTCCAGCCCAAGCCCTCTGGGCAGTGCCAGCAGGAGGGAAGCAGGGCAGCCCCGAGGGTGGAGGAAGAACGAGGTTGCCAACCATGCAACCCTTTGAAGCCACAGGGTGGGGGGCAGTCCCACCACCCCAAACTCACCCCTGCCCTTCACACCCTCACCGCAGCCTGAGGCTACTGCTCACTCCCTCTGTAACACTGGGCAGCTCCCCTGCACCCGCCCCCACCTCACCCTGCTGCCCCGTCCCAGGGAGGACACACTTGGGTGCATGCCCAGGCCCCGGCCTCCACCTGCGCCCCACCTGTACTTCCCCCCCAGCTCTGCCCCGATCTGTCCCAGCCCCCTGGGGCCTCCCCTGGTGGCCCGAGACAGAACGCGGCTGCCCCCAGGAGCACTTGGCACGAGCGACACTGGGCGGCATTGTTCGCGGGACTTGGGGGAAGGGCCTGGGGGCAGGAGCGTTCTGTCCTCAGGATCCGCGCCCAGCCAAGCGCAGCTTCAGAGCAGGTGTTTCATAACAAACGAATGAATGGGGGATTGACGGAAGACGCTCGGAGAGGGCCCAGATCTGTCGGCAGCCTCCAGCCCTAGCTTCTCACTTCTTCAACCTCTGTCACCACCATCACCACCACCATCATCACGATCGTCACCACCGTCACCACTGTCACCATGGTCACCACCATCATCAGCATCACCACCGGCACCTCCACAGTCGCTGCCACCATCTCCTTGTGAATTCACGCTGAGCTCTCACTGCCGGATTGACAGTGGCAATATTTGCGATGCTATTATAAAAACCGAGCAATTCTATCTGCCAGTGATTTGGCCTTTGTTTCTCCCTCCCTTGCCCCTGCCTACTGCTCTGCGCAGCTCATACACCTGGAGTCCAGGTGGTTCTAAGCCCTGCTGCTCTGAGAAGGGTCCAGGTACTTCCTCAAGGCTGACCTAGTTTCAGAACAGTTCCTAGTTCCCACATCTCACACGTCAGGGCTTTCCGAGGACTTACCTCCTTGGGCTGTTCACGGAACTAGCAGCTGAACCCCCAGGGGTCCCCACGATCAACCCAGAGATGCCCTCTGCAGCCCAGGAGCCAATGTGGGAAGAGCAGCCCGTAGCCTCAGAGCCTGAGGGGCACGGTGTCCACTAGGAGCCTCCAACAGGCGAGGGGCCTCGCTCAGAATTGGGGGGCTGGTCTGCTTCACCCTTTGGAGACCCTGGGGACCACAGCCAAAGCACCCACATCTTGCCTGGGCCGACCTGCTCTCGGCCTGTTCCTCAGAATAGCTCGCGATCACCCAGCTCAGAGAGGATCCGTGCAACTCCTGTCTGGTCCTAGATCTGTGGGGGGAACCCCAGCACCAGGGTGTTCAAAGGGGGTCAGAGATGTACATACGGGGTCCAACATCCCCCAGGTAAGGTTCCAGCGGTGGGGGGTGTCTCCTCAGGTTCCGGAATGGTATTTGTGTGGCCTCCCTCCCGCTGGGCAGGAGGACCCTTCCTCTGCGTTTCCGCAGGGACACTCGGCCCCTCTCCCTCCAGGCCTTCGGTGCTGCTGGGAGCTGTTTTAAGGCTCCTATGAGCTGTGAGCACCTCAAAGCAGGGGCCAAATTTAACAGTCCCGATGAGGCCCTGTGGACAGAGCTGGGCACCCAGGAAACACACAGGCGGGCAGGGGGGCCTGGACACTCCCGCCCGGGGCCAGCCGGGAATGTGCACACGCTGAGAAAGAGGCTGGTTCCCCCTCACTGCTCAAGGTTTGCACCAAAATAGATGAAGGGTGTCAAAACTGCTCACTGTGCATAGCCAGTGACGACGGAGAAGGCCGGAGTCCACTCTGGCCCCCCACTGCCCACGTAACAGTTCGTGAAAGGACAACCTCCGTGCCACCGTCTCCTGGGCGCTAGAGGGTGTTGCTACCAGCAGGAAACGTCTGAGAAGAGAATCGAGAGCCCCAGAGCTGTGTCTCTGCTACAGGGGAGGTGTCTCTGGCCCAGAGTCATGCCTGCCCGGCCACACTGGCTTCTCAGGCCCAGGCCACCAAGCAGGAACGGCACGGGACGTCTCTAGAGTTGCCAGAAGCCAGAGTGCCGGGATGACCCCGGGAGATTGGGGCTTTTCTCCTCACACCCGCAAGGGCGAGGGAGGGGACGGTGGAGGTCAGGAGGAGGGGTGGCCCCGAGGAGCCGGGCAGGCTGGCTCTCCCCTCTGTGGGGAGGTCTTGGCCCTTGCCGTGCACAGGACAGGAGGTGCAGCCACCGATGGCCACTGGGGAGAACACACTGGAAAAGTACTGACCCCGCTAGAACCAGGCGGGGGTGAACTTCACCGAACCAGTCACCTGGCAGCCCCTCCTTTCCTAGGGCATCCAGATGGAAGGTGCGCCCAGGTGTGCCCAGGTGCGGAGGGCAGGTACAGGGCTTGACGCTTTTGTTCTGGGGTGGCGGGGAATGGAAATGTGGAAAGATGTTATCTGGCCCTGCGGCTGGCAGAGCACCAGAGCACGCAACTGCCCTGACCCAGGGGACAGGGGGAACAGGGCAGCTGGGGACGCACATTTCCTCGAACAGAAAGGGTCTTTCTGAGCTCCCTGGGAGCCCGGGGCCCAGGCCTGGAAGCCACAGTCCTTGCCAGCGTGGTCAGCAACCCGCAAGACAGAGAGGGAGGCAGCTGGTGGCACTGAGGGCCCAGACAGAGCGGGGCTGACCAGCGAGCCCAAGCCACACTGGCCTCTCAGGCTCTAGATGCGACCGCTCCCCCTACACCCCACGCAGGACCTCGCCCACCCAAGACCCCCTCGCTGCAGGACTCAGACTCAAAGTCTGGTTTTGCTTTCTGTGGGATAAGTAAAACATCAAGTTCAGAGAAGGAAACAAGTAAAAATAAATCACTAGATCAACTATGTACAGGGTGGACATAAAGAGAAGCCCCTGCCAGGGCCTGTCGGGGGAAGACTTAACCCGATGCTCACATAACCAGAGCCACAGGCGGGGCACAGGCTCCCCCGGCTGCAGGACAGAGCCCCCCAAAGCGGCAATTCACGCACATTCTGCATTTGCGAAGGAGCAGACGTGCTGGCTTGTGTGGGGCAGAGACACCAACGCGCTAAGTGCACGTGGCTCGAATCTGGCTTGCACCACCCGGCTTTGACATTTCTCCCGTTGTCAACCCAGGAAGCTCTGAGGATCGAGTGCCCCGGCTGCGGCCCATCCTTGGCGTGGCCCACCTGGCCCTGCTGGCCCTGCTGGCCCTGGGAGGGGGGTGGTTGGGGTGTCCTGGGGTGGGTGCCAGGGCCTTCCTTATCTCATCCTGGAGAAGGTCTGGGGTCCACAGCCCTGCGGCACGACGACAGCTCATGGGCCCACCGAGGAGAGGAGTCGGACGCTCGCCCTGAAACTCACATTCCCGGAGCCCCACAGGACATCCGCATGGCTCTGCCAGCAGGAAGGAGCCTCAGGAAGGGCAGAGCCTGGCGGGAGGCTTTTCAATGCTGCCTTTCTGTTCTCTGTAGGTCAACTGTGCCCGAAGGGCCACACGCCAAGGGTCACTGGGCAGATGCTAGGCCTGGGGGCGGGGGCCAGGCTGGTGCCCGGGGTGCAGGGAGGGCCCAGCAGCTGCTCCCCGAGAGTCCTACACGGACGTGACAAATGCCTGCACCCTCTGCCGAGACTCCCCCGGGGAGACCCTGGTCAGGAGGAGACTCTGGGCCCAGCACCCCTCACACAGGCCACCAGGGCCCCGCACCACTGCCTCTGAGGTCAGAGCACGCGTACCGGGCCGTACCTGGCCCCACCTGGCCCCACCTGGCTCAGTCCTGAGCAGGAGGAAAATGAAGTTTAAAGGCTGACTTCAAAACTGCCTACGGGGCTGTTCCCATCCTGGTAAAATACCGGCAGAGGAGCGAGGTGGGAGCCACAGCTCTGAGGCAGCCGTTTCGGTGAGGGGCAAAGGGAAAGGCAGAACCTGGTGAGACCCAGCAGGGCCAGGTCCCAGGAAGACTCCTGGACACTCCCCTCTCCCAGGAAGGCCCCACAAGCTTCACCCTCTGCTTGCTTGGATGGGGCCCCAAAGGCCACTAGAAAAGCCAATACGGGAGGGTGGACCCCAGGGCTACGCCAGGGCCAGAGAGCAGTCACAGGGCCGTCCCCAGAGGCCACAGCCCTGAGTCCCAAGGCCCCAGGCATAGATGGGAAACTGAGGCCAGAGAGGGGTGGGCCAGGCATCAACCTTTTGTTCACGAGAGAAAACCGCGGCCAAACCAAGCCCTGCAGCACAGGCAGAAGGAAAACCAGGCACTCAACAGGCCCTAAGAGCTGGGGAGTCTGCACACGTCACTGGGTACCTCTCGGCCAGCCACATGCGCTCCTGCAGGTGCTCACCTGTCCCAGGGCCACAGCACCCAGTCTGGCTCTCAAACGGGCGGGTGAATTCCCCACGACGCCAGGGCTCACCAGGAACACCCTCGCCGGCCCAGGCTGTGCAGTGCGGCTGCGGGATGGTCTCTCCGGGGGCTTTGACCCCACCTGATGCGTATCTTTCAGCACCACCTTTCCAGCAGGTAACACCTCCGGCCCTGACCACGCCAGGCTTCACCAGGTGAAGCTGCTCTGTTAACACCCTCCAGGGCCTCCACCTGCCTGCTCCTTAAATGGGAGAAGCCTGCTGGAACCTGCCTGTTCCTGCCACAGGACCTTTGTGCTTGCTGCCCCCCAGCCGGGAATGCTGTGACGCTGGTCACCCAGCACCCCCTCCCTTGGCATCTTTCCTGAAGAACAGACTTGCCCCCATCACGGGTCCAGGCCAGGAGTCAGCCAACGACAGCCCGCAGGACAAAGCCAGCCTGATGCCAGGTTTGTAAGTAAAGTCTCACCGGAACACAGCCTCACTGGTCTGCCTGTCGTCTGTGGTCACTTTCGTGCCACCGTGGCAGAGTCGAGTACTGGTGATGGAACCCGTCTGGCCTGCAAAACTGCCATAGTCACCACCGCGTGCTTAGCAGGCGTTCGCCGACCTGCTCTGAGCCACCACCGGGTCTTATCATCTTAGCGCCGACCCCTCTGAGATGACATGTTGCTCGGTGTCACTGGCTCGCAGCAGGCGCCAGGGAGAGCGTGTTGAATGGATGAACATCGGCACACGTTTGTCAAGGGCTATTTCAACTCCCCCAACAGCTTCATCAAAGAACATGAGTCCTAACGGATTCCAACGAAAAGCTCACCGCTTCCGAGACACTGTGGGAACACCCTGCTGCCAGTCAGTGACTGCGAACTGTAGGGCCCCGCCGTCCCCAGGAACGCGGCTGGCAGGGGCCACTGGGGCTTGTAAGAAGATCTCCAGCATGTACCTGGGTCATGGTAACAGCCACAGTAGCAACACTGTCTATCAAACACTTACTTTGTCTCATTAAATACTTACAACCTGGGAACATGATGTCGTTTCTCCCGTTGTACAGATGGGGAAACTGAGGCAAGGAGAGATGAAGTAACCTGCCCACGGCTAGTAAGAGGCACAGACGAAATCTGCAACCAGCACTGGTGACACTCAGAGCCCCAAGCTCTAGGCCCCAACCCGTGCTGCGTCCATGGGGTGCAGCCCTGGTCTGAACACAGGGCTGAATGTCTACGGCCTTTCTGGGGCCCGACTGGGATGGGCCAGACACAGCGACGCCTGAAGGGAGGCCAGGAGGACCTGGCTGGGGACCAGCCCGCACCCTGCCAGGATCACCCATGGGTCTGGAGGTGGGTCCACACCACAGCCACATTTACATGGCCCTTTTCCATCCATTTATCAATATATACATTATTCAACGTCTTATTGATAATAGCAAACTCTCACGCAGAACTTTCTATGTGCCAGGCTCTATTCTTAGTGCTTCATATATACCCACTCATGGAAATTTCACAATCTACGAGACAGGTGTTTTTCCTAGACCCATTTTACAGATGAGAAAACTGAGGCTGGAAGAAGCCAAGGACTGCCCAAGGTCACCGGCTGGGCTGAGGCTTGCTGCCTCCACCCACCCACCGCCGTCCACTGGAGCCTGGTGAGTGGCTCCTTGCGTTCTGAGCAGAGGGACACGGAGGGTCCGTCCACGAGTCTCCTGTGGCTGTCATGACAAAGAGCCACAGACTGGGGAACTCAATTGTGCAGGAATTAATCCCACCCCAGCTCTGGAGACCGGAAGTCTGACAACGAGGTGTTATGGGGCCTCGTCCCTCCAGAAGCTCCGGGGGAAGGTCCTTCCTGCCTCACCCAGCTCCTGGGGGCTCCCAGTGGTCCTGGTCTCGTGGCCTCCTCCTCTGTCAAACCTCCCTCCACCTCCCTCCACGAGAACGCACGATTGCATTTGGGGCCCAGGGTGACCCAGGGTGACCTCCTCGTCCCAAATCCTTAACGTAATCACATCTCCAAAGACCCCTTTTCAAAACAAGGTGGATTTACAGGTTGCAGGGATTGGGACCCGACATATTGGGAGCATTTCCCAGACTGTCACAGAACGGGCCAGCGAGCTTGTCCCCTCCGCCCCCCTCCCAGGCAACCTCGGGGACACAGGAAACCAGATAAGACAGAGGCTCCTTTCCTCCCAAACACACAGTGGCTCCCTGACTCACCAGGGCAAGGTGGGAGGCAAAACTCAGCCTTTCTCCCTTGGATAACCTTCCCATCACTCACACAGCAGAAAACCGCCACCTTGTCATTAACGAGATATATTAAGCTGTTTAATACCAGGTTTTCAGCCGGCAGATGTTCTGGAAGGTGAGGGGCTCCCCGGCAGTGACTTCAGCCTGACCTTTCAGTCTGGGAGAGCACCGCCAGCATCCGCGCTAATTCTGGCATCCCCCGCTCCAGCCCGAGGGGTGAGATCCTTTGTCTCAACTGTCACCTGGACATGTCGTGCCAGCCAGGACAGGGGCCCTGAGCCCTGGCCGCTGCAGACAGGACCCCGATGGGTTCCCGCCACCCATCACGGGGGCTGCTTCTCACCCACCACGTGAGCAAGTCACAGGGGACTCAGCACTGAAAGGGCAGGGACGCACCCAGGCACCTACACACCTGCTAGAGGACACCACAGTAAGGTTCCCAGAAGACACAGTCCTTATGGGGGGCCCCGTGGCAGTGGGGTGGGGGTGTGTCGGGTGGGGTGCAGTCTGACCGCGTGCTCTGTGCCGCTGCTCACCCGGCTCTGATCCCGTCCGCAGATGGGACGGTTGGCAGGTGGGCTCGGAAGCAGCTTCCAGGGCCGAGATTTAGGGTGGGGCGTCCCCAGCACGGAGCTATCCTAAGTCAGGACTGTAAACTTGTGGAGGAGGCCGCCCGGGACGCTACCTGTGCCTCGGCGGGAGCTGCCTGAATCGCAGCTGGGCCGCTCTCGGTGGAGGATGCGGGATGGACCTGGTCAGGTGTGGCAGAGGCTGGTGGCTCTGCCGAGACCCTAAAGACCTTGGCTCCAGCAGTGGGTCACCCACACCTGCCGCGTCGCCTTAGGGTGCCTTTGCTCCCCGCTCACACCAGCTCCGAGGAAGCTGCTGCCCTCCCGAGAGCTGGCTGGGAAGCATCCGCCCCATCCTCCCCTGGCCCCAACCTCCCCCTCCACGGGCATCTTGTAGGATTGGCGACGGGGACGCAGACCCACCTGACCCCCACGCTGAGCTGTGGCACTGGCCTGGGTGGCCAGCCTCCTGCTGTGGCGCCGGCTCTGGAGGTCTCCCCGCCCCAGCAGAGGGGCCTGAGTCCTCACCGAGTCTGAGCCAAGCCACGCTGACCTAAGAGCCCCCCAGAGTGTGTAAGGACTCGGAGATTTCTGAGCTTTTCCACCAAACCCACTTTCTCCAGAGCCAACGGTGCAGAAGCCCCAAGCCGCAGTCGCGCCCAGGGCAAGGCCACACAGGAAACCGCCGGCAGCTCTTCAATGCGAGATACAAAGGGAGAAAATCTCTCACTTCCTTGGCTCGGTGGAAAATCAATTCAGAAGAGCCTCTTCGCCTCTTGTGGTCAATTTAAAGAAAATCAATCTTAATGGTTCAAAGATTTGTAACTGTGAGGAAAGCCTGACGTCATTTCCATTTAAAAGTAATTGCGATGGCTTAGACTTGATTGCCAAGCTTGAAAGTTGAAGACCTACTGTGTGTGAGCACCCTTGTCCGCCCATCCAGCGTTCAGCGAAGTGGACACGGGCGCCCCAGGGGCCCCGAAACACAGGCACGCGCTGCGTCGGGTGCCGGAGTCCCTGCAGCTCATTTTATCAAAAAGTAATAAAAAGGCAGACTGCTACTAACGACTAAACCAGGGATTAAATATTTAGCACCAAGGTTACTGCTATCATCTTGTTTTTCCTCCACGGAGCCCTGGATGTTTAAAAAATATTATTGGGAAAAATAAACTAAATTCAGAGTTAGGGGCTTGCATGTTAGCCTGTTCTCTGCTTATTTAAGGAGATCTTAAATCTGCAAAATTTCCTTCTGGGGCCTTAAAAACAACTAGACCCCATCAAACTGCTTTTGACCCCCAACTTCCACTGTCCTCCCCAGAACCCAGCAAAATGAGAACCATATTTTTCCCCTCCCTTCAATCGTCTCCCCTTTTGGGACAATTAGAGCTTCAGCCCACACACCAGCAGACACCCCGTGACCGTAATAGCTGGAGAAAACCATAAAAAGATACTCTTGATAATGATGTTCAGGAGAATTTTGGGGGGGAATATGGGCTTGCTTTGACTTGCAACAAGGAGCCCCCAAGGACCCACCCACGGTGGGCCGGGGTGGGCCGGCCTGGGAGGCTGAGGAATCTGATCCTCAGACTCCTCTCCTGAGGAGAGGCTGGGGAGGCCGGCTTCCTCGGGGCTCTGCCGGCTGCCGAGACGGCTGGAGGAATAAGCCTCAACTTCCCCATCTGTAAAATGGGCCTGTTAGCTCTCGGAAGGTTTTACCAAGTTTTTACTTCATTTGTATTCATTTCCCTACCAGGTTCTCTGAAACTGTTATATAATTGTTAACAATTTCCTTTTCTTTTTATCTTATTAAGCAAAGACACTTCCAGCTGCCAATTAGGGGTAGAAGATGGCGAGCCTCGGTGGCCTTCCGGAGTTAATGTAGCTGTGGCCACCAGCAAACCAGAAAGGGTTGGACGAGTCAGAGTGACGATCGGCAGTGGCTGGGTGGTGTGACTGCTGTGCCCGTCCACCCAGAGCCTCGGGGAAGCACGTCTCTACACGCGTCAGGCCACGCCCCAGACCCCGCTCTGCAGCTGGGTGGCCGCGGGCAGCGCTCTCCCTGCGCCTCTAGGTCCTGCCTGTGGCCAGGCAGCGACGGGCTCTGCTGTGCCTCTTGTGAGGGCTGACAGAGAGAAGCCTTGCAACGCACACCTCTGCGTCAGCACTGGTATTGCTGGTATTGCTGTCACTGTTCCCAAGGCCCCGCTCCCCCCCGACCATCCAGGGGTCTCTGGGCTGGGCAGCTCCTAGCCAGCCTTTCCCACAGACTTAGACAGCTCAGCAGCCGAGAGGCACAGAACTATGTCCCCTGTGCGTGGACACCAGCGAGAAGTGGCCCAGGCTGCACCAGGCGGTTTGGAGAAGACACTCCTTCTCCAGGGGCCGTACCCACATGGCGCTCCTGGCAACAGACCCCCCCCAGCGGATCCAGCAAGCCCTCAACCCCTGGTGTGCCCCAAGGGTCAGCCGCCTTCTCCTGCTGTCCCGTCTCAACCAGCTTGTTGGAATCCAATTTGTTCTTGGTGACAATGGCACCCACAGGGCTGACAGCTGTCCTCCGAGGGTGCCGGGCAGGCAAGGGGCCCCAGGGAGATGCAGGACGGTCCTGAGCCGCGGGCTGGGCAGCTCAGGGGGTCTCAGAGGCTCATTGGGGGCGGGGGCACCCCTTCAGCCTCCTCCTTCCAGCAGGGCCAGAATCCTCCTGCTTCCCCAACGCCTGGAGAGGGCTCAGCAGAGTCTCTCGAAAGCTCGTTTCAGGATTGTTGTTTATTTGTTTTTCAAATTAATAAAGTTCATTTTTTCCTGACTATAAAAATAATCCATGGAACTAGAAACACCCAAGTGTCCTACACCTGGGGCCAGCAGGCGACGGCAGTACCACCTGCGGGGTCCACTCCACTGCACAGAGCAAGAGACAGGCAGGCACTAGGCGGGGTCCCCGAGGGCCTCGGCAGCTGCTGGGAAAGCCCCCCACACACAGATGACCCCCCCTGCAGACGTCACCTGCAGGGACTCGTCTGCCCCACAGGGTCTGCTCCGCCCGCCCTGGACCTCGTCACCTGCCTCTGCTCCCGCTGCCTCGGCCTGGCCCGCAGCGGCCAGGACAGCCCACAGAGCCAGAAAGACGGCCCCGCGGCCCACGCCCAGCCAGGCCCCTGCTCCCTCACTCACAGCGACTCGCTGAGCACCTGCCGCGTGGCTGGCGCTGGGACACAACGTGGAGCCGCAGTGAGACTCAGCACCTGGCCCAGAGCTCATGGACAAGCAGGTGGGCAAACAACTTTCCAATCCCAAGTCTCCGTCATTGTGCCGCGGGGACAACCCCGGCTTCAAGTCAGGAGAAGCCTGCGCCAGGGCCTCTTGCTTTGGATCAGGGGACGAGCTCATCCTAACTCCCCCACAGGGACGCACACAGGCTTGCGCTTACACACGTGTGCACCCCCCATCACACAAGCACACACACACAAATACACACATACATGGGTGTACACACACACATGTGAGCACACACGTAATCCCCCACATGCATGCATATATACATGTGTGCACACATGCACACACATGCACACCCACCACCACACGATTGTGTGCACACATGTATACACATGTTCACACCCACCCCACATGAACACACCCGTGTACATGGGCACACGTGCACATGTGTACACATGTGCACATACCTACATGCATGTGCATGCCCTCCCACACACATTTACACCCACCCATGTCACACAAGCACACATGCGTATACAAGCATACATGTGCATATCTACCCCCATGTGCACACATACATGCACACGTGCACACGCATGCACCTGCACCCCTGGCACTCACCTGCTGCTGTGCACCCCTCACACTGGGCTGCCCTCCATCCCTTGGTCTCCCCGAGGGGCCCCTCCCTTCACCCTTATTGGGATCTGGCCCCAGGGTCTCAGGGCCCCGCAGATACTGCATGCTCCCGTCTCAATGCCACACCTGGGCCCCGGGGGCCCAGGACACTCCCCCCTGGCCCTCTGCTCCCTGTACTGGCACAGGGCAGCAGGCTCCTTGCTCCAGGGCCTGCAGGACGTGGCCCTGATAGGAGGCTGCAGGTGGCAGCAGCTGCTCTTGAGACTTCCTGCTCTCCTAGTCTCCAACCGTGTGGCCAGCACCTGGGCTGGGCCTGCCCTGACCACTGCAGGCCGCCCTCAGACCATCGCCCACACCCAGCCTCAGGAGCGCCCTCCCCTTGGCCTCCTGGAGCGTCCACGTAGCCCACGAAGCCCTGCACAGCCTCCAGCCTGCCCCATAGGCCCCATGTTCTGGCCACCCCCAACCGTTCCTGACCCTAAGGCCCTAGTGTGATCCCACACCCTGCACTTGCTGCTCCCTCATGAGCTACCACCATAGCTCACTCCCGAAGGTGTCCAGGGAGCGCCAGAGTGAACAAAGCAGCCACCCTGAGCTCCTCCTGCTACCAGCACCAGAGGCGGGAGCACTCCAGGCAGGAGCCTCCCACCCTCCCTCTGACTTGAGCACTGCAGGCCCCTGGCAGGAATGTTCTGCTTCCGACTCTGCTGCTTGGGCCCCCGAGGACATGGCCGGGGCGGCGCATGCACAGAGAGGCGCAGCGCCCACTTTGCAGAGGGCCACAGCCAGCTCAGGGGAACCCGCCTGAAGCCAGCCCTGAGCTTCAATCTGCTCCACAGGGTGACCTCTCTGCAGAGCTCCTGCCGACCTGTCCCCGAGTTTGTTGACTGTCACTGCAGAATTTAAGCTCCATGCAAGGTGGGCCCCTGTGTGCTCTGGTCACTGCAGAATCCTGGCTGCCCAGTAGGTGCTCAGCGAGGACGTGCAGTGACCGTGGCTGGGGAGAAGGGGAGGGTGGACCTGGCCTCTCTCTGCCAGAGGATCCAGCTGCCCAGATCATTAGGGAACATTTTTCCGACGGGACCCAGGAGGCACCTTGTACGCCTGGGGCCAACAGCTCGGGCCGGATGCCACTGTGGCCTGGACAGCACGCGGGGTCCAGGCAGTTCCCTGCTGAGTGCATCAGGGCCCAAGGGTCCCGGGCGGGTGTCCCCACAGGGAAGACGCAGGAGCTCAGGAGAGCTGGGGGCCCCGCCCAGCCAGGGCCAGCGCGGGGAGCTGGTGTGGAGGCGGTTCACGCCCAGTGTGGACACAAAAGGGTCCTTGTCCACCCCTGGTCAGGCCCGGCCTCCTGCTGGCCCCACACCCATGACTCCTGTTGGGCAATCTGTTTGCCTTTGGGGGCTGGTGAGGGCACAGAGGACAGAAACATGCATTACTTATCAACAGAACAGCAAATCTTGGAAATTCCAAACCACTCACTCACGGAGCCTCAAAACCATTTTATTTCCCCAAGTCTTACCCTGAGGGTCATGTGCCTAGAAGGCTTTCCACACGGCTGCCCTGGGAACTCCAGGCCACACTGTAAAACCCACTCAGGGCCCCGCTCACCCTGGGACCCACCCAAGGGCCCCCATTCACCCCAGGACCTGCCCAAGGGCCCCCTGCTCACCCCAGAACCCACTCATGGACCCCCCACTCACTCCGGGACCCACTCAAAGCACCTCTCCCGGCACTGCTCAGCACCCCAGACACCTTCCTCCCCTTCCTCCCACCATGCACAGCCCTGGCCACGCGGTCCTGCAGCCTCTGCAGGGTCCTGGTACCCTGCTGCCTGGGCGCTCACTCCCAGGGTGTTCAGGCCGATTCTCAGCATCCCGCTCAGCAAACTCAGGAGCAGGCCAGGCCCGGGTTCTTGTCGCAATCAGTGGCTCATCCTCGGGAATGGCCCATCCTCGGGGCCTCCCCCCGCCCACAGCACACCTCCATGACACCAGGGCCCCCTCAGGCCTCTGGGCCCCCGTTTCTTTGGGGGCCCTCCTGTGCCAGGAATGGGCTCAGCGCCAGTGGCCTCGGCTCTGTTGTGCCGGCGCCCACCAAGGCTCTCCAGGTTTGCATCCGGGCCCAGGACTGTGAGTCCACAGAGGAAGTCTGTGGCCCAAGTGCCGCCAGCTGCGTCCACCACCAGGCTATTTGCTCTTTGCATCTCTGGCAGGTTTGGGACTTTCTGAGGGCTCTCCACCACGCCACACGCACTCGGAGCTGGGTCCGTGTGTCCCTCGGCAGCCCCACACCCTTCCAGATCCCTGCCGGAGGCCCAGGGAGGGCGGACACCAGCTGCCTGCATGGCTCCCAGCCCGCCTGTTTGGCCACTCCTGTTTTGGGACCAGGCCCACGCCAGGCTGGGCTCTGCACGGCTCTGGCCTCTGGCAGGGGCCACGTCCACTCCAGTGCTCCTGAGGGGCACTCGCGCTGCAGGCACCCGGCCAACCCCGGACACCGCCTGCTCCTCCCACTCCCCCCCCCACAGCCCTGCAGGGGCCCAGGGGCCCCGCCCCAGCCCGCGTGCCGGACAGGAAATCCAAGTCAGCCTTCAAGGCTACCGCGCCTGCACCCAGTGCCTGGGCCCTCCGCCCTGCGTCGCTGCCTCCCAAGCCCCTGGGGCAGCAGCGGGTGGCTGGACATGTCTTCTCCAGGCCCAGGGTCCTGAAGCCTGAGGTCCCTTCAGCTCTGCTCGGCCGTGTCACAGCATAGTGTCAAAGGGGCCGTGGGGGGAACCCTGCAGGGTGTGAGCAGGAGGCGTCCAGAGTCCGGTGCCAGAGGCCTGGGAAGCCGTGGGACCAGGCCGGTGGGAGAAGGGCTGCTGGGGTGGCCCCCGATACGCTGCCCACGCTTAAACACTACCTCGGTGCAGGGCAAACGGAGCCGGCGTGGCAGACACGCACCAGCCACAAGTACGCGTCCTGCTTTGTGACTCATGCGACCCATTTCACACGGAGGACACTGAGGCCTGTGCCCACAGCAATAGGCCCAAGCTGCCAAGCCCTGTCCCACTGACCCGCCTCACATGGACACCCCGCAAAGCATCTGAGCAGCCAATGGGGGCAGCCCCCGTCCCTGCTGCGAGGGTCCTTCACGGCTTATCTAACGAGAACATCAACAGAACCTCAATTAAAGGCGGGGCCACGTCGCCCTCTCCCACCTCCGTGGAGGACAGGCCCTACCGACCCCAGCACCGGCTCCGCCCGCACCTCTCCCTGTAAAAAGGTGAGAGGAAACAGTCTCAAGGGCACACGTTTTTATCATAAGGTGCGGGCCCCGTCACCGTCAAGCCCTCTTTCTTACTGACATTGCATCCGTTTCGTCCTCCCCAGATGCCCGTGCAGCCGGGATGGCCACGTGGGACCACAGAGAAGCCTGGCAGGGCCTCTGCCTGCTCGGAAGCCCAGCATGTGGGAAGAGGAGGCAGCTTCGGGGAAAGCCGCACCTCCCAGAGACCTCCCTGCACCGGGCAGCTGTCTGCCACCAGATGTCCTTCCAGGGACTGAGCCTGAGTCCGTTATATCAGGCACCTTCATCCCATGACCGCTCAGAGCAGCTCCTGCCACCTGGTCCCCAGGTCCGGGTGCAAGTTACTCCTCACTGCTCACAACAGCTGGACAAGACTCCTCCATGCAACAGGGTACCAGGGAGGGGCCCCAGGTCAGGCAGAGCCATCTGTGGACCACTGTGTCACTAACCCAGGGGATCTTGGAGCCAGGGTGCTGACCCAAAGAGGGGCCTGGGCATCTGACCCAAATAACCCCCCAGCTGAACACTGGTCCTGCAGAAGCCACACATAGGCTGTGGTTTCAGGCTGTGTCTGCTTCTCTCATGGGCGGGTATAATCTCAGTGGCCCCATGTGTGGTCTCACGTGTGGCCCCAGGGCACCAGCAAAAGCCATGGTCAGGCTTCCCTGCATCTCCCAGCTGTACCTGCTCAGCCCCGGGGCCAACCAGCCGCCACCCCCCTCTTGGCCCTTCAGCTCGGGAGAGGAGGCGTCAGCCATGGCCCCAGAGCTATGCCTGGGTTGCAGGGCACCGCTCAGGCAGAACGAGGCGCCTCTTCAAACCCATGAGATATTATGGGGATGACGTTGTGGACGGGGCTGCTCTCTTCCCGCTCCGCTGCCCAAGTGACAGCCCGGAAGGAGGGCTCGGGTTTCTGCATTTAGAAATACTGTCTCGGCCTGCAAATTTTTCTGCAGCTGCCTCTGTTTATACATCTTGGCTGAGAGGAATCCTGGCCTGGGAACAGCTGTTCACGGCGGTATCTCTGGGAGACACAGATACACACTCACACACACATGCACGTTTCTATTCTTTGCAAAAGGAAAGAAAAGAAGACACGACAGCAGGGAACTTCCCAGCAGCCCATGGGACCCTCCACTGGGTTCACTCAGATGCTGGGCCAAAGGGCTGGACCTGCAGGGAACAGGCAGGTCAGGGGAGACGGACATGGGGCTGGGACCCTGCCCTGGGAGTCCTCAGCCAGCTTAGTAGACACGAGACAAATGCGAGTATTTAAGGCATGTCCCAGTGGATGTGGCTCCAGAAATTCCAGCCGGGAAGGAGCAGGAAGGGCAAGAGCCTCCTCAGAAAAGACGGCCCGGCCAGCATCTGACTCAAGCCCCAGGCTGCCTGGCTTCAGTATAATGTCCCCTCAGAGGCCTGGACCCACAGTCAGAGACCCTGGACTCGCGTCCCCTGAAGCCTGCTCACTGTTAATGTCAACACTTTCTGAGCCTCACTTTCCTCCTCTGTGAGGAAAGTTGATAATAGAAATAATACCCACACCTGGGTAGTCATAAACGTCAAATGTCAAATGACATCATGTGTGCTAAAGAGCTCTGTCAACCACCCACAACCATCAAACGCCCACAGCCACCCAACTGCCTGCAGCCACCCAACTCCCACAGACACTGAACTCCCAGACACCCAACTCCCACAGCCACCCAACTGCCCACAGACACCCAACACCCACAGACACCCAACTCTCACAGACACTGAACTCCCAGACACCCAACTCCCACAGCCACCCAACTCCCACAGACACCCAACTGCCCACAGACACCCAACTCCCACAGCCACCCAACACCCACAGCCACCCAACTCTCACAGACACTGAACTCCCATAGACACCCAACTGCCTACAGCCACCCAACTCCCACAGACACCCAACTGCCCACAGACACCCAACGCCCACAGACACCCAACTCCCACAGACACCCAACTCTGGTTGGGTTCCGGGTTCCTACTGGGTGCCTGTGTGTGCTTGGTTTGTGGGGATTCATTGAACTATTCACTTACGATTTGTGCACATTTCCATATGAATGTTATACTTCAATAGAAATGTAAATTTTAAAAAAGGTGAGAGAAGAGGAAGAGATGAGGAATTATTATATGTTGGCAAAATTAAAGTTTTATTGGATTTTAGTAACACTTATAATATTTAATCTTGATCTAATGCAGTCTCTCTTTGCACAACATACAGAAAGAGCAGTCCCAAGGGAGACTGGTGGGGGAATTGATTAACCATAAAGATTGAAACTCTTCACTACCTTTGTCAACCCAGGCACTGAAAAAAGGTGTTGGGTGTACATGGAATATACGTCTTATTGGGGTGTTGTAATGGGGTGACCTGTATCCCCCAAAAAGAGATGCTGAAGTCCTAGCCCAGAACCTCAGAATGTGGCCTTATTTGGAAACTGGCGGGGCCTGGTCCCGGGAGCCTGCCAGGCAGACCCTGTTCACACCGTGCCCTCAGACCCTCGGCCTTCAGGGAACTTCAGGAGCCCCCGTCCGGGGATCACAGGAGCTCATTGAGCCGGACTCAGAATGAGCCACTTCAGACCTCCCTGAGCCTGACCTTCAAGCTTTGCTTTCCTTTCGCAAGCAGGGCCAGACCTGCAGGACGTCGGCAATCCCCATGTTCAGAATTCGAGGTGGTGTTCTCCTTCTTACCGTTGATTTCTCTCAAAGCTTCCACAGGCACGTCTGTTCCTTTCTTTCCTCAGTGACACCAAAGACACGTTCCATCCTGGCCGTGCACAGAGGCAGAGGGCGTTTCCGCTCTGAGGAGGAGGCTGCGAGGAGCCTTCAGACCCGCCAGGCCAGCCCAGTATGGCCTCCCGATCCCACACAGCCGCCGCTCCAGGACACCAGTCTCCCTCTTCTCGCTAACATTGGAAGTGGAAACTTAAAGCCCAGGAGTGTCCAGACATTCAAAGAACAAGGATTAACCCTGGGGAGGGAACCACAATGGCTCGCGGAGCTCCTGCCAAATCCACCACTCAACTCATCCTGGGAATCCCGACCTTTCCTCCCCTGAGATGCGACAGGGTGGCAGGGACCTGCGGCCTCAGCCTCCAGGCTCCCAGGGCCTAAGGAACCCCAGGCCCAGACGGGGCAGCGATTGGAGCAGGTTGCACAGACGGCGTGGGTGACCTGGGACGTAACCTGGCGTCAGTCTTCTACTCTTCAGGTGCCACATGGCTCTGCCTGGACGTCCCAAGTGGCCCGGAGCCCTCACTCCCTCAACACCCAGCGGATGTGCTTCTTCGTAACGCCTCTTACGTATCCCCAGCCTGTCCACGCTGTCTTCTCGCCTGAACCCGACACAGCCTCCCGCCTCTGCCTCCGCCCGTTCTGCACGGTGGCAGGAGCTGGCCCTCGCCGCGCCAGCACTGCTCTGGGGAAACTCCTGGCACCCGGGCCCCAGCACCCACAGGACCCGCCTCTGCCCCTCCCTGGCAGCCGTGCCTCAGCTTCCCGCGAGTTCAGTGTCAAGTCCAGGACTGTCCGGCACGCTCTGCAGTGGGGGTGTGCCCGTATCCGCCGGCGCAGCATGGACACTAGAGAGACGAGCGGAGTGTAACTTTACCGCACCGTAACAACTTCCCCTTACATAGCCACAGACTGTGCCGGCTGCAGACAGCCCACAGTATGGGACAGCGAGGACCTGGCCCCGTGGAAACCATTCAGTTTTGGAGTCAGCCAGCCTTCCCGAATACGGGGTGCTCCTCTGGCCAAGGGTGACGTGACCTTCATATTGACTCTCAGTCCTCAGCTACAGAAAGATTTTGAGACTTCCTCCTGAACACCTAGGGGGCATAACCTCCTCCCCAGCCGGACCCTCCCCAGCGGTGGGCAAATCTTGTGTGCTCCCCCTACCTGCTCATCGTGTCACTCACTCTGTGCACCTGTGGCCCCAACTCTGAAGCCGGCCCCAACTCTGAAGCTGGCCCCTCACTCCCTAGGACGCCTCAGACGACACACGTTGTGTGAGCCCCCCCTGAGCAGCGAGGGTGTGATTGTGAGGACTGTTAGGCGCACCTGGAGTGGGGCCGCCCAAGTCTGGAGGTCTGAGCCCCTCGCGGCTTCTCCAAGGGCGCCGGGTCTGAGTCACGTCTGCAATTCCAGCCCTTGGCGCGAGGCCAGGCCCGGGAGCTTGGTAAGTGCTTGCGGAATGGCCAAATGAACATTTCTGCCAGGAGGCAGCCACAGCTAGCGTCGGGAGCAGCCGTGGGCAGGCCTGGAAGTTCCTTTCCGAGAAGCAAGTTGGAATTTGTTGCCAAGAACCCACAGGGTTGGCTGCGTCCACCCAGCTCCACCTCCCACCTGCTCCCCCAGCCTCGTGCAGCCGGATCGCTGGAGCCGTTTCCTCAACCAGCTCCGTGGGGTTCAGGCCTGGAAGTGGCTTCGAGACCTCTTTTAACAATGCCCTTGGCCGGGCGCGGTGGCTCCCGCCTGTAATCCTAGCACTCTGGGAGGCCGAGGCGGGTGGATCGCTCGAGGTCAGGAGTTCGAGACCAGCCTGAGCAAGAGCGAGACCCCGTCTCTACTAAAAATAGAAAGAAATTATATGGACAACTAAAAATCTATATAGAAAAAATTAGCCGGGCATAGTGGCACATGCCTGTAGTCCCAGCTACTCGGGAGGCTGAGGCAGTAGGATCGCTTAAGCCCAGGAGTCTGAGGTTGCTGTGAGCTAAGCTGACGCCACGGCACTCACTCTAGCCTGGGCAACAAAGTGAGACTCTGTCTCAACAAAAAACAAAAAAAAAAACAATGCCCTTGTTGACAGATGGGTAAACTGAGTCCCAGGGAGGTCAAATGGCAGGGATGGCTGCCTCAGGCCTGCGCCCTGTGAATGTACCACTGTTTCCAGAAGCCAGCCCCATTCTGCTGACTGCCATGTCCGGCACCACTGTTTCCCCAACATATATATTTTTTCAATGTTAAAACTTCAGTACTGCACCAAAAGCACAAGCAACAACAATAAATAAATAAACCTGACATCCTAAAAATTCAAAGCTTGTGCTTCAAAGGACACCATATTTGGGATAAGTCTTGCATTCGGAATATACAAAGAACTGTTTCAACTCAATAACAAAAAGACAAATAACCCAACTAAAAAATGGCAAAAGCTATGATTAGACATTTCTCCCAAAGATGTACAAATGGCAACACGTACACGGAAAGATGCAATCATTAGTCACTAGGGGCCGGCAAGACAAAGCCACCAGGAGAGACCCCTGCACACCCTCCAGGACGGCTGTAATTACACAGACAGATCACAGCATGTGTTGGCAAAGGTGTGGAGAAATCGGAACTCTCATACGTTACTGGTAGGATTATAAAACGGTGCAGTCACTGCGGAAAACAGACTATCCGTCCCTCAAACAGTTAAACACAGCTATCACACGATCCAGCAGCCAGCCACTCCTAGGTACACGTCCAAGAGACCCGAAAACATACGTCCACACAAACACTTGTACAGACACCTTCAAAGCAATATTATTCATAATAGTCAAAAAGCCGGAGCAACACAAATGCCCATCAAGAAATGAATGGATAAACACATGCGGTCTATCCATGCGATGGAATATTATTCAGGAATAAAAGGGGTGCCGTACCGACACAGGCGACAGCACAGGTGAACCTGGAAAACACCAGGTTTAGTGAAATCAGCCAGTCACAGAGGACAATGTATCGCATGATCCCATCTATATGAAAATGCAGAGTAAGCAAATTATTATTAAAGAGAGACAGACAGTAGCCTAGCGGCCGTCTGGGGCTGCAGAGGGGCTGCGGGGGACTGAGGAGTGATGGCTAAATCGCAAGGGGTTTCTTTCTGGAGTGAGGAACCCGGCTGGCATTGGCCGTGGGGCGGGGTGTGCAGCCCCGGCAGTGTACTGAAAGCTGTCGAACTGCAGACTTTCAGTGGGTGAACCGTACGGTATGTGAATTATATCTCAATAAAGCTGTTTTTAAAATAAAAGTAAACACTTTAACTCTAAAGCAAGAACATCCAGGAGCTCAGGGGCTAATGTGCTCATTATATGTGTCTTTCTATGTCTATTAAAAATATATAACCTGGCCAGGCGCGGTGGCACAGGCCTGTGGCGGGAGGATCCCTTGAGTCCAGGAGTTGGAGGCTGCAGTGAGCTACGATCACCCACTGCACTCCAGCCTGGGCGACAGGGTGAGACCCTGTCTCAAAAAAAAAGTTTTTTAAATAAAATAAAAATATATAACCACTAAAACTTTAAACAGTCACCCTCATGCCACATACGTGACACTCTGGGGGACCCCCGGGTCTGCCCCCTCCTTCAGACTCTCCACTTACATCCTTTAAAATCCCAGAGGAAAAACACTGTGGGCATCTCATTATTTCCTAATAGTGTATTAAGAACTTACAAAGCTATTATGAGCTCGCAGAAGAAAGTCCGTTCTTAAAGAGAACTATTAATCATGGACTTTAATTTCTTAATGCTACGGTCATAAACCGCAGCTGCTTCTGTATTGAAACCGCAGCCACTGGGGAGCAAGAAACGCACGGCCCCCAGGCCCTGGCCCGGTCCGAAGGTCGTCGGGTGTGAATGGCTGCAGCAACAGGACCACAATCCATGACAGGCCGCGGTCAGCGGAGGAGGGTCTGGGTGCCACGAAATGCCCAGGCTGGGAGGGGGGTGGAGCAATGTCGATGATTTGTAAAACGCCTGCCCTCCAGCCCATGGTGTGAGGTCCCCACTTCCGCCCCCGCCTCCCCCGTGTGCTCTGCGGGAAGAAGGGGCCGGGCCGGCCTCTGGACGCCCATGGCCTTGCTCTGGCTCTGGTCAACCTTGAACACCTCCTTTCCCTTCCCAGCCTGTTTCCCCAACAGCTGCAGGATTCTCAACCCTGTTCCCACAGCCACAGACTGACCCAGCCTCAACCTCCCCACTCAGCCATGCCTCACATGGGCCTCCGCGAGCGCTGGCACAGCCCTGCCCCAGACTGTTTGTGGCCCCAGACTTCAGACCAGCTCCGGAGGCCAGGCCCTGCCCAGCGGGGCTCCAGAGAACTCGGCCCCTCCCATGGCCACAGTGGGGAGGCCGGGAAGTCTGGGCCGGGCCTTGGGCTCCACTCTTCACAGCGTTGCATGAGGGTGAGGCAGAGCACAGAGGTTCTGGTGCTGCGCCCTCAGCACAGAGCCCGGCCCAGGGCGCAGCTCACGTGACGCCATTGTCGCTGCTGCTGTTACTAACCACAGCCGGACATTCTAACTCCTCAAAGGTGAGAAGCGGAGCCTCGGGGATTCTCACAGGGAACCCAGCAGGAGCACAACCAGAACTGGAGTCCAGCCTGCTCTGCTCCCCACTGGGTGGGCGCCCTGAGTCCCCACGACACACTGTCCTGTCCCTTGGGGCAGCAGGGCCACCCTTCCAGCCAGGGGCAACTTTCCCAAGCAGCTCAGAATATACCTGACTTTGAAAAATGCATCCGCCAGACGAGAGACATAAAAGTGTCTCTTGAAGCCAAGCCTGTGCCCTTGACGCACGGCTGAAGGGGACATGGAGACGCTGTCACTTCGGCCATTGTCCGGATTCCTGCAGTTGCCCTGGAAGGGCCTGGCCACCAGCAGCCTGTCCTGCCTGCCCCGAGCTCCGCACACCACGTCCTGATAATGAGGTTTCTTAAAATAGCTCCTTTGCGTGTATGCAGGAGTCTGAGAGCTGCCTTCTCACTCTCTGACCCTCCTCACCCAGGTTCAGAGCCACCAGGCGGTGGCGCGGGCTCGTGCACAAGGCCAGTTATACGGCCAGCAGCCAGCTGTCCACCACCCCCAGGCCAAGCCCCTCGTGTCCCTCCCAGGCCAGACACACATAAGGAGGGAATGAATTTCACTTCCTCACACAGAAACAGGAAAGGAAGCATGCGCAACCTCACACCCAATATAGATAGGCCAAGCCCACCGCCACCCGCTGCCAACAGCTCTGGGCCTCTGCACACTCCTGGCGCCTCCTCAGACCTGCGGGGACGGGCAACACGCTCAGCTCGGGGCAGGGCATCTTCCCAGAGAAGTTGGAGCCCGGAAACAAAGCCCAGCTGCAAACACACGCCGTCAGCCACAACTCGCAAGCTAGCAGCTATATTTTGTTTGACTGGCAAAGTATTTATTTTAAATGTTTCTGAATTAATTACCAACCTTTTTTAAATTTGAAGATTAAACAGGGGGAAAAAAAATCCATGTTTCTAGCTTTTCTTGAAAATTAGGAATCAGGCCAGATGGCCAAGATCTGGTGAACCAAGGGACAGCTGGCACCACGGGTCCCACACCCTGCAGCCTGCCACCCACCCCGCAGCCAAGCCCCTCTCCCGACGACTGGCCCATCCTTACAGGTGTTTGGGTTTGCAACTCTCTCGCCAGCACAAAGTGGCCTTGCCTGGGCCTGGTAGAGATGGCAGGACAGCCTTGTACCCCAGGGTACCCGAGCCCACATCACACACCGCAGACTCTGAGTCTCCCAGGTGGCTTTCAAATTTCCCTCCATCAAACTTTCATGTGTCACGAAGTGCTTCAGTATTGATTTTGGTGACATAGTTTCTGTTTTATCCAGAGCATGGCAAACTGGTCTGTGGCCAAACCCAGCCTGTCATCTAGTCCCACAAATAAGCCGTGTTGGAACACCCCCCCCCATCACGTCACACTGTCTGGCTGCTGTGGGGCCAGGACGGCCCCCTGGACAGTTGAGAGAAACCACGTGGTCTCAAAGCCTGGCATAGCTACAGTCCAGCCCCTCATCGGTACTGCGGGCAGGTCCTGGGTGCACAGGAAATGTGCAAAGGTCACCTCTCTCAGAGAGGCATTCTTTGGTGTCCGCATTCCAGGTTCCTTGTGTAAAATACAAATGCTTAAGCTCGACCCAGCAGTGGGTTTCCAAACCCATAGCTGAGGGTGGGAGGGCGTCATGGGGGAGGAGAGGCAGTGGGGGTTCAGGTCACTTTCCCGACAGGCACTCGGGGTCCGTGCACTTTCCACCCCTGCACAGCCGGCCGCACCCCACACCCCGCCCCACCGCCCTGGGCACTCACTTCATGGGCTTGAACAGTGCTTGCCCGTGGTTCCGGAACGTCATGATCAGCTTCAGCTGGGTGCCGCCCGACTTCATGGCTGCAGGGAGGGAGAGAGAAAAGGTCACGCGCTGCACGCCTCCACTTACCCCACACACCCACACAGACCTCCACACCCCGACACACCTGCACACACCTACACACCTGCACACCCTGACAAACCTAGGCACACCCTGACAAACCTACACACACCCGGGAAGGGCCTGGGTGAGCCGCCAATCATTCCCGAGGATGCTGGATTCTCCAAGAATTCTCTAACCTCAGTTTCCTCCTCTGTTAAACGGGCTCAGGACACCTGCACAGCCTCCCTCATGGGGCCGTCATGGGACTAATATCAAAGTGGCGCATGCATCACAAAGCCCGTCAACACCTCCAAGAGCCGGCCTGCAGGGTAGGATGGCGACCGACCGCAATCCATCCCAGGACCTTTGCGAGGACTAAGGGAGCACCTGGACCAGCTGCCACACGGAAGTCCCTCAACATTCCCAGTGGCTCTCACTGCCCCTGAGTGCACAGCCCAGACACCGGCCTGGCCACTGCTCCGTTCCCTTTGAGCTGGTGTCTGCTCCAGCCGCTGCCCCAGGCTCGCTGTGCTGTGCTTGACAGTGCTGTCCCCAGTGCACAGGAGACGGGGTTGGACGCGGTGCCCCCAGAGCACCACGTGGCCAGGTCTGTTGGCGACACTCTCCAAGGCTGTGCCCTCCTCAGGAGGAGGCGGCACACAAATCTCACCCCACTGCACGCTGGAAATACTCTGAGGGCCCAGCCCCGGGGGCAGGGGAGTGACGCACGTGACCCCACGCAGAAGAAGGCTGTCCCCCTTCCCAACCAGCACCTGGCATGCTGAACGACTCGGCAAGCTGCTTACGATTTTATTATTAAGCAAGCCATCCCATGGATCATTTACACTCTATAAACCATTCCCTTCTGGAAAACACGGATACAAGCGCATGAGTTTCCAAACTTGGGATGCATGAACAGGCCCCCAAGGCCCAGTGGGTACCTTTCGGAGAGCAGAGCTCCAGAAGATTTTAATTTTCTATTTTTTCCTTAACTATGCTTTCTAAATTTCTACACTGAACATGGACTACATTTTTAGTAAGATTTTAAAAAGTCACGATTAAAAAATCTGTGGCTCGATTAAGCTCCATTTGATGTCCCCCATTCCCATTTAATAAGTGGGGTCACTGGAGTCAACTGGTCCTTCCAGGGACAGCTGGGGACAGCGCATCAGCTCCTTCCTGGCTCGTAATCCCGGTTTGCTAAATAACAAAGTATTGTGCAAATGTGGTTGTTGTGGTCATTCTCGCTCTAGAAGCGAGTCCCGTCTGCACTGCCCTCCCCCGACGTCACCGCTGTGGCACTGCCAGCCTCTCCCACGGAGCAAGCACACGCCTAGACATTAGCGGGCATCAAAATCTCACAGGGACTAGGGACTCGCCACACTTCCTGCCTGGGCCCACCACTCAGTCTTCCGAGTCGGTCTATTGCCAAAAGACATTCGGAATTCTCTAAAATCAGTCCTGGTCTCCCTGCAAAAGCCAACCCCTGAGCTGCCCCGAGGCGTGGCACAGGCCCACAGTGTTCCCTGGGGTGGGTGGGAGACGCAGCTGTCCCCAGCCTGTGCGCCAAGCGGATAGTCCCCACTCTGCCACTGCAGAAAGGGGGCCGGGCAGGTAGCAGAGTGGTGACACAGACTCGGGCTCAAGGATGAGGGCACAATTTGGGGTTTTCTTCTTAAAGACAGACCAAAGGTCATGAGTGGAGGGAATCTTGCTCATCACGTGGGAGAAGCCAGGCGTGGCGGCAATGGCCCCAGCTGGTGGAGACACCTCCCCTGTGGGCCTCTGTGCCTCCCAGTGGATGGGGGTCAGTCAAAGTCGGGTGGCCTGAGCCTGGGAAAGACCCAACGCAGGGGCAATCCCACCAAGGCCAGGCTGGGTGGGGGCTGTCCTGATGCCCCCATAGTGACGAGGCTCTGTTACGAGCCCCTCAGGGAAGCGCCTGCTGAATCTCCCTGCCCCACCCGCTCCCCATGTCCCCAGCTGCCTCTGCAGCCACCACCAAGTCTCAGTCACTGCCAAACCTCCAGGCCTGGCTCCCCGGTGCAGCCCCACCCCACGGCCACACCTCCGCTCCATGCACGTGGGGAGGGGCCCACAGCCTTCCCTACACTCTTCCCCCTCCCTGGCCACCTGCCATCTGTAGGCCAAACACGGCAGCTCTGCGTCTTCCCTGGCGCCCTGTCCCCAGACAGACGTGAGAAGACACGACTAAAGAACACTAACCACTGGCAACGTGCAGCACTCGCCACACGTGTGGACGCACAGTAACAGAGCGCCCCGTGCTTTTACTTCACCCTGGACGCCAGCGGGCTCTGCTCTTTCCCTGGAACACGGCACAGCACGGAGGACATTCTAACATGCAGTCGCCGCCCCAGCACATGGTGACGTTTCTCATGAATATAAACTTCGTGCATAAAAGAATAAGATTGTTATCATAGAAATGTTGATGGGCTTCGGCGCCTGGTCCCAATCTGTGTGACCCTGGCCAGTCCCCAGACCCCCAGCCAGCTCTGCAACCCACCAGGAATTCCCCAAAGGAAGGACCGAGAGCAGCCCTGGGAGGAGAGAGACGGCCCTGAAGTAAAAGGTGCGTGGCCCGGAGCTGGGGGATGGGGGTGACCGGGTCCTGGGACATTGGGCGCAGCCACCACTCAGCCTTGGTTCTAGTGGGAACTTGGGCCAGCACCAACTGTCTCCCCATTTCTAACAAGAACCCACCTGTATTTGGATGGGCCGTCCCCTAACTTTTAGATTAACAACCCCATTTTTGAAAGGCCCGTGGACCACACAAACATGTCCCAGGTGAGACCCTGCCCAGTGGTCAGTGGGGGCCTCCAACATTGCTGCCATTGGCCTTGGTCATCTCATCTGTGAAGCCAACCAGTGACTGTCCTTGGGGGTCATGGTCAGGTGGTCCAACTTTTCCACAGCCACTGTCTGAGGGTCATGGTGAAGCACCATTATTCCAGGAGATTAACTGGGACCCCCGTCTGTGCTGGAAGCAAGGGCCTTGCCCAAGGATGGCTCCAATTTGGAGATCGTGACTCCAGCAGGGCTTAGGTCACCCTGTCCTCTCCTGCGCTGCCCCACACACCCCGGACTGGAGAGGAGGTCCGCCTACTGCCCCAGGTTCCAGTGCCACACAGAGCCCTCTGTGCCACTGTCCTTGGGCATTGAGGGACCCAGTCCTGTAAAAAAAGGTGTATCTGCCTGCCGGTCGAGGTGGGCACCGAGGCCTGGCACTGGGTCGGCTGGAGCTGTGGGCACCTGCTCCAGTGTGAGGAGCCAGGAGAGGCTGACCAGGAGCTGACGCCTGCCCTGGGCTCCCCGTGGGGCCAGGTCAGGCCACCCCAACTCCCGTCCATTATGCACCACCCTCGGGTGCTTTCGCTGTAGCTGCCTCCTGCCTGGGCTGGTATTTATGCCCATTTTTCTTTAAGCAGGTCCCTTTTATGTTGGAATTATATTTACTTAAAAGGGAAACTGCAGCATCGCCACAGTGGGGACCATATCCCTCCCTGTGACTATTGGCAGCGCCTCAGAGAGCCCTCCTGTGGTTTCCCAGGCACTCACAACCACGCCTGCTGTCTCTGCTCAACCCAGAGGGGGCAGGTGCCGGGGGGACCCCAGTCCTCACCAGCATGGGCTTTCGTTCCTGATGCTCCATCAGCGGCTGGAAAAGGGTTGAACAGGGGCTGAGCTGTCTGCCGCCTTCTCCGCACAACACCTGAAATCACCTTTTCCAGAGGGGTCGCTCTCCTCTAGGCACGACCTAAGCCCCTCGGCGCTGGGGCCTCAGGCACCCAGCTAATGGGATATCTTCAGTTTTCGCTCGCCAGGTGGGCAGAGCCAGGTTGTGGAACTGTAGCCTGCAGTGGCAGCAGGGAGGGGACCGTGGCCTCTCTGGGCTGGAACTGCCTTCCAAGAAGTCTCGCCTCTGACTAATTAGACGGGGAGCTCCCCCCAGGTACCCACAGGCAGCTGCCCCCGCTGAAGGCCTTTGTTCCTCGAAGCTCGGCCGGCCAATTAGTCCCGGATTTTAGCTGGATTCATTCTTCCCCCTTTTGGCAGATCAATTAGTGTCAGAGACTTCTGTCCCGTGGAGTCGCTTCCCTTTGTTCAGGCACGTTCTCCCAACCTCGGCTTTGTCTGCTCTGGGTGGAGCAATTGTGAAGCCTATGTTTCAAGCCAGAGGCTGCCCAAATCCTCACACGCCTGTGTGACTTTTTTTTTTTTAAAGTAATTCCAAGTAGAGAGTCGTTAATTGTGTCATTTATTCTTTGCATCCATAATCGTGCATGATAGCGATTTAATTATCACCGGCCCCAGCTGAAAGCACTACACGCCTGACTCCAGGCTGAACAGAGGTAGATACTGTCGGGAGCCTCTTCAAAGGTGGCCACGCCAGTTACCAGGCAGCCAGGAGCCCGGCTATAAATAAATCTCTGCTGGCCATGACCACCGCGCTGTGGACCACACAGAGCTCTGTGAATTGGATCAAGTGGTTCTGAACAGGGGAGATTTAATGGAACCATTCTGAGCAGGCTTTGGAAACTCACAGGCATCACTTTCCAACACAACAATATTTCCGAGCGCACGTTTAATAGTGAGATGAATAACTGAAGATTAAAGTGACCACCCGGGGGCTGGATGGCCGAGAGGACGGAACCCTGAGCCAAGAGCAGGAGGTGCTAACCTTGGGCACGTCTCTCTTGGAGGCTGGGGTTGCCCCAGTTGGGGAACAGTGGCTGGAAGGCAGGGCTGGCCTTCGAGGGCTCCCCCTATTCTGGGTTACAGCAGTGCTGAGGTCTTAGGGCAGCAGGCAGCTCCTGCCCAGGGGACCCAGCTCCACGCCTGCCTGGTGGCTCAGCCAAGCCCAGGGCCGAGGCAGGGGCTGCTGTCTCAAATGGCCAGGTTTTCACCAAAACCTACAGCTGGATGTCCACACTTAGAAGGACCTGCAGAGGTCGGCTGGGCAGCACCCAGTGGGGGCAACCCCTCCAGGAGAGCCTGCACCCCCCGGGGACACAGCAGCTGCAGACCAGGAGACCTGGGCCTCGACGTGGCAGCAGCTCCTGTCCCACTCTGCTCCCAGGTGAGGGTTTCCTGCTTCCTCGGGAGATAGGCCTCTGCACAAGCACGAACTCACCTGTGAGTGTCCCCAGGTCCAAGGTAGCAGGGGAAGGAGGGCCCAGCGTCCAGGCTGAGACCCTGACAAGGAAACAGGCGTCCGTCCACCCGGCCCTGGTTTCCCTGAGAGAGGAGCCTCGGCTACCCAGGAACACTGCCCCTGCTGGACCCTCCCGGCAGGTGGCTGCCAGGCTCTGCTGTCCCCTCCTTAGTCATTTGCTCATTTCAGCCTCTCAACGACCCATGAAGCAGTTATCACAGGTCCACGTTCTTTTTCAAAATCTTTGGGGGCAGAAGGGTTTGGGGATTACCAATATCCCAGATGACTCAAAGCACCTGTGGAGCGCGCGTGCTACAGACCACGCAGAGCCCCGAGGAGTCTGGGGCGGAACCCCATAATCAAACACACGCCTGTTCCTCAGAGGAGCATGTGAGATTCACTCTAGGAGAGGGAAATACAGATTTATAACAAGCCTGGACAGTTGAGGTTTTGCCTCCAAATAAGTTCAGGGTGAGTCAGGTTTTGCTGTCAAATGGGTTTTGCTGGGATTTCAGATTTGCAAGTCAGAGGTTATGGGGTCTAGATGACAACCACCCCCATGTTCCAGGTGAGAAGCCAGAGGCACTAGAGGGTTAATCTATTTTCCCAAAGTTGCTCTGGCCGGTGACCGGTGCAACCGGGCCGCACACCAGACCCTCTGGTGCACATTCTACCATCCTGCCTCAGCAAGAGGCCCCATCCGCCACCCTGCCTTCCCACACTGCCGGGCACCTGCAGAATGACAGAACAGCCAGCCAGTCCTGAGACCGGCCCCACCCCAGGGAGACTGGAAGAGAACCAACTGGGCCAGCGTGGTCTAGGAGATCAAAGGGGAGCAGCTTGGGCGGCCCCTCTGCAAGCAGACAGGCACAGGATGTGACCAGGGCACACCGCCAGGCCCAGGCCACGCCAGCGCCCCGGGGCCGGGATTCCCTGGCAACAGGCTCTGTCCACCGCGCTTCAACGTCAGGCAGCCTGGGCACCATTGCCCTGGATAGTCAGATCAAAGGGGGTAGGGGTGCCCCAAGGCCAGCACATGGGGACAGACAGAGGACCCCCAAGGTGGGCAAAGCTGCCCAGAGGCCCAGGAGGCTCTGTCCTCTCCCTGCAGCTGCTCTCTAGCTCCTGGGCACAGAATTCCCACACCTCTGCACAGAGCAGTTGCCCCATGTGTGCTGGGAGGCTGACCGGTCCCTGAAGGATACAGGACACTGCAGTGCCCGCCAAGGGCCTGGTGACCTTTGGAGTCCACGAAGCCCCCTCTATGCAGACCCTGCCCTTACACACGAGGGTGGTGGTGGAAGCCCGGGCACGGGCGCTCGTTAATGTTTTACAAGCTTGCTCACATGCACCGTCTCGCCCCATCCTTTCCGTGTCCCTGCGCAGCAGGACCCACTGACAGACGGGGAAGCTGAGCTGCGGAGAGGCTCTAGGGTGAGCACGGCACTTCCCCAAAGTCCTTTCCACCTGTGCGGTGCTGCTCTCATCCCCTCCCTCCTGTGACAGACGCCTTTCGCTGGGGAGGCTTCCTCACCCACACCCTGCAGAGCCCTCTCCTCTCCAAAGCACCCGGCACCTCAGTGTCTTCCTACGACTGTCAGGTCCACGGAGGCAGCAGACTGTGTTGAGGCTGGATCCACCCTCAACTCCCCGCTACCCAGAAGGGGCCAGAAATGCAGATGGTGCCCAGTAAAATGTGCTGGAGGGACACGCAAGCTGGTCAATGCAGCAGATATTCCCTTAACGTGCACACCGACTCTCAGCAGGAGAGGCACTCGGCCGTGGCTGTGTGAGACAGCCCCCAACATAGCCCCCAGCACAGCCCCCGACACCCCCCAGCACACCCCCCAGCACAGCCCCCAGCACAGCCTCCAACACAGCCCCCAACATAGCCCCCAACACAGCCTCCAACACCCCCCAGCACAGCCTCCAACAGCCCCCAGCACACCCCTCAGCACAGCCCCCAACACAGCCCCCAGCACAGCCCCCAACACAGCCCCCAACACAGCCCCCAGCATAACCTCCAACACCACCCAGCACAGCCCCCAGCACAGCCTCCAACAGCCCCCAGCACAGCCTCCAACACGACCCAGCACAGCCTCCAACAGCCCCCAGCATAGCCCCCAACACAGCCCCCAACACAGCCCCCAGCACAGCCTCCAACAGCCCCCAGCATAGCCCCCAACACAGCCCCCAACACAGCCCCCAGCACAGCCTCCAACAGCCCCCAGCACAGCCTCCAACAGCCCCCAGCATAGCCCCCAACACAGCCCCCAAAACAGCCCCCAGCACAGCCTCCAACAGCCCCCAGCACACCCCTCAGCACAGCCCCCAACACAGCCCCCAGCATAACCTCCAACACCACCCAGCACACCCCCCAGCACAGCCCCCAGCACAGCCTCCAACACCCCCAAGCACAGCCCCCAGCACGGCCCCCAACATACTCCCCAGCACAGCCCCCAGCACAGCCCCCAGCACAGCCTCCAACACCACCCAGCACAGCCCCCAACACACCCCCCAACACACCCCGCAGCACACTCTCCAGCACACCCCCCAGCACACCCCCCAGCACAGCCCCCAGCACAGCCCCCAACACACCCCCCAACACACCCCGCAGCACACCCTCCAGCACACCCCCCAGCACAGCCCCCAGCACAGCCCCCAGCACAGCCCCCAACACACCCCCCAACACACCCCGCAGCACACCCTCCAGCACACCCCCAGCACACCCCCCAGCACAGCCCCCAGCACAGCCCCCAACACACCCCCCAGCACAGCCCCCAGCACAGCCTCCAACACCACCCAGCACAGCCCCCAACACACCCCACAGCACACCCCCCAGCACAGCCCCCAGCACAGCCTCCAACACCCCCCAGCGCAGCCCCCAGCGCAGCCCCCACCACAGCCCCTAGTACAACCCCCAGTACAGCCCCCAGTACAGCCCCCAGTACAGCCGGAAGCCTTCTGGAGCCCTGCAAGGGGTGGCAGGGAGGCAGAGCCTCTCATGGGGAGGCATGGGGTGGGGGAGGTGTTCGGATTCCTCCTGGGCAGCAAGTACGGAGGGAGGAAGACCACCACCTTGGCCCAGCCAGCCCTCTTCCCCTAGGGCACACTGATCATGAGATGGCCAGGGAGCTGCAGGTTCCTCCTGTCTCCCCACAGCAAGGTGAGCGCCCAGCAAGCAGCTCAGCACCGGGCAGGGAGATCCAAAAATAGCCTCTGAAGAAGAACTTGGGAAAACCTACTTGCAGCCAAATAGGTAACGCCTGACTCCCCTGTGTCAGCAACTGCACAGAACCCCAGGTTACCGGACCCTTTCAGCACCAGAATCGCTTTCGAGACACACATGAAGACATTGACTGCCCTCCGGTTCCTCCTGGCCCCTTCTACCGCCCCACGGCCATGTGCACCCAGGGCAGCTCCCTGCAAAGCCTGGGGGAGCAGTTCTTCCCACCAGAGGGCCTCAGCCCATCCCCCACTGCCTCTCCAAGCCACTGGTGACTAATGGGGACCTTCACAATCGCCTACAAGCTCAAGAACAATGGCACCAAACTTCACGCTCAGAAACTGCTGCTGATACATTTTCCTGAAATCAGCAATTGGATGCCCTTTTTTGTCCGAGTCAGCAGATCGCAAAGTACTTGGAGATGCTGCCTTCAAACTACTCCGTCCTGGACAGCCAGGCCTCCGTCCTGCACAGTGGACCCTGCTATGTCCTGTCCACAGGAAGCTGCACAGCACCTGGCTGAGCTCTGATGGGAAACTGGTTCAAAGCCACGAGGAGCAGCCTCCCTGGCTCTCAGCCGTGTCTCCCCACCAAACAGGGCGTGTGCCGAAAAGCATAAAGAGAGCCCTGTGCACAGGCTCTTGAGGGAGAGGAGCCACCAGGCACACCCCTCCATTCCTTCACCCATGGAGGGGAGACCTTGGGGTCTAGTTGGCGCCCCCAGGACCACCACAGGTGAGGGAGCAGAGCTCAATGCCAGGGTAGCTGTGGCATCTCTCGCTCGCTCATCTTGCAACAGAATGGCAGCACACCCACTGCGGAGAGCTCGCGAGTGAGGCACCCGTCCCTCCTTCAGAGGCCACGCGGGCTCCTCAGCCCCCACCACCTGTGCAAACCACCCCCAATGCTCCGGCAACGAACGAGTGATAGCTTCCCAGCTCTCTGCAAGGAGAAGCCAGCCCGAGCAGCCCTGGCGCCGTCTCCAGCACTCAGACCCCACCATGAAACTCACCTACCCACCCCAGGGGCACCTACCCACACTGGTGATCTTCTGCGAGCTGAGATCGTGCAGCAGGGCTTCGATGGCCGGGTTACGTCTGGAGTACAGCTCGTACCGGTTAATGCCGATGTGGAATTTGAGCCAGTTGGGATAGGAGTCCGCAGCCACCTCCCCAGTGCTCAAGAGCCCTTCACCTTCGGCACCTTCATGTGGCCTGTTGACAATGAGACGATCCAAAGTCAACAAAAAGGACAGAGCAGCAAGAGCTCGGTGAATGAGAGGACTGATCGCTGACACCAACGTCTTGAGTAAGTGCAGATGTATGGAGGTGCCTCTGCTCAGGGAGGGCCCTGCGATGTCTGCACTTTCTCCTGTGGCTATTGTTCTACCAACTAATAACACACCTACAGGCCTGTAATTCTTACTTACCCGTGGGAGACGCCACGGACAGCTATAACTACAGCAAGACTCATCCCAGAACGTCAGCACCGTCCCGCTACCCCGCCACGTCTGTCCTGGGGTCACCCAAACTGCCCAGCAAGTATGATGTCACCGGGGGGTGTGAGGGGCTGTCAGCACTTCCCGGGAGCGGAGGAGAGAACTTGTCTTTGACCACAGACACACCCCGTCTGTCAGAAACCTTGCCCAAGCTCTCTGCTTTTGTTCCGACAGCCAGGGATGGGAGTGATGCAAGACGCTAAATTTGATTTTAATGAGGGCAGTCTGGGTGGGGAGCGAGCGAAGAGGCAGCCGTTCTCTCCAGCCCGCCTCCAACTGAGGGCCTGCTGCCACAGGGCCTGCCCCCACATCTCTGGGGGCAAGGGACTGCTCTGGAGCAAGGACAGACCCTCCTCTGGCCTGCTGGCCCAGAAGGAACATGGAACTTGTCCCAGCTGTAATTCACCTGCAGCTGAGACCCTTTCGGCCCAAGTCTTGTCCTGCAGTGGACACGAGGGTGGGCTAGAAGCCTCCAGGCTCCACTTCCCTGACCACGCTGGGCAGCCCATCTCCCGCTGTGGCCACTGCTCCAATTCTCAAGTTTCTGGGCATTTCCTTGAACCTGGCCAGCAGGCACAGCTCAGAGGCTACCAAATAGCCCAGCATGCTCAGACAGAAAACACCAGGCCTGGCCAAATTTCAGGGGAGAAAGGATTTCCAATGAGATGTTTTGGAAGCCTGGCCTTCCTTTCTGTTGCTTGGGTAACCTCCTGCAGGTAGTTATTTATTCTAACCTTGCTGGTGGTTAATATTTCACTATTCTGGGTTGCAGCATCTGCCCGTTTTGATCTGTGCAGCTGTGGGAAGGGCCTTGGGGGGAAGAGTTTAACCAGGACAGTTTAAAAAGATGCTCCTGGGGTGGCTTCTCGCCATTTATTGAAGCCATGGCCCCTCTGCAGCGGGCACCCCCGCCTGCACCCTTGCTGGAGAGCCTCTCTGTTGTACTTACTGCTGCCGGCACACTCCCCTGCTAGTGCTGTTCTCAGTGAGGACTTAAAAGACTCATTAGGCACATCGGACCTTCTCTGAGGTGTCCACCAAGACCGACATCGCCAAGTACCTGAAAGCCCAGCAGCCAGCACCTTCCCAGGGGAAGGCAACTCATTCACTCACTCCCCAAGTCCCCAACTCATTCATTCATTGCCTGACTCCACTTCCCAAGCCAGGCTGGCCAGCACTCTTTCTCCTAAGTGGGGCCCAAGTACTGCTCTGGCTCCCAGGGTCCTGTCTGCCTCACACAGCAGAAGCCACGGGGAACAGCAGCCCTTCCCAGGAGGTGGGACTGGAGACAAAGGCAGCGCCCAGAGCAAGAGGCATGCTCCCAACCGCACAACACTCCCCTGCCCCGGCCGCTCCCCTGGGGGCTCCCGCCCTGGGGGTCTCTGAACCAGTTGTACACAATACCTTGCACTCTCACTCACCAGACCGGGTTCTCTGCCACCTTAGGGCTAACCCTGGCGTCGCTGTTCACATTAAACAAGACATCGTCCTCCGTTAGCGGCGGAACAGCCACTTGGTAAAGCGGGTGTTCAAACAGCCTGGCCAAGAGGGAACCGTCCCCGCCTGGGCCAGGGGGCGGTACCGCCCGCCGGGGGCCCGGGTCTCGAAGCAGCGGCCGGTGCGCAGGGTCTCGCTGTCGCGGGGCGCCGGGATCCTGGCCCCGCAGGGCGCGCTCGGCCGGCTCGGCTGCGGGCGGCAGTTTCTCCAGTGAGTGGGACGTGAGGTTGGAGGAGGGGTCGGAGCTGAAGTCCTGCAGGATGCGCAGCGTGTGCTTGTTGGGCCAGCCCGCGTCACCGGGGGCCGAGGCGGCGGCCGGGGGCTCCCCGGGGCGGCCCCTTGCCTTGGCCCAGCCGGGAGCTGCCACCTCGGCAGCGGGCTGCGCGCAGGAGCAGCCGGGCTCCCCGGAGGGCCGCGCAGCGCGCCGCTCCAGTTTGGGCAGCAGGTCCAGCACGATGTGCAGGGCGCAGGCCACCAGGAACACCATCAGGATGAGCACGCGGAACCTGCGCACCAGGATCATCTTCATGGCCGCGCAAGCGAGCGGGCCTCGGACCCCAGCAACCTCCTGGAGCGCTCTCCGCCCGCGCCCCTCTAGCTTCGGCTCGTCACGAACGCGGCGCTGCCTCGCGGGTCAAGGTCCATCCGGCGCCCGAGCAGCTACCAGCTCCAGGGCTGTTCCCGGGCCCGGACAACGTGCAGGGCGCCTGCCGCCAAAGCGCCGGCTCTCCGGGCCATGTCGGGACCGTTCCCTCTTAGTCTCTCCCGGGCGGCCGCGCCCTCGGCGGCCGGGCCCACTGGCCCGCGTCCTCCTCTGAGCTGGGAGCGCGGGGAGCAGCTGGCCAGGAGGCAGGGGGAGCAGCCGGGTGAGGCCCCGCGCACCCAAAGGCCAGCGCGGGTCTCCGGGGCTGCGGCCGCGCTCATCAGGCGCTCAGGGGCCCCACGCGGCAGCCCATCCCGGCCGGGGGCGGTGGCGGCGGCTGGGCGAAGCGACCCGATCCACAGTGCGGTCCTCTCCGCGAGCTTCGTGGCCCGCGCTAGGCGCTGGGCGGGCAGAGAAGGGGCGGCTCCTTCGGGCAGGGCTCTGCTCCCTCACGCTGCGGCCCGGAGATGGGGACAGGGAGGGCTCAGGGCCGCGGGGACAGAGGAAGGGGAGGGGGCGGGGAGCGGGAGGGGGGCGCACGGAGCGGCTGGCGAGGTCCCCGGCAGGTGCAGCGGCGGTCTCGGAGCGCAGCTCCCGCACAGCCGAGCCTCGGCGCCCCGCGCCCCGGGCGGGCAGATATCCGAGCACCGCGGAGCCGCCCCCCGCGTCAGCGCCCGCAGATTGGCGGAGCCGCAGCCCCGCGAGTCACGGCTGGGCCCGGGCCGGCTCCGCTCCCTCTCTCCTTTCTCCTCCCATCGGCCGCGCCCCGCGATGCCTCTGCAGCTCCCGGCCCGCTAAGGAGAGGGCGCCTTCCTCCGCGGTTTGCAGAGCGCGGAGACCCGCGCGCGGCGGGCGGGCCCTGTCGGGCGGCTCTCGGCCTGGCCGCTGCGCTAGGACCTCCGCCGCCAGCTGCAGCCTCTCGGCTCCTCCCCAGATGAGCCGAGGCCCAGAGCCCAGGCCAAGTCCCTCCCCGGAGCCGCTGGGCGTCTGCGCCGCCGGATGAGCCCCCGCCGGGAGGCGACCTTGTGCCCCACGGCCGGTCTCGCGGCCCCACAGCAGGCGAGGAAGAGGAGGAGGAGGCAAAGGCGACAGGACCGCGGCCGCGGGAGAGGCCAGAGGAGCGCGATTTGGGGACCAAATCCAGAGGGCACAAGCAGGCGGCGAGGCCCCTGCACCCGGCTGGGCCCCACCCCACCCCAGGGGGACCACGCCTGCGCCTTAACCCTGGCGGCGCCGGCAGTGCAGCTGGGATTGCTTGGCACTGAGAGGTACCCGGTGTGTGCTGGGGGCAGCACCTCCTCCTCTGGGCGGGGCAGTGTGTGTGTGTGTGTGTGTGTGTGTTTCTCAACTCCCTTCCCAGTGCGCAAAATCGGTCCCCCCCACACAGGGGAGCGGCACCTCTACACGTGGCTTCTGCAGTTGGCATTTCTGGGTCTCCAGCCTCCAGCAGGGAATATTAATTAACGTGAATGTCAGCCTAAAATCCTAGGTAGGAAGGCGCGTGTGAGAGGAGGGGTCACACACACACCCCTGCTGCCCAGCAGACAGGCTGCTCAGTGTGCCCGCAGATTTCCAAAGCAGGGAGGGGAAGAGCCCCTCCCCACCCAGCAGCCCATCTGCCCCAGCTAGCAGGACTGAGAGGGTAGGGGGCCCTGGGGGAGGGCACAGTGGTGGAGCCCCCTTCTCTTGCACTCACTCACTTGCTGGGTAACCTCGGCCCTCACTGCCCTCTCTAGGCCTCAGTTTCCACTTATGTGAATTTAGGACACTGAGCACATCATTCCTGCAGACTTAGCACTGAATTTCGGTACCTGGCCCAGTGCCTGACATTCAGTAGGTGCCCACTAGATGAGTGGTGCCCACTTGTTGAGTGAAGGAGAGGGGTCCCAGGCAGCTGGCCGGTGAAACAGACGTCTGAGGCCATTGGAAATCAGAGAACTCCTGCAGCTGTAGCTGGAGGCTGTGTAGGGAGAGGGTGAAGGTCGGTTTGACCTGGAAGTGGCCACTCAGGAGACACAGTATCACCTGTGTAAGCCGAGCTCCTCCCTTCCTTCCTTCCGTCCACTCACATGGACAACACATTGGGTGTAGACAGGGCTACCCAGAGAGACCAAGGGGATGATGGAGGATGGGAAGGAAGCCCCCCACCCTCCCCACCCTTTACCAAGATCAGCGGCAGATGCCTTGTGACAAGAAGGACTGTGGGTCTGAGGCTGTGTTCACCCCACACCAGCAAGTTTCTCCACTGGCCTTGGGTTCTGTGGGCTCCCAGCCCTCCCGCCCCTCCCTGTCCACAGGCCCTGGATGGCAGAGCTGTGGCTAGTGCCCTCAGGACAGGCGTGGGGGTGGCCTGACCCGATGAACCATCTCCATCAGGTGTGGGGGGCTCCCTGCACACTTATCTTCACTGGCCCCCTCTCCACCCCACTCACCCCAAAAGTGGATTCTGTGGGAGCCAAGGTGACTGTCTAGACTCTGCCACTCACCACTGGAGGGCTCCCTCGAGTGGCTCTTGGTTCAGCCCAGCTGTTGCCTCCTTAGAAAAGCCTGGCTGACTCACCAGGTCATTTTGAGGTGCCGCCTTCCTCCCTGCCACCCCGTGTCTGAAGACACTTTCTTCTGTTCCCATTTATCGTTTGTCTTGCCCAACACGTATGCACTTCAGTGAGGCAGGAGCCTCCAAGACCACACACCACCACCCACCCTGGGACCAGGGGTGAGAGGCCGAGGGAAGACATGTGACAACAGTCTGAAGACAGAGCACACCCCACAGAGGGGACTGAGCGGCACCCTTGGCTGGATCTTTCTGCCTGGTTCCTTTGTGCAGTGCTCTGAGGAGTAATTCGATTTGGTTCAATCGGTAATTTGATTTGGAAATTGCAGAGAGCAAACACGGTTACACACACACAGACACACAGTGCTACACACAAACAACAGACACACACAGACACACACACACAGAGCCTGGACCTCCCTGAGGCCTCTGCCTTGTGGCTTCGTGGACAGAGCACACGCTGCCCACCCCCCCCCCACGCCCTCCCCCCACCCCAGGCCAGGCTGGGCTGTCCAGGAAGGCACCTGGAGGTGAACACGTGGCCCCCATCAGAGACCACATGGGCTCTGGGGGCTTTTTTTCTGCTGAAGGATCCAATAAGCCAATGTAAAATATGTCGGACAGTGACAGGAATTATGTAGAAACATAAAATTGGGTACGGCAGGAAGGGTAATAAATTCTGGGTGTGAGGAGATGGCTATTTTATACCGGTTGGTTTCTGAGAGAGTGATTTTTTGTTTGTTTTTTGAGACAGGGTCTTGCTCTGTTGCCCAGGCTGGAATGCAGTGGGTCATTATAGCTCGCTGTAGCCTCACAGCCTGGGCTCAGAGAGTGGCTGTAACTGAAACTTGTTCCTGAGGGAATAAGTGGCTTGGAGGTCTGTGGGGCAGTGTCCTCAGCAGAGAACCTGAAAATGCCAAGGCCCAGGCTGGGGCTGCCTGAGGACACACTCGAGGGGTGCAGGGCTGGGGCCATGGTGGCCAGGCCGTGGGTGGGGCCATTCAATGGCTGGAGACGGAGAGGTAGATGGGCCCAGATGGGGAAGGCTCGGCAGACGCAGGGAGACCAGATGGGGGCTGGGCCACAGCCACAGTGGGATAAGAGAGGTGGGATAAGAGACCAGCTGTGCAGCGAGAAGGGGGAGGTGACCCAGCCAGAGCCCTGGGGAGGAGCCACTATTATCCGGCTGTTCTCTGACGAGCAGCTTTGGGTGCTGGGGATTAGGAACCTGACTCTGGACTATGTGTCCTTGGAGCATGCAAAGCCCGTGGGGGGGTGGGCTCCCCAGGAATGAGGGGTGCAGAGTGCTGAGAACTGAGCCCTGTCTGCCCTGAGTGGTCAGGAGGCTCAGGAAGCCGTGACGGTGACCCTAAGATGGTGAGAAGCCCAGGGGGGAGGGAGGATGCTGACCACAGGCCGGTGAGGCCATGCAAAGTCACTGGTGGCCGTGATGGGTGGTCTTGGCATAGCATAGGCAGGCGTTGAAGGGGTCCTGACGGAAGCAGAGGGCTTTGTGTTGTGGGGGGCAAGAGTCATCATCTCTCTTCCCTTGGTAGGTCTGAGCAGACACAGACCCTGTGACAAAAGACAGATTAACAAGAGAAAAACTAGTTGAATAAGCTGTATGCCTCCAGTATACATGGCAGATTCTCAGGGAAAAGTGAGCACATCTCAAAGACATGGCTCTGAGTTCAGCCTTAAATGCCACATTCAATGGAAACAAAGAAAAAGAGGTGTGGGGAGGGCCCAGGAAATTGCCACACATAAGTGGTGCCTTCTCCGTGGGTGAGAGCCCTGCTGATTCAGGGACAGAGTGGGAGACACCGTGAGTGGAGATTTCCTTTATAGATGTAAATTTCTCTCACAAAGGGTCACGTCCATCCTGTTTTCAGAGCTTCTCCTGCGGCTGCAGCTTCTCAAAATAGGCAGCTCAAAATAACCCTAATGCCAAAGAGGCATATTTTGGGGAGGCATATTCTAGTCTCTGCTACAGTCACATTTTGGGGTGGCATATTCTGGTCTCTACAGTCACATTTTGGGGAGGCATAGGCTGGTCTCCTCCACGCGAAAAGTGCAGAGAAATGGGGGTGAGGGCAGGACCAACGCCAGCTCCTGGACCCGAGTCTCACTGGGGTTCTGAGGATGTTGGAGGGGGAGCAACTGCCCCATCGAATCATCTCACCACCAACTCATGCCAAGGAAACCTGCCCAGGACACCAGGGCTTCGCGAGGTGCGGCAGCCGCCCTGCAGCAGCCAGGAGGAGGGGATGAGGTGTCCAGGGTGTGCAGGCACTTGGCCAGAAAATCACATTCAGAGTCCCCAGGAGACCAGGGCAGGAGGAGGAACTTGCACAGGAGGCAGGGTGGGGTCCATCACTGTGGGTCCCTGGAACTCATGGCCAGGAAAGGTGCCCACCTGCTCCTGTGGAGGGCAGCTGAGAAAGCACGTGACTCCTCCAATGAACTCAAAGCCCCCAGCCGGCCTGTGGGAGCCCCTGGTGATCTTTCCGAGAGCTGCTCATGGTCAGAGGGAGGTGGAAACAGGGAGGTGAGAGCAGCGGTCAACGTGCTGCCCTTGTGTGAGGAAGGGGAGGAGAAGCGCGTCTGTGGACAGTTGCATGGGGGATGTCGGAGCAGAACTGAAGCTAACGGGCTGGTCATCTGTGGGGCGCCGGTGCTGAGGGCGAGGGTGGGAAAGGGACTTGCGGGTGCACGATGGGTTAGGAGGAGGAGGAGCTGGAGCAAAAGCGTCCTGGAGCTGCAGGCCGGAAGGTGAGGCTTCACCACCCCAGCCCACCCCTGTACCCCCAGGTCTCGCCAAGGATCCCCAGCTTCGGGGGACAGGCTTTCCTGCCCAATGGCCCAGGGCTCCTTCCTGGGGGAGAGAAAGGGAAGCGTCCCACCCTCAGGGCCCGGGAGTGTGGAGCAGCGAGGCCCACGCAGCTCAGGCCTGGCACCTGCACTCTCCGGATCCCGCACTGTTTTCCCAAGGATTACTCATCCGGGACCCACCCCGAGGCTCCGGCCTGTTTACCACAAGCCAGCCCTGGCCACAGGCTATTCTGGGAGCTCAGGAGCAGCTGGCTGAGGTCTGGAGGAGGCTGGTGCTCTGGGTGGCAGGAGGAGGGCCAGGCCGTCATGTCTTTACTGCGCATCCACCCTGCGCCAGGTGCTGGATCAAGCGCTTTATGGGGCGTGTGATTTAATTCTTGTCTGGAGCCAGGGAATGTGACAATATTAGGGCCTCTCCCATGGCCACCGTGGAGCTGGTGGGGCTGGGCCTGGTTGTCGGGGTTCACGCTGGGAGTCAGGGGGGCCACTTGCAAGAGGAAATGCTGCCACAGGAGAGGGAGCCGGGCAGGATCTGCGTCCTCTGGGCTGCGTCTGAGAAACTCGGGGGACAGCTGGGGTCTGTTCTGTGAACAAGAGTGGCCTTGTCCGTCCTGCCACCATCCCTAGCAGGCCAGCCCCTCCGCCCACCAGAGCCCTTCCTGCCTGGACTTCTGGTCTGTTCCCTTCCAACCACAGCCTGAAGGGGCTTGGAAACTAGAATTTCTTTGTACTAATTAAAAGCAACAACAGATCAACAAGCCAAAAACCTGCAAATAAAACAATTAAAAAGCTTGACTTTATTTTGTGTCCCTCAAATACATGATTTATATACTTTTCTATCATATGTGGAATAATCACAAAAACTGACCATTATTTTGATGATAAGAAAAATGTCAAGAAATTCCAAAAGGCAGATATTGACAGTCTGTTTACTGGATCTGCAGATGTAGGCAGGTGTATACAGGTGTATGTGCACACAGGATCCACAGTCCGTTTACTGGATCTGCAGATGTAGGCAGGTGTATACAGGTGTATGCGCACACACGACCCACACTCCATTTACTGGATCTGCAGAGGTAGGCAGGTGTACACAGGTGTATGCGCACATGCAAATCCACAGTCCGTTTACTGGGTCTGCAGAGGTAGGCAGGTGTATACAGGTATATGTGCACACACAATCCACGGTCTGCTCATGGAACACAATGCAGGGTAATAAGACAACAGCTAAGCTTTAAAAATATTTCTACCTGGAAATTAATGTCACAAATATAAACTCACATGTAATTTTGGGTTATGAAGGAAACCAAAAGGGAAATTACAGACTATTCTAAAATGAACGCAAATGAGAACCTATTATAATAAAACTGCAGGATATCACCCAAGTGGCGCTTGGAGGAAACTTGGAGGGGTAACTGCATTTATCAGAAAATGATAAGATAATGACTAAAAATACACGAACTAAGCTTTCCGTTCAAGAAACTAGAAAAAGAATAAAGTAAGCCAAATAAAGAAGGAACAAATTTATACAGAACAAACCAAAAACGAGTTCAAAGGAAAAGAAACAATGGTGGAGCTGGTTAATGAACTAAAGTTGTTTTCCAAAAAGACTAAAATCACATTTCGAGATTAACATTTTGTAAGAGAAAGATTAGAGCCGTTAGCAATGAGAAGGGAATAGGACTAGACATGAGGGGGACATTAAAGCAGTCCCTACCACCCCGCACAGCAAGATTTGATAACGTAAATGAAATGGGTATTTTTAAACTAGAAGCCAAATTACCAAAATTGACTCAAGAACCACAGGTTGAACGTCCTTAATCTGAAAAGCAGAAATCCAAAATCTAAGACTTTTTGAGCGACAACATGACACCACTAGTGGCAAATTCCACACCTGACCTCATGTGACAGGTTGCAGTCAAAACCTTATCCATGTGCAAAATTGTTAAAAATATTGTGTAAAGTAACCTTCGGGCTCTGCGTATAAAGTGTACGAGACACATAAGTGAATTTTGTGTTTAGACTTGGACCCCAGCCCCAAGGCATCTCATTATGCCTATGCTCATATTCCAAAATCTGAAAAAACCTGAAATCAGAAACACTGCGCTTGCGTGCAGCTCTCAACCCAGTTTTCAAAATATGTCCCCAAACCAGCACTCTCACCACCTCCACTGCCACCTGAAGTAGCTGCCCTCTCTCACCTGGATTAGGGCAGCAGCCCCTCCCCCACGCAGCAGCAGCGCCCAAGTCAACCTGTCCAGACAAACAGAGCGGGTCTTCTGCCCAACACCCCCCGCCCAACCGTTCCCCATCTCAGAATCAGATCCAAATTTCTGGCCATGGCCTACAAGATCACCGAGTGCCTGCCCACATCTCTGCCCACCCGGCCACCAGGCTCCCTCCTTGGGGCCTGGCATTTGGTGCCCACAGCCGTCCTTCTGCACAGCTGGGGCGTCCCCACAGGTCCTTAGACCTCCATGTCGGACCCTGTCCCACCAGCAAGGCCTTCCCTGGCGCCTCTGCCCGCCAGGCCCTCTGTCCCTCACCCAGCTTCTGTTCCTCAGCGCTCACCACCACCTGACACTACTTGTGTGATTTTCGTCGTTTCATTTCGATGCTACATATTCCTCCATCTGCTACTCTGCACCTATTTTCATCACATCCCACCGGGCACCGTCCTGCACACAAACGACCCGGGGCCCACCAGGCAGCAGAGACAGAGCCTGGAAACAGAGGACTGTGGAGTAGCAGGCGCAGGTCAGAAGTATGAAATGTGCTCCCTGCTGGGTTCACCGAACGGCCCTCACAAGCTAAATTGGTGCTGATGAAGCAAAAAGGCATCCATAATTCATAATCAGAGGGACAACAGCATCAGCTGACCGCGTTGGCCAACTGACCACACTGGGACCTCCCCCCAGGCAAGTGCAGGAATTAAATGTCCACACGTAGGCGGAAAGAGCCATCCCCGGCCCAGCCCTGGGTCCACCAGCTTCTTGGCAAGGTGGAGTCCCCACCCTAGCACCGTGTTACCCTGTAGTCCGGTGCCTGCTTAGTGGCCGTTAGTGATGCCCCAGCAGACACCAGTGGGTCATCCTTGGCCCTGTGTAAAGTCTGCAGGAGGGGCGAGAGGGAGGGTTGTGTTTCAGGGTCTGTGCCAAGTCTGCTGAGAAGAGCCTGGCGGGTCACAGGGGCAGGAGACCACGCTGGTGTCTGTCCAGCCCAAGCGACCTTCCGCCTCCACCCATGGAAGCCGCACTCCGGCCCCTCGGCCTTGTTCCCTGGGCTGCAGACGCTCTTCTTCCTCCTCTCTCTGGACCACCTCATACTTCTCGTCAAGGCCCAGTTTCAATGTCGCCTTCTCTGGAGTGCGACTCTCTCCCTGCGCCGTCTGGCCACAGCTTACTCTCCACGGGGACCTCCGCCTGCTTCTCCTCCACCAGCTGCCAGAGGCTGCAGGGGGCTGGGATGCCACTGCCCGGAGCACCCTGGGGTCCACTGCACCCACATCACCCAGCCCATCGCAGTCACTCGGCCACGACTCTCCCAGGGAACCGGGGTGGGTGAAGAGAAGGACCCAGAAACCTGGTCATTCTGCAGCCGTTTGCTGAGCGCCTACCCCACCAGGCTCCCCCTCAAGGGGCAGAGCCAGGGAAGGGAAAGAGCTGTGTGCGGCCCCAGCTCAAGGCCCCCAACACACGTAAGTCTGCAGCTGGAGTAGCTTGGTTCTCTACCGAGAAGTTACTTATAGCAATGACTTCTAAGCCTACAAATTAGAGTTATGTACTGTATTTCAGAACTGGGGCTCTCCTGACACGCGGGAGGCAGCAGGTGGGGGAGGGAGGAGGCACTGAGACCCTGGACGGGAAACCCCGATGGAGGGCTGTGCCCAGTGGGGCAGGAGGGCTTGGAGTCCCTCACTGGCCAAGTGACCCTGAGTGTGTGACTACATTGTCCTGAGCCGAGGTCTCCTCATTGTGAGGGCTAAATCGGCTGCCGTCTGTGAACGTGCGCCTCGTGTCACTGCTCACGTGGTCAGTAAAGCCCTGAGCACTCTGGTCCATGGCTCTGTGCACCTCCCAGGAGCCTGGCGGATTGTTAGGGCGCAGGCCTTGGCGTCCACAGGCCGGGCTCACCCCCTCCTCCTGCCACACCCTACCTGTGAGCTGTGGGGCCAGGCGCTTGGCATTCGTGGGCCGTGGCTTCCCTGCCACACAGCTGGACCCCCCACGGGCCGAGGAGGGCAGAAGGCAGTGTCTAAGCCACCACGTGGAGTACAGGGCCCCAAGGACAAAAGCTGAGTGACGGCCTCTTAGTCTCCTTTTTTCTAAATGCAGGGCTCAGCTGAGTGGGGACACGTCGGGGCTGTTCAGTCCTTCCCTAAGTGCATGTCCAGCCTCTGTAGAGGGTCGGGTCCTGGGTGGGAACTTGGCCGCCGGGAGCCCTGTGCCCTGCTGTCACCTGGGGACTCTCCTGCCTCGGGAAAAGTGGAGGGGCAGAGGCAGCATTGTAGTGTCCGAGGGTGCGAAGCTGAAGGGGGAGACAGAGGCGGGGCAGCCTCCACAGAGGGGCGGGGAGCAGCCCGAAGGATAGCCAAGACGGGATGGGCCTCCGAGGTGGAGGTGGGGACCCTCGGGTGGGGCTGGTGCGTCTGCGGCAGCGGCTTTCCCAGGAGCTCCGGCTTCTGCAGCTCTTGGTGCAGCAGCCTCGCTGTGTTCTCAGTGGCCACTTCAGAGCACGTTCCTTCTTAGGAACGGAAGACGTCACACTGGAGACGCATTCAGAGCCAGATTGGCAGGCGAGTGATGATGTCCTTGGGCGTTGCTCAGAGGCCACGGCCCCCCACAGCCAGAGGGACCCGAGAGAGGGAGGGGACACAGGAGTTGAAGATGTCACCAATTAATTGTCTCTTTCCTTTCAAAGGCAGAAGTCATTCTGGTTTTCATCAACACTGGCTAAGCTCAGGTAGAGAGCCAACATTAGTAAGACTCACAAAATACTTTCCTCTCCAAGTGGCAGGCGACGTCATCCTGTCTCTCCCTGGGAAGGGCGCAGTCATTTCAGAAGGAGGCGTTTTGTAAAATTAAAAGGTATTCACCAAACATTAGTTTATGCATGAATGTAATCTACAGATTTGGTGATGAGAGATGAAAATGCAAATATTAGACAAATAAGATTGGATATTTAGAAGCAATTGCAAGATTCAAGTGAGAGAATAAATTACAAGGAAACTTCTTATTCAGACCCTCAAATGTCTGGGTCGGGAGCAAAAGCCTCTCGCTGGTCTGGCCTGGTGTGGGCGACGCCGGGTCATCGCTCAGCCTCCAGCCTCCCCTCTCCAGCGCAGGGGCTGTGCTGCAGACCCACCCATCGGATCAATCCGTTCAGGTGGGACTCTGTTTCCCCTTGTGCCAACCTGAAAACCCCGCCACGTCCTCCATGCAGTGTGAGCCCGGGTGTGCCCGCCCCTGGCCCCCGCAGGCCCCTCCTGCTGTGGGTCTGCCTGGGCCTGCGGGTCTCCTCACGGAGGCCTGGCTGGAGAGGACCCTGCCCTTGGGGACCCCAGTCAGAGTCCAGGTCTAAGTCACACAAAACCTGCTCTCCCAACACTTCTATAGGAAACAGGGGTGGGCTCCTCCTTCCTGGCGACCTGGGAGATCACACGCCGGGTGCTGCTCCGGGCACCTGCACACCGATGCGGCCCCTCGACCGAATGCAAACTTCACAGAACAAATCTGTTCTGTAAAATACGGATTCAGTCAAAAGGCTGCACTCAGGCATCCAGAAGGCCACATGTGGCCCCAAGGCCACAGCTTCTCCACCCTCAAACTTCGAGGCAAAGCCACAAGCAGCTGCACACGATGCTGCCTCTTGTCACCCAGAGAGAAGTCCCCAAACTGATCAGCATGTCAGAGACGCTTCTGTGCCTTCGGTGGGGGAGGGAATGCCACAGAGGGACAGGTATAGTTTAGGATGGGAGATTATTGCAAAGAGATAAATCCTGGAAACTGCTGCCTGGAACATTCTTTATACTAGAAAGTACTTTGAGGTCGTTATGCAGGATTTTATGGGCATTTGTCAGCTGAGCCCCCGGGTGGCTTGTGGCTCTACAGAAAGGCATCATCGCATTTCATGAGTGACAGATGGCTTTTATCACACCTTTGCATTATTATGTATGTTAATAGGACTGTGCAGACACCCTGCAAATGTGGCCACCTGAGAGTGCCCTGGGCTAAGTCTGCTGTCTGGCCTCAGGTCGGGACCCTGTGTGATGCCTCACAGTTTTAGTTCTCACACTGATGTCCCTCGGGCCAAGCCACAGTGGCAGGAACAATGGCTGGTGCCCCCATGTAGGCCAGTCTCCCAGGGAGTGGCCGCTCCCCGAGTGGCCGGGGCTGGTGCTGCTGTCCTGGGCTCCCGCATGGGAGGGCTTTGTCCTGCCCCCTCCCTGATTTGGCTGTCACCTGCCTGAGTTTCCTTGGCCACACTTTGCTGTCTTGATCAGAAGATGGATAAAATCCATTCCTTCTGTTTTGTCTGATCTCCCAACGCGGGCTCCAGCGGTGCTTGCTGAACAGCCTGTGTCCTTCTGGGCTCCAGTTAATCGTGGCTCAGATCTGCTCCACCCCCCACCCCCCACTGGCTTTGCAACAGAATTTGAGAAGGAGGATTGATTTCTTAGTCCCAGGGAAATCCCTGCATTTGGCCCAAAGAGGCAGGAAACATCCTTGAAAGCCATCTCCGCTCCACTCCAAACGCATAAAGAAAAGGCAGCGTGGGACTGACAGCCAGTGTCCTGTGGGGACGGGGGACAGGCCTGGCTGAGCCACCAGGGCGGAGAGTCGGGCAGCAAGGATGGAGGTGACAGTGAAAGAATGATGCTTATGTCCAGAGCTGGGGAGGGACAGAGTGGAAGCGGGAGTCAGGACAGGTGTCAGGGGGTCTGGACCCTTCTCCACAGGGGTCCCACCTGGCAGGAGGCAGGTCAGACGGGAGGACAAGGGTTTCGGGGCCAGCCTCTGTCATTGGCACCAGAGGAGCATGGCTCACTCTCCTGGGGCATCTCTGTTTCTTGAGTCTCTTAGTCAGCACAGATCCCGCCATGGTGGCCCAGTGACACCACCCTAAACCTCCCCAGATCCCCCACGTCCTGTCAACCTCTCTCCCTATCCCTCCAGGCCCCTGACCCCCAGAGAGGATCTGACCACCGTCCACACTGGAGCCAAGGCCCACAGTGGCCCTAGTGGTGCCATTGGCCATGGGGAGAGCTTTATTTTCTTGGTAGAGCCAGGGAGTGGGACCACCCTGGACAGGGCTCTGGGGACACCAGGCTCTCTTTAGAAAGCCCCCGGCCTCCTTCCTCAGATGGAGGGGCGGCTGCTGCTTCTGCCTGCAGAGGGGGCTGGGCTCGCCTTGGCCCCTCCCTGGAAGACACAGCTCCTCCGCCTGCCTGTCTCCTCCTCTGTCCCCATCACCATCCCAGCTTCTGCCTCAAGGGAGTCATTTTGCCCCTTCCCTCCTCAGGCCCTGCCTGAAAACCCCCTGCACCAGGGACGCTGGGGCTCCAGGGCCCCACTAGGTGCAGCCAGCCCCTCAGCCTCAGTGTGGCCCCCCGTGCCAGCCCCTGAGTGTGGACTCTCTGGCCAGTTTAGAGGCCCAGGCGGCTCTCTGCAGGGCACTGATCCGGGGTGCCAGTTTTAAGGACTGGATTACAGAAAGCCTAAAACGTTGCCGTTTGTTTCTGACCATTAGAAACTGCAACACCATCAGAGCTATATTTGCTAAAATCATATTGGTCCCAAAGGCTGTGCGAACCCCTGGAAGACCTGGCTCCAACACTGTGGGGCGCCAGGATCCAAGGCGTTTGTGGCCATTGGCTTAGTGTCTCCTCTGCCTGCCCTTCCTGGGCAGCTCCTGCGCACCCCGCAGAAGCCTCTCCAGATGTGACCACACCTGTGAGCCGTCCCGGATGGGCTGGCTCCCCAGCCAAAGGCGCCAGAGGCTGGGACACCTCCTCCACTCTGCCGTCCTAGGGCCCAGGTCACCTGCTCTGTCTCTCCTACTGGCTCCTGCTGTCCCCCTGGCTGTGCTGTCTCCCGTCCCCACCTCTCCCTCCGCTCGCCCGGGGCCCGGCCGGAGGGCATCGCATCACCTCCGCACAGCCCAAGTTTCCAACACAAGCATAGACCATTTTGGGAAATGACCTCTTGTCCCAACCAAACGCGACCACGGAGAATGGGCCAGCCACCACTTCCTGCTGCTGTGGGCTCCTGTGGGACAGAAGTTCACGGAGCAGCTTCTCTTTCTCTGTCAGACTCAAAGGTCACTTGAGGGAGCAGCCAGGACCTGGAGTCCCTAGGGAGGCCCAGGGGACGGCCACTCTGGGTGTATCTGGGACCACTGTCAGGAGCTTGTCTGAGAGGGGCCAGCAGTGGCTAAAATACCAATTTCTATAAACTTCATGATTTAGCAATGGGCTTACTTCTGCAGACACGCGGTGCTGGGCTGGCGCCTGCCTGGACACATATTCGATGTATTAATTTCCCTCTAGGCGAATCGTCCCAGTGAAAAGTCCAGTTAGTATGACAGCTGCTATCAGTTTTGGGAAATACAGATTTTTACCTATAAAATATCAGGGTACTAATCACAGCTGTGGAACTAATATGCAATTTGAGCTGCAAGCTGCCAGTTTAGGGCAAGGGCAGATGGGGCTTCCACCTCACTGCGGCCACTGCCAGCCCCACGCGGGGCCAGACACGTGCGGTGGAGGCCTGAAGCCTGGCTGGCCCCCGGGAGTGACCGTTCATTGAGCGCCTGCTGTGTGCCATGCTGGGCACGTTCCTCCCCTGTCTTACGCAGCACTGAGACGCCCCAGGGTAGGCAACCTCGTCCCACCGAAGGTGAGGAAACTGAGGCTTGAGGACACAAATCAGGGGTGCGTGGCCTGCGGCAAGGAGGGGGTGTGTGCGAGGTGACCCCAGATCTGTTGCCTCCCCGACGGGGCCCTGCAGGATGGGTGGGCCTGGACAGAGGGACCCCACCGTGGTGTGGCCACACCCAGGGCCGTGAGGAGGTGGAGCCAGCCAGGCAACCCTCCTTTCCTGCTGAGACTGGCCTTGTGGGGAGGACAGAGGACGCGGGCCACATGGTGGTTTCTGCCCATTTCCAAAATCCGCCATGATGCTGCCAGGTCCCTGGCTCCCGCCTTGTCCCCACGCTGCACCCCTCTCCACGACTGCAACCTGTAGCAAAGTCCTTTAGTCTGTTTCCTCCCGATTCTCTCCTTGAAACTAGGAAATCAAGAAAAAAACGCAATGCGTACACACCTAAGACAGGGGCACAGCTCTGAGCCAAGCCGCATCCTGCATTTAAGAAAATCAAGAGGCCGGGTGCGGTGGCTCACGCCTGTAATCCTAGCACTCTGGGAGGCCGAGGCGGGTGGATCGCTCGAGGTCAGGAGTTCAAGACCAGCCTGAGCAAGAGTGAGACCCCGTCTCTACTAAAAATAGAAAGAAATTATATGGACAACTAAAATATATATATACAAAAAATTAGCCAGGCATGGTGGCGCATGCCTATAGTCCCAGCTACTCGGGAGGCTGAGGCAGTAGGATCGCTTAAGCCCAGGAGTTTGAGGTTGCTGTGAGCTAGACTGACGCCACGGCACTCACTCTAGCCCGGGCAACAGAGTGAGACTCTGTCTCAAAAAAAAAAAAAAGAAAATCAAGGTCCAAATCCAGGAGGGCTGGCACTGCTGGGCTGGCGGGCAGCAGCCTCCCTGAGGACCCTGCCCGTCTCTGTGGTCCTGGGGGCTGGGGGAGCTGCAGCACGGAGCCCTGAGTGTTGGTGTGTGTGAAGGGAGAGTGCAGAGAGATGCCGGGGTGACGCGGAGCTTATGCACCTCCAGGGCTTGTTCCTGGGGGATCGCAACAGGCAAGTGCTGGGGTCCTGCCCACCCGTCGGTCCCACCCAGGACATCAGGGGGGGACACCAGTGTCCCCCTGACACACGGCCTCCCAAGGGAGCTCTCAGCTCCTTTGTGGGGGCAGGTGCAGCTCGGGGCAGCAGGGAGGTGGGGCCTGCCAGGTACGCGGTGTCCGACCACCACGCCAGCTTCTGGCCCGAGCAGACGGGGCAGGGCCCACGGATCTGGGAACACGCCCATAGCATCGCCAGGCGAGAATGCGGGGCCAGCACCCAAAAAAGGCCAAGTAAAGCTATTAGGCCTGAAGCACCTTTTCAGCTTTCCTTAAAAAAACAAGGTGGAAACTTTCTCTCTGGGCCAAGGATGAATTAGCTAAGGACAAATGCAGCTGGGTGATCATTTATCATCCCGAGCCCGGAGAGAATCCTGGGAGCCCTGTCCTGGCCTCCGACTCAAGGTCAGAGCTTCTGCCTCCCTCATTATTTCTATTTTTAACAATTGCGTTTGGGCCTCCTGCAAAAATAGCAAGAGGTGAGACCATTTCAGGCACTAACATGCTCCCTTTTTGTCTGAAAACCACAGGATGCAGGAAAAAGCGGCCAGGATTTTGGCAACGTGGCCCCAGCAGAGCTGAAACGGCTCTGACCCATCATGCAACTGAGCAAGCGGATAAATTGAGGCCACAGAGGCCAGTGGATAAATTGTGTGCCCCAGGTCATGAGCAGCGGGGATGGCCCCTCTGAAATGTGGGGCCCAGTGGCCAGGGAGGGAGACCCTGCCACAGAGCCTGGCATTCTGTGGTTGACAGTGGGTCCCAGGGCCCCGCCAGGCAGAGGCTCCAGGCCAAGACATAGATCGGTGGCCTTTGGAAAGAGAATGGAGGAGACGCAATAACGGGACCACCACAGGCTTTGTCAAAGCCTCCAGGGGCCCAGCCCACCTGTGCTCAGGTGCCGCAGACCCACCAGGTCACCATCAACCTCCTTGGAGATCCCCTTCTGCCCCGACTTGCAGACTGAGCCCACAGACGTGGAGCCAGGGCCAGGGTAGCTCCGAGAAGGCAGCCGCCGAAACCCACTGCTGGTCTGTCAGCCTCCAGGATGCCCGAGACCACCCACACTGCCTCTCCCTGGCACCTGGCACCAGCCGAGTGTGGCCCATGAGTGGGGGTCTCAGGGCAAAAGGGAGGCCCTTTGCAATCCACCCTCTGTGAGGCTGACACCAAGGAAGACAAAGCAGCCTTTGACCCCGGGCCTCCCCCTGCCTTCCTTCTGGCCACGCAGAGCCTCCCCCAGGGCCTCCAGTCCCCAGAGTCCTCATCTGCACCCAGAAACCCAAATCTGCAATCTGAAATCAGCCTCACCAAATGAATCAGTATGTCCCCACAGTCCTTTCTGGAACCCTGCGGCCACTTCCCTGTTTGATGGAGGCACAGCAGGAAGCCACCCGCCATCCATACGCTCCTGCTCACCCTCTGATCTTTGGCCCCTTGTCTGTGTCTCGGGGGGGGGGGGGGGGAGAGGGACAGCCATGCTGGGCAGGTGGTGTGTCCTGCAGGGTCTCCCTCCTGGCAATGGGAACCAGGCTGGGGGCTGTCCCTGGGCTCAGGCATCCACATGTGGCCTGCACTGGGCCAGGAGCTCCGTGAGCCCCTCTTTGGGGTGGGGGGTGATGGCCTCGGGTGGGCATGCACGCACTGCAGGGAGGCCAACGAGTTGAGTGGTCTCACCCTGGCCTTTCTCCAGGAGTGGGTAGGAGCCCCGGAGTCATGATCTCAAAGGCCCCAGGACCCCACCTGGGACAGCAATCAGGCCAGGTCACAGCTGAGCACAGCTGTGAGTCCTAAACACAAGCCCCTGGCTGGACAGAGCTGCTCCCTAAACAGGGGGCGCAGGGCAGTGGGCCTGCAGTGATGCGGTCCAACTCTGGCTTGTGGGCTCAAAGTGCAGCCTCGGGGCCATCAAGCCCCTGACTGGGAAGAAATGGTTCTGCATACACCTGACCACGGGCAGCGTCAGAGGCTGCTGTGTCCCACGCACAGAGCTAAGCCCTTCGTACATGTTGTGAAATTGCTAAGAAGCTGGTAACACGTGTGTTACTTACCCACGGCTACTTAACAGATCACTCCAGGCCCTGGCATCTCGAGCGGCGATTGTTTTCCATATTTTCTGTGAGTCAGGGGTCCAGTGGCTCAGCCTCTCCTGGCTGCAGCTGTGGTCCAAGCTCACTCATCTGGTTGCTGGCGGAATTCTCTCCTGGCGGCTGCCTTGAGCTGCCCTCGGTCCCTGCCGTGTGGGCCCCCACACTGGGCAGCTCTCCACAGGTCAGCACCCCCCAAGGGAGCCAGTAAGAGGGCCGCAATCTAACCCTAACCCTTCCACCTTGACACTTCTGCATGCCAGGCCCCACGGGGGAGGGCCCACATAGGGCTGACCTGTACGCTCTCCACCACGGGCCCCAAGTGTCCACTAGTGGCACAACTCATAGGCAAAGTGTGGGGTACTCGCCCCAGAGAACGCCACACAGCAGTGAAAAGTGACTGACATCTGCCGGACCTGACCACAACGCAATGGCGGGGTAGGTCTCAGCCACAATGCTGACACAGACAGGACACGATGCGCATTCTCCTATAGCTCGACAGGCAGACTCAGCTCTGGTGTTGGGACCAGGGCAGCCAGTACCTGGGAAGGTGCGTTGGATACGGCCTGAGCATCAGATGAAGGGGCTGAGACTAGGGCTGGGTCCTGTCTGCTGCCTGGAAAGTTGCCGGGCTCTGTCCTCGGCCTCCGCCTGAGAAACCCATGCCGGCTCTAGAAGCAGGTGTGTGCGGCCTTGCAAATCACTCAGCCTTCTTGAAAATCATTCTCACCCACTCACCAAGCAGATTATTCAAGTGAAAAAACGAACAAGCAGGGCGGGGCACGGTGGCTAACACCTGTAATCCTAGCACTCTGGGAGGCTGAGACGGGTGGATCGCCCAAGGTCAGGAGTTCAAGACCAGCCTGAGCAAGAGCGAGACCCCCCCCCTCCCCCCCGTCTCCACTAAAAATAGAAAGAAATTATTTGGACAGCTAAAAATGTATATAGAAAAAATAAGCCAGGCATGGTGGCACATGCCTGTAGTCCCAGCTACTTGGGAGGCTGAGGCAGAAGGATTGCTTGAGCCCAGGAATTTGAGGTTGCTGTGAGCTAGGCTGACGCCACAGCACTCTAGCCCAGGCAACAGAGTGAGACTCTGTCTCAAAAAAAAAAAAAAAAAAAAAGCAAACAACACAACACAGAGAGAGGTAGGTCCATTCCTGAAAGTGTCTGTGGTATCCCTATGAATTTACAGAGGAAACAAAAAGAATGTTTTCAGCATTTGAGGGATGGGAAGCGGAACTGTGACTTGTGAAATTATTAGAATAGGGCCGGGGGGGCAGGGGGGGCGGGCAGCTCATGCCCGTAGTCCCAGCACTTTGAGAGGCCGAGGGGGCAGGATGGCTTGAGCCCGGGAGTTGGAGGCTGCAGTGAGCTGTGACTGCACAACTGCACTCCAGCCTGGCCAACACAGCAAGACCCTGTCTCAAAAAAAAAGAAAAACCAAAAAGAAAAAGAAATTATTAGAATCTGATGCAATTATTTGCAATGATAATTTCCAAAATTATCGTAGATCTTGAGAAGATAGTGCTGATATGTTAAAGCAATGTTATATGTGCACTAAAACAGAAACCATGTAAAATACGTCCACATTCCTACTGAAAATGGGAGTTGATGTGAGCCACATAAAAACAGAGTGTGTCAAAGAATTATGGCCATGTGTGGTTTTCTCAAATTTCTTTTTAACAAAAAGACACAGGTTTTGCTCACATAGATGAGATGAAAGGCCATCAAGGGGCCCCGCTGTGTGAAAGGAGCCACCAGGGCCGGGGCTGGGAAGGCCAAGCAGGCGCCCCGGGGAGTGTGGATCAGGGTGTAGCAGGTGGGAGGGGCGACACCTCTGCCTGCTGCTGCTACGGTTTATCAAAATCCCAGAAACAAAGATCAATGATGCTCACCTTCTCCCAAAATCATGATGGAGAAACTAATTACTGAGAAAAGAAAAATTTAAGATAATGGAAAACAAGGTGTGTGCACACAAATGCTTTTACCTTTAATCAATTGTGATAGGAAAAGCCGGTGCCTCGTGTGTCTGGGTGACAAGACGCTTCGCCTTCCGCCCCGTCCTGGCCATTACTTAACCAGGGGTTGGCCGCGAGAAACAAATCACCCGCGGCTTCATTTTGTGGCTCATTAAGTAAGCACAGCAGACACCCATTGCTGCTTTTTGGCATTAAGGAGATTCTGAAACGTATGCACTGCTAATGATGCTGGAATTAGCAAAGGTCAGGGCGGACGTTAATGGAATTCTTAGAATATTAATGGAATTCTTATCCGCACAGAGCGAGAGGATCCATTTCCTGCTCCGGGTAATGGTGTGGGGCTATTAAAGCCCACACAGCGTGGAAACCGCAGCCCCTGGCAGGCGCTCCAGGGCCGCCTGATGCTCCTGGTGCCCCACCCGGTCCCTGCGGGGAGGGACACAAGCCTGGTTCCCAGCAGTGTCTGCTTAGGGCACAGGCGGGACTGGCTTCCTGACTTCTCCCAGCAAAGGCTCCCTGTAAAGATGCCCCAGGCGGGGTCTGGGTCTTCCCCTAGCAGAAGCCGCTCAGGTCCGTTTTCCCTCTGAAACACCCCTGGTGATTTTCAGCACTGGAGTGTTTCGGATTCCATGGTTTTAGGCACTATGTTTTTCAACTCCGAGGACCTGTAAATAAACTTGAACGCAACATCGAAGTGGAGCTGGAGTCCCCCCCACGGAGCCCGCAGCATGAGCAGCAGGGACCTCCCAACAGGACCTGAGGGGCGTCGTTAGAGACCTTGGGCCTGGGGGAGTCGCAGCCGTCCCTGCAGACAGACACTAAGCCCAGGGGACACTGACGCGGGGGCCCTCGGCCACCAGCACCTCTCCCACGCAGACAGCAGTGCGCTGCCTCAGAGACTGCAGCGCCCCGGAGCCCGCACGCGACCTGCGCTCCCCTAGTGTCTGACCACCTCCCGCGTCACTTCCAACTCAGGGCCAGCCAGAGAAAGCCAACTGCCCCCAGGCCAGCACGTGGCGTGTCCGCTTCTGCTCGGGTACTTCCCCCCCAACACCAACAGCCTCAGCCCAGGCTCACCCCGCCCGCCCCTCCTGCCGGACCCAGTGCTGGCCCCTGGGCCACAGGGGACTCTGTTTGTCCTCATTTGGGGGGGGGTCTTCGCGTAGGTCCACGAGCCCCAAATGCATGGTCGTAAATTGTGAAGAATATATGTGTTAGACACGAGAAAACCCCGAGACTTAGACAACGGCACTCAGGGAGGAAGAGAGCAAATTCTCCTGCTGTTCGTTTGTTTTCTACTCTACCATTGGACGTCCTGAAGCTGCAGTTGGAAGTGGACGTAATAAAACCAGGACGTGAGAATCGCAGGGCGCGGTCCTGTGGGAAAGCTGCAGTGACATTTGGCTGTGGACCAGACTGAAAGTGCAAGCCTGGTGGGAAAGGTGGTTAGCGCCATAGGAAGCTCATTTGGTAAATTGCGAGATATTATGAGCAACCGAACAACAGAGCCTGTTTCCCACACGGGGCTTATGGGGAACTTGTGACAAGGTCTCGGCCCAGACTCCGCCCCTCCCGCCAGGCTCGCCCCCCCTGACCACGGCAGACCTGCCTCTGCCTCGGGGACCCTGGGGCTCTCTGAGACAGGGCAGGAAGGGTGGCCTCCCTGTCTTGAGTGCCCTGGAAGGGAGGGGATGACTTCTGGGGGCTGGGAAAAGATAAGGGCACAGTGAGCTGGCCTGAGACCCGCAGTGTCCGTGCAGCCGGCACGCCGGCTCCCACCCGAGGGGGCAGCCCAGCCTCAGAGGCACAGAAGACGGTACCAGACACCCGGTCTGGGGAGCAAGGGAGGGTGTGTGAGCACCGCGGACCCTCGCGCAGGGCCTGCAGCTGCACCCCCCTCTCAGGAGCTGCCCCCGGCCCCGCCCCGTGACTTCTCGGCACAGGTCCCCATGTGGCCATGGCTCCCAAGGAAGGGCCTATGAGCCCCACGTTTCAATTCCTCACAGGCCTCCCCTCCTGCCGGCTCCCAGGTCAGGATTCGGCCACTTGGTCGGGGCCGGGCCTTCTGGGCTGACCACAGAGATGCTCAGAGTAGATGACTCGCCAACGGGCATTAGTTTAATAAGACAAGATGAACTCAGATACGTTCAGGTCCCTGGTAGGGCTGGAGTGGAGGTTCTAGTTACAGAAATGTCCCCATTGCCAGGGAAGTGAGACAAAGGCTATACTCAAAGCGTGAGTCGGCACAGAACCACGGTGCCTCACGTGTGTGCAGGCATGGACATGGCCCCCACAGGGAAGTCCCAGGGGTCCCTGGGTAATGCCAGGTGTTTCAACACCACACCACGGTGGTGGGGCCACACAAGGGTCAGGCCATGGCCACTCTTGGTCTCCACTGAGCCCTGGTGCTCAGACGTGGTCCACAGAGAGGGCGGTGCTGTTGCCCCTCGCAGGCCCTCTCTCCCTGCCACGTGCCGTGCTCCCCTGGCTTCTGAGCCTTCTTCCCCGAGACTTCCTTGGAAACTCGGGCACCTGCTGCTTCCCTGCCCCACTCACGGGAGCCCTCCCGCCCAGCAGGCAGCCCCTCGGCCCACCCGGTGACTCAGTCCTCTGCCTGCCAGAACTGGGCGATGCTGTTTCCTGGACCAGCCCTCGCTGTGTGCTGCTGGCAGGCTCAAACTCTCTGGCCACCTGGGCCTTTAGTGAGGGTAGCGACGCCTTAATCTCTTTCCAGCATCATAGACCAGGAAAAAGTGTGGCCAATCACAGAGGGTGATACTGATCTGACGTCTGTGGCTGTTGGATTCAGGAACTGGTCCAACCCCCCTGACTTTACCACGCAGCTGGGCATGTGCCACAGATGGCTGCCTCCGTGGAGATATGATGGGTGAAAGTCATTAACGCGACAGGAAATTGGGATTCTGTGGTCATGTGATGCCCATGGAGACTGAGCTTCCAGCAGAGCTCTTGGTAAATCCCCAGACATGGTTGTCTTGAGAGAAGTGGGGTCCCAGGAGGCCACAGCAGGGAGCTGGCCCCTGACCAAAGAGCTGGTCCCCTGGCTGGCTGCTCAGAGTCCAGGTCACCCTGGCTAAGTGTTAGCCCCACAGGGCAAGAAGGTGGCAGGAGGGACCTTGGACCCATAGGTGTGACTGTCGTTCCATAAGGACTGGTTGCATTTGCCCAGCAAACCCACCAAGTGCCTGCCAAGGGCTTCCCAGCTCTCCTTGGCTCAGCTGTAGACCCTCACCTCACCGACGTGGTGGGAACCTTCCCACGTGGCTGCCAAGACTGGCGGATGTGCAAACCATGTTTGTGCTGCACCCTGGGGAGTTTAGCGGCAGCCAGGCCTGCGAGACAAAACCCTGAGCTGAGCAGATGGTGTGAAGCTGGCGGCGCGATGTGATTTGCAGAGGAGGGTACAACTCGCTCTGGTTTCGAGAAAAGACTTTGGAGAACTGTTATCAAAAATAGTCGTGTATTTGCAGGATCTCACAGGAACTTCGCTGTAAATATTTCTATGCCAAAGCAGCACAGTGTTGCACGGGGGGAGTGAGGACCTGTGGGTTTGATTTAACCCTTTTTAGGATGCCCTCAAGATTTCCGGTAGGTGAAAGTTTGTTCTGAGATGATAGTTTGAAAGCACTGGCTGTGCCCTCTGAGCAAGATCACACCTGCTGCAGGTGAGAAGCTCTGCTTAGCATCCCATGCCACACCCCCAGGTGATGCTGTGAAACCCCCTGATGGTTCGTGAGGCACCCCCCAAGAGGGGCAAACCCTGGTGGCATCAGGCACACAATGGTCACAGCAGTGGCCAGAGGTGAGCCCACCAGGCTCCCTTCCCCAGCTGGAACGTGCCCTCCTGTGAAAGGGTGGGTCCAAGGAGGAGGAGGGGCCAGAGGGCACTCAGCACCTGCCCAGAAGCAGTATCTGACCTTGGTCTCCCCCAACCCCTTAGAGAAGCAGATCAGTCTACTCGCAGGGGAGTTTGGTCACAGGCAAAAGCTTCAGGTGATCCCTGTCTGCCAGGTTCTAGGAGCTGAGAATTCCTTCAAAAATTAACCTCACGGCTCAGAAACTTGCCAGGATGAGGAAGCAGTTTCCTCTAAGAAAACTGACCATTCAGTCTTACGATTCTGCTCAGATGACTACATAAAAACTAATCACTCACTGACCACAGAACTGTATGCTCACACTAGCTGTACCCTGAAGACCCAGGTCCCCTGGGACTCGCGCCTTGAGTCAAGGAGACACTGTCACCCACGTACATGCAAGACACGTGTGTCAAGAAGCTCCAGTCTCCATGTGCAGCAGTAGCTACTCAGAGGACATAGGAAAGAAACAAAACACACACCTAAGGGTTCTGCACATGGACCCAGGCCACCAGGAGAAGTTCATGCTGGTGGCAGTTTGAATGCGCGTCGCTCTGTGGATGGGCCGGTGACAATGAAATTCATTTTCTGAGCCCCCAAGAAATTTGCCTTCCTAAAAACTGAGATAGATGCCAGGGAAACAAGGTGCTTCGGTGGCCCAGAGTTGGCCCCCTGGGATGGCAGCCCTCACTTCTATCTCTGGCCAGGTGAGGGGCTCTGCCCAGACAGCGTCAGTCCAGGCCCTGGAGCTGCTGCCCATGAGGTGCTGTCTGGACACTGCTGCACAGAGAGCTCCTCGGTCCACCTGGGAGTGGTCCCCACTGTCACTGAAGTTCTCCTTCTACATCCACATGGACACGTGCCTCTGACCTTTCCTCCAGGTAAATGTTAGGTTCCCACGCAAGAAGCCAACAAAAACAGTCGCTGAGCGAGGTGCCCTTGAAAATGCTTCCATCAGGGAACATTCAGACACGTTAAATATACACCTTGCAGGGAGTTTAATGAACACTTTGCTGCCTTGATAACTATGATTTCTTTATCTACCTGGTAAACAGAAACCAGGAGCTTTTTATTTTGATTTTGAAGATAAAATATTGCTCAGTGATCCTTCTCCAGACCAGCACGACCTTCCCCGTGGCCTGTAGGGGAGGAGGCAGGGTACAGCGAACTGTTTGCATCTCTTTTTCCATCTGTCTGATGCAATATAATCTTTACTATGTTTAACTTTCATTTTGTCTAATTTAGTTTGGCCTTGGTTTTTATTACTTGAAACCAAAAGGATCTTTCCTTCTATACTGTGGAAGAGAGATTATTCTCGTTTACAACAGAGAAAGTTGAGGCTTGGATAGGCGGAGTGACTTGCCCAGGGTCACCCAGCTAGGAACAGGCACAGCCTCAATGAGCTACAGTGGCCTCAATCACTAAGCAAACGCCTTTGGCGCTTGATTTGAAATACTAATACTTGGGATTCACTGAGAGAGCTTGTTAAAGGCAGATTGCAGGCCGCCCCCCGCCCCCAGGCAAGGATTCTATTCAGTAGGTTCAGGCAGGTCCTAGGAATCTGCATTTTTGTCACATGTCCCTGGTGATTCTGGTGCAGACCACATCTTCATGAAGATAAAATCTACTATGCAAGAGTGGCCACTCGTGGTCACCCAAGTTTAATATCTGTACCCAAGATTCTTGCTGAGACTCAAAACCTTGAAACTTCCATCAACTCTCCATTAATGAAAGAGGAGCCAGGGAGAGGTTGACAGAGAAGCTGTCCCTCCCTGCTGGCCCCAAGCAGGTGCCTACAGGGCTGTGTGTCCAGCCTCGGTGTTTGAGCCCCACCAGGCCCCGTCAAAGAGCAGTGTTAGTAGAGACGACTGACAGCTTCACACCGGGAAGAGAGACATTCCCAGAGCAGACACTTGATCACTGAGAGATTGACTCCCAAGCCCAAAAAGAGACATTCCCAGAGCAGACACTTGATCACTGAGAGATTGACTCCCAAGCCCAAAAAATGCTCTTGGTACACGGCAAAAGATCCCCATCAGAGCAAAGAGAATCAGAGGACACCAGCAGGATTCGCAATGTCAATAGCAGATCCCAAACCTCACTGCCACCTAGCCTAATCCTAACCCTAACCCAGCCAGGGCAGCCTGCTGGAGGGGCACACCGTCACCCGTCCAAATGCGGGGGAGCTTTGATCTAAAGCTTCAGATAAAATGGTTTTACAAGAAGCCTTCAGGTTAACTGTACATTTAAAAAAATGAAATTAAGGCCGGGCGCGGTGGCTCACGCCAGTAATCCTAGCACTCTGGGAGGCCGAGGTGGGCGGATCGTTTGAGCTCAGGAGTTCGAGACCAGCCTGAGCAAGAGCGAGACCCCATCTCTACTAAAAATAGAAAGAAATTATATGGACAGCTAAAAATATATATATAGAAAAAATTAGCCGGGCATGGTGGTGCATGCCTGTAGTCCCAGCTACTCGGGAGGCTGAGACAGGAGGATCCCTTGAGCTCAGGAGTTTGAGGTTGCTGTGAGCTAGGCTGATGCCACGGCACTCACTCTAGCCTGGGCAACCGAGTGAGACTCTGTCTCAAAAAAAAAAAAAAAATGAAATTAAGATACTTTTTATTGAACCAAGACATTTGGTTTTATCAATCTCTCTTACCTTGGTTTTATGTAAACCAGTGGCATTAACTTAGGGCCGACCCTCTGGCCCTTCTGTAAGTACTTGGGGTGGGGCATGGTGCACCGAGGATTCCCGCCAGGTCTACTTTCCGAAGGCGACACACTTTGCCAGGAGGTGCTCAGAAAAGCCCACGGGGGTGTGCGTCTGTTGAATAAATCCACGATTTGCCACAATTGGAATAAGTTAAATATAATCACTGAAAATCTCCAAAACTCTGCAAATCTAGGTGCATGATGAAGTATATCTCCTTAGAAACCAACTGAACATAACGGTATCTGAAATTTATATAACTGCAAATACAAAAACTGCAAGAATTTGATTTAATAAAAAATTTTACCTGTTGGGTAAAAATAGCATGTGGTTATAACTTAAACATTTGCAAACAATGGCTATAATGTAAACATTTAGTAGCCGGATTGCAGAAACAAAAATGTATGCACGTATACACATGGATAAGTTTATTATAAATTTTAGTAAAATAAAGTATCTGTAGAACAGAGTTTACAAATAATAAAATATACAATGCCCTTTTTTGTAAATTCCATGTGACCAATTGATTCTCACAGACTACTTTGGTTGATTTTTGGCAAACTCTTGTATCCACAGGGAACCTGTGGCTGTGTTTGACCAGGGAGGTAGTTCCCACACAAACGTGGATGGATGTTTTTATTTGTAGTAGCAAGACAAAAACAATTAATAATAATAACAGAGACATCAGTCTGATCTCTTCTTTGTCAATGACTTCTTTGCTGCATTGGATAATTGTTTTTAAAAGCCAGAAGACTATTTCCTTAATTTTTTTGTGTGCTATTCACAGTGTAATGGCTTCAACACTTTCGAGTTTAATCTGCATTATTCACATTTTCTCCATCATTTTCCTAGGTCTAGACAATCAAAAAAGCAGTAAGGCAAGCCCCAATTTGTAGCCTTTGCCAATGTCTTCAGTGCAAACAAACACTTCCACTGTGGCCTGCTCCAGCCCTAACCCTAACCTGGGCACGGCCGAACAGTAGCCAAGTGATGGCCAGGAGAGGAGACGTCTCTGTGGACAGTCCTAGCTGCTCTCAGCAAGGGACACTGGCCCTCAGTTCTGTCTTGCCAGTGGGGGCCCCTGGCCGGGACTGGCAGGGAGCAGGAGGATGAGGTCAATGTTTTTTACAGGGTCATCTCAGTTCCTCTAAGGGCCTCAGGGAAGGTCGCAGCCTCTTTCAAGGTGACTCTCTCCATGAGACTCTCCTGCCAGAACCCATCAAATACCTCACCCCCCCTCCTGGCACCCCCTCAGACCAGGGTGAGAACAGCTCTGCTATTATTAGGCCCAAGATATTGCACTTTTTTGTTAGTTTGCGGGTACTTGATGGGTTCTGGCCCAGAGAGATGTGGAGGCCGGTGAATCTCAAAAGGGCCGCACTGGAGGGTCTGCAAGATGCTCCACTCTGCCTGTCCTCACTCCCTGGCCTCTGAGAGCCTCTCTGCTGCCCAGAGTGGAGGATGGGAGGAAGCAGGTCCAAGGCGGGTCTTCTGCCAGGGCCACCTCTCAAAAGCCCATTATAGGTACAGATGATGAACAGGTCACTTGACTTCTTTCTCCACTTGCAACAGTGGAAATTGCATAACGACATGTTAAATATCCCAGAATTATAATTAATTCTAATTAGCCAATAAAATCTCAGTGCACTAAAATCTTGATTAACCATAATTGCCATGCTGTAATCCATTTTTAAGAAAAAGAGGCAGATCAGGCAGAAATACACAGAAAAGAAACTTATAATACAAATTCCAGGCCATCTTCTGGGTTGGGATTTATCTATCCTGGTCTGACTTTACCCACATCTGTAATGAGGACACGTTTAAACCTGCCACGTGGCCCTGCACAGACTGGCAGGCTCCATCCATTCTGCAGACCCAGGTGCCCCCTTCCTGCTGGGGCCTCCCTCCCTCCCGGCCCGTTCTCACTTCAAACACCGGGCTGTAGGCTTGGGCCAGATTCCTTGACCCAGGCTTTCCCTGTTTTTCACGAATATATCATTCCTGCCTCGGGAGAGACAACAAAGACTCTCCTTTGATGGCACTTGAGTGAGGCTAGTCCCTGACCTTGTCTGGTTCCGTTCAGTTTTAGCAAGAATCCTGCTGAGTCAGTCTAGTGGAAATCCCCCTCCCCCTCACACACACCTGATTCATTCTGCTCAGCACCCCACTCTGGGGGTCCGACCATCTGACACCTGATCAATTCCTCACCCCACCCTGGGGGTCCGACCGCCTGACCCCTAATGACACTCGCTCCACCCAGTGTCTGGGAGGTGGTCGTGGAGCATCTACACCGGCTTCAGGATGCCCCACGGAGCTCAGGGTCTCAGGGAGGAGTGGAGGGACGCAGTCCACACCGTGGCTCACTCCGGACACAGGGCATCCCCGCCTCCCTTGTCTGCCACCCGGACGGCCGAGTCCACAGCCCAGGGCCTGTCTCCCTTCCGCGAAGAACTGTCCCCAGCCTTCTGGTGAAGCCCCCGCCCTGCCAACTGCCTTGGGGACACCCGGTTTTGGCACCGAACGGACCGGAGGGGACTGGGGAGACCCGGGTTCCAGGAAATTGAAAAGGATGAATGTGCCCAAATACGTAAAAGAACGATTAGTATTTACTTAAAAACTTAATTTTTATGACTCCCTTGTTAAAGAGGAAAACTTTACGGTAAAAATAAAACAAGCGTTTCGTGTCTGCGTGGGTGCTTATCACCAGCAGAAACCTGCCCGCGCGCCCACGCGGCCCCAGAGCGCGCCCGCGGAAGCCAGGAGGCGCGCGGGGAGGCTCTTGCGCAAGCGCGGAGTGGAGGGCCCAGAAGCGCGGGTCCGCAGTCACTGTGAGAGCGTAAGGGCGGAGAGGTGGTTTCTGCGCACGCGCAGAGTCGGAAGCGCGCGTCGACGTGGATTATGCGAGAGCGGAGGGGCGGGGAACCCGGGGCGGGAGGGGTGGTGGGGCCGAGGGAGGCGGAGGGTCTTGCCGCTCAGATGCAGACTCTGGGAGGAAGCGATCTGAGGACTGCCTCCTTTGCCGGCGTAAAACTCTGGGGGAGCATGGCTTCCGGACTGGGCAGCCCGAGAGGCGTCAGTGCGAGCTGACCGGAACACGCCGTCACTCGAGGGGAAGGAGGGAGACGGAGACGAGGACGGCGCTGCGCAGGGCCCGTCCGGCGCGCTGGGGCCACCTGGCGGGGTGACTGGGGAGTTCTGCGCTCTGTCCCTCGACGCTCTCGGACGTCGTTCTGCTGGGGTTTTCTCTTCCCTGGGATCTTCCCTTCCACGGGTGCTTACTGGTAGATCTGCCACTCCGCGACGGCGCGGGGCTCGGGCCTTTTTTGTGCTAGTGGGTTGGTGCGCTGTGCACCTGCACCGAGATGGGGGCGGAGCATGGTGCGGGGGCGGGGCCTCGAGGGCGGGGCCAGAGCCGGGGGCGGGGCCACGGACGGGCTGGGGCGGCCGGTTCGCGCTCCTGTGGGGCTGTGACTTTTGTGGGTCCCAGCCGCTCCGTGGTCAGGGGATTACCCGAAAATAGGTCTGTTTCTGCGGTCCTTTGTCTTGCGTGGATTTATCCTCTCCCGCACAGAAAACAATCCTTTAATTGCTCCAGTGTTTGTTTATGTTTAACTTTTTGGATTTTTCGATGCAGAATAGAGAATAAAATAATACGCCTGTTCCCTTCTCTCAGAATTGGCAAATACTAACTCACTGTCTTACGAAGTCGGCAACATTCCTTGTCACATTCTTCTGTGGTCAGCTTCACATAAACCTTTGTGTGTATTGTAATAGAATTCAGTATTAATAAATATTCTTTAGAAGCAACTTTTGTGATTTTTCTTACTGTCAAAGATAGGAAAAAGCATGAAAAAGGGCTACCTTGTAGTACATTTCTTTTTTATGTAATTATGATATTTATGTAGTCTGTCTATAGTTCTCAAATTTCAAGAAATTATTAATACCGCATGGACAATAGCTTTTATTGTAGCCTTTAAATTCTGTATCTCGCTACCTCGCAAACAAAGCTTGCAGATGACCCCATGTCATGAATGCCCTTCCATCCACGTGGCAGCAGGACCCCATGGGTTCCCTGCCACTTAGTAGCTGGTTGACTTTTGTAGCTGAAAGGTGTCTTACTAATAACCTATCTAACAGAGGAAATTAAACTATCAAACAGAAAGTAAGAGAAATAAACTCACAATACAACTACTCTTTGTTTAATTAAAACATGCATGCCTAACTTGTTATCTCTGAGTTCTTTCTCAGCCTTGAAAAATTCCCGAGTGCACGGTAAGAGCACGAACTTCCCTTGCTTCCTCAAGAAGAGACAGTACCAGCTGCCTCCTACTACCAAGAAGAAAGAAGAAACTGATTTCTGCTGCCAGTCTATTACGTGAGAAACAGAAAAACCCAACACAGCAGCTTCACAGCTGCTTTTTATCAGTCCCTTATGGCAGGGGGGAAAAAAGCCATTTCTACCCTTTAAAAGGACCAAGCAACTTTCCTCCCTGCCCGACATTTCTTTCCTCCGTCTGTGTGTCGTAGCCACTCTTCCTTCCTTCCTTCCTCCCTTTCTCCCTTCCCTCCCTCTCTCTTTCCCTCCTTCCTCTTTTTCTTCCTTTCTTTTGCTTTCTCTCTTTCTTTCTCAGGAAAACAAAGAAACAAAGTGTACTTTTGCTTTTATATATTCTAATCACTGTGAGAATTCTTTCTCCTCCCGCACACCGGAGTTCACACCCTAACAGTAGCTAACCTGGGGAGAGCTCTTTGGGATATCAGCTTCCTCACCTCTACTAGGAATTACAAAATCCTTCAGCAAGAAAATTCACAAAACTCAGTCACAAGTTGTGATTTTCAGTTCAGCACCATAGATTTTGGGGGGAAAGACAGGTTTCCCTCAAATTCTCCCTTTACATTGGTGTCACTTAATTTTGGGAACTAAAAGTAGATACTACAGTATGTCTTTGTTTAGGAGAAATGGAGTCAGAAACAGAGCTATCTGACTTTTTAAAGCCAGAATTAGAATTTTAACTGAATCAAATTTTAGAAATACTATCTGACATGTAAATAAATGTCAGACCTTTTATCAAATATTTCATTAAAAACAAACTCATTTTTTCTGTTGTATTGTTTTGTACTCAAGGCTCTATAGCAAATCTCATAACCACACACAGATGACAAGCACTTAGATTTTGAAACTAAGATAAAATACTTTTACATGAAATTAACTTTCTGGTCCAATTTTACTTTTGAGTATGATTTACTCTTAACATTTAGCAAATATCTACCTGTCATTGTTTCATATTTGTATTGGAAACTTGGGTACAGAAAACCATTTTGCAGAAACATGACTGCTTAATTTTTTTTGTTAATATTCTGGTGAAAACTGAAGATTTGTGGACTGATAAAAAGGCAAGAAAATGCAGTGATATGGAAACCATATATTGGGAAAGAGCTCTCTCACAAAGACGCAATTGTGGTCAAGGCTCAGGACTCTTACTATGACTTTACTCAGAGCAGCCTACTGTGACATTTTTTAATCACTCATGCCTAAATGAAATCTGCTGTTTGTTCTCTTTGATCCCGTTACTGTAATAATCATGAAATCTCCCTTCCATGTCTCTCTACCCCTTGTAAAATACAGAGAAGATATGGTTTCTTATTTACATTTCCATCTTCTCCTAATTCAGAGCCTGAGACTAGTAGACACATAATAAATATTTGTTGCCGACTGATTAATTGAATGAATGGATGTAATGTTTTCTGAAGTTACTATGTTTTTCACTATAGAAAAGAGCAACTAGAGAGAATGAAGAGGACATCGATCTTGAGACAATGGGCCAAGATCGCAGACACACGGTAAGAGCGTGGCTTGGGTGGTGCTGCTTGCCAAGGAGAGGGTTAGCGCCCCTCGAAGGCTTTGCTCAAGAGCTATTACAAAAAACCTCATTGAAGATGTATTAAGCCAGATACAGTATTTATTTCTTTGTTAAAATTATCTCTATTGAGGTACAACTTATGTGCAAAAAAATGAAACCACTTTAAGTGAACATTTTGCTAAGTTTTGACAAATCTAAGCACCCATGTAGCCAGGACCATGATGGAGATCTAGAACAGCATCACTAAAAATGGTTCCTCGTGCCCCTTCCCAGTCAGTCCCAGGCAGCCTCTGGTCCTCTTTATGTCCCTGTGGAGTAGATCTGTCTTTTCTATAATTTCATATAAATGGAATCATACAGCATGTACTTGTTTGTGGTTTTTTTTACTCAGCGTGTTTTTGCTATTCATCTACATTGTGTGACTCGGCAGTTGAAACCTTTTAATTACTGACTAGTTTTTCTCTGTGGCCACAACGCAATTTTTTTCAGCCATTCATCTATTGATGAACATGTGAGTATTTCAAGTTTTTGACTGTTGTGAATAAAATTGGTAGGAGCACTTAGGTACCGGCTTGTGTGTGGATGTATGTTTTCATTTTCCTTGGGTAATACCTGGGAGTAGAATAGCTGTGTCATACGGTAAATGTACGTGTAACATTTTCAGAAGCTACTAAGCTGTCTTAACAAATTAGAATTCACTAAAGCGAAAGCTCCTGCTCCTCATAAAACACATTTAAGAAAATAAGCAGATTGCCCACTGGGAGGAAATATTTGTGAAACAGATCTGACTAAGCTTGTTTTCAGGATAAAAAGAACTCCTACAAATCAGTGTTAAAAAGACAACCCAATTAAAAAATGAGCAAAATAACTTTGAATATTTAAGAAAAGAAGATACACAAATAGCCAATAAATACATGAGAAAGTGCTCAACATCATTAGTCATCAGGGGACTGCAAATTAAAACTATAATGAGGTAGCGACACACACCACTGGGAATAGCTGACGACACACACGTAGGTGGGATGTGGGAATTTCACACGTTGCAGGTGGGGCTGTAAAATGGTCCGGTCCCTGGAAAGAGTTTTGGCTGTTTCTTATAAAATGAAGTATGTACGTATGAGTCAGTGGTTCTCCGGTATTTACCCAAGAGAACGGAAAGCATGTGTCTGAAAAAGACATGTCCAAAAATGTTTATAACAACTGTGTTTGTAATAACCAAACTTGAAGACAGTGCAGGTGACTGCCAGTAGGAGAATGGATAAACTGTGTTGTGTTCATATAGTGTAGGATTGTTCAGCAATAAAAGGAAATGAGCTGAAACACAATAACATATGTAATTCTCAAAAACGACTTGAGTGAATGCAGCCGTAGAAGAGTATATGCCATATGATTCCATTTATGTAAGTTCTGGCAAAAAAGTGTGGTGGAAAAAATTCAGGAGAGCGATTGCCCCTGGGGATCGAGGGTGGGGATTTCCTTGGCAGTCATTGTGGCATGAGATGTGGTTTCGGGTGGAAATCATAGACCCTGTTGCATTTATGATTTGTGCATCTCATTGCATGTCAGTTGTACCTCAAAAGAAAAATTGAACTGTAAACAGCTGTTGAACTCTAGTTAATAATATGCGTGCTGAAAGTTCAGGAGGAAGTTTACTGATGTCAGTGGCTCTGAAATGCATCAACAAAAAAAAAGATGAATGATGGATGTATAGAAGGATGAAAAGAAAGATGATTATGTGAAAAACAAGAGTGTTAAAATAATGGGGGAATCTGTGTATGTGGTGTATGTTGTAAAACTCATCTTTTCTGTGTACGTGAAAATTTTCATAGTAAAATGTTGAGAAAAGTGTATGTTTAGCCCAAAGGTTTCCACTTTTATGCTGGCTATCTTACAGTAGTAGTTTCTAGTTTGGAATTCCTATACCTTTTAGGAAGAAATTAGTAATGGGACCCTTAAAATATTTTTGCCAATATTTTAAAAAGCTTTGGAAAGTTCACATCTGTAGCTTAGCTACAGATGTGTCTGCTGAGATTTGATTTTGTTCCAGCTGTTGGGGTTACCCTGATCTCATGCTGACCACGTGTGCTGGTCAGACTCTGTGTGGAGTGTGTGATCCTCAATTGTTAATACTAACGCTGGGAAAGTAATCTTCTCCTAAGCACCGTCTAGTAGACGCAATATTCCAACTTTATGTAGGGTCCGTAGATGAGAAGTAATACAAAGGCTTTGTCACAGGAAGTGAGATGAGGGCCTGACTGGACACCAGGGACTGCCTGGTGGTGTCAGTGGAGACTGAGGGTTAGTCATGCTCAGCGCTGACCATGAGCCATCATGTGATTGAGCTGTGACCACAGGGCCACTATAGCTCATGCAGAACCTTTGCGCAAAATGGAAAGAAGCCTCCCTCTGGGCGAATGCATTGGAAAACGTGCGCCCACCCGGCAGTTGGTGAGCAAACTGTGCCCCTCAGCTGGGCCTAGCGTGGGCCATTCCACAGGGCGCCTGTGAGCAGATGGGCTCAGTCCTCACCCTCTGCCACAGCCAGGCGATGTGGGATTTGGGCACCAACGAGCCCATCTTGCCCCAGAGCCCCAGACACGGGAGCAACGGCCCTTGCAGCCTTAGTCCTGATCCCAGGCCACACCCGTGGGAAGCGCTATGCTTAGCCCGGCCACACCGAAGGGAAACCAGAGACCCTGTAGGATCCTCCGGTCGGGGGCGAGGAAGGGGCGGCTCCTTGGGGGTCTGCTGTGCATGACATGTTCACAATGCCCTTAAGTGGGGGGGTTGCCAATTTCCTTAACAAATGTTGAATTTCTAATGTGACTCAGACACTCTGGAGTGAACCAGGCCAGACACTGCTCTGGTGCCTGTTCCAGAAATAATAGGGCTCTCGAGCCTCTGATGTAGTTCGAGCTTAAGGGTCGCTGCTGTCATCCCTTTACCTTTGCGGGCAGGGGCAGGGCTGGGATGGCCACACCTGCCCCCCACAGACGGCAGACTGAGCTCAGCTCCAGCGCTGAGGCTCTTGGTTAACCCAGCTGGTGCCTGATGCCACTGTGTCTGACCTGTGACCAAACTGACCTGCAGGACAGTTAGGTCCAGGCGTGTCGGTCAGGTGACCACAGAGACCACAACCCAACAAAGCACTGAAATAATAGGAGCAGCGGATGCCCTAGAGACCCCAGGAGAAGAGGGCAGCACGCCTGGCCTGCAGGGCCGGCAGGAGGGGAGCCCCGTGGGTCCCACTGGGACTGAGAGAGGGTCGCTGTGTCGGGTCTGCACAGTCTGTTTGGGGTGTGGGGTCACTGGCGAGGTCACACAAGCTGTCCCATAGGGTGGTGGTCACAGGAGGCGGTTACATAGGGCAGGTCCACGTGGATCTCGTTGGGGGCTGTGATGAGCTGGGGAAGAGGGAGCTGTGTCCAGGGCGGCTGGGTCCCGCTTCTGGTGTGGGAAAGTCCACCTGACACTCAAAATGGGCGAGGAGGCCACATAACATGATGAGGATTCACTGCAGACACTCAGTGCTGCCAACGGAAGAGGCCGCCAGACTGTGAACATGTTAGAAGTCTGGGGGCCGCAACATTATCGCACATAGTAATGGAAACAGCTGCCTGGAACATTCTTTATACTAGAAAGTACTTTGAGGTCATTATGCAGGATTTTATGGCCATTTCTCAGCTGAGCCCCCGGGTGGCTTGTGGCTTTGCAGAAAGGCAATGTCGCATTTCATGAGTGACAGATGGCTTTTATCACACCTTTGCATTGTCATGTATGTTAATAGGACTGTGCAGACGCCCTGCAGATGTGGGCACCTGAGAGTGCCCTGGGCTAAGTCTGCTCTCTGGCCTCAGGTCGGGACCCTGTGTGATGCCTCACGGTTTTAGTTCTCACACTGATGTCCCTCTGGCCATGCCACAGTGGCAGGAACAACCATGATGCCCTGGTGCAGGCCAGTCTCCCAGGGAGTGGCTGCTCCCGGAGGGACCGTGGTTGGTGCCGCTGTCTTGGGCTCCCGCATGGGAGAGCTTTGTCCCTCCGCCTCCCTGGCTTGGCAGTCATCTGCCTGAGTTTGTCTTTTCTCCCTTCTAAGCCCCCGTAATCCAGTCTGGCACTTAGGGGTGAAGCTATAATCCTGCCCTGTGCAGCTGTCTGCACACTCGCTGGACGTGCCCCTGTTTCCGGTGGGCTCACACCAGTCGGGGCTTGGGTGTGCCCTAGCCCTGCCTTCATCGAAACACGACTTTTTTAACAAAGAGATTTATGTCTCAAAGTGGGAGAAATCTCTGCATTTGGCTAAAACAATGATTTATGTTTTAAAACCAGCTCTGGGCCGGGCGCGGTGGCTCACGCCTGTAATCCTAGCACTCTGGGAGGCCGAGGTGGGCGGATCGTTTGAGCTCAGGAGTTCGAGACCAGCCTGAGCAAGAGCGAGACCCCATCCTACTAAAAATAGAAAGAAATTATATGGACAGCTAAAAATATATATAGAAAAAATTAGCCGGGCATAGTGGCGCATGCCTGTAGTCCCAGCTACTTGGGAGGCTGAGACAGGAGGATCGCTTGAGCCCAGGAGTTTGAGGTTGCTGTGAGCTAGGCTGACGCCACGGCACTCACTCTAGCCTGGGCAACAGAGAGAGACTCTGTCTCAAAAAAAAAAAAAAAAAAAAACCAGCTCTGCTCTGCTCAAAAAAATATTCGTAGAAAAGATGGGCAGAGTAGATGGCACCAGGAAAAGCCCAGGAGGAAGAACCCGGGCCTGGGCTGAACCAGGGCAGACACAGGAGTCAAGGCCACAGCCAAGAGGCCCTGGTCAGGCGGCAGCTGCTGTGGGGGCAGCCAGGGGTGGAGGGATTGCCACCTGTGGGCGGGCAGGTAAGCCTTGGGCAGCAGGACAAAAGGCTTAATCGCATTCCACAGCAGGGACTGTGCTGCGCTGACCAGGAAACTCAGGGCCTCTTTGTCCCAGAGGCCATGGGATTAACCTCCTCTTATTTCCAGGGCAGAGTGCCCCTGAGCAAAGCCCTGCCAGGCTCAGCTGTGATTCAGGGCAGGTGTGACCTCTGCGTGGTGGCTGCATGGAGCACATGGGACGCCAGCTGCGTGCAGGAGTGTGGGGAGGGGCAGAGCAGAGCACAGGAGGGAACTGGCCGGCAGGAGTTGGGAAGAGACCACAACAGGGTACAGCCAGTGTCCAATGGGGTCCAGCCGACCCCCTGGGGATAAGGACACAGGCATGTGGCTTGCGCAGGTGAGAGCAGGGTTCCTAGCACTGGGAGCAGAAGCAGGAGTAACAAGATCGACGTCTGCAAAGCCCCCTCCCTGTGCACAGCAGGGATCCCAGGGTGGAAGCCAGGGAGCCATGGAGCAGGAGCCAGCGGTGGCCTGAGCAGGTGGCCGTGGCCAGGGCGAGAGAGTGGCCGAGACAGCATTTTTGCAGGAAGGACTGAAAGGAGTCACTGATGCTTGTGACAGGAGTGTGCACAAGAGAGTGTAAGTCTGTGGAGCTGGGGAGACTTGGCACATTCTGAAGGAGTCGGTAGTTTCCACAATCCTGTTGTTTGTCCTTTCTCTGCAGCCATGGGCACGCCCGAGCGACGGGAGAGGGAAAGACGCCCACACTCGTGCTCACAGTGCCCACACCGTGTTTGCTCCTCCAGTCTTGCTGGAGACAGGCGGCTGCTCAGAAGAGGCAATGTGGGGCACCCCCTGCCCCACTCCTTTCCTTTCTTCACTCACCCACGTGCGAGACAGGCATTTTCTGGCCCCTCCCATGGGCTGACACTGAGCCAGGTGGTGCTCACAGGACAGCGGGCAGGTCAGCCCCGTGCGGCCTACAGCCAGTGGGGAGAGACACATCCGGGCAAGCACTGCCCCACCCCCGTCCCAAGTCCCACCCACCCAGGACACAGAGGGCTTCACAGAGAGCACTAGACCTCCCTCTGGAATTCTGAACAAGCAAGTCCAGGAGGGTGGCAGGTCCCGACCTCGTGGGCCATTCCAGAAGGTGACCCATTGGTCAGTGACTGAGATCGGTGCCCAGGGAGAGCCCTGCTGTAGCTGTGGGATGAATGAATGAAGCAATCGATGGCTGTAGATGCCCCAAGGCCACGCGTTCCCTCCTCAGCCTCAGAGGCAGCGGGGCTTGGAAAGGGCTGTCGGACGTTGGACACACAGGCTGCCGGGAGGGCAGAAGCAGCTTCCTCAGAGCTCGGGTCTCCAGGGTTTCCTGTCCCTCCCGGGATCGAGTCTCTTGTTTCGGGGCCCTGTGAGGGCTGACAACAGCCACTCTGTGCGCCAGCCAGGGAGCTGTGTCCCCGGGTACCCGGGGTGCAGAGAGCTTCCTTCACGCGGGTGTCCTTGGGTCCTAGGGAGGTCTAGGCATTCAGCAAAAGCTTGGGGTAAACGCCGGTGTGCTTTCCCTAGCCAGTGCTCCCCAGGACCCAGAACCCACACTGGCTCCCCTGTCGTCGCCCCCGCGGCTCCTCTGTCCTGGTAGCGACAAAGCTCAGCTGTGGCTCAAGCCCAACCCTAAGGCTTCACGCTGCTGCCCCAGTGCTCCCATCTCTCCTCCCAGATCCGAGAGCACCTCAGTCTCTCTCACTTGAAAGTCAGAGCTGTGCTCTTGACATTCTGGTGTTTTAGGACCATGTTGTCTCTTCTCGTCCACCAGTGTTAGCATCTCGTCCTGCTCTGGCCTCCCAGAAGGGCCCGGCGGACAGGTGCCCTGCGTGTGCACACACAGTTGCATGTGCAGGCGTGGACATCTGGGCGTGTGAAAATGAACACGCACTCGAATATCTACTGACGGATGGGTTTGGGTGGCTGTCATATGCATGAACACCTGACTACACTCCAGACACGGTAAAAACCCTGACATTCAGGTGCTGTGTGGCCCTCACAACTCCTTGAGGGAGACGCTGGCACCTCCAGGGCATAGACCAGCAAACAGGCTCAGGGGACGTTACTCATCGCAGACCTGAGGGCCGGGGACAGGATCCAGCTCCAGGTGCTCGACCCAGAACACGATGTGCCATGATGACTTTCCACTGGTTCCCTGCACACTGGCCACAGCCCGATGCTCAGGGCACCACGAGGGCACAACTGGGCCCTGCTTTCATGGGTCCAGGTATGTGGTGGAAGAGACAGACACAAACTACCAACCACCAGTGAGGTGGAGGACCCGTGGGAAGCACAAGAACAGAGAGGAGGGCTCCAGACACAAACAGGGGCCGGGACGTGGGCCTTCCTGCTGCAGGACTTGTCCAGACGGGAGAGGTGGGGCCAGGCAAGGGCAGTGGTGCAGGTAACAGCCTAGAGCACGAGAGAGCTCAGGGAACAGGAGCCGTGAGCCCTGCAGTGCACGGGGTGTGGGTGCACGTGGCATAGGCTGGAGGGATCGGATGGAGCCCCGAGATGCTGGATGGAGGGGCCAGTGGGCACCACGTCCACTGAGGAGGCCCTTGAGTGTGCAGAGTGTGGGGGCTGAGCCCGGGGCTTGGGCCCATCGGACACTCTGCAGCAGCTAGCTCAGCAGGGAGCTGGTGCAGCCGGGCTAGAGCAGCAGAGAGGAACAGCATCCCTGGGAAGGCTGCTCTGCAGAGGACGAGCATGAGAGAGAAAGGCTTTCCATTTTCCTGAGGACGTGAAGGCAGGATGGGAGAGGGCTGGCAGGGAAGAGTGGCCTCTGTGCCTAGAACAGGGCCCTGGAAGTAGACCGGGCATGGCAGACCTTCCCTCGCTTTCTGTCTGTCTGGCGCTCTCTCTCTGTCTCTGTATGTCTCTGTGTGTGTCTCTCTCTGTGTCTCTGTCTTTCTTGTGTAGTAGCCACTTCTTATCCCTCATCTACAAACCCCATGGCTATCCAGGGGCTCTTCGCCACGCTGCAGTTGTGCTCGATTTAAGACAATAATCTGTTTCTCAAGTTTCTTTGCAGTGAAGCCACCATGACCTTTGGGAAGACAAAACATACTCTTTTTTTCCAAGTGTGACTCAAAGGAAGCAAGGTTCACGCACAAGGCATTTCTAAAAGTGGACGGGTAATTGCTGGTTCTGTTTCCTGTAACGATTTTGTAAGATCACACCAAACTCCCTCCCTCATAGAAAACAGCTACAAAATCTGTACACAATGCAGAAAAAGAGCTGCTTGCAGGCATTGGCGGGAACAACAGCAGCAGATTATGGGGCATACACCTTGAATAAGGGAGTTGCTTGAAGTGAATTCTTTTTTTTTTTTTTTTTTTTGTGGCTGTTAGCCTGGGGCCACGTGCTTCAGGGCCGTGCGTGAGGAGGTAGGGTCCTCTGGGGCAGTGGTCCCCAACCTTTTTGGCACCAGGGACTGTTTTCATGGAAGACAATTTTTCCAATTTATTGTGCTCTTTATTTCTATTATTACATTGTAATATATGATGAAATAATTACACAACTCACCATAGGTTGGGGGACCCTGCTCTGGGGAAAGCCACAGCCTTCCTGGCCTGCAGAACCAGCAAGAGGAAACAGGAAGCTGCAGCCACAGAAGAGTGAGGGGACATCTGGAAGGGAGAGCATTGCAAAGGGGACCCTCCAAACCCGTGTGCCCACCTTTCTGGCTGACCCTGAACCACACACACAGCAGATGAAAGCAGCTCAGTTCCCAGTGAAAGGCAGAAGGTCTGAATTCAGGCCGCAGCTGCCACCAGGAACCAAGGGTGCAGTTCATGCCCAGAGAAGACCGCTGCCCGATAAACCCAAAGAAACACCCGTCATTGGTGGAAAATGACACAATCTAGAATGTCCACAACATTATATCTTAATGTCTGGGACCAATTCAAAATTACTCAGCATGGAACGCTCTCTCTTGCTGCAGTCCTCTCTCCTCTGCGGGTCTTCCACATCTGCTCTAGTTGCCTCAGCCTCCTGGGACCCCAATGCCACCTCTTTGACTCAAGGAGACCACCGCAGGCACCTGGGCTCTCCTTCCCCGTGCGGGAGCCCGAACTTTCTCCCAGAAGGAGGCCATCGCAAAGCTCACTCTGTCACTCTCGCTGCTCTTAAGGATCACTGCACTGTGATGTCCACTGTGTGAAAACTGCTGTTTAATAGAAGGTAAACTACAGACTGGCAGAATAATTTTGCAAAATATACATCCGACAAAGGGCTTGTGCCCAGAATGTATAAAGATCTCCTATAAATCAATAATTCAAAAATGTAATTTAAAATGAGCAGAGGACTTGAACATATACATCACAAAAAAGATATATGAATGACCAATAAGCACATGAAAAATGATCAGCATCCCTCGTTGTCAGGAAAGTGCACGTTAAAACCAGTCATATCACACACCACTATTTGAATGTTTGAAGTTAAAAAGATTGACAATAGTAAGTGTTGGCAAGGATATAGAACAATAGGAATTTGCATACATATCTGGTTGGAATTTAAAATAGAAATACTTTGGAAAGTAGAATTGTGGATGTTCCCCAGTCCCCTGGGTCCCGGTGTCAAGAATGAGCACTGGTGCCAAGTCGAGCCGATGACGGAGTGATCACAGACACAGAACAACTTAATACAAACAGTTTATCACATAAAAGAAAGAACGAGAGGAAAGGAAGCTACACAAAAGGAAAATACGTTCCAGAGAGAGGGGAACAGGTGAGTCTCCACGAGTGGAGAAAGACCCCCAAAGTCTGAGCACAGCTGCCTTTTATAAGCCCACAAGTTTGTCCCGCCTTCCCCCTGGCAGGATTGGCTGCAGTTTCCCGCTTTGGGGGGTGATTGACAGGTTGGTGTTATATAACAGATCACATGGCAGGTTACATAACAGGGTAGGTTATATAATAATTTCCCTTCCTGCGCATGTGTCTTTTCTAGAATTTTCCAAGAAGCTCTACCCATGTTATGCTAATTAGGTGCTAATAAGCTCTAAGTCAGCTAAAGTTTACTGGGAAATTTTTAGCATGTTACCACCAGGTAACAGTTCCTGGCCACAGTTTGGTTCCTAGCTACAATTCGGTTCCCGCTCTCCGCCCCAGCTACCTCCTTGCCACCTGTTTACCCCCCACCAGACCTAACAGAATGACACTATCTGATAAAATAAAGCATCCACTTACCACATGACTCAGCAATCCCAATCCTAAGTATTTACCCTAGAAAAATGAAAACATATGTCCACACAAAGACTTATACACAAATGCCAACACCGACATTATTCATAAAACATCCAAACTGTAAACAACTCAGATGTCCACCAAGAGGCAAACTGATAAACTGTGATACATTCATGAGATACTACTCATTAATAAAAAAGAACAAAATATTAATGCCACCACAAGGGTGAATCTTGAAATCGTTATGTTAGTGAAAGAAACTGAATACAAAAGAAACAGAACACAATATGATACCATTTCTGCGAACTTTCAGGAAAGGCAAAGCTACGACGACAGAAACCCCATCACTGCCTGTCTGGGCTGCGGATGGGAGGAGGGACTCTGCAGGGGGCAGGAGAATGAAATGTTCTATATCTTAATTGAAGTGGCTGTTACATGACTGTATACAGTTGTCAAAATGGGTGGATTTTATTGCATGTGAGTTAAGACAAAGCTGGGGAACAGAACAGGCAGAGCATGGGCTGCTGAAACCTGAGTCTGCAGGTAGGTGGTGGAGGTCTCGAGGCTGTGTGGGGCCAGCCGGGGAGGCAGGAGCCCTGTGTCTCCTGGAAGCTACTTCACTTCCAAGCCGAGCAGGGTGAGGGGTGGGGGCCCACACCAGAGGGTCTCCATGGAGAGGGTGTCCGCACAGCACGGTGATTAAAGCCCAAGGGGGCCAGACTGCCTTGGTGCACCCTCTGGTTTTAATGCAAGGTAGCTGTGTGACCTTCAGAAAGCTACCTAACATCTCTGTGCCTGGTCTGCTCTTTAATAAAAGACGGCTAATAGAAGTAGCTACTTTTTTGGACTGTCAAGAGAACTATGCAAGAGCGTATACATATGGCACTGAGAGTAGAACTGGAATACAGTAAAGGGCTAATAAAGAGCCCCTGCTTGTTATCGATGTAAGAGCAGGACCTTGGCTTAAACCCTCTTTAGAAAAATGGGGAAACATAGAGAAGGGACTTGTGTGAGACAGCAGTTTTGCCTTCCAGCCACCAGGCCAGGAGCTTTGCTGCCCTCTTGGCAAAGCCCACAGTGCGGGGAGGCCCTCGGCCCCCAGAGCCCCACAGCGGTGGACACTGGTCATCCCACAGCGTTGTTCTGACGCATTCAAAAGTACACATCGAGCCTGGTTCTTTCCATTTTCACCCCAAAGACTGAAGGCCCCGAGGCTGCCTGAGGGACACATGGCATTCACAGGTCTTGGGGAACCAACGGAATGGTCAATGGTCTTCCTTGTTCTGGGACGTGCCTGTGTCACCGCATTTCACATCAGAGATGCTTCCAAATGGGCTGGCAGTGGCGCCTCCACCTCCCGTTACTTCTCTTCAACCCTTGGAACTGCGTTTGCTGTGACCCTTATTCCTGCGCCTGCCGAGGGCCTGACAGTGGCCCTGGCGAGTTGGCTGTTTTCTGTCCCCGTCCCCCGGAGACAAGGCTGTGGCGTCTGCTCCCTGGTGGTCCCCACCCTGACTCAGCCTGGGTTCTCGTCAACTCCATTCTCTCCTCTTCTTCTCTTGATTTCACCATCTCAGTTACCTGGTGACCACCACTTACAGTCCCCGCAGAGCACAGAGAGAAAGTTCCAGAGAAATCAGAGGGATAAAGTTGCAGCCAGTTCCCACTCTGCGCTTCCCCCAGACTAAGAGAATGCGCGCGTGACAGGGAGAGTTCTCCTCGTTAGGATTTTAAACCTCTCCAAGTAATAGATCATTCTGTAGTCTCCTGCGCTTTCCCGCATCCTAATAATATGTTCTTACTGAATCTGAATAATTTTAGTGGGGAAAATTCTTTATCTTATAAAAATGCCAAGCCGATACCCATTTCTAAAATGTTGTCGAGGTAACTCTGAGGACTGAAAATGAAGCAGGGAGCCCTGAGCTGCGGTGACCCCTTGTTCCAGAGCCGGCTGGGATCACGCACCTGGCCTTGGAGGGAGGGTGGCAGGGACCCACCTCCGGCAGGGGGACCTTGTGAGGTCCTCCCCAGCGTGGGCACATGGCACCAGAGTCCCGTTCAGGGACACAGGGACAGTCTGACCTCGCGCTGGGGCAGCCCCGGTGTAAGCCAACACCTGCATGTGGACAGGAACCCTCCAGGGAGTTCATGTCATCTGGGTTATGGCAGGAAATCTTGCGCTGAAAGGAGGTGGCGCTGGGCAGGGAAAAGCCTTACGCTGCAAACAGCTGACCCTCCTCTGCCCTGCTTGGCACCTGGTGTTTGCCTTAGAACAGCCCCTCCCTTTCCGGTGCCCCCCCCAAGATGTGTTACTGATCTCCTGGTGTCTGGGTGGGGGGCTCACTTCTCTTCCCCAACCCGCCCGGCCCTCCCCTGGGGAGAGCTTCATAGACACCCACACGGGCACCACTTGGGGTCCCTGGCTGACGCAGTTTTAACAGGTTCCAATCATTTCCTGAGTGGCGGGCTAGGGCGGAGGGTGGTTTATTGCAGAGACAGACCACGCCACACTGAGCCTGGGAAGGCAGGAAATTCCCTCCCCTCTGCCTCCTCGGATAAGCGGGAGGGGACACGGCTTGTTCTTCCCAATCATGGTGCAAAATGTATCATTTCTCCCAATGAAATGTGATTTTAATGAGAGACTAAATCATAGGAGAGAGTAATTACGTAGATAGTATGCACGTGTCAGGTTAATTTAAAATCAGCTTTTAGGTCAATCTATCTTAATTATTCCATTAACTGTTTTTGACTTGCAATTTTAATAATTGTATCAGCATAATACTCAGCGGTGTGATCGCTTTTGGGTTCCGATCATTGTATGTCAGAGTCAGTCGTGGGCTTCTCTCCCTGGGTGAGCTGTGCTCCGGTTAGTGTGTGTACACACGTGTGTGCGTGTGCATGTGTGTGTTGGGGGAGGTCTTTCCCCTGATCATTAATAAATGCATTTTTACAGAGTTTAATGATATCAGGGAGCCCTGCCTTTATTGTTTAATTTTTTAAATAAAACTTTATTTTAGAATAGTTTTAGATCTACGGAAAAATTGTTAGGCTAGTACAGAGGTTCCCCTGTTCCTCACATCTTATGTTACATGGTACATTGTCACAATTAATGAACCAATATGGAAACTATAGTAGTAGCTAAAGTCCAGAGTTTATTGGGCTTTCCTTAGTTTTCCCTAACGTCCCTTTCTGTCTCGGAACCCCACCCAGATACGAAGAGATATTTAGTCCTCTTGTCTCCTGGGATCCTCACCGCTGTGACAAGTTCTCAGACTTTCCTTATTTTTGGTGATCTTGACCCCAAAAGTCCCAGGTTATTGGGTGATAAAATCTATGGCTATTAAAAATATTATCTTGCAGTTATAATTTACTCTTTCCATTTTACTATCAGATGTTAAATCTGAAGGTTAATTCAAGCGAGGGCAGGACCTCTTTTGCCCCCCCAAGTTCTGAGAAGTGAACTGATTCGGATGTACCTGTTCCCCCAGGAAGACCAAGATCTGGGTGGGGCGTGGGGGCTTGACTCCTTCCCTCCCTTTCCCCTTCTCTCTCTCTCTCTCTTGCTCATTCTCTCTGCCTTTTCTCTCCCTTTCACCCTCCTTATTTTTGTACCTTTCTTTCAACTTCAAAACAGTCTACTCTCAATGCAGAAAACTTAGAATATAGTCACAAACATCAACATCAAATTATACAAAGAGCCACCACCCAGAGGTCACTGATAATATTTTGACTTTTGTCTCTAGGAGAACTGGTCCAAAACATTGGTTGTGCGGGGCGTGGTGGTTCACGCCTGTAATCCTAGCATTCTGGGAGGCCGAGGCGGGAGGATCGCTCGAGGTCAGGAGTTCGAGAGCCTGAGCAAGAGCAAGACCCCATCTCTACTAAAAATAAAAAGAAATTATCTGGCCAACTAAAAATATATATAGAAAAAATTAGCCGGGCATGGTGGTGCATGCCTGTAGTCCCAACTGTTCGGGAGACCGAGGCAGGAGGATCGCTTGAGCCCAGGAGTTTGAGGTTGCTGTGAGCTAGGCTGATGCCACGGCACTCTAGCCCGGGCAACAGAGCAAGACTCTGTCTCAAAAAAAAAAAAAAAAAAACATTAGTTGTGCACATTGGGTTGCGAAGCAAGTAAGTGTGAGTGACGACTGATTGACCATCAATATCTGCAGTTCGTGATGGAAGACTGTGGATGCGTGTTCGCTTCCAGCATTTCTATGTGCAAATGAAATGCAATTACTGATATCTAGAAAGAAAGAAGCCCACAGCCTCAGAGAGGACAGTTCCAGCGGAGACATTAGCCGTTAGTAGAGTAGGAGTTTCAAGGGATTTCAGGAATAAAGAAGGTAGTGAGAATGTATTCATGCAAAAACCATAGTTGGGAGGCCCCTACACAGAACACACTTTCTGGGAGTTGGCTCCTTTTGGGAAGCGATGTCGGGCTAGGAGCACTGGAGCACTCTTCCTCCTCCTGACAAAGGGGAGTCCTCATGAGAACTGATGTGCCCCGTCCCTTGCAGAGACGCCTCCCTCGCCAGTGAGAGCAAAGCCCGTTCCACAGGACAGCTGAGTCCAGAGAAGTACAAAGCTGTGGTCTCGTTCATTTTCGCATTTCCTGGGTTATCGACAGATCTGTTTACCCCTGTGCCCAAGTCTGCACAGGCCACACGCTTCGACTTCAAGGTGAACACTCTGATCTCATGACGTGACGCCCTGGTGCTTTCAGATTCCAAAGACCCAGGCTGGTTTCTTTGCTGAACCAACCGTGGGGTCCCCAGCCAGGCTCTTTCTCTTGGGGCCACATTATCCCACTGTACCATCCTGTGGGGTGGCCGGAGACTTTCCCCGCCCTGGGGTCTGCTAAATACAATTAATTCCCTTTTTGTACAAACTAATCTCTTTGTTCCAGCACTTTCCGTCTACATTATTGAAAGATCGGAATTAAAGATGCTCATTTTTAATAACTTGCCATTTTGCTCCTGTTTGGTCACAGCTTTGTTGGGTTTTATCATCAGTGGGTAAAACACCTGCCTCTGGGCTGTGCAGATAAACCGCAGAGAACTGCACGTTCTCGCGCCTTCATCCAGCAATGAGCCCAGGCAGGCAAGGGAATTAAAATGCACAACTTAATTGGATTTTCATAGTGTCCTGCTGGCTAACAGAGGAGCTCCCCTCTCTTCATTATTGCATTCAAATGCCATGTTTAATTCCAGGACTGCAGCTTGGAAGGTGAAAGGCGTTTCACAGCAAATAGTTCATTAAGAGGCACTTCCAGCCTCTCTGCCTCCTCTGAGCATGGAGAGGGAGTTTCTGTGGGAGGGGCTTTTGATTTAATTAAGACCAAGCGAATGACTCTGGGCCCAAGACCATCCTCTCAGACCTGCCTTCTCTCCCCTTGATTCACTGTGGGGCTTCTGAGTGGAGTAAAAGCCAGATGCCCAGGACCCGCCACCCCCTGCCAAGCCACCCTGTGTGGCAGGGGCTTGTCCCATGGAGAAAGGAGGGATTGGAGGCTGGGGAGATCCAAGGACGTGGCCGGGACCCCCTAGCTGGAAGTGGTGGCCCTGGACTCCAGCCCCAGGCTGGCTGACGAGAGCCAGCAGGTGGAGCCACAGTCACTGATGTGCACCAGGACCTGCCGGAGTCTGGGAGAGCACAGGGTAAGGCCACATGGCACCTGTGCGAGACAGGGGGCTACCTGTCCCCAGACCTGGAGCTCCTGGCCCTGCCCTAAAACAGGAGGTTCTGGACCCAAAGCCCAGGGTGAACTCCCTCAGAACTGAACTCTGGCTTGGGATAGAGGACCTGCCTCCAAAGGGAAAAGAGCGTGGCTTTGGCAGCAGATGCCCCCTGTCCCCTCAGCAGACATTACAAGCCAAGGCTTCCCCTGCCATCTGCACTCTGCCTGCCACCCTCACCCACCCCCTTCGCCAAAAAATGTGGGGCAAGTCTCCCTACATTCCTAGGAGGGGCCTCATGGGGCCTAGAGCAGCACATGCTTATCCTCACCATGCCAACTCAGCCCATCATACACACAGGTTCACGCATACACGCATGTGTACACACAGACACACATGGGCTCACGTGCACAAATACACATGTGCCGATTGCTTTGCACACATGCACACACAGAAACAGTGCTCACATGCACACATACGTATATGTATATATGCACTGCACACATATGTATGCACACAGAGATATATGCAAACAAAGACACATAGGCACACATGTGTATGCACATACATATACACACTAAAGGCATATATTCTACACATGCATATATGCACTGCACACATACACATGCACACAAAGACAGAGACATATATGCACACACATGCATATAAAGACACACAGGCACACATGTGTGCACATATACATATACACACTAAAGGCACATGCACACATGTTCATAGATACATACACACATGCGTGCATGCATGCACATACACACATGCTCAAATGTCCACACAGATGCACACAGATACACATGCACACACACAGTCACATATGCACACAGAGACACACACAAGACACACACAGAGAAGTGCACACATGTTCTTGCACACACATGCACAGCCTTCTTCATCTTGCTGCCCACACCTTCCTGCCCGGGGCTTTGCAGTGAAAGGAAACAGAAAACCCCCAACATCTGGCGCGGATGGCATTTAGCTGATTGTGCAAACTGCACACTCACCCCGGAAGCGAGGGCTTCTTGACATTTATTCTTCAGATTAGAGTGGATTGAAATCAATCCCATGCTGAATTCATTCTGGAAAATTTCACAACTTCCAGACATCAGGGCGCCGCCCAGGGTGGGCGTCTGGGCTGGGCGCTCACTCGTCCCTCTCTTGGGCCCTGCTGTCCTGTTCCCCTGTGGGGTTTCCCTCCCCACAAGAACAGAGTAATCACCGGGTGTGGGAAATGGTTTTCTGCATGCAGAAAAGAAACAGGATCCCTTCTTCCCAACATACAAAACCAGCCCCAGATGGGTCAAGGCCTGTGTGAGAGTTTTTCTGAAAAACTTTGCCTAGAAAATGTAGGTAAACAATTTACGGCCTCGGAGCGGGAGGGATTTCTTAAATACACTCTAAGAAGCTCTACCTTTTAGAGTCTGATAAAATTTGAATATGTTTAAAAAAACTGTTAACCAATAATCACCTGAAAGAAAGTGAAAGAGAAGCTAAAAATGAGAAGATCTTCACTAAGGACGTCACTAACAGAGGATAAGCCTCAGGAATATGTACTGAATTTCTATAAATCAGGAAGAATCGGGAAAGGACCCCAGTAGGAAACTGGACAGCAGACCTGAAGGGGCATTTTCCCCAGGGAGAAACAGACACAGTGTTTGCAAACTTTGGAAACGCAGACCAAGAACACAGTGAAATGCCACTTACTCACGCCAGCCCCGGCCGGGGGCTCGGGCCTCCCAGCCTCGAGGGCCCTTCCCGGAAGTCTGGGCCTCAGGCAGACAGGGTCTGGGGACTCCCGTCCAGTGAGGGAAGGGGCTGCCCAGGCCACTCAGCAAGCTGCACGCGAGATCCAGAGAGACCCTGGGCCCTGCCTCCTCACGGGCCCCTTCTGTCCTCAGCTGCCTTCCCAGGAAACAGTCCAGCTGGAGCCGGCAGGTGGGTGAGTCAGGCCGTGGGCTGGGGCTGTGGGCACCTGCGCTCCCCACTGTGGGCAGGGGGAACGCGGAAGCGGTACTGTGACTCAGAGGTCCCTGGGACCTGTTCTCCAGGACACTGACCTCCCCGTGGCCCCAGCAGAAGGCCAGACAGGAAAGGGTGGGGGCTGTGGCTTCTAACTGTCCTGTGAGCCCACAGACATACACACACACACACACACACACACAGATAAACATACAGACAGACACAGACATGGAGACACAGAGTTGCACACAGACACACACACATAAACATACACACAGACACACTCACATTTACACAGAGATGCGCATGTGCAGACGCACTTGGGCACACACAGACACACACACCCGTGGGCAGAGGTGTGAGGTGAGGGCTGCAGGCTGGTGGCCAGCCTGGTCCTCCTCCTGAGGCTGTTAGTCCAAGGCCAGCACCTGCACCTGGCCACCTCCGACCCTGCAGGCTCACAGAGCAGTGGGAAGTGAGGGGTCCCCTGAAACGTGCAATGCGGGGACCCCCTGTGACTCCACGTAGAGCCAGAAGTGGGTGGGACATTGGCCTGAGAGGGTTTGCGGAATCGGGGACCGTGAGAGGCTGGAGCCCTGCAGGGAGGGGGCAAAGCCTGCAGGGGTGGGTGGCATGTGGGGTGGGCTTTCTCTTTAGGACAGCGGGAGTCCTCAGAGGGACTTTTTGGGATGGACATTCTGTGGGTGGCAGAGGGAGAACTGACTGGAGAGGGCGCCTGGAGGCCATGGCATCGTCCAGGACCCAGCAACCCACACGGAGATGGCCAGGCCCCCGAGGCCAAAGGACGCTTGTGATGGGGGAAGGACGGCCCCAGCCTTGTCCACATAGGAGCCCGAGGAGTCTGTGAATAGGGCACCTTGCTCGGCAAAAGGGACTTTGCAGATGTGGTTACATTAAGGTTTGGGGCTGGGGAGATGACGCTGGAGGAGTGCAGTGAGCCGAGGGCAGTGACAGCTGTCCTGGGAGAGATCTGACTGCAGAGCCACAGACTCTGCCTAATGATGCGGCTCCTGGAGGGACCCAGGGACACTGGCTGAGTCCCAGCAGCCTCTTGGAGCAAAAAGGGATCCTCCCCAGGACCCTTCAGGAGGACCAAGCCCTGCCAATACCTTGATGTTAGCCCCATGAGACGCATTTCGGGTCTCTCACCTCTGGAACCAGGGAGTAAGTGTGTGCTATTACAGCAGCAGAGGGGACCCATGCCAAGCTTTGGGCCGGGGGTAGGGCAGTGACAGCTGGAGTGAAGCTATGGGCTCCTCGCTGAGCCCGGCCAACACTGACAGTGCCCGTTCCCCCACCAGGGTCCTCAAGAGTGGCCTTGGGGGACAGAGGGCACATGTTCTCTTCTTCCAGGTGTCAGTGCCACCACAGCCATGACTGCCATGGCGTGCATGCAGCTGGGAGCTGGGTTTGCCGTCCAGTGGGGGCACGTGCTCCCTGAAGCCACCACGCCCTGGGCAGGCACTGCCCAGACAGCTACCTGCACCAAGCACTTTCCCTTCCACCATCGGTGGCTTGATGGTCCCAGGGCCAGTGGGTCACCTGCTGGTGGCTGAGAGCCCCCTCGTACCCCCAAAGCCCTCACAGTGGGGCCTGGCGGGTCACAGTTAATGGAGAAGAATCCCAGGCAGCGCCTGGTCTTGGGCACTGGAGGACAGAAAGGACCTGACCGGTTCTGCGGAGGAATCATCACTGTCAAGTGCAGAGCAGGTGGAGGACCTGTGCCAGGGCATGTCGGCTGCAGCACCTGCCGTGGTGCCGCTGCAGGAGGCAGCCTCCAGTAAGCATCTCCTGGTACCCTGTCCCAGGAAGGCTGCACTTCCCCCGGTTCCCACTCAGTCCTCTGCTCCAGACAAGCTCACTTAAGGCTCCTGCGGGAAATGGGTCAGGCCTGGGCCAGATTCCCACCGGCAACGACAGAGAGGAGGAAGCAAAGTCTCCAGCTCAAAGAAGGGACTTCAAAGGTGGAGCCCTGGGCACTGGTGACGTGGCATCTGGGGGCAACAAAGCCTTCATGGGCCCTGGACCTAGGACCTGAGCCACAGTCAGCCTTGCTCAGGGACGCTGCTCGGATTGAATGGAAAGTTCTTGATTGAACGGAAGACTCAGAGAGAAGCGAGTGCAGAGCAAATGCCTGGCCACCTGCCTGTTGCTCCGACAGCCGCATGGGGGCTGAGCGGCTGAGCTGGCTCTTGGCCATCTCCTAATGAGCACGGACTGCTCCCCACAGCAAAACACAAGTGCCTGATTAAGAGGGGCACTTGGGACAGGTAAAACTCTGCAGCCCACATGTGCCAATGCATTTCGTTTTTTGTATATTGGAGGGAAATAAACAATGATCGTGTTTGCTTCTTTTTACCCCCTAAGACGTCAAACACTGGCCAGTCTCCTGGGGTTTTCTGTAGAGAGTCTAATTACTGGGCCAGGCGGAGGTGCAGGAGCCCAGTGGGACCAGTGGCAGGCCTCTCTGCTGTCCTGTGGCTCTGCAGGCCCCTGGCTCGGGCGTGGGGGCTTTGAAGGACAGAGCTGGTCTCCATGGCACCTGCCCTGCTTGCTGGAAGAAGCAGGGGAGAGCACAGTCCCTGGGCGAGTTGAGTCTGGGCTCAGGCCTGGGGAGAGGGCCCAATCCGGAGCGCAGCAGGCACATGGCCTCCACTTTCCCTGGGGCCCACAGCTCCATGTTTCGGGGTCAGAGCCGCGAGGCCCAGATCTAAGGAGATGACAGCAGGCGTCCAATCCGAGGGCTGCAGCATCGAGGAGGAACCCAGGCCCCAACCAGGTACCACAGCCTTGCGGGGCCCCCAGAGAAGCTACAGAGGGTGGCCTGAGCTCAGGGAGCGGAGACCCTTCCCTTCCCACCCTGTCCCCCTGTGCACAGAGTCATGGCATAGGAGGGGCCCTGCTCAGACCTCATGCGGACCCTATCCCACCCTTCCGATTCCGAGACAGGGCCCTCTGCGAGATCAGCTCCCCAGGGTGGGCAGCGAGTGATTCTCCATTCCAAGCCTGTTCCGCCTGTGCTCAGCGGGGACCGATCTGTCCTATGTTGTGAGGAGAGGCTGAGGCTACAGTGGTCCCCCTTCCCTGCGGTTACACTTTCCTGTGGTCAACTGTGGCTGAAATATCGCATACAGTAAGATATTTTGAGAGAGACAGAGCACATTCACATAACTTTTATGACAGTGTTTTGTTATAATTGTTCTATTTTATTATTAGTTATTGTTAATCTCTTACTGTGCCTGATTTACAAATTAAACGTTATCATAGGTATGTATGTATGTGTAGGAAAAACCATAGTCTTTGTAGGACTTGGTGCCCTCCGTGGTTTGGGGCATCCACTGGGGGGCTTGGAGCGTGTCCCCTGAGAGTGACGGGGGTTCTGCGCATGTCGAGTAGAGCACTAACCCTAACCCTGACCCTGACCCTGGCTCCTGAACAGGGAGGAGCTCTTATCAGCAAAGGGCATCTGCAGCCGTGGCACGAGCAGGACTTCAGAAGACCCAGGGTTGGGGACTCTACCGACGAACCTGGGGGCTTTTCTTGACGTGCTCCTGAGCCCACATGAATTTGGGGTTTCGTGTAAATACATCAGTCGAGTGAACTCGTGATGCACTAGTGAGCGCAGGAGCCGGCCTGTCTCTGTGGGAAACCAAGGGCTCTGCTCACCAACTCCACCCCACCGGGCTTTGCGCTTGGAGGGGGCACTTGTCTTTCTGATCTCCTGGGCCGTAACAAACCCCCCTGTCTTCCCATCCATGCACGCCAGGGGGAGACCTTCTCTGTTCCAGCCCCTCCGATCTAACTACCCTGGCTGTGGGACCGGGGAAGGGTTCTGAGAGAGGGTCCCGCTTTCCTGTCCCTCCTGGGAAGCAGCTTCCCCTCAGGGCCTTCTGGGGGGGTGCCCGGGGCTCTGCATCCTGCCCACGGCGCCACAGGTGCCTGCCTCGCTCTCAAGGAGGGGAGGGACTTGGACAGAGGCTGGAAGAAGAAAGGAGACCCTCCTCGGCCAGGTGCTGGGAGCCCTGCCTCCACTTCGTTTTTGATGGGCAGGTGAGGCCCTTGACCTGGTAACAAGCCCACAAGGTGGGGGATGTGGTTCTCTCTGTTGCTCGCTGCAGAGAAAGCCAGTTACCAAGACAAGGAGGATTGTAGAGGAAGAAAAGGTTTATTGGAGAGGAATGACTGCATCACCTTGAACTTTCACAAAGATTCCAAGGGTTGGTGATAATGTTGCCCCTGGACAGGCCAGTGCGAGAGGGTAGCAGCGTCTCGATGCCCCCTGGGTGAAAGTGGCTCCCTCCCAGGGACGCCTGGCCTGGCCCGAGGCTGAGTCCAGCTCCACGTGAACAGGAGCCACCGGCCGGCAGCTGTGCTGCGAGGGAGGCCCCAGAGCAGCAGGGGCAGAGCCCCGACCTTCACCCTGGCCGTGCCGAAGCAAGCAGGTGGGTTTGGGGGCCACGCCCAGGCGCTGGGGCTCTGAAGCATCTTGGAAATACAGCTGTGCCGTTGTTGCCTGCCGAGAGCCTCACGAATGCAGGGGCAGGTGGGGAGGGGCCTTCCTGCCAGAGGCTCCCCCTACTCTGGCCTGGCTGCGGCTTGTTCTCTCTGGTTTCGCCAGGGAGGACGGTCTGGGCCCCTGCCACAGTGTGGGGTGTGCCCCCAAAACTCTTATCCTGAAACCGGATCTTTTCCTGCAAGCCACTCGCTAAGACTTCTGATGCACAGGCTCCGTGTTTACCGTGAACCCCAGCGCCTAGCACAGCTTCTGCGTGTAGCGGAGGCTCAGTGACTCGCACTGAGTGATTGAATGAATATAATACATGTATGAGAAGGAAGGAACGGAGGTGCTTTCTCCCCCACCACCCGCATCCCCCCAAAACCCTGAACTTAGGAGAATACAGGGTTGGAAAATTAACATTTCTCCATTTTCTGAGCCTTAGGCAGAGGGAGAAGTCGCAGGTCACAATGCCAGCAGAACTTGCAATCTAGGACAGCTAACTGGCCCCTGATGTCCAGTGAGGACCAGCAGTGCCGCTGTCGGGGGCAGCAGGAGCTGTTTCTGAGGAACTAGACAGCTCTCTGCAGGCAGCACTCACAGCTGAAAATCAGCTCTAATTTGCTCCATGTTACGGAACTTTTTTATAAGCGTTAAAAAAGAAAAGTACCTAGCTCAGTAAAAATGAACTCCGTTACGGATCTCAGCAGCCACAGTTGCAAGCGTAGAGGGTGTCGCAGCCCCAGTGAGGGGCGGCCTGTGCGGCCTCTCCCGGTGAGCATAAAATCGGGAGTGCCCTGGCCCGGCCGGGGGTCTGGCCTGGACCCCACTGGGTTTCCAGCAGGCTACACCTGGGGCTGCACGCAGAGCGGCCCACAGGACACTCGGGGGTGACGGGAAGTGACAGCTGGTGCAAGAGCAGGAACACTGCCCCACACAGAGGTGCCACCCTGGCGGCTGTGCTGCCACTGCCCTGCTCTCTCTTTCACAGGGCATAGTTGGCCCTGGGCAGCGTCCAGCCCCAGGACTGGTGACCGGGACACAGAATACTGTGGAAAAACAAGTTAATGAGCTCTGTCTGGGCAGAGCTGTGGCCTTCCTGGAAGCCAGGCCCGGGCAGTGCCAGGACACCCCAGGTGACCCCGGCTGCCCACCTCAGGCCTCCCCCGCAGGGAGGACCTGTGTGAGCCAGTGAGCCGGGCACAGGCTGTGCCAGTGCGTGCTGGGGACAGAGCCAGACCATGCATGAGCACGTGTGCCCGTGGCTGTGAGGGTGAGTGTGAGAGTGTGTGTGTGTGTGAGTGGGCAGTGTTTTTCTGTGTGGATACGAATGATTGTGTGTGAGTGTGCATGTGTATGCGTGCACGTGTGTGTGTGCTGCAAGCCTGTGCTGCAGGAGCCTGTAGGGTCGGCCTTGGGTTTCTGCTTGCGGGCTGGCCGTGTGCCTCTGACCACACGCACTCACGTCCAGTTCCTCCTCCACGCTGTGGCCTCCACTGCCCAGGCCCCAAGGAGAAGGGAACAGGGGCAAGGGTGGCAGCCACATGCAGAGCATGACAGGGCAGGCACTGAGGCCATAAGGTCACACGCAGGACAGCGGTCGCCCAGCAAAGGTTTGCCTCCTCAGGGCCACTTCCTAGTCAGACCTCGGGGGGCTGTGATGACAGCCTGTGCTCCCTGTCACTCCTCCCCATCCACAGCCGTCCCTCCCGACAGCACCTGGCGCTGGAGAGCTGTCCTAAGCTGCACACACACTCGGAGTGTCCCCTCCACCCCTGGCTCCCCACATCTGCCCCGTCTGAGCCCTGGCTGCCCTTTTGGGCCACGTCTCCTTGGCCACAGTTCCCCTGCCCGTCCTGTCGGGCTTTGCTACTTCCTCCTGCAAAATTAAGCCCAAAACGATTTCAGTTACTCCCAACCCTGAGACAAGTTTTAAAATAGCAATAGGATTAACATCCCACTTCCCATTGAGGGCTGTAAGGGACTGGCAGTTCCGAATGCATTTTCCACTTGCAAACTTGCTAACACAAATCCCACGGGGACAAGGAAACTGCTGACCTACTTCGGCGTGCAAATATTTCCTCTGATGGCTTTGCTTCTCTTTGCAGGAGCCCACACGAAGCTCTGCACAGACGCCTGCCTGTGTGTGCCTGCCCCTCCTGCTGAAATTGAACGGGTAAATCTTCTCTGGTGCTTTTATTGACCAAGGCCAAAATTGCAAGTATAAATTATCATGGAGAGAAGCGAGATGCTCTCGTGGGGGCTAGGTGGGGAGGGCCTCCTCCTCGATAATGCATCCAACTGGGGAGAGGGACTGATCAGAGGGAAGCTGGGCTCTTGGAAGGTTCTGGCATCCCACAGAAATCTCCTTCCAGCTCTGCCTGCCTCGTGCCTGCTCCTGCCTCAGTGTCAGACCTGCACCCACTATGCTGATCAGCAGATGCTGGTTCCATCTAAGGCTGTAGGTGCCCTGGCCCATGCCTCCTGTCTCCGGGGAGACCCCTGCCTAGCACAGACCTTTGGTGTTGGAGCCCCAGATATAGGTCTCAAACAAGAAAGAAAAGGACATAGGATCCCATCCTTTCTGAACCTGTCTGGTGGAGCTGCCACGAGATCCTATGACATTTTGGTGGGAGCCGATAGGGGCAGTTTGCCCACTGCTGTGGCACATGGACAAGGCAGGGTCCATGAGGCCCTGGGGCCGACTCGGGGAAGGTGCAGTTTTGGTGGCCAGGAAGGCCTCCCAGGCAGCTGGAGGACATGTAGACCGTCTTCCATGATAAACGTGGCTGGGGGACCCCAGGGCTGGGTGCAGGCCTGGGGTGGGGGTGAATTCCAATTTTAAGCAAACTGATGAATGCATTCTTTAAAACAGCTATTTTTTTATGGGCATTTGTTTCCACAAATTATAGAGTTCAGCCTCAAAATTCATTTCAGTGAGACAGAGCCTGCTGCAGGGGGTTGTAGACCTCTGAACAGTTGCATTCAGAACTGCGGTACTTAAAAATGGTTTTATCCATACTTGTCCCTTCCTGGATAAAAATAGCTTCTCAACATCGTGTAGTCAACCCATATAAATGTACAGGAAACTTACTTGTGGACAGAGGACAGAGGAGAATTTGCATGTGCTCAGAGCCCTGGAGGGCATGGTCTTGTCCACTTTCTGAGCAGGCTCTAGGCTGGGGTGGGGACCCTTTTCATGTTGGAAGCTGCATTAATTTAGCTGTAATCAAATAAGGCCACATTCAAGAAACTTCAGTTAGATATACTTAAAAATGTACATTGTTTTGTAAAAATCTAACAATTTCAAAAAATGAAAACTATTTGTTAAAGTCAACTAATCTTTTAATGACTGTTTGTCTGCCTTTTGTTGGAAAGCATTTGAATATTTGGTTGCAGGATGGAGGTCTGAAGTTTCAGTTGATCCTCTAGATGGGTATCAGTCATTTGTGACCTCAAGGGCATCTTGATTTGGGTTAGGTAAGAGAATGCAGTTTTTTTCGGGCATGTTGCCGAAGTTGTGGGTATTCTACTGCATTTTTCCATATTTCAACTGAATCTTTCTTAGCATCAAATGATGACTTTAAAATATCATCTACTGAGAACTCGATCAATTCCATCTGTAGTTCTTTGGGTGCCTTGGTGATATCAACTAGGTGAGGCTGAAATGCTCATTTGAGTGTGATGTCATGATTCTCAAAGTCAGTGAACCTTTCACTGTGTTCTCCAATTAATAGGTCTATAACAGCTGCATATTATTCAAATGATTCGCATATATCATCCTGCTCATCAATGACCTTTGCTAACTGGGGAAAATGTTCATCTGAAATTTCCTTTTGAAGAAGTGTTTTGAGAAAAGATAACTTTTTTTGAAATGCTTGAATTTTTTTTGCCACATATCATATATAGAATTAGTTTAACTCACAAAGGAATATTCTAGTCGTTTAGATTTTACAAGATATCACACAGAAATGCTGCATTCCTGTAGAAATCTTCTTTCAATAATTCACATTGCTGATTCTGTTCTTCATAAAATTTAACTATCTGTTCTCTCCGAGATAAAATTTTGGCCAATACCTGTTCTGTAAAGTTTGCATTCAGTCAAAAGGCCGCACTCAAGACCTAGAAGGCCACAGATCCCACCCCTGCTCCAGGGGAGTCACACTGCAGATGTGTGCAGTTTGTTCAGAAGAGGACTTGTGCTCACATCTGGAGTGTCATTAGGAACTGTCTCTGCAACACAGGCCGCACACTAGTGGCTGTAACAGATGCAAAGACATAACTGATAAAACAAATTTAGTAATTCCTGCTACCCAAACAGTCCTTGGCGGAAGAGTTAATGTGCATGAAGACAAGTTCTAGACCCTCGGAAGTCTTGGGAGGGAGTTTTCACTGTCGGTGACGCTCAGACACTGCCACAACTTTGCTTCATGATGGGGCTGCCATGCAGACTCCCCCACAGCCTGCTGAGGGACACTCAGGCCACTGGGTTGGGGGCGTCCCCCAGAGCTGGAAGCCGGTCACACGTGTGTTTGTGTGAGCACAGCCACTCTAGCCCGTCATCCTCGGTCCAGATGTGCGTCCGGTCGTCCCACCTACTGGTCATCGCCTCTGGGGTAAATGATATCGAAGTCCTGCCTCCTTCGCGCTGGACTGAGAGCATCCTGCCCCCTCCCACAGCTACTGGAAGAAATGACCACAGCTTAGTAGCTCAAAACGACACAGATTTATTCTCTTACCCTGCTGGAGGCCAGAAGTCTGAGATGAGTTTTTCTGGGCTGACATCCCGGAATCTGCAGGGCTGGTCCCTCTGGAGGCCCCGGGAGAGCCTCCACCCTGGGCTTCCTCCAGCATCCAGAGGCCGCCCAGGGCCTCCTTGTCCTCCAAATCCTGCTGTGTGGCACCTTCTGCCTCTGCTCTGTTGTCATATCACCTTCTCTTTGGGCCTGTGGCCCCCACTATAAGGACCCACACAAACAATCCAGAATGATCTCCTCATCTCAAGATACCTATCTTAACCACATCTCCAAAATGCCTCTTGCATGTAAGGCAATAGCTCACGGGTTCTTGGGATTAGGATGTGGACCCTTTGGGGGTCCTGGTTAGAGTGACCACACCCACATCTGGTGGGAACCCACTGTCAGTGTGTTTCTTCCTCCTTGGACACAGGTGACAGCCCAAGCCAAATGTGGCAGATCCTGGATCAGAGCACCTCTCTCCCTTTGCCCCTAAAGAAACTGGCTTGGGATCAAAGCCCTGTGTGACCAGGAGCCAGAAGGGCAGCAGCCACTGGAGAAGACCCTCAGGGCTGAGATGGGGGCAGTCGGGCCTAGCTGGGCTCGGAGCAGACCTGCTGGTCACCCTCTCGCAGAGGGAGGAGAGGGCCTTGAGGTTAAACCTTGATCTGTTAAGGGCCAGCGGAGGGGCTTGTGCCTCGGGGCAGTTGGCATGCACCGCTCTCGTGTGGCTAGTCCGGGAGGGAGCAGAGGCTCTACCTCGGCCTGTCCCTGGGCTGGTGCCCTTCCCTCCTCCCCTCCCCTCTCAGTGAGCCCGGGCTGGAGCAGCTGCTGCCTCCAGGGAACTGCTGTGAGATGCTGCTTTGAGGTTTTCCTGCTGGGCTCCAGGAAGGCGCCGCCCAGCAGGGGCTTCATGACTGCACTGTGTCCTGGGAGCCTGCAGCTGGCCAGGGGCTGCCCAGGAGAAGCCACCATAGGTTCCCCCAACCCCAGAGCCACCGAGGGGCTTCCTCAATTGAGCTGAGGCAAGGCCTTCTCTGTGCATTGGGAGGCCAGGATCCCAGCTTCCCACAGCTACAAAACTCCCAGCTCAGCCCACTCAGGCTCAGTTCTGCTCCCTGAGACCCATGAGGAGAGCAACACAGCTCCTAGGATGAAAACGCCCGCTGTCCCCCTGCTGCAATCCGCACCCACAGGCCGAGGGTGCACAGAGACAAAGCACCAGGACACAGGCTCATCAGGGCAGGACTTGGTGGGACAGACACGGTTAGACAGAGGCTATAAACTCAAGAGGCCAGAGGGGCCATGATCAAGGACAAAACAGAGACAGGGGCCCTGGGAGGGGAGCACATTCATTCGCTCTCCCTCGCACCTGGCCAGGAGTGTCCTGGGCTTCCCCGAGTCCAGCTCGTCTAGGCATGGTAGGTGCTTAACAATCTCTGTTGGCAGACCCAAAGCCAGCAGGGGCCAGATCTGGACCTTTCTCAGAAGCTCTGGATGCTTGTGATTGTTGCCATTAAGGCCGGAAATGCTCAAAACCCTGCAAGGGTCTGAGCTCTTACCTTGGCAACTTCTGACATACCTCCCTCTCCTTCATTTCTGCCCAGGAAAAGAGTCAGTGACAATTCAGGCAGTGGCAGGGGCAGTTAGAGGGACAGATGAGCCGGGCCCTGCTGATTCGCAGGGTCGGTTCCTCACCCGGGCTCGGCCCCAGCTCCTGAGAAGGGCCTTCTAATGAGTGTATCTGGCCAAGGCCCAGTCACTGCAGGCCAGCTCTTCCCTGTTGCCAAGAAATTCCCCATGGTCCTGCTCACTGCCCCTCCTGCCAGGCCCCATGGAGGCTTGGAGCCAGTGTGCATATTTAAAACGTCCAGCCCACAGCCTCCAACTTTGGAAAGAGCTTACTTAGCACTCCTTCACTGGGCTGCTGGGACTTTGAAGTTTCCCCATTAAACACAACGGCCGTGATAGAGCTCTTCCCTGGGCTGACTTGGCCAGTCATTGGGCAGGACAGGCCGTCAGCACCGAGGGCAGACAGCCCGGAGATAAAGGGTGCGGCATCATTTATGCAGAAGCAGAAAGAGATATCACCCTTGCAGGTGGCTCCTGGCGCTTACCTTGCTGAATCTCATGTCAGCAACCGTGGCCAACACTTCTGAACGGCAAGACCTAAGGAGAGTCTTTTGATTCTTCATGAAAAGAGTTGTCATCGAAAAATGTAATGGGAAAGTAGTTTTAAACTGCCCCTATCAAGCAGGAGTCTCTGGGGCTTGGCTGAGCTTGGGCTTCTCCTTCTGATCCCTCTGTGTTGTCAGTAGGCTGTGGAGAGCCAGAGTGCGAAAGCTCCCGGACAGAGCAGGAGGGGGAGGGCGAGGGGAGGAGAAAGAGAAGGAAGAGAAGGGGGACAGGGAGGAAAAGAAGGAAGAAGAAGAGGGGGAAGAGGAAGAAGGGGTGGGGAAGGGGAGGGGGAGGAGAGGGAAATGGAGAAGGAGGAGGAGGGGGAGGGGAGAAGTAAGAGGAAGAGGAGGAGGAAGAGGGGAGGGGAGGGGAGGCGGCAGCACTGGATCCAGGCCCTTGGCTGTGAGCCTCCATCTGGACCTCAGTCTCCTGTCTGTGGGGCGGGAGGGACCCAAGGACCGTGCAGCTTCCTCTCTCGATGGGCACTACTGGGCTATAGAAATACAATGGATTCTGAGAATTTCTCAGCTGTGGTCCTAGGTGACGGCAGCACCCCACGCTCCTACCGGTGATGCACGATGCACGATGCCTGAGCATTCCAGACGCACCCCACGGTCCCCCACCTTGTGTTTTCATCCTTTTCAATCTTAGCCGTTCCGGTGAGCAGTGAGCGTGGAGGGCTTCCCACTGAGGTTTTCAATCGCATTTCCTGAGAACTAAGAAGTTGAGCACTTTTTCTCAGACGTATCAGCTATTTGTGCATCTCCCAAAGCTTTTGCTCAAGTCTTTTGACCATTTTTTAGAATTAGGTTGTCTCTTTACTGTCGGGTGTCCAGAGTTGTGGATGTATTCTTAATACTAGTCTTCCATCAGGTCCAGCGGCTGTGTATATGTTCACCCCATCTATGCCTTGACTTCTCATTTTCCTGAGGGTGATTTTGGATGAGAAATTTTTAACTTTGATAAAGTCCAATTTATCAATCTCCCTCCCTCCTTGTGGCTGTTTTTTAAAAGTAAAGTTTTTATTTTAGTACAGTTCCAGGCTTACAGAATTATCATAAAGATAGCTCAGAGAGTTTCCATATACTTCATGCCCAGTCTCCCTATTATTAATATCTTATATTAATATGGCATGTTTGTCAGAATTAAGAAACCAACATGACATGTAACCATTAACTAAAGCCCACAGTTTGTTCAGATTCCTCCAGTTTGTACCTGGTGGCCTTTTCCTGTCCTGGGATCCCATCCGGGACATTTAGGCATCGTGCCTCTTCAGGCTCCTCTTGGCTGTGACAGTTTCTCTGACTTTCCTTGTTTTTTATGATTTTGACATGGTTGAGGAGCTGTGCTTAGGTATTTTGGAGAACGTCCCCGTTGGGATTTGTGTAACGTGTTTCTCATTATGAGACTGGGGCTGTAAGCTTTTGGGAGGGGGACCACACAGGCCAGACGTCTCTGGTCACACCATGCAGGGGCTGCTGGGACGTGGTCACGTGGCCAAGGTGCACTTACTTGTCAGGTCTGTCCCTGCAAAGTCACTCTATCTCCCCTTTGCACATTACCCTCCAGTTTATCCATCTTCTATTTCATGGTTTGTGTTTTCTCGGTGAAATCTTTGCCAAGCCGCTCAGCTGTGAGGTTGGGAGGAGAAGGGGCCGGGATTCTTTTAGTTTTCTGTCCATGTGGATGCCCAGTCTTTCCGGCACCATCTCCCCTGCTCATTGTCTTGGCCCCTTGCCGAAATCACCCAGTGATGACTGTCAGCCCATTTCTGGGCCCTCGCACTATTCCCGTGTTCTGTTTGTGACTGTCTTGTTGATGCAAACCTCCGTAAACACGCACCGTGGCCTGAAGGGTGCAGCTCTCGGCTCCCACAGCAGCGGCAGGGGAAGGAGGAGCTCCGGGCTCCAGAAGGCCAGGAGAGAGCCTGAGACTGGCCGGCTGCAGGGACACAGTGGAGGTGAAGGGCCCATCCCACAAGTTGTGGTGTCCCGTCGTCCGTCAGTCCTGGGAGGCCGTCCAGGCAGGCCGGTGGAGACACTGTCGAAACCTCATCATGGGGTTGTTGAGAGGCTTAAGGGAGATTTCCGGGTGAAATGGTGAGAACTGTGCCCCTGGCAGGCATTCAGTAAGTATAGCACCATCTCTTCGTGGATGGACACACAAGAACGAGCGGGGGGGGGGGGGGGGGGGAGTGCCGTTGTCACCCCCATGGCTGCCGACCGCTGGGATGGCAGACACAGTCCAAATCTTAACTAAAAGATATGTTAGTTTGATGCCCACCCTTAAATCTCCTTGTTGCTATCATGTAATTTACTTATTGGAAGTGTGCAGGTTGGGCCTTGGAACGTGTCCCTTTGCTCTGTTCTTTGTTGCTCTTGATTTTTAAAATCATGTATCATGATCAGTTTGCACACCTGGAATCTGCTTTGATACAAACGAATTAAAGCATAACCTTGGCTGTAGCCCTGCGGGGCCTGGGGAGTATCTCTGTGCGAGATGGTGCAGGGAAAAGCACAGGAGCGAACTGACTCAGCAGACCCGCGCCCAGGGCCCAGCAGCTGCCTTTGGCCACAGCGGGGAGCATGTGACCCCGTCTCTGCCAGGGATGGACAGCAGGGACCAGACCAACTCTCAGCGAGGAGGAATACGATGAAGGGGCCCCACCCCGCTGGGCACCGGGAGCTCCAAGTGGAACATCTGCACCTGGGTTTTCCGGAAAGCACGGCCCAGGTGAAGTGGAGCTGCTCATATACCAGGTAGGACACTCGAGCTCAGAGCAGTGAGGGACAAAGGAAGGACCAAGGAAGGTCAAAGCATGGAGCCACTGTGACTTCCGAATGAGCCAGGCGAGGCAGGGAGGCACCGTGCCCCCTTGGGCGTGAGATCTCACAGGGAAGTGGCGAGAAGAGGCCATCACGGCACAGACCACCGGCAGAGCTCCTTCTCCTCCCTGCCCACCCTCCAGAGCTGACTTCCCACCCTCGGCGGCGTCCCAGGAGCGAGGCCCCACGCCGGAGGTGGGATGACTCCTCCAGCGGAACGCAGGAGGCGGGAGCAGCGAGACGAAGGAGCGAAGGAGCGGCGGGGAGGGAGAAGTGCGCATGTCCACGTTCTCACAAAAATGGAAGACAGCAGCCCCGGCCCCTGGGTGTCCGAGTTGAAGAAGGAATTAGAAACAGGTACAGTGTGATGGCTGCTCGCGGCATTGTAGATATTTCTGTGTAAAGTGCAGCTCACTCTACTGCTCTAGGGAGTTATCTCAGTGAAGGTCATTTTTCTACTCTCTTCATAGAAATATTGTAAAATAGGAATATAGGAACAAGAAGAAGGAGAGGGAGTTGAAGGATGGGGACAAAGGCGCACAACAGCAGTGTGGTTGACACTTCAGTGTGCTCTCTGGACCACACACTGAACTATCTGCTTCTCCCACCCGCTCTCCAGGTGCAGTTATCCGTCCGTCTGGCCCGTGGAGACACTCCCCACAGGTCGGCTGCCTGCTCACGCTGCACAGGCAGGAGGAGCCAGGATGTCAGTGCGGCCCGTGGGACTCCAGCCCCGCACATCCCCACGGGTCTGCAAAACAGCGCCGGTTTTCCGATCACCCTGAAGGTACCTTTCTGATAATCTCTCTGACTTTCCTTCTCTCCAGCCGCTATGCACATATTTATACTTCATTGATCATGCTATAGATAAACCTTTGCATTTTAAGCTAATATAAGTATCTTCCCACGCTATTGCAAGCTTTTCCTAGACACCACTCTCAATCAAGGCATAATATGCACCTCAGCGACGCACCTTATTCCCCTACTGCTGGAGATGTAGGCAAAGGACATAAAGTTGTGTGACACGTGAGGGTTCACCAGAGTTGAAGGGCATGGGGTGTAGAGACAGACACTCCAGGGAAAGGAATGTCTCCTGGGCTATGAGAACATGACTTTGCACGTGAACATGACTTTGCACGTGAATACCCAGTGTGGCCGGAGAGGAAACAGCCTGATCCCTGCTGCTCATGCTGCTGCTGTCAGACTCACCTTTGACAAAAGGATGAGGATGCAAAGGGGGAAATGGTCTTTTCTTCTACTCTCCTAGGATTAGTGACTGGGGGCCCTGTAAGCTAAATTGACGACAGAGCAACAGGGGAAAAAACATTTAATTATGTACCTAGGCCCAGGAGTTCACAAAGAAATGCGGCTCATGGAGGTGGCTAGAATTTAGGGCTTGTAAACACCACCCTGAAGGGCGAGGAAGCATGCAGAAGAGGCTAGCAAGGGAAAGGAAGTTCGAACTTCTGGGGGGCAAGTTATGCAAAGGTGACTAGGAAACGTGTGGTAATAAGGGTGGTCTAGTCAGGTTTATTGTGTAGATAGAGTCATCACAGGTGCTAAAGTTTGGATATTTGTCCCCCTCCAATCTCATGCTGAAATCTGATCCTTAATGTTGGAGACCGGGTGGGAGGTGTTCCAGGTCATGCGCGTAGATCCCTCTTAAATGGCTGGTGCCAGTCTTGTGGGAGTGAGTGAGTCCTCCCTCTCAGTTCCTGCAAGGACTATTTGTTGCAAAGAGCCTGGCACCTCCTTCCTCTCTCTACCTTCCTCTCCCCACGAGATGCCTGCTCCCTTTCGCCCCTGCCATGAGTGGAGGCCTCCTGGGACCCTCACCAGAAGCAGATACTGGTGCTGTGGTTCTTGTACTGTCTGCAGGACCATGAGCCAAATAAAACTCTTTCCTTTATAAATGACCCAGCTTCAGGTATTCCTTTATAGGAACACAAAGGAACTGAGACATCAGATGATCAAAGTTGTCTCTGGAGTCACTCACCTCTTTCTAGTAGGGGAGAGGACACCTCTACAAATGGAAATTTCCTTTATAAATGTAAATTTCCCTTTATGCTCTGGTTTTAGAACTTTTCCTATGTCTGCTGTTCCTCAATTGCCTTTGGCTCAAAATAATTCTTATGCCAAAAATAGTATATTTTGGGGTGGCATATTCTGGTCCCACTCAAGGGTCCCCTTTCAGCAGGGTGACCTGTGTATCACCAGGCAGTGCACCCACTAAGGCCTAAGCAGGCTTCCGAGAGCTGGCACTTGTGTTGGGAATGGGAACAGAGACCCTGCTCCTAGCTTTGTGTGAATGTGTGGATTCCTTGGGTGGCTGGACACACGCTCTAGAGCAGCAGCACAGTCGCAGAACCTGTGGTTAAATGTTTCAGATTGAGAGCACATGCTTCTTTCTAGTTCCTGCCAGGATCCCACTGCAGTGGCAGTAGAGGGGTAAGAAGCCCAGGCCTGAAGTAGCGGAGAGAAAAGGAAAGGCTCTGATCGGAGCTGAGACACCACTAAACTTCTGGAAGCTGTGAAACCGGTGCACGAAGGACATCTGATTTAGCCCACCAAAGGAGGCAGACCCTGCAGGGAGCCAGGCCAGAGACAGGCTGGGAGTGGAGGTACAAGTTGGCTCCAAGGACAGCAGTGCGGAGAGATGGAACATAAAGATTGATCAAGGAGTGATCGGAAAGTTAGGTTCCCTCTTCCACCCAATAGCAACAGGCAGCTGCATGCTCTTCTCCCACCTTGGCAGAAGACAGATACTTACTATCCAGGAGTAGGTGGAGTCAAAGACAGTCTGGGCCCAGAGTCCCCAGGCACAGCTGGGGACAGCCAGGATGTGCCTGACTCATAACCACCAGAATAAGGGAAGCCTGTTGGCTGGAGGTGAGGCCCAAGGACCATGGGAGGCTGGGCCCTGAGCAGGGGTTCAGAGATTGAAAATCAAATGGCTCAGACTTAAAGCTGTTGGAATTTTAAAGTTTTGAAGTCTTGAGAAGAATGTGACTATGTGACCTGAGTCACGTAGCATGCAGCTGCAACTTCTGCTTCTCCAATTGTAGATTTAATATCTTCCTCATTCTTGCCCTGTAAATGATTAGGAAAAACTGAATAGTGCCAGAGATAAGACTCCTCGAGACCATTAACACTCCTGACGGAATGTTAAAGCAATCTTTCTTGGAATGTAGCAAGTTGTAACCAATCAAATCGCTGGAACATATGTGGTGACCTTGCATGGAAAATGTCACAACCCTGTTAAACTTCTCTGATTCTGTCTTTGTAAGTGAAACCTTAACTTCCCCACTTTGGAATGCTGCCTCGTTTTTTTGGAGTCTGTGTTTTCTGAGAGGTCATCCTTAAACTTTACACACTAACAAACTGTATACTTAATCATACTTTCTGAATCTCATCATTTAAGGTTGACAGCCTCTTGGAAAACTGACCAGACATACATGCAGGCATTGGCATTTGTAGATCTCCGACAAAAGTGCCCCGTCACATTATAGCGAGACCCAGAACTTGACACAGGTCAACTCCTTGCATAGATAGAGGTTTGATTTGCATTTTAATGTCCCACATAAAAATATTGTTACCTAAACACTATCAGTTTATGAGGTATGGAGAACAAGGGAAAACTTCCCCTTTACTCTCTAAATTTTGCAGAAAAATCAACTAATAAAGAAGAAATTAGTAGGAAAATGGCATACAGGTTTACTAATGTTGTTGACCTAAATGAAAAAATGGAGGCAAAATTAGTACAAATATTTGGGCTGAAGTTGAGCACTGCAACCGAGAAGCGTAGATTCAAGTTAACCCAAATATATGCTCTAATTATCAGCAGGTCTAAGTGGATTTTTAAAGGAAAAAAGAAGAGGCAGTTCGTTTACCAAGAATTTACACTAAATAATATTAGCTATTGATTGGCTCTACATTGTCTTTTGGATCACAAATTCTGGGAACATGAAGGCAAGGGGGAGGCAGCTAGGGAGAAATAAAATTCCTTTAACAATTGCGCCTGGGTACAGGTGTCCACGACTGAAGTCTCATACCCACATCTGTCTGGGCCTGATAATTTTGCATATCTCACCTAGCTCAGATTGCTGTAAGATATTGTTATTTTTTCAATGTGCATGGCAAAGGGAGAAGACAGAGAATGATTACCGCAGCCCCCCAAATAGGGTACAGAGGTTTATATTCCATCTTGAGGTTACAGAAAGAATAGGAGCTGGGATCCTGGCAAAACAGGTTCTAGGAGGAGGAGAGGAGGCTTGGCTAGCAAAAGTGGTCTTATGATGTAGATGAAACCTGTTATAAGAAAAACTTAAAACAAATTAAATTTAATAGTTTAATTGAGCAAAGAATGATTTGTGAATCAGCACCAGACTAGACTCTGAGGGACTCTGGGACTGACACATGGCCGGATAGTATTTAGGGACAGAAAATGCAAGCACGGTACAGAGACAGCTGGATTGGTCACAGCTTGGTGTTTGTCTTATTTGAACAGTTTGAACAGCTGGCCACCTGTGACTCTCTAAAACTGTGTGATTGGTCCAAGAGTAGGTTACAGATCCAGTTAGGTTATAGCTTACTACATACAGAGAAACCTTTAGGCCAAACTTAAAATACATAAGGAAGCAGCTTTAATTAATGTAAAGATTTCCCCCTTTTGGTCAACCTCTCAATTTTGAGAGCCACATGAAGAGTCTACTCATTTTAACCAAGGAGCCTGTTCATTAGTCCCCTGCCACTGAATCGCTATAATACCCAGTGGGTTCATCCATGCGCAAGAAGTGTCAGCAACTGCACAAATTCTTTCCTGTTCAGCCAGTAACATGGAACGATTTTATTATGTGGCACTTTAGCTAGAGAATTTAAAGAAGTCTGTTGTGCAACCGTAGCCTTTACGGTAGAATCCGCTGTAGAGCCCATTATGAGGAATACAATTCTAACCATTGCCCCATTTACTCAAACCATAGACAAAGAGACCTAACAAATGATGTCCATCCGGAGGGTGAAGGCCTCCTGACAATGTCGTCTTTAACATATGATGTAGGTTAAGAGGATTGGACCAACGTTCTGTTTCTGACTGATTATGGAGCAATAAAAGTACCTTTAAAATGGTACCCCAGTCCCCACTGGCCTTTCATCTTCCATCTATAAGGGCATAAGGTTGATAAATTGGCCACAAAATCTCCACAAATAAAAATATACCTGTGGTTACACACAAGACGCCTCTTCCAATTCTATTGTTCACAGAGGCATAAGCAAGGAAAAATAACATAAAGAGAGGTAAGGGACTCATGATGGTAGAGAAGTCTTGATCTGTGATCTTGGAAAAGCTGTCCAAGTCTAGGATGCTGTCTGCTCCTGGGAAGACAATTCCCTGGTTAGCTTTACCTTAAGATCTCCAGCGGGTGCACAGTGCCAGGAGTCTGGAGGGGCCCTTCTGTGTTGTGAAGTTACAGACCCAAGGTTCAAGGTCCCAAAGTTTTGCTGCAGTGTGAGTGGCGTGGGAAGTTTTTTTTTTATGTCATTCTGAGAAGACCCAATCATGAAGAATTTGATTATCCTCAGTCAGTGCATCATAAAAAATTTCTTTTACCTTGTGAAAATACTCTTTGGAATAATGCATTAAAGTCTAGCAGCCTTTAGTCATATCAGAGTTTAGGAGTGGGAAATATATAATGTTTTATTATTAGAGGGCACAGATCTTTCAGTGACTATTTCATAAGGGGTAAACTTATATTTTCCACTGAAAGTAGATCTGATTGTCGTCAATCTGAATACCTTTGACCAAGGGAATCCAGTTGATTCAGTTAGCTTTGTCCAATGCTATTGCATCTGTGATAACGTATCTAATTGTTTTACAACTTGTCCGGTGAAACCAGTACCTCTATCCTCAGAGATTTCTCCAGGAATGCCGATGAGGGAAACCCATTTCCTAATAACATTTTAGCTGCTGTTGTAGCATTGGCTTTACTACATGGGAAACCTTCTATACAGCAAGAAAGCATGCATTAAAAATGGCAATTGAGGGGGGTACAGTGACCCACGCCTGTAATCCTAGCACTGTGGGAGGTTGAGGCAGGCAGATTGCTTGAGGTCAGTAGTTCGAGACCAGCTTGAACAAGAGTGAGACTCCATCTCTATAAAAATAGAAAAATTAGCTGGGTATGGTTGTACATGCCTGTAATCCCAGCTACTTGGGAGGCTGAGGCAGGAGGATCCCTTGAGCCCAGGAGTTTGAGGTTGCAGTGAGCTACAGTGATGCCACTGCACTCTAGCCAGGGAGACAGAGCAAGACTCTGTCTCAAAAATAAATAAAATAAAAGTTTTAAAAAAGGCAATTGAATGGAATCCCTCTATAAATGTTCAAATGGCCCATCAGGTAGCAGAAATGTACCTAAAGTTTTGATCCTTCCCAGGATTATAGGTTTGACAAACCAAATATTGGTCATACGCCATTTTAGCAATGTAGAACAGTCACCACACCAATACATTTATTTTTTTAATTTGGATCACTTTATCTCTTCCACGATGAGCATGGAGTGCAGAACTTTTAATAATAGAAGATTTAAAGATTCAGGAAGGATGAGGTGGCCATCCAGGCTGTCCGTGCTTCACATTGCACTTATAACCTCTTAAATACCAATTTTGATTCTCCAAAACAGGTGCGTAGCACTGTTTATTAAATAGGTTACCAAAGGGAATTTGACTTGGACCATGGAGTTCACTCAGATTGCCTATCTTAACTATTTCAGTTAAATACTGTCTGATTTAGTATAAAAATCTGGGGAAGTATTTCCTTGGTACTCAATTAATGTTTGCCCTGCTCAGGTGAGTAGTTTTATAAACCAGTCAGTCTCTGCCTTAGAATCCTGGGGATTCTTACCCAGTCCAATTGATATGACCCTAAATTTATCAGAAACCTGCATTAAGGAGTGCTTGTCAGGGTCCTTTCCATCTCTCTGTGAACGTCCTTGAAGACACAGCACCCTAGGGTTATGATCCCTTGAAGAGAGCTTTCAGAAAATGCATCAGAAGTAAGCAATTAACCATGGCCATGAACCCTTCTGCAGGAAGTCATTTGAGAGTGTCTTCTGTTAAACGTGAGAGTCAAGGAAAAAAGGGCAAAAGGAGACCCAGGACACAAAAGATCTAGCAAAGATCTAGCACGGGCAAGAGCAAAGCCCAGCACCAGAATGACTCAGTCCTGATCACAGCAGAAAGGGGGACCTGAGCTCTGTGCTTGCAGGGAGGGACGATGCTAGTCTACGGAGAGATTTGAGAAGAGTTAGCAAAAGGTTTAAGCAAATGAAAAGCAAGGCAGGTTTTAAAGCCGGGGAAAATGAAATATCTATTTTGAAAAGAATGTCATTATAGGGTACTCAGGTGCAACAATATTTACACAGTCATAACAACATGAATGATGCATAATGATTTATTCAAAAACAGTGCCAAAGGTACATGAGGAACTATGCCAGGGAGCGATGGAGGGGGTGTCATTTTTCTACTGATAATTAGAGGTTGTGATACTGAGCCAACAGCAAATAGTTCTTTCACAAAATTTTTCTAGTCAATGATAAAATTAGAAAAATTAGAAAAAATGCACAATAGTTTATTAGCTCCATCATTAGCTCATATTGGCTTAAAAGCAACATTAACTCTGTGCTTGTGAGCTGATAATGTGCAACCACATGTTAATGAATGGATTGGTATAATGCTGGTGGAAATAAAGCCATGAACAGGTCAGGAGTCCATTGGGTGTGTCCAAAAGGAGCTCGGTGCTCGACACAAGTCGCTAATGGATGCTTGCAGGAGCCGAAACCTGTGCCACACTGCCCCAGGGAAGCCACTTCCTGCAGGCAAACTCTCGGCCACAGCCTTATTCCTAGCAGGGATTCCCTTGCGTGACTGCTGTGCTTCTGCCTTGTGGGGTCCCCTGGTGGTGTCCCCACATTCCCACCTCCACTCCTCTAACATCATGGCCCAGCCATGGGTTCAGAGCAGCCTCGGTGTGGTGAGGAGAGGCAGCCCGAGTGAGCCCCTGCACTGTCAATCCTCTTAGGAGGCTGCCGTGCCTCCCCTGGTGGGGACAAGAGGACACCCCACCTGTGTGCTGCATGGTCACAGTCATGGTGGAGAAGGGGTGGGCTATGCTCCTGTCCCTGGGCCTGCCCAGAAGGCTGGGGGACATGTCTACAGGGACCCCTGGCCCGTTTATGGCTTTATTGCCACCAATGTTGCGCCAATCAACTTGTCAACCTGTGGTTGAACCTTATTAGCTCCCAAGTAGAGAGCTAATGTTGCTTCTAAGCTGTTATGAGCTAATTATTGAGCTAATGAGGTACTGGGCATTTTTTCTAGTTTTTCTAATTTTACTATTGACTGGAAAAGCTTCATAAAAGAATAGCTTGCTATGGCCCAACATCACCACTTCTGATTATCAAAGGAAAAATGAACAGTGCCCAGGGGCGAGGCTGGCAGGGGCCTGCCTACCCAACTTCCTCTTACAGGTAGTAACAGAGTCACCATTGCACATCTGTCCGGAAGCCAAGCGAGGAGGCGAGACAAACATCTCACACATGGTGAGGGCTTGGCCAGCGTCTGTGGAATGGACATCGGAGAGAGGCCTGACAGGGAAGTGGGAAAACAATGTCCCCAGTACGTACGTCCCTGTCCTGCTCCTCAAAACCCAAGAATGTGTCACTTTACAGGGTACAGAGGGATGAAGGCAGCAGATGGAATTACGGTTGCTGATCAGTTGACCTCGCCATGGGGAGATTACCCTGGTTATTCTTGCTGCTGGCTTGGCATCTACTCCCCAGGTGCAGAGAGCAGAGGTGTCTGCGCCCCCAGATCTGCCGTTTCAGAGACCTCAGCACTCACCTGCAGAAGGCCAGTTGCAGAGCAGACTGTAGGCTCGGCACTGGCTCGGAACCCACATGCACACAGAAACACGCACACACAGATGCACACGAACGGACAAGCGCAGACTCGCAGGCCAAGCCCCTGCTGGTCCTGAAGCTTGTTATTGGAACCCCGGCAATTTGCATGTGTCAGATCCCAGTGGTGACAGCCCCGCTGGACAAACTTGCTCTCGTCTCCCCTCCTGCCCTAATCAGTACCCTGGAGTCTGCCCCTGCACCTGCCGCTGTAACCACCCGGCAAGAGGCTGCACATCTGGGGCTAAAAAGAAAAGTGGACCCTGCCACCTGGTGGCCAATCAGGGTCTATTCCTTTGCAGCGGGGCCTGACGGTTGCCCCGTTACTATTCACAGGGCAGATGCCTTTCTGGGGCCCTGAAAACACAATTTATTGCCATAAACCATGTTGTTTCTTTGCCAAAACCTAGTAAGTAGTAGTCCCCAGCATCTGTGACAAAGAGAAAACCCCATATCGGCACATGAGCACCCCGCCCCCACCCAGGCAGAGTGCGAGCTAGGGTTGGGGGCCACAGCAGAGGGAGGGAGAAAGTGCCAGGAAGCTACTCTTCCCTGGAGAGCCCATCCAGTCCCATCTGGTGGATCACAGGGGCACCGGCCATTGCCCCCACACAGAGAGTGCCCAGGGCAGGTCCTGCCAAGGCTGTGACCGACAGCCTGCTCCCCCAGTCCACACTGCTGGCCCAGGGGCTCCGACAGGCACAGCTGGGTCAGGTCCAGTCAGCTGTGGCAGGCAGGGGTCACATGGGACAGGCCAGGAAGCCTCTGCCCACTGGGTTGGACTTATCATCTTCCACGCTCCCCTTTCAGGGTGCCCGATAGCAGTGACCGTCTGACCCAGTCGTGGAAGTCGTGACCAGAGTAGGGGGATGCAGGGTCGCTGGGGCCCCTGGGAGTTTGCAGAGTCTGGAGAGGGTGGGGAGCAGACCACACAGTCCCTGGATATGTGGGGCCTCCCAGCTGTGGGGGGCTCCTCACCGCTGCACCAGAGCCTCTGGTGCTCACTCACACGGTCAGTTTGGCCTCTGCCTTAGCCTGGGCACCTGCTGTCCCCAGACTCCTTGTCCTTGGTCACTCAGCCCCCAACACCTAACATTGCTCCATGTCAAGGAGCAGAGACGTCTCTCCTCATTAATAAAGAACGAATTTGTTTCTGCTGACATTCCAGAAATAGCCAGTGCACGTAAATCCCTGTCCATGGGAGACAGGGCCCTTCCCTTCCCCCAGGCTCACTGCAGGTGGGCCTGGCATGCAGCTCCAAACGTTGTGTACTTTGCTGATAAGTAGGACGGGATAAGTAGGCCCCAAAAAGTCTTTCTTCACAAATGCATGTTTGGGACAATTCGTCGCTCTGAGTTCCCTCCCAAAAGGCCCCAGTGGTATGGGATTACTGCTGTCAGTTTACGTGTGTTCCATGTCACAGGGGCCATTCTCAGGGGCCTGGCAGGAGGGTCACCCAACCATCTGCTCATTTCAGGAGCACCTACTCTGTGCTGAGCCCTGAAGTGGGCTCTGGGACCCAGAGGATGGCCCTTAGGGTCACACAGCCCTGTGGGGAGGGGACACATACCCCCGCAAGTAGCACATGGCATGACAGGAGAGCTCCGAGGAGAAGGCCTGGGACTCTACGGGGCCTGCAGTGGCCCATCCTACTCAAGATCCCCCAAAGATGTCCCGCCCCTAAGGCTGCTGGAGATAGACCCGCAGGGCTGGAATGGTCTCCGCCTTCTGAGTGAGCGCTCAGAAAGAAAGGGGAGAGGAGGTGACCCCAGGCCCCAGGACAGCTGTTAGAAGGTCCAGGTCCTGCCTCAGAGGGAGGCCTTTCCTGTACGCAGAGAAGAGGGCACTGGGTCCCCAGGCTATAGTGGCATAGGTACCAGGGTGGGGAGGAGAAGGTGTGGGCACCGTGCCTGGCCCTGAGGGTGTGCCAGCAGAGCCCCCTCAGAGGGACCACAGGGGAAATGTCGGCCCTGGGTGGGGAGTTGCCCAGAAGACCTTTGAGGGGCTTTATTCTTGGCCACAGCATCCCCTCTGGTCCCACCTCCGACCCTAGAGAGCGAGGGTCTCCAAGATCTGCATGTCTCTGTGTGAGGCCACATGGAGCTGGCCAGATCCCAGGCCCTGTGGCCTCTGCTGGGCCAGCCCTTGCAGAGAGGAGCCTCATTTATCCATGAACACACCCCTCTATCACGGAGACACAGACCCCTCCCTTACAAGATCTGTGGAAGGGACTCGGGACCTGCACCCCTGAGTCAGAAAAGCCTCTAATTGCAAGGCTGCTCTTGGGCTCAGACTGCTGAGAGAATTATACCCCAGCACCAAGCCCTTTTCATTTTAAAAGCCCTATTCCATAATTAGAGCTTGAAAAAAATGGCATTAAAGTATACAGGAGCTCGCCTGCCTAGAACAGGAGCAGCAATCTTGTTAAGCTCCCCGAAGTTCGGCAATGGCAGCAAAGCAGAGCCTCTGTGCCTGGAGGCCAGTGCCTTGCAGGGTTGGCAGAGGGGCTGGGCACTGCTGAGCACGTGAGGGAGGCCCCTGCTCTGAGTGAGGCACAGCACTGGCGGGAGAGGCACTCGGAGCAGGCAGAACCAACCCACAGTGTGAGCGTCCCCCACCCAAGGGAGCAGGAGAGCCACATGGGAGCTTCCTGAGCCCACAAGCTCACAGGCACTTATCCAGTGCCAACCAGACTGTCTTATTTAGAAAGTCAGTGTGGCAACAGCAGGAGGTGACCCAGAGCCTGGCAGGGCAGGCTACTGGGGGCTGTGGGGCACAGAGGTGTTGTCGGGGGAGTGTGAAGGGACATTGCACAGTGAGGAGAGGGAAGTGATCTTCACAATCTCGGCCTGAGGACCTGGCCTCAGTGCCCCACCTGGAGGCAGAGCCGGCGGCCCACGGAAGAAGACTCGTGACTTGGTTTAGACACTGGCTGAGCAGGAGCAATGTCGCCAGTCCCGAGGTGGCTGAGGAAGCTGTAGCAATCCCACCAAACGGCAGCGCCCAGGGTTCCACCCCAGTGATGGTAGGAACCCGGGGCTGGGCTTATTGAAAAGTTTCTCAAAAAATAATTCAAAGAAACATAAGACCAACAACCTCCTTAAAAAGTTTCTTTGCTTGGGACACTGCCACCCTGGAGGCCAGTGGAGACAGAGGGGTGCCCATCTATTCCTCTCACCCCTCCATCAGGGAGAGCTGCTGTGCTGGACCAACCTGTGGCCCCTGGGCTGGTAGCTCTGCCCCTCAGGTGGCCCGACCAGCCATTCACGCTGAGCAAAGCAAATCTGCACAGAGATGAGAGCCTTACCTTCCCACCGCGGGGCTTGCTTCCCCAATTCCACTTTGTGCTTCACTCTCAATATGAAAACTTAATTGCAAGGTGCACAGATTATGCTTCCCTGCTCCCTGCTCCCACAAGCTCAGGCCATTCGGAATAAAGTGATGAGATCACAATCTCCTCCCCGAGGACCATTATCGACATCCTCTCTGCTGGTGTCCCTTCCAACCCTGGCCCTGCTCAGATGCTCCCCTCCTACGAGGTCCTGGGTGCAGATCAGGGCCCGGCTCAGCCTATCAGGGTGGGGCCACTTTCTGGGCCTGCAGGGCACGGGTCCCCATGCTCCCATGTGGAGTGGAGAGAGCTCTGGTGGCTTCTACCCCATGGCAGCCTTGGCCAAAGGGTCTGGGTCTCCACCAGGCCTGGGGGAGCGTGGAATCATCAAGGGGACCTGCTATGAAAATCTTGGGGTTGCTCTACTCCTCTGTCTGGGATTCTGAAAACATTTAGCATTAGCAGAAGGAACCTAGATTGAGTCTGACCTCATAAATTAGCTGCACCTGTGTGGATGAGAACAGAAGATTTGTTGAACTTGATTCTTGCATTACATTTGCATAATACTCTCATTTAAATAATGAGAAAGGGAGGAGGCAGAGGAGGGAAGATGGCGGGATATAGGCTCTGAGCCTGAGCGCCCCCGTGCAGGGAGCACAGGCAGAGAGCCGCCCCGCCCACAACACAGCCTCCACCTCGCAGAGATCACATGGCAAATGGTGTCTTCCGGGGGCAAAAGAAGCATCGCCCGCAGCCTGGTCTCTGTGGCCCATGGCCACCTGGTGGGGACATGGACACAAGTCCCAGGAGGAGGCTGTAGGCACAACTTGAAGCAGAAGGCCTGGGCCAGCATGAGGGCTGGACAGCTCCCTCTAAGCTGTATTCATCATGCTTTTTTTAAAATTTTGTATATTTTATGATTCTTTGACACCCTGGGGCCTCACTGGCCAGGAAGAGACTGCCCCTCCCAGGCCCAGTCTTCCTGCTATGACTCTGCACAACATCTGTAAAGTACATCTGGGCTTCCACCAAGCTTCCTGCAGGACGGTTTGGGGAAACGTTCCTTCCGTTTCTGAAATTATTCTGCTAAACCCCTCTGCCTACCCAGCAGATAAACTGGTACTTGCAGCACACTTTCAGCTTTCAAAGGGGAATAGGGTTGCCTATAATGTGTAGTTTCATAAGAAACTAAACTGAAAACTCGTTACATAAAACGAGCATTTTGATGTTCATCTTAGCTCAGAAATGATTGAGAAATCATTGGAGGTTTATTCCTCGCTGGAGGCAGCTCTCAAATCCAGAGTCGTCTGGTCTCTGCATGGTCTTGTGTACACAAACGATTCTGCTCCAGGGTGATCCCGCAGGTCCTGAGAGACACTGGCAAAGGGGCCTCTGACTGCGGTGACACAGTGCTCCCTTCTGACCCCCAGCAGAGAAGCCGGGAATGCACAGCACCATGGAAACACCAGGTAGAGCCTGCAAGGGCTGCAGGAGCCTCCTCTGCCTGCCCGGCCACTTGGTTCCCAGCAGGAAGCGTGGTTGTGTGGGGAGGGACACAGCCCTGCCATTGCTGAGGTGGAGACCTCCAAGGCCACTCCCGCCTTTGGGTGCTGTGTGGGGGTGCAGGGTCCACCTCAGTCCCCCACCTGTGCCCTGGGCCCAGCAGGCTCCCAGGTGCTGTGGTTGGTCATAGCCTCCCTAGGCCTTGACCTTCAGGGCTGGGAAGACTAAGAGGCACAGGAATGGAGCATAGTGCGCGTCTTTTTTGGAGACACCACAGCTTCTGGTCTTCTTGTGCCTCTGTCCATGTGGCCTGTGTGTGGGGCATGGCTCACCCCACCATCCCCACACTGCACACGAGAGTCCCTTGTTCCCACTATGCTGCATGAGGTGTGTGGCTGAAGGTGATGCCAATACAGACTCTAGCTCTGGAGTCAGACTCTTGGGGCAAAACCACCCCTGCCCATGCTTGCTGTGTGGTCTTGGGCAGGTAACTCGACCTGTCTGTGCTTGTTCCATTCTGTTAAGATGAGGAGAATAATCACATATATATTTATTTTGAATTGCACCAAGCAGCACTACAGTCAAGAATTGTTGGCATAAGTCACTCGAGAGATGCTGCTAGGAAGAGCCAGGCAATGCGTCAGGAGGTCCTGGGAGCTGGAGAGGGCAGCCAAAAGGCCCGCGGCATCCCAGCCAGCCCTGGGGCCAGCCCTCAGAGCGCTGGGAGTCACAGCACTGAAGGCCCACCCCAAGGAGTGCACTACCCAGTTTGTTCACGCGTTCCTCTGTTCGTTTAGCACACACTGACGTCGCCAAGCACTGCGCTCAGTCTTGCAGCAGCTGGGAAATGACCCCTTCTGAGGTCCTGCCAGGGTCCTGATTCCAATGGTGAGAACTGTCCCGTGACTGACCCCAGGGTGTTCAAAGGCGTCTCTACATCCCTCCCAGGGAGAGGACACCTTGGCCACAGAGATGAGTGACACCAATACAAGGGAGTGGGTGCCTGGCCACAGAGCTAGGTGACACTAATACAGGGGAGGGAACACCTTGTCCAAGGAGGTGGGTGACACAAATACAGAGGAGGGGACCCTGGGTGACACAAATACAGAGGAGGGAATACCTGGCCATGGAGCTGGCGACACGCAGTAGAACCACAGGAAGCTGCTGCGTAGCCACTGCCCTCGCTCTCTGACTCGATCACTCATCCTTCGGTCACTTGCTGAGCACCTGCTCCCTGCCAGACACTCTTCTTGGCACTGGGGACACAACGTCCAAAGACAGACAAGCCCTGTCCTCATGAGCTCACACTCCTGCAGGAGGGACAGACACACACCAGAGAACAATGAGCCCTGTCGTAGGTGGTGAGAGCACAGGGTCATGAAGCTGGTCCGTGAGGACAGTGGAAGCAGGAGGTGGGCCGGGCTGCCTTGGGCAGAGTGGTGGGGGCAGGGCTTTCCCAGGAGGTGACGGTGGCCAAAGCCGAGACTGCAGCTCCCGGTCACCTCTGCTCAGGCTGAGCTGAGAACAGGGCACTTTCTCTTGGCTGCCCAGGCCCAGCCCTCCCTGGAGCAGGCTCATGAAATAGGGAGTCCTGCCCCGCGGTGACACTGGATGCAACTGAAGGCCACTATAGAACCACACTCCTCTTCGCCAGGGAGGAGCTACGCGGTGTTACGACTTGGTGGGTCACCTGGCATGCATTTGCAACAAAATCTATGAAGAGGTGATAAAGCAACCATCTCCATTCCAAAAAACATTAGCGACGTCTTCTCTCTAAATGACGACTTTGATAAAGTAATTTCTATGCAGAAGACTGAGTGCGGCGACGCGCAGAGCTTGGATCCCAGCTCAGTTTCATTTACAATCAACCTGGCGTCTCCCACACGCTAATTGAAGCATTATTGCTATTGTCTCCTATATAAAAATGCACCAAGCATATTTCTTTCTCTTTGTTCTGCAAATAAATCACCTATTCTGGGCACATAACATTCCAGCAGATGTTAGCAGGCCCCAGGGACCGCTGACCCTCACACCCAGGAGGACCTGAGGCCTGTGGACATGTAGGCTCGTGTTGGTCCATGATGGCTTTCCTCTGCGGCGGCCACCCCCAGGTGACCTGAGTCCCCTCTGTTCCTTCACACTCATGTTTTACAAAGAGCAATGAGGCTATAGGCCCCGCTGTGCTGGAAGGAAGAACCGCCAGGTTCCCACAGCCTCACACACGGTCACAGGGACTCCGGGGTTGGTCCCTCCCCTCTGGGCCTGACCTGCTGTGATCCCTTATGGCCACGTTTGTCATAGCGAGTGTCCCTTATGTGTAGCTTGGATGCCACTTTCCACAAGAATCCCTCCTTCGTCCACGCAGATGGGTGTTGATACCCTGTCAAAGGCATGTGTGGTCACTTAGGACAGAATGTCATTTTCTGGGGGTTTTCTTCTCCCACCGCCCTGTGGGCCCTGGAGGCCGGGCTGGGTCTTGCCCACCTCTCAGGGGACTGGTGCCCAGCGAGAACCTGGGACTCAGGCACCACAGCAAACAGTAAACTCCAGCCCCCTGGGCCTCGCTAGTGAAGTAGCCACAAGGCCAGGTGTGTGGATTTTATGGCAAAGAGACCCAGGAACAACATCTGGGAAGGAAAATCAGATCTGCTTTTTTCTGAACGACAGTGATCATAATTGCTAAGAAACTACAGCCACAGAAGGGATCGAATAGTTTCAGATCAGAAATATGGATGGAATGTATTGGCTGAATGGAAAAAACGTGTCACCCTTAAAAGTGGAGGCCCAGGGGCAGACGACCAGGATCCAAACCTTTCCCTTTCCAAGCCCACCCTTCACCCGTCTTTGCACACATCGATGGGCTCCCTAGAGGAGTCACCTGCTCTGAGCGAGCGCCTTCACTGCTTAGCTCAGAACCTGTCCTAGGGAGCCACCAGGAGCCACTTCCTCTCTTCTGCACCTTTTCTCTGAGGGGATGGCTTCATGCCAGCCTCGCAGTCCTCCACTCTCCAGCCCTTCCACCTGTAGGCTCCCTGGGAAGAGCCATGGCTGTCCCTCCATGAAACTTCTCTCTCGTGCAGTCCCTTGGCTACCAGCTTGCTCTGTTCAGGAGAATGATTGGCACAGCTCTACCATGACAAACTGTGCTACCTTTAGTGAGAAATGCGAGAAGCTCCCACTAACTGCTTACACAGCAAAATAGTGTAAAAGCAAGGAAGGGAGGCCTGGCAGGTGGGAACTCGCAATCCACCCAGGTCAAGCGAATGAGGGAGAGAGCGAGTGCTGGTGCTCTGGGCACGGGAGCTGGCCTCGCTCAGGCTCGGCCCCCGCACGCGGAACCTGTGCTCTCAGGCCCAATCTCTAAGCGCATTTGGTCTCTTCCTAAGCCAGAGGCCAAGGGGCTTGCAAGGCCATGGCAGGGAGGTTCCTAGAGCCTCACGGAGGTGGATCCTCTGACCAAGGGGCCTGAGGCTGTGGGACCCAGAGCTTCTGAGGAGGCCCCTTGGTGCTCCTCACTCGCCATTGCTGCCTGTCAGTTTGGTCTCTGCCATCAGCTCTTCCACGGTGGCTTCCCTCTGCTGGCACAACCTGGAGCCCAGGCCGCTGGGGATCCAAAGACAACATCCCTCTGAGATGTCTGAGACAAGAAACAATTATGCAAATTCTGCTAATCCTGTTTGAAAGAACAGAGAGATGGATCGCAGAGCCAAATTATTTATACAGACAGTGATGTAGAAGGTGTTTCCGTTGCTAATCTGCCTTCACAAAGACGGAGATTTTGTTTGTAAACTTCAGATCCAGAAAATTGATTGCGCTGCCAACGAGATAATTATCTGTCCTCTCCGAAGCACTAAACTTAGCAGAAATGTTCTTTCTTTGAGTCGGTACTCAGCTTTGCGTCTCTGCTGGGCGCCCTGTGCGGAGCTGGATCAGAGATGGCCCCAACGGGGTGGAGCAGGCGCCAGCCTCCAGCAGCAGTGTCCACCTTGCCTTGCAGAGGACAGGCAGAGGGACGGGAGGGCAGTGTGGCATGGCCCTGTGTCCTCAGAGGGGTGGACGGGGGCTGTGACAGAGAGGTCCCCTCACCTTCCTCGCCTGTGCTGGGTGAGGGAAGAGTCCATGCTCACTCTGGGCAGGAGTGGGCACGAAGCGGGGAGGGGTGCAAGTTTGCCCTCGGCCTTGTTTCCACCAAAAGGCTCAAAGGCCAGAAGGGGCCACGGGGCCCCCTACCTGTGCAGTGAGAGAAGAGCTTCACGGGAGCTGAGCTCTGAAGCCCCTGTGTCCTCCTGTCGCGGGGACTTACCTGTGAAGCAGGTGCACATTTCAGTGATGCGCTTGCTCATCGTGAAGAAACCCCTCCTCCTCTGCACTCACACACGCCTGTCCTCTCCCGCTACCTTCCTCTCTGCCCTTGAAGGGCATCCAGCCCCTGGAGAGTGTCCCAGGACAGCTCCTGGACATCATTCTGCCAAGAGCTCCCCGCCAATGCTGCAGGTGGCTCTGCCTGCCCGTGCACCCCAACCGCTGCTAGTGCGTGGAGCTGCCCAGCTGCAGGCTGTGTGCGAAGTTCGCTGGGACCAGGTTGGATATTCAGTTTTTTTTTTAACCTATTATACATAGCATCAATATTTCTAAAAAACATACTTGAGTCATATTCATGATTAAGATAACGTTCTAGTAGATATCACATTGCTTCACCTGATTTCATTTTTCTTTTCCAAATAGAGGATCAGTGGTATGGGCTGTTCTTATTCTGAAACCGCACACTCACATTCCAGAGGGAGAAGGAGAGACTTCCTGCCTGCCTTTCTTAGAGCATGTAATTATGTAGGCGTCCAGCCCAGCAAACAGACCCGAGTTCGCTTCCTTCACCGACTTAGACACAGTCTGTGGTCAGGCCCAGACAGCATCTCTCTCTCATGTTCATTAACCTCAGGAGATTAAATGTCACCTGATACCAGAACTGTAGCCCCCGTCCCCCATCCCTGAAGGATCTAACATCTTGGCTGACAAGAGTCAGGCCCAGCCAGGGTGCTCACATGTGTGCAGGTGACAGGGTGATGCCCAGACAGCCGGCAAGCCCACCTCACCGGAGTGCACGTCAAATTCCAAAATGCATCCATTTGGCCACACGAGGCTTGTGACTTTGCACGCGAGCACACTGTAGACCCACAGCCCGCTGCTTCTCCCGGCAGTCTGTTCAGCCGGATGACGGCTAAAGCCGTTGAAGATGGAAGGTAGGAGGCAGCTGCTGTTTGCAGGAGAGGCTCACTGGCAGCAGTGGCAGGGAGGGAGAGGCTGGAAAGTGGACAGCAGATCCCAGAAACCAAAATGCACAGCAGACGGGGGCTCCATAGCGTGCAGCTGCTTCCTTGGGTCCCAGAGCCTATTCCCTTACTGTTCGGTGAGTCACGGCCTGGAGTCAGCGAGGAAAATAAAGTGTTGACTTGAGGTCAGTATTTCTGTTTAACGCAGTGGTGTAGGGAAGTGATTTTAGACATGTGTCCACGGAGTGACTGCCCGTGAGCTATCAGTGCTTGGAGCCATGACCTCACACCCATCCAGCTGTCTACAAAGCCCCCTCCCCAAGGTCTCAACAAACCTCCATGTTTGTGTACGCCCCCAGCTCTCCTCAGGGAAACAGGCGGACAGACAGACGCAGAGCTGTAGAACAGCCCTTCTCTGGTCTAGGCTGAATGAAGAAATGCAAAATCAGGGCCATTTGACACCCACCAAAGCTGTCCTGGAGGGACAGAGTGTCTGGTCACTGTGATAAACACAGGCACCCCTCTGCATTTCTGCAGGAATCCACATGTCCCCTGTCCAGCTGCCTTCCCCCTGGGGGTCACAGTGCCCGCTTTCTGTAGGGGGCCATGCCTGCCCTGCCCGGCCCCTCCCAGCTGAGGGGGTACCAAGGCTGCACTCATGACCTGAGCTGAGCCGGCCAGATGATCTCTCTGGAAACCTGGATGAGTGGAGATAGGAGTTCAGAGGAGTGGCCGTGAGCTGTGCCCTCCTGACCTCTGACCCCTGCCCTTCTGTCTGTCTGAGCTTCAGTGGCCACATTGTCCTTTAATTCTGTGAGCTGCCCACATCCTTTGAATAATGCTCCTCACTTGACTAGCCAGAGGCAGGTTCTGTCACAGGTAACCAAATATCCCAGCAGACCCGGGACCCCTGGGAGCCACTGTGGACAGGATCGCCCAACTGGGTGACTCAGTGATCACCTCCCCACCTCTGACTTCAGCGTGCTGGTGCCCTGCACCTGCAGAAACCATGCAGGGCCCCGGGCTGAGGCCCCCACCTGCCTTCTTCTGGTTAGTGGCTTTTCCCTCTCTGCCTTTAGCGTCGGTGCTCACTAGCGAGCACGAGCTTCTCGAATGGAGGAGGCCAAGCAGCTTCTGCTTGGGTCAAGGTCTCTGGCACTGGGACGAAGGCTGCGGGTGACGTGAGTCAGCACATCGTATCCTCAAACCAGCCCCGCCCTGCACTTGCTCTTTACCCGGGTCCTGTGGGTTTGGGTTCGCCAGCGACCACAGGTGCTCGGAGCCGTCACCTGAATGGGACCTTCAACTGTCACATCTCACATGTCAGGCCTCAGAAACAGCCTCTTCAATGTTTGACATCATTACCATGATTTATTTTATTACCATATCTGATTTTCTAATTAACTGAATTTTATTATTTATGGATATATTTCAGTTCATTCATGTTATCACTTCCATTTATTTCACAAGAATTAGGCAGAAGGCCGGGCGCGGTGGCTCACGCCTGTAATCCTAGCACTCTGGGAGGCCGAGGTGGGCGGATCGTTTCAGCTCAGGAGTTCGAGACCAGCCTGAGCAAGAGCGAGACCCCATCTCTACTAAAAATAGAAAGAAATTATATGGACAGCTAAAAAATATATATAGAAAAAATTAGCCGGGCATGGTGGTGCATGCCTGTAGTCCCAGCTACTCGGGAGGCTGAGACAGGAGGATCGCTTGAGCTCAGGAGTTTGAGGTTGCTGTGAGCTAGGCTGACGCCACGGCACTCACTCTAGCCTGGGCAACAGAGTGAGACTCTGTCTCAAAAAAAAAAAAAAAAAAAAAGAATTAGGCAGAGACACACTAAGAGGCAAACGCACACACACGATCTGCAGGTGGGAGGATGTGAAGTGCAGACACACGCTCTGAGTCATGCTACACAAAGACAAAATCCTGCCTCGAGAATCCACGCGTGTGTTTCTCCTGGGCTTTGCTGGCGCTCGGGGCACTTCTGCTGTGAGCCGTACGGGGCCTCCTCTGCCTGCTGGGTGGGTTTGAGGACAATGTAGGGGTAAGAAAGGAGGGGGCAGATGACAGTCACCACCGGGTGGCACAAAGGAGTCTGGCCCATTGGCTGGGTGTGTGGCTGTGTAGGGGCAGGACTGAGGGCTTTGGGGACCCTACTCTACATGTAAAGGTGCCTGGTTTTAGGCCAGGAAGAGCTGGGACGTGGCAAAGGGACAAGTTTGAGAAATAGTCTCTCTTTGGGGGCGAGTCCTTCGAAGCACTGGTGTAATCCCTCAGGGGAGGCTGGGGCCCTCACTGCAAAGTCAGAGCCCAGGCTGGTCCCACTGCTGTGGAGAGGTCACTGGAAGACCTGGGGCTCTAGTCTCTTGTGTGTTGAAACAAGGACGAATGGGCCTAGCCTGGTGCCGGGCATGCGGCTGGAACATGCATGAGGGAGGTGGAATGTTCCGGTATGGAGTGGGGGGGGGGCTCGCAGACAGCTTGGAGATGAGGTGGGATCCTCACTGGGCCCCTGTCTATGGCTGCTGTCCTGTAGAGGGCTACACCTCAGTGGGCACGCTGTGGGCATGATCCCCAAAGCCTGAGCCCTCCTTGAACGGAGGCATTCTGTCCCCCTTCTTATGAGTGCGGGACCTGAGGCTGAGGGTCGTTTACTAGGATTTGGCCAAGTAGGACTGAAACCCAGGTCTCTCCAATCCCACTGACTGCTTTCCTGTCCACCACCCACATGAGGGTGGGTGATGACTTCAGGATTCGTGGGGCAGTCCCCCTGCCCCGTTCCAGGGAGCTTTGAAGGAAGCGACTGTGACTGTTTTCAAATCAGAATAATGGAACCACCCAGGAGGAAGCAGGACTGTGGGAGGTGAGATGTCTTCCAAAGTCGCTGGAGAGTCATGGGACCCCACAGCCCCTGCTGGACCTCTTCATATTGGTCAGTCATTCAACCCCGATTTCAGCTTCCTCAACCGTAAAATGGATGGGGACATCCTTTGTCACCACCAATGAAAACAGAGTGCTAGGCTGGGAGCCCTTCCTTGGTCCCCAGCCCAGGCTCCCTGGTGGCCTTGGACAATTTGTAACATTAACAATAGCTGAAAGCAAGGTTTCTGTAGAGACAAACTTGTGGCCAGAGAGTGGGGAACATCAGGTCCTGGGATGTCCCAGGATGAGCTAATGCACCCTGTCCATTCAGAGAATGCGAGTCCAGGGGAGGGATCCCCAAGTTTGAGGGTTCCCAAAGGTTGGGGAGCCCCCAACCTCCCCTCTGCTTCCTGGGTCAGTTTTCCTTGCTAACCCCCAGCCCCAGCTCTCTTACTAGACGATAAACGTGTGACGCCCACCTGGGTGGCAGGTCATTGCAGTCCCACGCTTCTCAAAACTTGCCCCCAGCACGCTTCCAAATGTCAGGGCCCACGTTCCTGCCCAAGTTTGTACTTTTTCAGAAGCCTCATTCTTCTTATCTTAAAATGTGAATTCTGTATCTGATTCCATGGTGATGGTTTCAATAAAAAGCTTTCATTTGTTTACGAAGGAGAAAGGAAACGCTCAAGTGCAAGTTCAAGCGCCAGTGGGAAAGTGCCCAGAGGATCCCGTGGCTGGGAACTCTGCTGGCAACTGCTGCAAACCTGGCCCCAGAATCAAGGAGTTACTTAACCCTTTAGCTTCTGTGAGTCTCCGAGTTGGATAAATGTATTAGTTTATCTGGAGATCTTGCAGATGGGCATGCCAAGGCCCAGCGGGGAGAAGGGACTTGCCCCGGTGTCTCTGCTGTGTGCTGGCCAGGCCAACGCAAGCTGGTGCCCTTCTCACCTCCCAAGGACCAGGGCATCAGCAGCCCCTGCAGACGGCACATCGGGTCTTCACAGTGTGCAAGGAGGTGACACTAGAGAGGCGAAGCCTCCTAGTGCGGTCCTGTCTGACCTCAAGGAGCCTCCCCATTAGCGACACTCGGGCATTTTGGAAATGGGTTCTGACATTTGCTAATATAGCCTCATCAAAGCTAATAAGATCAAATTAGGTCTGATCATATTACATTAGTTGACATCAAATCAAATTAGACTTTTTTGAAAATCTGAGTTGGTATTGAAGGCAGCCCTCCCCACCCTCAAGTAAGTTTTTCAGAAAATGAGCCAGAATTTATGTACCAGCAACTCAAAACCTAGTGACTTGGCTGGTAGCTGAGGCCACCTTATGAACTGGCCTTCCAGGGCTGCTGCCACACTCTCCTCCTCAACCCCCAGGACTGGCCTCCCTGCCCTGGCCTCCCTGCCCTGGCAGTGTCAGAGCAACCAAATGGGCCGCTGGCAGTGGAAGCTGAGACAGAGAACTGACAACATCTCAACCCAGATACACTCTATGAGGAATCGGGGTGCGGAGCAGAGCACCCTGGCTTATGGCACTGGTACAGAGACATGTCTGGTGCTGGAATAACCCCCTCACATCCCACTGCCCACCCCACCCCACCCCCCCGCCACAAACTCTGGCTAAAACAGAGGAAGTCAGAATGCTAAATGCCAGGGCTCTTTGAAGACATGGCTGATGCTACGAGTGGGACAGCAGATGTATGAGCCAGGATGATCCTGAAGTGTCAGAAGGTAAAGAAGCACTCAGAAAAAACAGCGGAATTATGACAAAGGAAAACAGGAGCCAATGGAAGAAGCCCCCAGTGGCCAAAGCAGGAATGAATTCAGCAAAAAAATACTGTAGAACTGGGGAATAACCAAAGCTTAATGTAGGCATGTGTCCATATGTGTATAAATACACGAATACGGAAATGGAGTTTAATAGAAATCTTCTATGCAGAATAATCCCAAATAATTGATGTAGAGACTCAGCCACCAAGGAGGTGCAGTAACTCCCCGCTGCTCAAGGGTGGGCTCTGCACAGTGACCTCATCCGCAAGAATACATGCAGCATGGACATGGGGCTGGGGAGTGACTTCACAGCGGAGAAACCTGAAAACACCAGCTCAGCCAGGTGATCAAACGTAACAGGAACGGTAATAGATCACCTTGAAAGCATGTTCCCTTGCTACAGTGTGATGCAAATAGCACTTTACCTCTGTGATCGGTTTCCCCAAAGCCCATAACCCCAGAAAAACACCAGGGAAATCATAATGGGGGACATTCTACACAATACCTGACCTGCCCTCCTCCACCCTGTCAAGGTCATCAGCAGAAGGAAAGTCTAAGGAACTGTCACAGCCAAGAAGAGCCTAAGGAGGCATGACAACTAGATGTCATGTGGGATCCTGGCTGGGATCCTGGCACAGGGAAATGTAGAACTAAGAGAACCCAAATAAAATATGGACTTTAGTTAATAACAGCATATCAGCGTTTGTTCATTAACTGTGACAAAGGATGTTAGATGTTGAGAAGACCTGTGATACATACGGATGGGTTAGTAAGAGGGGAAACTAGGTTGGGGCTACACGGAAATCTGCATTTTCTTCCCAATTTCTGTGTGAATCTAAAACTACTCTAAAATAAAAACCTTATTTAAAAACGCTGTAATGTTTTTTCACACATCTGCTTGTTTATTTGTACCTTTAGTAATAATTGACACCAACTAGTCCTATTTAAAATAAGAGCATTTATAATGCTGCAAAGTAAATGGCACGGACTAATGTATAATTCCAAACAAATGCCTCTTTTACATGTTTTAGGTTAAAATAACACATATATGTAAACTGATTTAGCATATACTTTTTCTTGTAGAGTGGTTCTGCCCTAGGTTCACTCTCTGAAAAGCTGGTCTCCTTTAGACCAGGGAAAATTTTCACATTTTAGTGAGCATTTCGATTCATGGCTGAACATTTTCAAAAGTATGACTTTGTAAAAAAAAAAAAAAAACTTCAAATGGCAAATTGATTCATTGTGACTGAACAACTTATTCTAATGAATCCTTATTATTTTGTTTCCAATCCTTCCTTTTAGCAGTAATACAACAGAATCCTGTATTTGTCAATGGAAAAATAGTCAATGAAAGGAAGAATGTGAACAGATTTTGTGATGATGATAACTCAATGTTTCATCATGGAGCTTTCTAAAACAGAAGAGTTTAGAAGGATATACAAAGTCAGTTTCCTCAATGATGATTTGTGGAAATTAATGCAATTAGAGAAACAAAAGTGGCAGGATGTTTTCTGAGAGATTTTAGATATTGCTATGTTTTAAGCTGAAAATAATAACAATAATTTAAAATCATCCTTGGGTCGTGAGAAATTGTCAAACATGAGAATTCTTCAATTTAAAAAATTTAGAGTTTAGCAATTGTAAAAAATGTGCCATGCTGTCTCATTGTTGTAATTTGCTATTCCCTAATGATATATGATGTTGAACATCTTTCTGTATGATTATTTGCGATCTATGCGTCTTCTTTGGTGAGGTGTCTGTTCAGATCTTTAGCCAGTTTTAATTGGGTTTGTCTTCTTATTGCTGAGTTTTAAAAGTTCTTAAATAGGCCGGGCGCGGTGGCTCACGCCTGTAATCCTAGCACTCTGGGAGGCCGAGGTGGGCGGATCGTTTGAGCTCAGGAGTTCGAGACCAGCCTGAGCAAGAGCGAGACCCCACCTCTACTAAAAATAGAAAGAAATTATATGGACAGCTAAAAATATATATAGAAAAAATTAGCTGGGCATGGTGGCACATGCCTGTAGTCCCAGCTACTCGGGAGGCTGAGGCAGTAGGATCGCTTGAGCCCAGGAGTTTGAGGTTGCTGTGAGCTAGGCTGACGCCACGGCACTCACTCTAGCCTGGGCAACAGAGTGAGACTCTGTCTCAAAAAAAAAAAAAAAAAAAAAAAAAAAAGTTCTTAATATATTTTTTAATATAAATTCTTCCCCAGATATGTATTTTGCAAATACTTCCCATCAGCCTGAAGCTTGTGTTTTTATTCTCTGAACATGGTCTTTCACCCAGTACACATTTTTAATGTTATAACATCCACGCATTTAATTATTTCTTTCTCTGTGGATCAGCTTTTGGTGTGTGTGTTAAAAACTCATCACCAAATCCAAGGTCACCTCTATTTTCTTCTAGAATCTTTATAGCTTTGCATTTTAAGTCTAAGGACTATTTTAAGTGAATTTTTTGCGTAAGTTGTGAAGTTTATGTCTACACTTATTTCATTCCCTATGTTTTCTACTTAATTCTTCCCTTCCTCACCATTTTTCTAAAGGACACAGGATCGGGAGCCCATCTTAGTTTGAATTTCCTCCAGATCCTGTCGCTGAGTAATCTGAACTCGGAATTTAACTGGTTCCGCAGTATGGCCAGGAGAGGGCGCCAGCCGCCACCGCCCCGTGAGCGCTGAGGGCTGCAGTGCCCGCGCCGGCCAGCAGGGGGAGGACCGCCCGTCCCGCGTCGAGGCGTCGCGCCCGGCGTGAAAGGACGCAGCGTCGCAGCGTCAGCGTAGCCTGGCACCGCCTCACTGGGGACGGCCGAGGCCTCGGGTGAGTGAAACCTTCCCGCAGCAGCCCCGGAGGCACCACCTTCTTGTGCGCAGTCACCTGCTGAAGGGCAGCCGGTCCTCAGAGACCCTGGAGGGGCCCAGTGTGGAAAGTTGGAAATGGGGAACCCACAGTTTCCACCACACCGAGGGCCCCCACACCCAGGACGCGGTGGCCACGGGCGTAATGTCCTTGCAGTGGCCTCTCCACGCTGATGTGACATTGGACTCCCACCTGGGCGCTTGGTTCCACCGCTGCGCTGAGCTGGATATGGGTCGCGCTCAGCCTCTATGAGGACGTTTGGTGTCGTCTCTGCTTTACTGACAGCGTGTTGACGTGGTTGTTTATAAACGTAGTTTCCTTCCAGTAATTTCGTACTTCCAGGGAACGTGCAATCGTAGCGCAAAGTGCTCTTTGTCCTGCCTTCAGATTCTCCAGTGTCGTTGCTGTGTGAGATTTGCTATTTCACCCACATACTCCCTGTATTTTACCCAAAGCAGCGACACTCTCCCAGGTGACCGTTAGTCCCCAAATCAGGAAATACACGTTTCTACCTGACAGTCTAATCTGCAGGCCACTTCACTTCACTGCCTTCCCCAACTGGAAGAAAAATGTCTCTTTGCGTTAGGAACCGGTTTTCTTTTCCGGAACCATTCCTGAGACTGTCCCTCGGTTTCCCAGCCTTGGTAGCTCTAAAGAGCAGAGGTGACTGCAAGCTGGGTCTGGCCGGTGTTTCCTCCTGAGCAGACGCAGATGCTGCATTCTCGGTAGGAATGCCCTCTGTTTATGCTGTTTATGCCCTCGCCTCAGTGCGGTCCACCATGCGCAGAGGAGCACATGCTCCCTGCCCCACTGGTGAGCTCAGCCTGATAATGGCGAAACCCTGCTTTGCAGACACAAGTCTCATCACGTCACTCTCCTAAGTCTCCTAATGGTTTACCACTGGCCTTGGGGAAAGACTGACCATGACCTCCAGACCCTGGGCGCTCCTGCCTGCTGCCTTCTCCCGTGCAGTGCACCCCAACTGCCTGCAGTCCACTCTGCTCTCACTTTCAGGGATACAGCAGGGTCTTGGGTGTCTTGGGGATTTTATACAGGTTCCCTGAACCCATCCATGCAGTGCACACCCTTACCAAATTTTTCAAGACTTTGTCTAGCTAACTTGTTAAAGTCACAGCAGTTGTGATACCTAACAGTAGAAAAGTTCATAACATGATTTTTCAAAGGAAAAAATATTTATTTGGTATATTGTCTGTGAGAATCACCCTCAGTTTATAAATCAAGGAAACAGTAGCTAAAAACAGAGCTCATATTTGGGATAATTCGTAAACAAAAATGAAATCTCCCTGCTAAATGAAAGGCAAATGGCACGATTGATCATGGAAATTTCGTAAGAATTTACTGAACTGAATATTACCTTCCTATATTTCCTATCCATGTGTGTGTGTACACCAGTTGCAAGGTATTTCAGGTTTAAACATTTATATTTACATCATCAATCTAGTTAAGTGATGAAGTCCTACTCCACACCATGACAATATATATAAATATTTGAAAGCACCTTTTAAAATTTCACCTTTTTAACTATTTTAAGTATGTAATTCAGTGAAAAGTAGTACATTGGCAGTGTTGTGCAACCATCTCTTTGGTTGCAGAGCATTTTTTTTAACCTTTGAAGGAAACTCAGACCCATTAAGAAGTGACTTCCCTTTCCCACTCCCCCAGCCCCTGGCAACCACTAATCTACTTTCTGTGGATTTGCCTGTTCTGGACATTCCTTATAAATGGACTCAAATAATATGTGATCTTTTGTGTCTGGTTTCTTTCACTTAGGATGTTTTCAGGGTACATCCATGTTGCAACTTACATCAGTACTTCATTTCTTTTTTCTTTATAATTAAATACACACAACTCACCACTTTAACCATTTTTAAGTGCACAGTTCAGTGGCCTTAACCACATTCCCATTGTTGTGTAACCGTCACCATCATCCATCTCCAGAATTTCTTTCATCTTCCCCAGTTGGAACTCTGGACTCATTACACACCAACTTCCTATCCCCAGCCCCTGGAAATGACTCTAAGTATCTCCTAAGTGGAAGAATACCATGTTTGTCTTTCTGTGCCTGGGTTTTTCACTTTGCATGATGACTCAAGTTTTATCCATGTTGTGGCATGTGTAAGAATATCCTCATTTTTAAGGCTAAATAATATGACATTGTATGGACGGACCACATGTTGTCTATCTAACTCATGTGTCAGTGGGCACTTGTGTTGCTTCCACCTTTTGGTATTGTGAATAATGCTGCCATGAACGTGGGTGTTCAAGTCCCTGCTTGCAGTTCTTTTGAGCATATACCCAGAAGTGAAATTATTTGGTTATAAATTAATTCCACGTTTAATTTTTGAAGCACTGTCATATCATGTTCCATAGCAGCTGTACTGTTTTACTTTTCTCTTTCCTTTTTTTGGCTGAACAATATATCAGGTTATGATATACCTCATTATGTTTATCCATCCATCTGTTGATGGACATTTGGGTTATTTCCACCTTTTGGCTACTGTGAACTGAGCTGCTATAAATATTCACATACAAGTTTTTGTTTGAACACTTGTTTTCTAATCTTTGGAGTATATACCTCGGAATGGAATTGTTGAGCCATGGCAATTCTATTTGTTACTTCTTAAGGAAACATTAAAATATTTTACACAAAGGCTGTACCATTTTGTATTTCCACAAGCAGTGTTTAAAGGTTTCCAGTTTTTTTTGCATCTGTGCCAACACTTATTTTTTTTATAGCCTTTCTAGTGCATGTGAGTAGGTATCACACATCTCATTGTAATTGTAATGTGAATTTCCATAATAATAATGTGTACCATCTTCTTATGGGCTTGTTGGCCATTTGCTTGTCTTTTTTTGCAAAGTGTGTATTTTAAGTTCTTCAGCGATTTTGTAATTGGGTTGTCTGTCTTTTTCCTGTTGCACCTTGAAAGTTACTTATATATTCTGGTAAAGGACTCTTATCAGATAGACAACATGCCTCTGTGGGTTGTCATCTTACTTTCTTGGTGGTGCCTTTGGATATCTAAAAGTTTTAAATTTTGAGGAAATTTTTTCTTTACTTGCTGTGCTTATGGTGTCAGATATAAGAAACCATTGTTAAATAAATCCAAGGTCATGAAGATTTATCTCCATGTTTTCTTCTAGAGTTTATGTTTTTACCTCTTACATTTAGGCCTTTGGACCATTTTGAGTTAAATTTTTCTGTGTGGTGTGATATAAAGGTACAGTTTCATTCCTGTGCATGTGGATAGTTGTCTAATATCGCTTGTTGAATTTAATGACCTCAGCCCTTGTCCTAAGTCAATTGACCATAGAGGTATGGATTTATTTCTGGACTCTCAGTTCAATTTCATTGATCTATATGTGTACCCTCATGCCAGTATTGTCCTGTTTTGATTGCTGTTGCTTTGTAGTAAAATTTAAGATTTAAAATTGGGAAGCGGCCGGGCGCGGTGGCTCACGCCTGTAATCCTAGCACTCTGGGAGGCCGAGGTGGGCGGATCGTTTGAGCTCAGGAGTTTGAGACCAGCCTGAGCAAGAGCGAGACCCTATCTCTATTAAAAAATAGAAAGAAATTATATGGACAGCTAAAAATATATATGGAAAAAATTAGCCGGGCATGGTGGTGCATGCCTGTAGTCCCAGCTACTCGGGAGGCTGAGACAGGAGGATTGCTTGAGCTCAGGAGTTTGAGGTTGCTGTGAGCTAGGCTGACGCCACGGCACTCACTCTAGCCTGGGCAACAGAGTGACTCTGTCTCAAAAAAAAATAAATAAATAAAATTGGGAACTATAAACCTCCAAGTTTGTCCTTCTTTTTCAAAAAGGTTTTGGTTATTCGCATTCCCTTGAAATTCCATTTGAATGTTAGGATCAGTTCGCCCATTTCCGCCAAAAGGCCTATTGATATGTTGTTCTGTAACTTAGCTGTAGTTGTTTGCTAACTCAAATAACTTTTTGAATTCTTTAGGATTTTCTGTATTGAAGATCATGTGATTTGGAATCTGTGAATAGTTTTACTTTTCCTTTCACATATGGATGACTTTTATTTCCTGTTATCTAGTTGTTCTGGATAGAACTTTCAGTACAATCTTATTTTTTTATTTCAAAATATTAATTAAGGTGGTTATAAGTGTTTTTTGTTACATGAATATCTTGTATAGTGCTGAAGGCGGGCTTTTGGTGTGTCCATCACCAGAATAGTGTTCATTGTGGGTAAGTTTTTATCCCACACCCACTTTCCCTCCCTCCCCCCTTCTTGGTTTCTCATGTCCTTTATATCTCTTTGTGCCTGTATGTATCCATCTAGGAGTTCCCACTTAGTGGTGAGAACATATGGTGTTTGGTTTTCCATTCCTGAGATAGTTCACTTAGGGCAATGGTCTCCAGTTCCCTCCACATTGCTGCAAATGACATTATTTCATTCCTTTTTTTTTTTTTTTTTTTTTTTTTTTTTTTTTTGAGACAGGGTCTGGCTTGTTGCCCGGGATAGAGTGCAGTGGCATGATTATAGCTCACTGCAACCTCACACTCCTGGGCTGAATCGATCCTCCTGCCTCAGCTTCCTGAGTAGCGGGGACTACAGACGCAGGCCACCACACCTGCCTAATGTTGCTATGTTTAGTAGAGAAGGCGGGTCTCAATACTCCTCAGGCCGGTTTCGAACTCCTAACCTCAAGCCATCCTCCCGCCTAGGCCTTCCACAGGCGTTAGCCACCATACCTGGCTCCTTTTATGTTTTGTTCACTGCTGCATGCGATGCCTAGAACATTACTCGTTCATAGTGAATGCTCGCAAAACGAGTATATGTGAAATAAAGAATGTATACTAGCTAATATCATATACTTTGTACAAGGCACTGTCCTAAATGCTTCACATATACTAAGTCATTTTATTCTCATAATACTCTATGAGGTAGGTGCTACTGTTGCTATTATTGTTTTATACCTTGGGGAGAATGAAGTACAGAAGTTAGGAAATCTGCCTAAGTTAAGTGCCTGAGCTGGGACTCGAAGTTTGCCCTAAGCGTAGCTCCAAAACCTAGAAGTTCATCAGCATCACGTGGGCTCTGAACCTTAGATGCTGAGTCTGCGGTTCAAGGGTAAGGCTAGGGCATGTGTGTGTTTTAAATAAACAACATGCAGTTGGATCGGGGAAGCCCCCAGACCGGGTCTCAGTGCCCACCCTCTTCGAGCTTGTCCCCGCCCCTTGTGTGGCGCGAAGGCCACTGGGAGTTGTAGTCGCCCGTGTAGTTCGCCGGCGCTTCCCGGAAGTGACGCGACCCGCCTCTTCCTCTCGGCGTTTCCGCTGTCTCAGTTTCGCGGTGTGACTCTCGAACTCGAGTGGTTAGTATTTGTTGGGTCTTGTGTTTCGAGGAGGGGGACCCGGGTCTGGCTACGGGCGGGACTGGTGAGGAGTCGGGGGTCGGGAGGTGGTGGCCCGGGCCTCTTCTCGTGGTTCGTGACGCTCCGGCTTTCCTGCAGTTCTCCCGCGCCGGCCGGAGCCCCTCAGCGCGGTCGCCATGTCGCGCTTTTTCACCACCGGTTCGGACAGCGAGTCCGAGTCATCGCTGTCCGGGGAGGAGCTCGTCACCAAACCTGTCGGGGGTAACTACGGCAAACAGTGAGTTGGAGGGGCTGCGCCTCGGTGACTACTCGGGGAGTGCGGGGTTAGGCGGGCTCGGGAAGGCCGTGTATGTGGGAGGGGATTGAAGGTGAGGGCGGCGAGAGCGGCTCCTGAGATGGCGAGAGTTTACAGGATCAGAGCAGTATTAAACAAACTTCACGCTTAGAGTGCTGTGAAATATGGGAGTCCACCCACCAGATACAAGGGATAGAGTCACAGAGATTTCCTAGTGGCAGGGTCTGTTGCATCAGCTTTCTAACTGGCTTATAAGTATACAGCTTCTGTACCTTCTGTCGCCTTCCCGCCCCCCCCTTCTCTTCTTAACGCCGAGAAATCCTCAATGACCTCAGCTCGTGGAAGGAAACCCAAAATGCTTTGTTGGTATTTGGGGGGCCCTCTGATGTGGCTCTGAAGTCTGCCTACCTGGCTCTGCCAGCAGGTTCTTAAATATCTCTTATGGTCCTGTTTACCTCCACTTAAATACCCCTCCCCTACCTCTGTAAATTAAAATTCTTTTACTCTGTAAAACAATGGAATGTTTCTCAGACTTCTTTCACTCTCATGCTACCTTCGTTGTTTCTGGCATATGGCTTTGCTACTGTTTAAAAAATATATATGTATCCACACACATATGTATATATCAATAGGAATATGATTTCGTATCACTGTCACAAGTGGAAATACCAATATCACTTGCCATAAAATAGAAAATAATTGTAAAAATTAATAAAATGAAAGGAATGGAGATATTGTTGCTGGCAGTGAGTCTGTTGTCTGGTCTCATTATTAAAGAAAAGTATTAGTAACAGAGATATTAATGCCATTGAGACTTTTCCTTGCTGTGGTCTCTCATACTTTGGAAAATATTGCTTTCTAGAACCTAGCTCAGGTACCACCTCCTTGAAATCTTTTCTGTTCATTACAGCCAAGGTACTCTTTCTACCTTTCTTTTTTGTTGTTGTTGTTGTTGTTTCCCCCAGTACTATAGTGACTTGGGTCTTTATGTAGTTATATCACATAGTGAATAAGCACCTTAATTGTTTTTGAGAAGATAGTGACTGTCATCTTTGTGCTACATTTGACAAAAGGCCTTAGTTATATAGGAAGAGGCTATGAGGAAGAAGAGTCAAAAAAGAGGATGAGTGTGGATGGATGGGCTGAGTTATTCAGTTCCACCTGTCGCATCTGAGAAGAGAAATAGCGATCTATTGGAAAGACTAGAACTAGGAAAGATTAATGGTCTGCTTTTTTTTTCTTTCAAAAAGGCCATTGTTGCTGAGCGAGGATGAAGAAGATACCAAGAGAGTTGTCCGAAGTGCTAAGGACAAGAGGTGAGGCCAGGAGAGGCTGGGTGATGGGTAGTCTCCGGGAGCAGTGGCGAGTTTTCCCCATGGTGGGCATGTCCCATGTGGTATTGGCTTCCCAACCCAGGTTTGAGGAGCTGACCAACCTTATCCGGACCATCCGTAATGCTATGAAGATTCGTGATGTCACCAAGTGCTTGGAAGAATTTGAGCTCCTGGGAAAAGCATATGGGAAGGCCAAGAGCATTGTGGACAAGGAAGGTGTCCCCAGGTTCTATATCCGCATCCTGGCTGATCTGGAGGACTATCTTAATGAGGTGTGTTGCCTGTGGGTGAGGGGGATGCAGAGAGGGGCGTGGGTTCCTAACCTGCTTGCAGGACTCATGTCTCCTCTGGGTTCTTTGCCTTGTTATATACAGTGTTTCCCAGATCACAAGAAACAAGGTAAATCAAGGAGAGGAACCTTTTTGGACCTACAAATTCATTGTGTTTATGTTTATTATCATCTCTTATTCATGGTTTGTACTTCTAGTGGTGATATATAAAGGATTTTCAAAAAATAAGTTAACAGATGTAGTCAATAAGTAGTACCAGTGGTATACAGATAGCAGGACTCAAAAGTGGTGGTAAAGCCTGAAGTTTATAAAATACTGCTTAGTCTCAGATTGCTATTTCCCTTTCTCCCCTCTTTAGCTTTGGGAAGATAAGGAAGGAAAGAAAAAGATGAACAAGAATAATGCTAAGGCTCTGAGCACCCTGCGCCAGAAGATCCGAAAATACAACCGAGATTTTGAGTCCCATATCACAAGTTACAAGCAGGTGGGGATGCTGGAGGCAGACTTTTTGAATTATAGGAACAGTGACCCCTATGTCTGAGACCCAAAAAACATTTGCAAATGAGAGGTTTGACTGGACAAGGAATCATGACAAAACTGTCCGGGGTGAAAGGGTGAGGTGGGGGTGTGGTTGGCAAGTATCCTTAATTATTCTCTCATTTCTCTCTTTCCAGAACCCTGAGCAATCTGCAGATGAAGATGCTGAGAAGAATGAGGAAGATTCAGAAGGTAAGAAGAGATCCTTACTGAAAATTGTTAGGGGTACCTTCGGCCTGGTTCCTTGGTTGCCCTCCAATCTTGCTCTTCAGCATTCAGGCTTTTTTCTCTTCCCCCGTTTCCATCAGGCTCCTCAGATGAGGATGAGGATGAGGACGGAGTCAGTGCTGCAGCTTTCCTGAAGAAGAAGTCAGATGCTCCTTCTGGGGACAGTCGAAAGTTCCTCAAAAAGATGGAGGTAAGAGTCAGGGTTACACTGAGGGGCAGTTTGCCTACCAGGGCCATTCTTGGGTCTCTGGGAAGAAGAAAAGACTCAGAACCTTTGGCTTGGGAGGGGTAGGATTTAGTTAGTCTGGTTTGAGAACAGACTTCCTCTTGTATTAGAGCACTGAGCAAACTTAAATCTAGGCCTAGTTCTAGGGGCCAAGTTGCAATTTGATTCTGGGTCTTCGTGGTCCATTCCAGCTCTTTTTTCTTTTTTGAGACAGATCTCACTCTGTTGTCCAGGCTAGAGTGCAATGTCATCATCATAGTTCATTGCAACTTCTAACTCCTGGGCTCAAGCAGTCCTCCTGCCTCAGCCTCCTGTGTAGCTGCAACTATAGGTGTGCACCACCACACCTGGCTAATTTTTCAATTTTTTTGTAGAGATGAGGGTCTTGCTGTTGCTCAGGCTGGTTTTGAACTCCTGAACTCCTGACCTCAAGCGATCCTCCCGCCTCGGCCTCGCAGAGTGCTTAGGATTACAGACATGAGCCACCACGCCTTACCAATTCCAGCTCTTCATAGCTTTACCACAAATAACCACTCTTGCCCTGCTTCTGAAAATCCGTGGAACATGTGTCAGCAGGGAGAGCAGAGAGATCATTCAATCTCTCTATCTTCCTGCTGATTGATTCTCTTTCTTTTCCCTCTAAGGATGAAGATGAGGACTCAGAAGATTCTGAAGATGATGAAGACTGGGACACAGGTTCCACATCTTCTGATTCAGACTCGGAGGAGGAAGAAGGGAAACAAACTGCGCTGGCCTCAAGATTCCTTAAAAAGTAAGAAAAGTAGTGGGACCTAGGGCTGCAATGGGAAGGGGAGAAAGTCATCATCTTGAAGGTTGTTGCTTCTTTCATGTAGTCATTTTAGGTTGTAGAAGCCTACCCAACTCTTCCCATTTTACAGAGAGATCTCAGAGGGTCAAGTATATTAGGTGGTTAAGGTCACAAAGCTAATGTGTCCTGAGGATGGGATTTGAAGGCTCGAGAGTCCAAATATTTACCCATAACTTTATCCACTGCTTGTGTACAGGGTGCAAATCTCACTTGGGCATCTGTTAGCCGTGTGATATTGGACAAGCTACTTAACCTTTCTAATCTTTAGTTTTGTCATCTATAAAATGGGGCAGGGACCCTGCCTCCCAAGATAGGTGCAAAAATATAAGGATGTCGCTCAGCCCAAGATTGGCACATGGTAAGCCCTCAATGGTGGTTGCTACTGTTGTCATCCTTCCTGAGAACTTTTTAGTGCAGATATAGCACATAGACTGCAGCAAGCCTTTGTGAACTAGGACAGTCACAGAATGGGGAAGGATTTGATCTGGGTTTGGGTTTCCCAGTCCTTAGTTCTTCTTAGGTCTCAATTTTTTTTTTTTTTTTTTGAAACAGAGTCTCACTGTGTTGCCTGGGCTAGAGGAGTGCCGTGGCATCAGCCTAGTTCACAGCAACCTCAAACTCCTGGGCTCAAGCGATCCTACTGCCTCAGCCTCCCAAGTAGCTGGGACTACAGGCATACGCCACAATGCCCAACTAATTTTTTCTATATATTTTTAGTTGTCTGGTTAATTTCTTTCTATTTTTTAGTAGAGACGGGGTCTTGCTCTTGCTCAGGCTGGTCTTGAACTCCTGACCTCAAGCGATGCTCCCGCTTCGGCCTCCCAGAGTGCTAGGATTACAAGCGTGAGCTACCACGCCTAGCCTGTTTCTTCTTTTGCAAAAAAGGTGGCAACTGATCCTATGTACCCACAGTAAAATCTCAAGCTCACTGAAAATAGTGCTCTTTTAACAAGAGGAACTATTGATGTTCTTTGGGTTGTTTTCCTACTTGTAGAAGTTGTGGTTATGCTGCTTCAGGAGGTAGTGAGTTTCCCAACACTGAAAAAGTCTAGATAATAGGCTGAACATCCACTTAGTGGTCACTTTGTTGAGTGGTGCTCCAGGGAACACTGGTCAATGTCTGGGAAGCATTATCTGTCACTTCTCCTTGGAATGTTTACAGCCATGTATTATTAGTACATTAGAGTCTGAAAAGTGCCACCAAAATAGATAAGCTTAACTTTATTAATCATCTCTTAAACTTGCTTGATCATGAAACTCATTTTTTTTAACCTATTGACATCTTACAGAACCATCAATGTTGGTTTTGGTTCAGATCTATGATATCTACTGTGCTTTATGTACTTATCTTCCAGTAATTGTGTATTGAGGTGTCCCATTATTTGGGCTGGTGTGTGCAGTATGCACTGCACATTTGCATCACACAAAAGCCTCCTGTCTGAGGGAACAAGTGAGGATTAAAATCAAACTTGTGACATCACCACAAAGGAAAACTGCAGACCATTATCTTTAATGAACGTAGACTCAAAAATCCTCAACAGGCTGGACAAGGTGGCTCACACGCCTGTAATCCCAGCAACTTCAGGGGCTGAGGTAGGAGGATTGGTTGAAGCCAGGAGTTTGAAACCAGCCTGAGCAACATAGCAAGACCCCCATCTGTTTAAAAAAAAAAAAGAAAAGAAAAGAAAAAAAAAATAAGCCAGGCGTAGTGGTGTACACATGTGGTCCCAGCTACTTGGGAGGTTGATTAAGGAGGATCACTTGAACCCAGGAGTTGAAAGCTGCATTGAGCTATAATCATGCCACTGTACTCCAGCCTGGGCGGTAAAGCAAGACCCTATCTCCAAAAAATAAAAACATACCACTGTAAGATTGTCTAATGATAAAACTCACTTTACAGGTAAAATCCTTTGCAGAAATGCAAAATATGATTAAATATGATTTAAAATATCATCAAACTGAAACCTCTTGGTCTAAATCATCACCAAAGCTCTGAGATGATCAGAGAAACTAATGCTATTTTAAAAATTAAGGCTTCTAAAGAACTTAATCTTCCTTGGCTTAAAGTATTTTACTCTTAGCCCCAAGAATGTTGTGATCCACACCTGAAAAGGACAGTGAACTCTCATCATATAAAATTCTAACTGAAAAACCTAAGACTTGGCTTGACCCCGGCTCCATGACAGATTATACATTGGTATATTCACATCTTGTTAGAAATCATCAGAAAACAAATGTTTATGTTATATATATCCAACAAATGCAAGCTATGTTTCTAAAAGGTCATCACCAGCTACACCTCTACTTAATGTATAGTTAAGAGACCAAAAGGTTAATTGTTAAGAGATATCAACAGAAGTCAGGCCTAAAACTACACTGAAAGGAATGATGCCTTCTCAGCCATACATACTGATCTAAAGCCACTAGATACACACCCTTGCTTAGGATCCTAACAACCTGGATGTGCAGACCCCCTAGAGATCCTGATGTTCATCTTGGGGTGGGGGGAAAGCTTCAAATAGTATCTCGGTAAGATATCATAGGTCAATCATGACATCAGGTGTAAATAATTTCCTCCAAAAGCCTTCAGTTCAAGATCCATAATTGAGGCTGGGCACAGTAGCTCATGCCTATAATCCCAGCACTTTGGGATGGGAGGTGGAGGTGGGAGGATTGTTTGAGGCCATGAGTTTCAGGTTCCAGTGAGCCATGGTCACACCACTGTACTCCAGGCTGGGCAACAGAGTGGGACCCTGTCTCTTAAAAAGAAGAAGAAAAAGGATCCGTAACTGAGACAAAAGCTTTCAATTTTATTATCAGTGTCGTCCTCCACTTCTGTGTCTTTTGTGTTAGTCTTTTTTGTTCTTTTCTCCACTGCTAATCTTTTCTTTCTCTTTTGAACGGTTAATTATCCAAGTTTCAAAACAAAAATCTTCATTGCCATATTTGATTGAGTCCAATATGTTGGCTGGGCATGGTGGCTCACACCTGTAATCCTAACACTCTGGGAAGCTGAGGTGAAAGGATCACTTGAGGTCAGGAGTTTGAGACCAGCCTGAGCAAGAGCAAGACCCCATCTCTACTAAAAAAAAAAAAAAAAATAGGAAAAAAAAAATAGAAAAAAATTAGCCAGGTGTGATGGCAGCCGACTGTAGTGCCAGCTACTCGGGAGGCTGAGGCAGGAGGATAGTTTGAGCCCAGGAGTTTGAGGTTGCTGTGAGCTAGGCTCATGCCGCAGCACTCACTCTAGCCTGGGCAACAGAGCGAGACTCTGTCTCAAAACAAATAAACAGGCCGGGCGCGGTGGCTCACGCCTGTAATCCTAGCACTCTGGGAGGCCAAGGCGGGAGGATCACTCAAGGTCAGGAGTTCGAGACCAGCCTGAGCAAGAGCGAGAACCCCGTCTCTACTAAAAATAGAAAGAAATTTTATGGACAACTAAAAATATATAGAGTGGCCTGCACTATATTCTAAAAAAAAAAATATATATATATATATATATATATATAAAATTGGCCGGGCATGGTGGCGCATGCGTGTAGTCCCAGCTACTCGGGAGGCTGAGGCAGGAGGATTGCTTGAGCCCGGGAGTTTGAGGTTGCTGTGTGCTAGGCTGATGCCACAGCACTCTAGCTCGGGCAACAGAGCAAGACTCTGTCTCAAAAAACAAAAAAAAGAAAGAGAGAGAATACAATCTGTCAGCAACAGGATGCTGGGGGAAAAAAAATAGTCCAATATGGGCACTTACCAGAAAGAGTCCAAGATACCTTTCATCAGTTTTGTACTTAAGAATTCCTACCCCAACTACAATTTCAGAAGTGTCAGTGTGCAATCTGTAATTTACCTCTAATGCAGTCCAAATAACAGGTTTGAAAATTTAAATATTTCAGCGCAAACTAAATTTCATAGCTAAAAATTAATTCTAAATAAAATTGATTTCAAATACTGGTCAGTCAAGACTAAATCTGTAATAAACATTTTATGATACTGGGATAAATACTTTGGGAAAGAAAACCAGATTATTGAATCAACTAAGAAGCTACTTGATTAAAGTTCACTAAGCTGATTGTTAAAGGCATTCTTCTAGATAGGCTTAGCCTGATTAAAAATTAAATAGAATACAGATTCTAAGTGTTTCTTATAGTATTTGACTGTCTTCTTACTTCCTGCCCAAACCCACCACCTAATATCCAGGTGCTTTGATGTTACCAGACAGCCTTATCCCACATCAAAAAGAGGCTGAAGCTCTTGAGAATAAACCCACTTCTTTATGAGCTTGTTTTGACCAAAAGATGAAGGCTGAGAAATTTTAATGAGGAGAAGGGTATAGACTGGTTTAATATGACATGCTGAAAAAGAATACTACCAGACAGCCTCTCATGTTTTCTGGAAAATCCATCAACCCTGGATGGCTTACTCAAGGAGAGCTAATGAGTTTACACACAAAAAAGTACGAACAAAATTCACTGTTCTGTGTTTTCCTCCTGTCTCCTTGCTCCTCTTTCTCTTACATAAATCCTGCTTTCGTCTTGGTTGAAACTCAGTCTAAAAATTAATCTCCCTAACAGTGGGGTGCAGTGGCTCACGCCTGTAATCCTAGCACTTTGGGAGGCTGAGGCTGGAGGATCACTTGAGCCCAAGAGTTCAAGATCAGCCTAAGTGACATAGACCTCATCTCCACAAAAAATTTACAAAGTTAGCCAGGCATAGTGGTGCATGCCTGTAGTCCCAGCTACTCGAGAGGCTGAGGCAGGAGGATTGATTGAGCCCAAGAATCTGAGGTTGCCACTGCACTCCACCCTGGGCAACAGAGGGAGACCTTGTCTCAAAAAAGAAAAGTCTCCCTTGTTATACAAGTAAAATAATGTCTGTAAATTATTCTTTGAGACTACAAAGCCACAAACTCTCAATGTCAAAAAGCTTTTGACATACGAAATTCTAATATTATTTTCTTAAAGGCTTTCCTCAGAACACTGATGGAACTAATTTTAGATTTTGGGGGTGGGGTGGGGGGCGTTAGGTAGGTATACAAGGTAAAATTTCACAGGTTAAAACAACTCTGTGCAGAGTTTGAAATAATTTGTCTCTGTCATTAGGTTTATATTTTGTTACATGAATACATATTAGAGATGGTTTCAGGCAACATTAAGTGGCCTAACGTGGTTTTGAGATAGCCAGTGATGTTTTTCTTTTTTGTGGAGGCATTTTGTTTTATTGAACAATTGTTTTTTTTTTAAATTCAGAATTTAGATTAATCAATTATCATAAGAAATTTTATCTATTTGGTGGGATAAACTGAGTAGTACGTGACTGATAAATAGGTCAGTCTAGACAGAGCAACTAGTATCAAAGAAAATAACTTGTTTATAGATACTTTGAAAAACCTTACAAGTTAGCTGTGGAGCAACATGGCAGTTGTTTCTACGTCTACAGTGGCCTGGTTAGCACCTCTACCTTAGTAGACCTGGCCCTGCCATTCTCTTCATAAGTGTCTTGATGGGTGTAGTGTGACAGACCTTGGTAAGTAGTCCAACAAATGCAAATGCTTAGTGCTCTTTGCCTTGGTTATGGTTATGGTTAACTGCTCTCCAGGTCGTTCTTGTAGAGTATAACTCAGAGGGTGGAGGAAAAGAGGAAGAAGCCTTATCGGTAAGGAGGAGCTGGTCTTTCATCTCCTCCCATGTCTCCTGGCAGGGCTCCCACCACAGAGGAGGACAAGAAGGCAGCTGAGAAGAAACGGGAAGACAAAGCCAAGAAGAAGCACGATAGGAAATCAAAGCGCCTGGATGAGGAGGAGGAGGACAATGAAGGCGGGGAGTGGGAGAGGGTCCGGGGTGGAGTGCCCCTTGTGAAGGTGAGGATTTTAGAGTTAAAATGAACTAGGGAACAGTTTGAGAGGACATGCAGGTGCCCTTCTGGTCAGGATGGGAAAAAACTTAAGGCAATAATGGGTTCCTTTTGGCATGCACGTGACAGGATGTATATTGTCCTAGGAGAAGCCAAAAATGTTCGCCAAGGGAACTGAGATTACCCATGCTGTTGTCATCAAGAAACTGAATGAGATCCTACAGGCCCGAGGCAAGAAGGGAACTGATCGGTAAGATTCACGGGCCTGGGTTGTAGGATTACAGAGTGGAAGCTCTTTTTCTCTGTGACACGAGGTGGAAGTTAGTGGGGAAATGGTTCTGTTTGGGGAGGATCTGTGTATGGCTGTAGTAGAGGAACAATATATTTGGGACATAACTGGTCCATTTTCTGCTCTTCACTCTTCTTGTGACCTAACCAGTCACTTAACCTTTTGGGACTATTTTCCCATCTGTAAAATGGGAATAATGCTCACCTTATTTAGTTACTAAGTGACTGATGAGGATGGTAGACGTGAAAGCATTTTATACTGTTCCAGGATTGTTAGCATTATTGTTGTTTCTGTTTGGAATTTATAAAGGAGAAGCAAGTACACAGGTGTTAAGGGTGGAGGAATAATGGGCTGCCCTGCTGTCTGAAGGGGGCATCCTGTGTGACAGGGTGAGACTTTTTGATCTGTCTCCAAAGCCTCACCCAGTTCTGTACCCCTCCAGTGCCGCCCAGATTGAGCTGCTACAACTACTGGTTCAGATCGCTTCTGAAAACAACCTGGGAGAGGGTGTCATTGTCAAGATCAAGTTCAATATCATTGCCTCTCTCTATGATTACAACCCCAACCTGGCAACATACATGAAGGTGAGGACAACGAAGAGAAGTATCTCAGGGCATAGCTGGTGGGTCAGGAGAAGGTACCTATTGTTTTAAAATTTGGGGGCTTTGGAAACAGCCTTGGTAGTTGAAGGCCCCTTGATCTGGTGAAGGGGCTCTTGAGAGGCATCCACTTATTCGACCCTCACACCTCTGACTCTGCAATCTAATCTCTTGGCAGCCAGAGATGTGGCAGAAGTGCCTGGACTGCATCAATGAGCTGATGGACATCCTGTTTGCAAACCCCAACATCTTTGTTGGAGAGAACATTCTGGAAGAAAGTGAGAACCTGCAAAATGTTGACCAGGTAAGGGGAGGAGGAATTGGTGGGATAACTGGAAACATATGCATATGCTTTGGGAAAGCTCACTGGAGACAGAAAGGTTGAGGTTTGGGACTGATGGAGATCAGTCCCAAAGTTTGATATCTGGGCTAATTTGTTTCTTCTTTGCCTTCATCTTCAGCCACTACGTGTCCGTGGCTGTATCCTAACTCTGGTGGAACGAATGGATGAAGAATTTACCAAAATCATGCAAAATACTGATCCTCACTCTCAAGGTGAGCCTGATCAAGTATGGGCTTTGGTGAGAGGACAAGTGTAGGGAATAACACTAACTTTTGGGTTTTATAAGGATTATACTAAGCCAGAGTGTTTGGAAAGCCAACCCTTCCTTACCCAGCATTCATTCTGAAGGGCTGTTCACATGCTGGGCCTTACTCCCATAGTTTCTCATTCAGTAGGTCTGGGTGAGGCCTGAGAATTTGCACTCCTAATGTGCTCCCAGGTGATGTTGCTGGTCTGGGGGCTATAACTTGAGAACCATTGGAGTAAGGCATTTATTCACTGGTCTTGTTTAGCTTTGCTCATTGGCATTGGGATGGGAACAACTCAGTAAAAATGTGTATGTGTCGACCAAGTCGAGGGCATTGTGATGAACAAGGCTCGGTGCTCATGCGCTTCCCTTTGATATTAGAGAAAGGCAGTTCAACAAATAATAATAGTAAAGTAATAAACAAGATAACTTTACATAATGTAAGGTGTGAGTGAATTAGAAGTTAAAATAGGGCCCCATGGTAGAAAGTGACAGGAGGAGTGGCTGCTTTAGATAACGGTTGAAGGAAGCATCTTTAGGCAGGAGCCACGTGAGATGAGATCTGATGAGGAGGGGTTAAATCAGGGGAAGAATTAGCAGAAAAGAGCTTCTGACAGAAGGAACAAAAAGTGAGCTTGGCATGTTCCAGGAATAAAAAGGCCAGTGTGGCTGGAGCACAGTAAGGCCAGGGGAGAATTGTGGGCCATAAGGCAAGGGCGGGACCTTGCAGGCCCTTTCCGGCAGAGGTGGGTAGTTGGGATTTTTTTCTAAGCTCTGGGATGAGAGGTGGTGGGTTCTGGGAGAGGATGATGTTTCCAGGGCACAGCGAGTAGACTTTTCTGATGGGTGCAGAAAACAAACAGGGGTAACTGGATTGACTGGGACAGAAGGTTGGAAAAGTCTGGGTGCCCAGCTGAGATGAGGGTGGGTGCTCCCCCTGCCAGAGTACGTGGAGCACCTGAAGGATGAGGCCCAGGTGTGTGCCATCATCGAGCGAGTGCAGCGCTACCTGGAGGAGAAGGGCACCACTGAGGAGATCTGCCGCGTCTACTTGCGGCGCATCCTCCACACCTACTACAAGTTTGACTACAAGGCGCATCAGCGGCAGCTCACTCCTCCAGAGGGCTCCTCAAAGGTGAGTGCGTGGCCCTCCTGTCAGAGGGGAGGGGGATGTGTTGACCTGTCCTGCATGTCTCTCAGGACTTGGTGGCACATCTATTCCCTAGGGACTTGCTGAGGTGGAGCAGGGAGGTAAACTGAGGGATTAGAGTGAGGCTGGGTAGAGTCTCATCTTTGGTTACTAAATAGCCTGAGCCATTTAAAGCCTTTGTCTTTGCCGGATCTTGTTCTCGAACAACCCCTCTGCCTCCCCAGTCTGAGCAAGACCAGGCAGAAAACGAGGGTGAGGACTCAGCTGTGCTGATGGAGAGACTGTGCAAATACATCTACGCCAAGGACCGCACAGACCGGATCCGCACGTGCGCCATCCTCTGCCACATCTACCACCACGCCCTGCACTCCCGCTGGTACCAGGCCCGTGACCTCATGCTCATGAGCCACCTGCAAGACAACATCCAGCATGCAGACCCTCCAGTGCAGGTAGGATAAGGAGGCCTTCTGGCCTTGGTGGTGATGGGGAGGCCAGACCCTGTCCTCTGAGGCAAAAGGGTTCAACCACAATAGCCACCTGTTTGGCTGGTGCAAATTTAAGTAGACAGTTGGTCTTTCCCAAATGCCCACGTTCTTTGATCTTCTTGCATGTTAACACGTATGTTGTCCCAACAGCATTAGATTCCTCTGGGATAGAGAAAGATTTGGGTTCAGCCAACATTTAATTCTATCCATTGTGTATCTGGTTCAGAACATTAGGACATCATCTTAATTAGAAAGACGAAAAGAACTCATTAAGAAGTTGTTAAACTAAGAAGAAAGACAGGGAGAAGCCCAAATGCAACATGATGTGGTGGAACATAACAGTGGAACGACTAATTTTGTGTGGTGATATTTGAGCTCCTTTTCATACAGAGGAAGCAGTAAGGTGGTGTCTAAAAGTGCAGATCCTGTAAATCTGTGTTCAAAATTCGGTGATGTTTACGTGTAGAACATTTGGACAACCTGTCTGGTAGTGGGGGTTTTTGTTTGTTTGTTTGATTGTTTGTTTGTTGAGACAGGGTCTTACTGTGTGGCCTGGGCTAGAATGCAGTGGTGTCATCATAGCTCACTGCAACCTCAAACTCCTGGGCTTGGGTGATTATCTTGCCTCAGCCTCCCAAATAGCTGGGACTACAGGTGCGCATCACCACACCTGGCTAATTTTTAACATTTTTTTGGATCTCACTGTGTTGCCCAGGCTGGTCTTGAACTCCTGGCCTCAAGCAATCCTCCCACCTCAGCTTCCTAAAGCACTGGGATTATGGGTGTGAGCCACTGCGCCCAACCTGTTCATCTTTTTACGGTTGAGTTGAAGGAGTTCTTTTTATATCCTAGACCAGTCCTTTGTCAGATACATGTTTGGCAAATATTTTCTTCCAAACTGTGGTTTGCCTATTCATTTTCTTAACCATACCTTTTGATGAAGTTAATTTATCAGTTTTTTCTTTTCCAGTTATTTTCTAGGTCCTATCTAAAGAACCCTTTGCCTACTTGAAATTCATGAAGTTTTTTTAATTTTAATTTTTGTAAGTTTTTATAGGTTTTAACTTTTATACTTAGATTTATGACTTGTCTTGATTTAATTTTTACATATGATATGAGATTTGGATCAGAGTTCTTTTTTTCCTCTACATGAATACCTAGTTGTTCTGGTAGCATTTGTAGGAAATACTTTCTTTCTCCCATTGTATTGCTTTGGTGCCTTTCTGGCAAACCACATGAAAAACCATATGCTTCTATAAGTGTGAGTGCATTTGGGGCTCTCCCTGCTCCATTCATGCGTCTCTTTGTCCTTATGCCATTCTCATACTGTCTTGATTGCTGTGCCTTTTACCCTAAGTCTTGAAGTCAGGTAGTATGAGTCCTCCAGCTTTATTCATTTTTGAGATTGCTCTTTTTTTTCCAAGTTGATTTTTATTTCTCCTTTAATTTTTCTTAGCAATATTTTCCAGTTTTCAGTATAGAAAATTATTCATGAATGTTTTATAATTTTTGATGCTATTGTAAATGTACTAGTTTTTAAATTTCATTTTCTAATTGTTGACTCCCAGTCTGCAAAAATACAGTTAATTTTTATATATTGGCTTTGTATCCTGCCATTTTGTAAATTCAGTTATTCTAGTTATTTTATAGATTCCTCAGGATCTTCTACTTAGATTATCATGTCATCTGCATTTTGAGACAGTTTTATTACTATTTTGATTTTTATTTCTTTTTTATTTCTCTTTCTTGCCATATTGCAATAATTCAAATCTCCCAAGATAGCTGAACAGAAGTAGTAAGAACATACGTCTTTCCTTGTTCACAGCCTGAGCAGGGAAGCAGTCTACATTTTACCATTAAGTATGATGAGATGTAGATTTTTTATAGATATCCTTTCTCAGATTGTGGAAGTTCTCTTCTCTGATCATAGTTGGCTGAGAATTTTTGTCATAAATCTTGAGTTTTGTCAGGTGTTTTTCTGCATCTATTGAAATGATACAGTTATTTCTCCTTCATTCTGTTCATGTAATGAATAACCATGATGTTATATTTTTATACTAACTTTTTATTCCTGAGATGTGTCCTACTTGGTCATGTATATCATCTTTTATATATTGTTGGATTCTATTTGCCAATTTTTTTTAAGGCTCTTTGCACTTGTGCTCATGACTGATGTTGATCTCTATATTTTTATTATTGTTGTTAATAAAGACTTAGTATTTCCCCTTCAAATACTTACCATCCTTCCTTCTTAATTAGCTGCAAATCCATCTTCCCGATTGCTTAGGCCAAAAACCTTGGCGTCATCCTTGATTTATTTATTTATTTATTTTTTTTTTTTGAGACAGAGTCATACTCTGTCGCCCAGGCTAGAGTGCCATGGCATTAGCCTACCTCAGAGCAACCTCAAACACCTGGGATCAAGCGATCCTTCTGCCTCAGCTTCCCAAGTAGCTGGGACTACAGGCATGTGCCACCACGCCCAGCTAATTTTTTTATATTTTTAGTAGAGACTATGTCTCAGTCTTGATCAGGCTGGTCTCAAACTCCTGAGCTCAAGCGATCATCCTGCCTCAGCCTCCCAGAGTGTTAGGACTACAGGCGTGAGCCACAGTGCCCGGCCATCCTTGATTCTTGTTTTTCACTCACGTACTGCATCTGATTCCTGGACCATTTCTGTTCAAAATTCTTACCTGACCACTTCTATCACTTCCACTTTTGCCCTCTGGTCTAAGCCACCATCGTCTTCTGATTTCCCTCTGCTTCTGCCTTTGTGTCCTTTCAGTCGTTTTGTGCTGTTCTTGATACAGCTGCCAGAGTAACCCTGTTAAATTAAGTCAGATTATATCACCTATTTGCTCAAAACTTCCCATGGTTTCCCATGTTGAAACCCATAACGTGGCTCACACTTGGCCATCCCTCAGCTTATATCTTTTACCAACCCTGGCCACATCACCATCCCTGTTCCTAAATATACCTGGCATATTTCTTCCACAGGACCTTTGTGCTGACTTTTCTTTTTTTTAGAATGTTCTTCTTCCCCCAGATACTTGCATGACTTGCTCTGTCTTCTTCTTTAGGTCTTTATTCAAACACTCCCTTCAAAATGAGGCCTTCCCTAGTTATATAAAATTGCTAGCCGCCACCACCACACATGCTTCCTTCCTGACTCCGTCCCCTGCTCTAATTTTCTTCTTAGTGTGAATCACCTTCTGTGTAGTGTGGATATTTTGTTCTCCGTAGCCCACCCCTGGAACAGAAGCTCCATGGAGGGCAGGGACTTGTCTGTCTTGTTCTCTGTCCCAGCCCATAGCCTAGTGCTCAGCATGTAGGAGGTGCTCAAAGTATGTTTGTTGAATAAATGACTTGGCTTGTGGCTGTCACGTCTGAGTGCGTTACTTTTTGCCCCCAGATCCTGTATAACCGCACCATGGTGCAGCTGGGCATCTGTGCCTTCCGCCAAGGCCTGACGAAGGATGCACACAACGCCCTGCTGGACATCCAGTCGAGTGGCCGGGCCAAGGAGCTTCTGGGCCAGGGCCTGCTGCTGCGCAGCCTGCAGGAGCGCAACCAGGAGCAGGAGAAGGTGGAGCGGCGCCGGCAGGTACCCTTCCACCTGCACATCAACCTGGAGCTGCTGGAGTGTGTCTATCTGGTGTCTGCCATGCTCCTGGAGATACCCTACATGGCCGCCCATGAGAGTGATGCCCGCCGACGCATGATCAGCAAGCAGTTCCATCACCAGCTGCGGGTGGGCGAGCGGCAGCCCTTGCTGGGTGAGTGTGGGGCTCCATAGTGCAGCAGACTTGCCTCGCTCCTTGATTGCGTTTAAGGATGAAGAGAAATCAAGGGGAATAGCTCTCTAGATGATTCCATTTGATTTAATGATAACTTCTCTGCCTGGAACTAAATATTTTATAAATAATAATTCATTTAATCTTCATTAGTAATTACTCTGTGGCATAGGTACTATTAATACCCTCTTTCCTGATGAAGAAACTGAGGCACTGAGAAGTTAAGTGTCTTGCCCAAGTGTAACACAGCTAATATGTGCCTCCAACCTTTCTTTCCTATTTCTCCCCTTTGCACACTTTATATTCCAGCCAAACCAACAATAATAGAGCCTTACCATTCACAAATCTAACACTGGCTCCTTTGATAACTTCTGAAAGACCTGATCATGCAGGGGTTATACGCTTGTGGTTTGCTGGGAAAGGAATTGGAATCATGCCCCTCCTGTGAGGTTGGTGCATGGGAGGACCTGATGAGTGAGCCAAGCTTACTGTCCACAGCCACGTCCCCTGACAGATTTGTCCTCCATTGGTCACGTATATCGTGGTGATACGGTCATGCTTAAGTGCAGGTGCCCGTTGAGCAAATTTTAGTGGTATTTTATTTTGTGGGGAAATGTACAAAATCTGAATTTCTGTATGTCTTAGAATTTCGGTGGCTCTGGCTCCCCTGGGCCTGCCTTCCCACAGAGCTAGCAGCTGTGGGGAAGGGCTCTCCAGTTCACCACAGTGCCTACCACTGCCCTCTGGCTCTTTCCACAGTGGGGCCAAAAGTCAGTTTCTGTTTCACCCCTGCACTTTTGTTTGGTTTGTAGAGAAGTATTCTTTGAACTTTGCTTCTTTCAAAGGCATTAAAGTGGAGGCTATTCCAAGAGGGTTGTGTACTTTTCCTTGCACTTTGCCGTGTTCATACATTTCTATTTGGGCCTGATGCGTGCACATTTGAGCTTTCTGTGCCTGTTCTAGGGTTGGCTGTGTTCATGCTTCTCTGCATGTGCCACCCGTTTCCATCCTTAGAGCTTTTGCACTTTGCCTGCCCTGAATTCCAGTTACTCTTGTTTGCCATGTCTTATCTTCCTGTCTTACCTCTCAGGACAGGATTTGGGGGCCTAAGTTCATAATCTGCACATAAAACCTGTGATTTTACAAAGGTGAATTAGACTGGGGCTTAATTCTTTAAGGAAAAGAAGTGAGCCACTTTGAAGAGTAACAGTGTAAGCAAGGTATGAGTATAACACAAATCATGAAGGTAATATAAGAATGAATAGAGTTTGGTAAATGTCATTCAAGTTGAGATGGTAGAGGGTTTTGGGGGGTCAAGGAGACTTATGAGAATCTATTGAAAGCTATGGACCCCTTTACTAGGAAGATGTACACGACAATTTGTCAACATTTTCAAGGGATTTACCAATCCCCTGAAGCACATCTATGGACTTATGTAGTCCAAAGCTAAGTAAATTTATTCAGCTGTTAAGTGACTTGTACAATCACGCAGCTGTTTAGTGGAGAGCTGGGAAAGTCTCTAGTCTGGCTGTTTGCTCTTCTGGCCCCTGGTTCTCTTTGAACAGTGCTGATGGGGGCAGGAGCCCTGGACCCAGATTTCCCTAGACCATGTCTCATTCCCGACCTTTCAGGTCCCCCTGAGTCAATGAGGGAACATGTGGTTGCCGCCTCCAAGGCCATGAAGATGGGTGACTGGAAGACCTGCCATAGTTTTATCATCAATGAGAAGATGAATGGAAAAGTATGGGACCTTTTCCCCGAGGCTGACAAAGTCCGTACCATGCTGGTTAGGTGAGCAGACAGAGGCCATGGTGGGTGGGGGAAGAGAAGACTGGTCGGCCTCCTTCCCTGAGGACCTTCCCCTCTTCTCCCGTGTGCCCACAGGAAGATCCAGGAAGAGTCACTGAGGACCTACCTCTTCACCTACAGCAGTGTCTATGACTCCATCAGGTAGCATGGGTCCTGGGACACAGAGGAGCCCCAGCTTTTTGGTCAAGGGTCCTAACTGCCCCTGTCTTCTTTCTCCCCAGCATGGAGACACTGTCTGACATGTTTGAGCTGGATCTGCCCACCGTGCACTCAATCATCAGCAAGATGATCATCAATGAGGAGTTGATGGTAAGGGCTAGAGTGGTAAATAGACGGGTGGGGTCATGGTGGGATTGGAGTGGAGGAGTGTGATCTGTGTCATGTCGCTTCCCCTGCCTTGGTCCCCTCAGGCCTCCCTGGACCAGCCAACGCAGACAGTGGTGATGCACCGTACCGAGCCCACTGCCCAGCAGAACCTGGCTCTACAGCTGGCCGAGAAGCTGGGCAGCCTGGTGGAGAATAACGAGCGGGTGTTTGACCACAAGCAGGGCACCTATGGTGGCTACTTCCGAGGTGAGTGGTTCCATCTCCTCACTCTCCCAGGATCCTGCCCCTCTTGCCGCCTTTCCCCTGCCACTCACTCCTCCCTTCCTTCCCTTTCTCCTACAGACCAGAAGGATGGCTACCGCAAAAATGAGGGCTACATGCGCCGCGGTGGCTACCGCCAGCAGCAGTCTCAGACAGCCTACTGAGCTCTCCTCTTCTCTCCCTATGGCCTAGACCATTCAGCCCTTACGTCCTAAACTACACCCCAGTCATTAAAGGTCTATTTAAAGTTGTTTTACTTCCTGATTGCATGGCACCACAAAGGTGTATTGGGCCCATTCATTTGCTGATTATGTTTCTGAGGTTCTACCACATGGCAGACACAAGAGTCGAGATGCAGAGATGAATTGTGCACATCTCTTAACATGTTTGACGTTTAACAGAAAATTGTGACAATGTGTGACATGTTATAATGGGTATGAAAAAAGGTGAATATACTGAACAGGTGATTGTGGGGTGTAATGTCAGGGAAGACATAATGGAGCAGTAGTGATGGATGGTTGGACCAGGCAGGGAAAAGGGAGTCTGAACCATTGTGAAGTGTGGTCCGTGGACCATTTGGGATCCTGTTACCTGCTTTCGACAAGACAGGTACCATAATGAAGAGGGAGTGCTGAGATTTTTATTTATTTATTTATTTAATTTTTATTTTTATTTTTTATTTTTATTTTTATTTTTTTTTGAGACAGAGTCTCACTCTGTTGCCCAGGCTAGAATGAGTGCCATGGCGTCAGCCTAGCTCACAGCAACCTCAAACTCCTGAGCTCAAGCGATCCTCCTGTCTCAGCCTCCCGAGTAGCTGGGACTACAGGCATGCACCACCATGCCCGGCTAATTTTTTCTATGTATATTTTTAGCTGTCCATATAATTTCTTTCTATTTTTAGTAGAGATGGGGTCTCGCTCTTGCTCAGGCTGGTCTCGAACTCCTGAGCTCAAACGATCCGCCCACCTCGGCCTCCCAGAGTGCTAGGATTACAGGCGTGAGCCACCGCGCCCGGCCTATTTATTTATTTTTTTAAGAGACAGTGTCTTGCTGTGTTGCCCAGGCTGGACTCCAGCTTCTGAGTTCAAGCAATCTTCCTGCCTCAGCCTCCCAAGTGCCTAGGACTACAGGCATGGCTACCACACCTGGCCTAGAATGAAACTTTTTTTTTAAAAAAGATGATTCTTTGCCACATTTGAGAAGCATTGATGTAGGCAGAGGAAAAAGAGCAAGTGGAAAGGATTGGAGAAGTAGAGTAGTGTGTTTAGTGTAAAGTATGTGTGTGAAGTGTGTCAGGAGACAGGCTGGAGGCTCAACTTGGGGCCATCTCATGAAGACTTTAAATGCTTTGGACTTACACAGGCAAAATAATATGAATGGGTCCAGTTGTAAGAAGGATAATGAAGCAGCATTATGGAGTTTGAAATTAGAGGCAGACGGCCAAACTCGAAAGGAAAAAGTATCAGAAGTTGGGGTAATTGGGATCAGAGGTGGGAAGAGGATTGAAGAGTTAGGTATGTAACCAGCTATGGGGCTTCTGTGACCAGTTGAATCTGGGAGTAGAAGGAGTCAAGAGTGACAGATTCTCCTGACTAGAGGATAAACTGATAACAGAACTGTTACTAAGAAATAGCTGGAATAGTCTTTGTGTTCAGGAATATAAGAATAGTACATATGCAGGGTAGACTAATAATGAGGTTGGAAATAAGAATTTGGGGCCTGCACTAATTAGACTACAGGCTAACCCGCTGTGACAAAGAGATCCCACAACAGCGATTCAAATAAAATAGTTTATTTCTTATGTGACGTTTCGGAGGTAGGTGAACGATCAAGGCGTGGGCTTAGACAACTGTTCCACAATATCATCTTGGGACCCAGGGTCGCACTGTCAAGTTGCTCTCCCGTCTCTGAGCTGGTTGTCCTCTTCTGTGTGGTCACAGCCAGCTCACCAGCCCCAACAGCCGTGTTCAAGCCCACAGGAAGGGGAAGAGGAAATAGAGGGCCTGGAAATTGCACAGATCCCAGTGGCCAGAACTTAGTCTCACATTCTTACCACTCTGCAGGGGACACTAAAATGTCTCTAGCTAAATAGTTAAGTGTTCATCTAGATGTGGGACATTTTATTAAAAGAAGGGAAAGGGCACAAGTATTAGTCTGTCACAGAAGGGAAAGAACAGAGATAAAGATTTTGAAGCGCATGACTTAAAAATGGTTGTCAAAGTATGGTAGTAACATCAGAGCCAGCATGTTTACTGCTTACATACGTGCTGGGTGCGATACATGCCTTGACACATTTAATCTTAGAATAATGCTATTATCATTCTCATTTGGTAGATGGGGAAACTGAGGCTCAAAGAGGTTAAGTGATTTACCTGAGATCCCATAACTAGGAAGTAAGGGAGCTAGATGCACACCAAGGCAGCCTATGACTCTGGCTCTTAACCATTGTGTGATACTTAGTGCTACTTAAATTTCTGGTGTGGGCAGCACAGAGGAGAAGACCAAAGACTGAGCTCCCAACATGTAAGTGGTTGGTAGAAGGGAAGCCAGAGGGCAGACTGGTCAGAGAGACAATAGAACTGGGAAGGGAAGGAGATGGAAAGGCTGAAGAGCTTATGCATTTCTGGGCTAGGCTGCCACGTACTACGTTTGGCCAGTCTAGCATTCTTTGGCAGGAGGTGGGGCCGCTGTGTTGCCCAATTCCAGGGAGTACCTTGAATCTGATGAACAATGTCATCAAAGCTTTTCTGTCCAGACTAGAGAGTAAATATTTTAAACTTTGTGTGTACATACGGACTGTCACTTTCTTTTTTTAATTCAAAAGAAATATTTTTAGGTAGGTTCTGTCTATGTTGCCCAGGCTGGTCTTGAACTCCTGGCCTCAAGTGATCCTCCCACCTCAGCCTCCTAAGTAACTGGGATTACAGGTTTGAGCCACAGCGCCTGGTTCTCTTTAACAACTCTTGAAGAGTGTAAAATCTATTCTTGGTTAACTGGTGGTACATAGACAATCCACAAACCAGAATTGGCCAGTGGACCATAATTTTCCAAACCCTGCCCTAGATAACAAAGTGATTGGTGTCCCCTGGAATTGTACAACATGGCAGCACTGACAGGCCTAGGACACATTGGACAAGATTTTGCATCAGCTTTTGCCTTCGGGGAGGAGGCAAAAGAGACAAACCTTCCTAATGCACACCCTTCAGTTTTTGCGAAAAGTTCACATACCCAAGTTTTCTCAAAAGAAACATCAAAACGTTTGCAAAAATAACTGAAATATTAATAATAGCTTTTGTAAACAAAATAACCTCAGATTCACAAATTATTTTCAAAAGAAACTTCAAAGTGTGAATTTGAGCACATCTTAGATGAAACATAACAGTGTTTGTAAAAACAAGCTCAGATGCACAAATTCTTAAAAAGTTGACTAACAGTGTTTTGAAAATAAGCTCTGAAAGCCACCCAATGTGAATTGAGCAATTCTGACCTAAACCCAATATTATTGCGTAAATAAGCTTAGATTCAAGAGTTCTCAAAATTAACTTCTCAAGGTGAGTTTGTACAAATCTAGCTGAAACGGCAGTCTTGTGAAAACAAGATCAGAATCAAGAATTCTCAAAACGAACTTCCCAGCATGAGTTTGAGAAAAACTAAATAGATGATTAAAAAAAACAATTTTTGTTAAAAGAACTCCAGTCTAGAAGATCATTTAAAAATTATGTTTAATCTGGATGAAATAAAAATGAAGCACCTTTTGTGAAAATAAAGCTCAGAGTCATAGATTTTTCAAAACTAACTTCCCACTATGAATTTGAGCAAACATAACTGAGACCCATTTTTTGTGAAAACAAGCTCAAATTCACAAATTGTCCTCAAATGTAACTACAGCATCAGTTTGAAAAAAGAAAATACACGGTTGATAAACACAGGAAAAGATGCTCAGCATCATTAGTCATAAGGGAAAGTCAAAACCACAATAAGGGCTGGGCGTGGTAGTGCACACCTATAATCCTAGCACCCTGGGAGGCTGAGGCAGGAGGATCGTTTGAGGCCAGGAGTTCAAGACCAGCCAGAGCAAGAGTGAGACCCTGTCTCTACAAAAATTAGAAAAATTAACCCAGCATGGTGGTGCATATACCTGTAGTCCCAGCTACTCAGGAGGCTGAGGCAGGAGGATTGCTTGAGCCCAGGAGTTGGAGATTGCAGTGAGCTATGATCACACCACTGCACTCTAGCCAAGGAAACAGAGTGAGACCTTGCCTCAAAAACAAACAAAACAAAAAACCCACCAAAATAAGATAGCACATCACAATCAGTATAATTCCTACAATTAACAAGATGGACAGTAACAATATTGTCCTTTTATTTACCCCTGTCATGAACCCAAGCATCCACCTGTATACCTAAATAGCCAAATTACAACCAGGTTGACTAGTTAACCCTAGTATTTATGGGCACAAACCTCAAAGGAGTGTTCAGCCTTACCCACCAATCTGCTGTTTCCTTAGTGAGTTCACTTTCCCACATTCTCAATTGGTTTTTATTGTGGTAAAAAATATATAACACAAATTTAACCATTTCTGAGGATAGAATTCAGTGGCATTAGGTACATTCACAATGTTACACAACCATCACCACTGTCTATTTCCAGAACTTTTTCATCACCCCAAACAGAAACTCTGCCCATGCTATGGTTTGCATGTGGTTTGTCCCTGTCAAAGTGCGTGTTGAAACCTGATCCCTACGCGGCAATGTTGGGAGCTGGGGCCTAGTGGAAGGTGTTTGAGTCTTGAGGGTGCATTCCCTCAGGAGAGTGAGTTCTCCTCGTGGGAATGGATTAGTTTCCAGGAGAGCTGGGTGTTTTTCTCTCTTGCTTCCTCTCTCGCCACGTGATCTCTTTACACACACCCACTCCCCTTCTGCCTTCTGAGCCTTCAGTTGAATTGAGCCTGAGGCTCTCACCAGAGGCAGCTGCCCAGTCTGAAATCTGCCAGCTGCTAGAATTGTAAGCAAATAAACTTTTCTTTATAAAGTACCTGCCTCAGGTATTCTGTTATAGCAACACTAAATGGACTCAGACAACCCATTAAACAATAACTCCCTATTCCTACCCCTCCAAGCCCGGTAACCTCTAATCTACTTTCTATCTGTATGAGTTTGCCATTCTAGATAACTCATAGAAGTGGAATCATACAATATTGTCCTTTTCTGTCTGCATTATTTCATTTAGCATAATGTTTTCAAGGTTTGCCTGTGTTGTAGAATGTATCAGATTTTTTTTTTTTTTTTTTTTTTGAGACAGAGTCTTGCTTTGTTGCCCGGGCTAGAGTGAGTGCCATGGCGTCAGCCTAGCTCACAGCAACCTCAAACTCCTAGGCTTAAGCGATCCTACCACCTCAGCCTCCCGAGTAGCTGGGACTACAGGCATGCGCCACCATACCCGGCTAATTTTTTGTATACATATGTTTTAGTTGGCCAGATAATTTCTTTCTATTTTTAGTAGAGACGAGGTCTCGCTCTTGCTCGGGCTGATCTCGAACTCCTGACCTTGAGCGATCCACCCGCCTCGGCCTCCCAGAGTGCTAGGATTACAGGCGTGAGCCACCGCACCCGGCCTGTATCAGATTTTAATTCTTTTTTCTGACTGTATAATATTCCATTGTGTGTGTGTTTTATATATGTGCATACATATATACACATATGCATACATATACGTATGATCCATTCTTAGATTAATTGACATTTGGGTTGTTTCTACCTTTTGGATGTTATAAATAATGCTGCTATGAACATTGGTATACAAGTATCTGTTTGATTCCCTGCTTTCAGTTCTTTGGGAACCCAAGAAATCATTGCCAAATCCAAAGCTGTGACTCTTTCCTTGTCTTGTTCCTGATCTTACAGGAAAAGTTTTTGATCTTTCATCATTGAATATGATGTTAACTCTAAGTTTTTCATGTATGGCCTTTATAATGTTGAGGAAGATCCCTTCTTGTCCTAGCTTATTGGATGTTTTTATCATGAGAGAGTGTTGAATTTTGTCAAATGCTTTTTCTGTATCAATTGGGATGATCGTGTATTTTTTCCTGTATTCTATTAATATGGTACATTACATTGATTGTTTTTCATATGTTGAACCATCCTTGAATTCCGGGCATAAGTCTAATGCTTTCAAAATGCTACTGGATTCAGTCTTTTAGTATATCGTTGAGAAAGATGGATTTTTTTGTTTGTTTGTTTGTTTGTTTTTTGAGACAGAGTCTCGCTCTGTTGCCTGGGCTAGAGTGACGTGCCATCAGCCTAGCTCACAGCAACCTCAAACTCCTGGACTCAAGCGATCCTCCTGCCTCAGCCTCCTGAGTAGCTGGGACTACAGGCATGCGCCACCATGCCCGGCTAATCTTTTCTATATATTCTTAGTTGGCGGGTTAATTTCTTTCTATTTTTAGTAGAGACAGGGTCTTGCTCTTGCTCAGGCTGGTCTCAAACTCCTGACCTTGAGCGATCCTCCCGCCTCAGCCTCCCAGAGTGCTAGGATTACAGGTGTGAGCCACCGCGCCTGGCCGAGAAAGATTGATGTTAAGTCTTCCTTAAATATTTAGTAGAACTCACAAGTGAAGTCATCTAATCCAGGTTTTTTTTTGTTGTTGTTGGTCCAGTTTTGATTATTGATTTAATCTCTTTATTATAGGTCTGTTTAGATTTTTATTTTTTGATGATTCAATCTTGCTTAGCTCCACTGCTGTCCTCAACCCTCCGCTGTCATTAAGTCCAGCCTCCACACCTATGGAGCTGCTGTCCCAGCCACATCCAAACCCAGAGTTGTTAAAACTCCTTCCATTCAGCCCACACTTGCTGAGCACTTACTGTATACCAGACACTTTTCCCAACCAGTGGTTCTCAAATTTTGGGGTATCAGGATACCTTTATACTTTTAAAAATTATTGAGGACCCCAATAAGCTTTAGATTATATGGGTTATAGCTATCAATATTCATCCTACTGGAAATTAAAGCTGAGAAATTATTTAAATGTTAATTTATTATCATTTCAAAAACACTGATAGCGAACTAACCACATATTAACATAAAGAACATGGTTTTTTTGTTTTTTGTTTTTTGAGACAGAGTCTCACTCTGGTGCCCGGGCTAGAGTGCTGTGGCATCAGCCGAGCTCACAGCAACCTCAAACTCCTGGGCTCAAGTGATCCTCCTGCCTCAGCCTCCCGAGTAGCTGGGACTACAGGCATGTGCCACCATGCCCACTAATTTTTTTCTATATATATTTTAGCTGTCCATATAATTTCTTTCTATTTTTAGTAGAGACAGGGTCTCGCTCTTGCTCAGGTTGGTCCCAAACTCCTGAGCTCAAACAATCCACCCACCTTGGCCTCCCAGAGTGCTAGGATTACAGGCATGAGCCACCATGCCCGGCCAAGAACATGGTTTTAAATGGGAAAAAAACTATATTTTTCTAAAACAAAAAACAATTTTACCAAGAAGAGTAGCTTGTTTTACATTTTTGCAAATCTCTTTAACATCTGGCCTCATAACAGAGAGATGGATTTTCACATCTGCTTCTGCCTTCAGTATGGCTTGATCTGTGGTCTTGGCTGAAGTACACAAAGAAAATACAGTCTTAAACAGATATGTAGCTGGCAAAAGAAGTGTATTTTTCAAGTAATTATGAACATACTTTGATTCTACAACAAAATTTGACAAAGAGTCGTTTTTTAAAGGTAAGTTAAAATGTGAAGCGTAAAATCGTATCAATGAATACATAATACTCTGTCACATTAAAATCCATTGGTCTGTCTTTACCACCAGTAAGTATTAGAAAGCCATCAGGCTCATGATAGTGGAGACAAGTTTGCTAAAATTTTAATTTTCACTTGAAAGATAGAATTTCATCCTTGGCAGCAAACACTGTCAGTTGTTTTTCTGGAGGTGACAGCTCAGTTCAGTTTCGGAACAATGCCAGCCAGATTCCCAAGTCTTAATTATTACCTGTACAAATGGTGTTCCCTGAAGCAACGTGGCTGGTTCATCTCCCGAGCGCCTGTCCCTGAGATAACCATCGCACCTCGCTCTCAGCCTTTCTTCTTCCCATTTGACACCCAGAATATTAAGAAAAAACATATTCAAGGGTTGAGATTTAATAAAATTGATCATTTCTACTACTTCAACAAGGAGATTTCTGAAGTGAAGCTGGCTTTTTTCTTTTGTTTACTGTGAGCGCATACTGGTATGGTTGTCGGTTGTGGATTTGTCCCCCCTCAGTTCTAAGTGCCCCTGCGGCGTCCCGTGCTACGAGACGTGGCACTGCTGCACAGCCTTTCTTCGCCAGCAGAGGGCGCCGGAGGGACGCTGCAGGAGGACGGGGCTGCTTGGTTCTCTTCCCCCCTGCAACAGGTCAAGGTCTTTTTTTTTTTCCCCCCCTCAGCTGATTCCTGCAGCTTGTGGCAGGCAGCACTGCACAGGACAACCAGTGGCATTCAGCTTCCTGCTTGCAACTCTCAGTCCCTAGTTCCCTACCTGACAGCCTTGGCACCCCAGCACCCCAATGAGAGGGGTTTCTGCTTGTGGTGCCCTGGCCACCAGCCTCGGCCTGCTGGTTGTGGTTTCCCACGAAAAACCCCAGCAAACCTCACCATGCGATGTGCTGCAGCCACAGATCCAGTGAGGTCTGAATCCCAGCCTGAAGGCTGGGGTACGGTGGCTCATGCCTGTAATCCCAGCACTCTGGGAGGCCAAGGCGGGAGGATCCCTGAGCTTAGGAGTTAGAGACCAGCCTGAGCAAGAGCAAGACCCTGTCTCTACTAAAAATAGAAAAATTAGCCAGGTGTCATGGTGAGCAGTTGTAGTCCCAGCTACTCGGGAGGATTGCTTGAGCCCAGGAGTTTGAGTTTGCAGTGAGCTATGATGATGCCATTGCACTCTAGCCAGGCAACAGAGCAAGACCCTGTCTCAAAAAAAAAAAAAGAAAGAAAGAAATGAGGTAGATCTCTGCATTTTTACTCCCCAAACCCAGGGCTTATATACTATAGGGAAAGGGTGTGTGTGTTCTATACCTACAATTGAAGGCAACCCTCCAGAACAGTCAAAAATGCTATGTGCATCATATCCTATAATTTGTGTGATAACATCAAGGTTGCTCTGATCTAAAGGCAGGAGGATTTATAGTGAGTACATGGTCTTACACTAAAGACAGTAAATAAAGTAGGAATCGGGAGACATTCACGGGCTAGGCTTAATCAGAAGTCAACAGGGCAGATTAGCATTCAAGATGAAGTTACTTTTATCCCCATGACCGTTATTATTGAAAACCTCTGTTGTTGCTCCATATTTGTGTAAGCCAGGTATGACCACAAAGGATGTCCCCACTGAGATGGGCTCCATGATTTCAGCGGGGATGATGGGAATCTGAAGTAGCAGAGCCCAAGTGACAGCACATTAGACAGCACCAAGGACAAGATAGGTGCATCAGCTGTCAAGGGCAGCAGGCACATAGCAGTAATCTGAATGCCTTGGCCCACAGGAACCTGTGGCAGTGGCTAACTGGTTACCATGTTCCCAAGAACAAATAGATGGGCAGCCTTCCAATGAATTGCTTGATCTATATAACACGGGGAAAAGTCTTGCTCTAGTGGCCAAAGACCTAACTTGAGTTGCCCCGGTGGAGAGGCATGGAATCTCTCCCAGATTTGAGACCTAAGTCAGCATAGATCCAGAGTGCCTTCACTGAAGGAAAGTTGGTTCTCCTTGAGAAAGGATCTAGGGCCCATTTACTATGCATTAGGGAGAAGAAAATATGCAGACCTTTTGAGGATTACTAGATACTGGCTCTGACTTGACACTAATTCCTGAGGCTCCAAAACGCCAGTGAGGCTCACTAATCACAATGGGGCTTAAGCTGCTCAAGTACTGGATGGAAGCTTAGTTCAAGCTCAACTCCCAGAGGGCTCAGTTCATCCATGGTCCCACCCTGTGGTTATTTCCAAATTCCTGCGAGTATCGTTGGAACAGACACCCATAGATACGGGCAGAATCCCCTCCTTGGCTCTCTGACCCATAGAATGAGAGAATTATGGTAGAAAGGGCTACATGAAAGCACGTGGAACTGCCACTTCCTATCAAGATAGTTAACCAGGCCAGATTCCTGTTAGGGAAATGGGCATGACGAACTTCCATTTTCCAATAACCACCTCCCTCCTAAACCAATTCTTCTTCCTGTAGACCAACCCCGTCCAAAAAGGTGTTTTGGGGGTTTGATTCTGAATGGTACCCAGGTAAAGCCACCAGAGGGCAGCCCAACCGCACAAATGGAGCAGTGTGCGGCCCTTCCACACCCCCGGCTAACCACACCTGGGGACGGCCAGTAGAAGCCACCTTGGCTCCTTCTCGGTCTTGTTTCTAGACTGACCTAGGTGCCATCTGGTATTGGGTGGACAAAAACGTTTTACTAAGCTCCTTCTAGTATTGAATTCCCCAGAACTGGGTAGTGATAAAGGCATGGGAACGCAAGGACTTAACTTCCTCCTCTCCAGCTAGGAAGGAGTCTGTCATAACCATAAAGGATTCTTTTTATTTTTCCGAGCAGGCTCTGCAACCAGCAAGATAAAGGATTGGTAAGAAATTTAAGGGACGGGAGGATAGTGCAAAGTCCTGGGAAGGAAGAGTTTGGGGCCATAAGTATCTCTTTTTTCCTATCATTGATTTTCGAAGTCTCTCCACCTCTCCTTCCTGTACCCATCCCTATGCCAGGCCTTGCTCAAGACTCCTCCTCTTCAAGGGATTGAGTATAGCGAAGCCATATGAAAGCACCCAAGAAGCAAGAAGTACGTTAGTCTACTTCCAGGAGGAACGGACCCCAAGCTTTAGTTTTGCCAGACAACAATGCATGCTTCCCTCACTTCTTTTCAGTTTATTTGCCTGGATCCATCTAAGTTACACTTAAGACTCCATACCAGCCGCCGTGGCTCACACCTGTAATCCTAGCACTCTGGGAAGCCGAGGCGGGAGGATCACTTGAGGTCAGGAGTTCGAGACCAGCCTGAGCAAGAACGAGACCCCCGTCTCTACTAAAAATAGAAAGAAATGATTTGGACAGCTAAAAATATTTATAGAAAAAAATTAGCCGGGCATGGTGGCGCATGCCTGTAGTCCCAGCTACTCAGGAGGCTGAGGCAGAAGGATTGCTTGAGCCCAGGAGTTTGAGGTTGCTGTGAGCTAGGCTGACGCCACAGCACTCTAGCCTGGGCAACAGAGTGAGGCTCTGTCTAAAAAAAAAAAAAAAAAGACTCCATAAAGCCATTGTTTTTTCCTGTGAAATGGTGTCAGCTCCTTCTTAATCCTCTCCCCTTTCCACCCAATCTCCTCTAGCCCTCTCCCTTTACTGTATGAAATCGGCTGTAGATGTAGCAGTTTCTGGAGGAAATAAAAATTTATGGTGATTCTTTCCAGTCACCAAAAAAAAAAAAAAAAAAAAAGATAGTTAACCAGAAGCAATATCACATCCCTGGGGGAATTGCAGAGACTAATGCTACCCTCAAAGACTTGAATGGGCAGGGGTTTGGCATGCGCAGAAATCAGATGGGTCTTGGAGAAAGACTGTGAGCTATTATAAACTTAATCAGAGGGTGGTTCCAATTGTAGCTCCTGTCTCAGATGTAGTATCCTTACTAGAACAAATCAACATGGCCCCTAGTCCTGTGGACTGGCTTACTGAAAACTCAAGTAAGGTATCACTTGAGGGAACCATGTCCAGAAATGATGGGGTTCTGTTTTACAGGATGCAGTACATACTTTAATAAGAAACTATTATGAGGTGCTATCTCCTCTATGGGCCAGAATATATGAGTCAGAATCAAGGAGTAGAATTGGATCTTGCTCTTCTCACTATTATACTTAATAAGCCACTTACAGATTTTTTTGTTTCCCATCTTAGCAACTTTGAGCTCTGCTGATTTGGAGGCCTCAGTCCTCAAAGGAGTAATTATTCCACCAGGGGACACAAAGATTCCACTGAATTGGAAAATGAGACAGCCACCTGGCCATTTGGGACTTTATGCCACTGCACTAACCACAGCAAAAGGGATTACTCTAATGGGCGGAGTCATTGGTCCTTACGACCAGCAGGAAACCAGGCTGCTGCTACACCGTAGGGCTGAGAATGGTGTGTCTTACCACTTCCACATGCAACAATAAAGGTTAATGGACAACTACACTAACTACAAGAAGTCAGGATGACTACGGCAGGCATAAGCTATGCGTCACTCTACCAGGTAAAACGTCCAACTGTCTGAGTCCAGGGAAATACTGCTTGGATACTTGGAGAAGGAACCACAGTTAAAAATTATGGGCTCATAATCAATTATGGAAATGAAGATTGTAGAAGCTTGTCATAGTTTCTTTTTGCTTAATATATTCATGTGTTTATTTATATATGCTAACTATTTTCTTTTTTTCTCTTATTTTTTATGCAGGTTGTTGGAGATTAACTTTACAATTTAGTGTTTAGGTAGCAGAATATTTAGAAAGACTGTGACTGAATTTGAGGCATAATTAAAATAACCAGCGATTGATACAATGACTGTTAAGACTGTGGGCCTCCTCATTTTAGGGAAAAGGTGAGAACTGCACTTGTATAAAGGATCGCTGTGTCCTAGAAGCTGGAAACATTGAGTTGTTTCATTGTGGGTGTTCTAATACGTGAAGAAGGGTATGTTTGGAAGCCAAAATGACAGACAATGCCAGTTACCCATTTCTTGTCTCTCAGCTCCAAATCCACCCTTCATTGCCCGTAATTAGTTAATATTGATGAGTGATTGAATGAATGAGAGAATTTCAACCTTGAATTTTGAAGGGACTATATTAGGTTACTGCTTGAAATAATAAGAATAAGAAATACTTCTGGAAAATAGGAGTTAGAAGAAAAGGACGTGGATACAAAATGAATCGAACTAAAAGAACTGGAAAGGTAGAAGGAGGAGAGAAGGGAGAGCTTGGCAGAGGATCAGAAAGGGGAACGAGAGAGGAGAGAGGAGAACAGAGGGCACCTGGGGAAGCAGATAAAAAGCAAACTCTAAGTCAGTGTGTGGCATCTCAGGCACCAAATCTAGGAGAGGCACTAGGGAAAGGAACATAGGTGTGAGAAGGAGGGTCGTGCTTATGGAGAAAAGTCTAGTTGATGTAGGTTTGGACCGGAGAAGATCCTGGATGTGGACCCACCCACTCAACATCAAGAAGAGGCTGGACTTGGGGGACTCAGAAGTTTGGGGGATGTTTTGGGGGGGTCATTTCTAAAGGATTTGAATGCTGAGGTATGGGAAGATCTTTCTCCTTGAGAGAGTTTCAAGGGAAAAGAGTCTGCTCCAGAGGTTTCAGGGAACTGACTCCCATTTCTTCCTTCCCCCATGGCCAGGGACCTGGCCGTGGTGGCAGCATTTCAGAATGACCATGAGCCAGAAGAGGATCATCCTGGCCATTTTGATGAGCACCACTGCCCTGGCTGTTGAAATTTTCTACATCTGGAAGAAGCAAGAGGTAACTGGGGTGGAGAAGGTGCAAAGAGGATGAGAAGCCCAGAGGGAGAAAAGAAAGGAAAGATGGGAGGATGGTGACATGGGACTGGGAGGGCAGAAGCCTTGCTGCCTTCCAGACCAATGGGGAAATCCCAGGATTTGGGACCTGGACGGGAGGAAATTAGGCAATTGTTTCTTTTTAAGGAGAAACGTCTCTACTCTAGCAGCTTTGTGTATTCCCAGTCCCCAAGATCTGAAGAGCAGTGATGGAGAGGATAGGGAAGAGGTGACACAGGAAACTGGGTTCCAGTCCCTTGAAGTAGGGTTGGAGCACAGTTATCACGTGGGCTGTAGCTCTCAGAGATAGAGGTCCTGGACACCCCTCTCCCCTGGGTTCCTGGAAGGTAGGACGAGATGAAAATAAGGTGTGCTAATGCTAAAATGCAAAGCCCAGGAAGATGCAAAGGGACTGGAGTCCGAACGCTAGCAGGAGAGGAGGTGATGTTTGCAGGATGGAGAAATCCCTGGAAAGAGATGGAGGGAGAGAGTTTGAATTTATGGAAGAAACTGAGATCAATCTTTGACGCTACGTTCAGGAGCAAGGTAGAGATAAACGTGAGAGACAGGTCAGGGATGTACAAAGTGAGATGTTTGATAAACAGGTGCCAGAGGAAGGTGATGTGACTTCTGAGAGCGCTAAAGGAGATAAGGAAACTCAGGGAAATGAGTGGAAAGGGTGAGTAGAGCATGTTTTAATGTGTCATCTCCTGCTCCCTCCCTCACTCTGCCCCTGAAGGATGCAACTATGGAGACCTGTGCCTGGAGCCCCCCTGGGAGGGAAATGAGACAGCAGAGGTTTCTTTTGCAAAGAGATGAGAAATGTGCTCAGAAAGGGAGCCCATTCACCAAACTGATTGCAAAGGCATAGCTGGGGTGCTCCCATCTCCTTGTGATGAAGGCTGAAGCAGCAGCTCATACCATGTTTGGATGGCAAAGATGCTTGTTGGCCGTGGGAAGGGCCACAGCATGAGCCGCATTGGAAAGACCCTGGTTGCGGTGTCACACTGTAATTAGTGAGGGAGAACAGCAGATCTCGGGGTTCATCCAGCCTGGCAGCTGCACACAGGTGGCTTGCAGACATGCATCATTTGGCACACGAAATGTTTCTTCCCCCCAGGCCCCCAAATTGGGGGATTTTAATTTTACAGTCCAGACTTGTCGTCTCTCAAATCCAGACTTCTGGCTTCACTGGGACACATCCCTTCCTGGCAGAAGTTGGCGGGAGCTGAGAAGCAGACACCCCTTTTAAACAGAGCACATACTCTCCAGTTTGCCACAGTGCCTGCTGGCTTCATCATTTTTGGTTACCTGTCCCACGCAGGCACTTGAGTTTGGGACCCCTCATCTAATCCAGCCTCTCCTTTTACAGATTGAGACTGGGGCCCCAGAGATCCAGTCATTTGCCTTAGTTGGTTAAGAGCTAGTAAGAGACAAAGGCTAGAATTTTTGTCCCCCGGGACATACCCTGTGTTTGCTGCTACCAGCTGCTGCCTCTCCTTGGAAAATGCTCAGGCCTTTGGGAAGGACGTTGTCCCTGTAGGTTATGTGACAGGGAGATGTCGTTGAGTTGGCTTTCACCATAATGAATGCCTCTATCTTGATGCTCAGACACTTTTTCCTACATGTCTTAGGTGAGGAATATGGCCTCCCTGTTTTGGATGAATGGAGTGGTGGTATCACTTGAATTTCACACTAGGATTACTGCTCAGACATACTTGAATGAAATGCAGAGGACCCCAGGGTGCTGCACAGGGCTACTCTTGAGAGCAAAAACTGCTCACCTAATTTACCAGCAAGTTTGGGGGCTATTAACATTTTGCCTCATATGCACTTTCTCTTTCTCTCTGTGTATATATTTTAAATATATGTAATTTTGGGGAAACATTTGAAAGCAGGTTGCATACATGACACTCCCTTGCCCCACAATACTTCAGTGTATATTTACGAAGAATGTACCCTTATGTATCTACAGTGGAGTTATCACGCATTCAGGAAATTTATTATGGATACTTTATTGTCTATATTTATTGTCTATATTCCAAATTCATCAATTTTCCCCATAATGTCTTTTATAGCAATTTTTTTCCTGGTACAGGATCAAGGTCAGGGTCAAGTATTTCATTTAGCTGTTAGTCACTTTAGCCACCTTTAATCTAGAACACTTCCTCAACCTTTCTTTCACATCATGGAAAATTTCAAGGAATACAGTCCAGTGACTTCTACTGTTTCTTCTTTTCATGTATTTATTTATTTATTTTTGAGACAGAGTCTCACTCTGTTGCCTGGGCTAGAGTGCCGTGGCGTCAGCCTAGCTCACAGCAACCTCAAACTCCTGGGCTCAAGCAATCCTTCTGCCTCAGCCTCCCGAGTAGCTGGGACTACAGGCATGCGCCACCAGGCCTGGCTAATTTTTTCTATATATATTTTTAGCTGTCCATATAATTTCTTTCTATTTTTAGTAGAGACGGGGTCTCGCTGTTGCTCAGGCTGGTCTCGAACTCCTGAGCTCAAACGATCCACCCGCCTCGGCCTCCCAGAGTGCTAGGATTACAGGCGTGAGCCACCGCACCCGGCCTCTTTTCATGTATTTATACATGTATGTTTATATTTATTAACAGCATGGATAGAGATTCTTCTTTTATTCAGTGGGTTATATTGTTGTCCTTACTTATCTTGACATTGAAATCGTCTCAGATTTGGCCAACGGGGGCCTCTTCAAGCTGGCTCCTGAGTTTCTTTCATGCCCTCATATTTTTTAAATATTTATTTTCTGGCACAACAAAATATTCCAAACTCATCTGTGCCTTCCTTCCTCCTGCCCTGGCTGGCATTGGTCATTTCTTCAAGGAGCCCTTGGTTCTTTTAACAGAGAATGGTATTTAGAAAGCAAGATATGGGTAGTAGGTGTGTGTATCCATCTGTCCAGCTATCTGTCTGTCTGTAGAAAGAGATGTATTTTTTCCATGAGTCTTATGCTGGCGCTTCCCATTCTGATCCAGTCTTACAAAGCTCCTGTTCCCTTTCCCCCATTCTATATTTGTATCTCCCTTCCTTCCCTGTGAGATCCCTGGCTCCTAGCAACATCCATATATTTACTCATGTGCTCAATCCTACAATACTATCTAAAATAGTATTGTAGTTGCAGAATTTCCATGCCCTGACCACTATAATAAACCTACTAAGAAGAGTGTGAGATTTATTGACAGTTATTTTTTCTTTAGACTGAGGCTACTTGAAAGTTACTTGAATTAGTTCTATTTTTTTCCCTGCAATGGGTTTATTAATCTAAAATAAGGTTCATTGTTTATATCTGTATTCAACTTTTAGGTACCCCCATCCTTGTTGATTTGTTTAAATATGTTGACCATTAACATGATTTGAAGTCAAAACTATAGCAAAAGGTATACTCAAAGTGTATCCCTGCCCCAATCAGAGCTCTATTGTTTCTCCAATAAGATTGTAAGCCAAAGAATCCTCATTTTGCCCCCACCCACAAGAGGTAACCAATTTGATTAGTTTCTGGTTTATCCTGTTTTTCTTTGCAAAAATTTATGGATACATTTATGTTTTTAGTCTTTTCAACTTTGCTTTTTTTAACTTAATATATCCTGGAAATCACTCCATATCAAATCGTGATATAATTTTTAAATTGCATACAGTAAGACAACATTCTATTCATTTACTAAATAATTTAATGAGTAGGTGCCAGCCACTGAGCTGGGCATGAGGGATAGAGAAATGCCCTTTATGACCTCAGACTCCAAAAGAGAGACATGGAAACAAAAATAACACAGTGCTCTGGGGACCCGGAGAAGTCATTAACAGAGGATGTTGGAAAGAACTGATACTTGATCTTGAAGAATGAGAAAATAGAGGATCGGAAGGGAATTCTGTGTGCAGAAACAGCGCTTGTATAGACAGAGTTGAACAAGGGCAATGCATGTTGTGCAAAAGAGAATTTCGTGGAGCTAAAACTTAGAATTTGAGTGCAGGAGCAGGATGGGGTGGGCGGAAGGAGTTAGAGTGCTCACCATGAGGCTGGAGAGGTGGCATGGCACCAGGTAGTACAGCTAATGCCAGGAAAAACCTGGACTGTTATGGCACCTGGGAGACATAAGGAGCCTTTAAAATACTGTCCAGATCCACTCACTTTACAAATATTTAATTGACTGCCTGCATTGTGCTAGGTACTACAGAGCAAGGGGTCCAGATCCCAACGCTTCGGGAGCTGACACTAGCAGGAAGACAGAGTTAAAGGAGCTGTTAGCATAAAGTGGGATAAATTGCTGGGCAAGCACGCAGGAGGGAAACCTACCACATTTACAAACAGGAGTGAGGCAGGGGCCAAGGAATACTTCCCAAAGAGCAATGCAGACTTTTTGCTAGGTATGCGCTTGCTTGCTTGGTGGGAAGCGGATAAGGAAGAGCTCCAGTGCCAATGCCTAGAGGAAGGAAGACTGAGGTGTTGAGCATTTCACTGGGATTAAGACCACGTGGATGTCACTGCCCCACTCTATTCTCCCTGTTGCAAAGAGTATGTAAACCTTTAAAAATGCAAATTGGGGCTGGTCCGATGGTAATGTGTTATCAGAACTTATTAATATTAGTGTCACTAAAGTTGGTATTCAACCCCCCACTGCTAAATTAGACTTGCTTTAAAAAAAAGTGGGTAAAAAAAATAATAAATAAAAATGCAAATTTGACCTCTTTTCATTTTTTAAAAAAGGCTCCCCCTGCTCTGCGTATAATGTTGAAGTCTCTTACAAGGCTTGGGAACCTTTAAAACCTGGTCCCAGGATAACTACCTCTCCAGTCTCATTTTTAAGCTCTCCCCCCTTTAAATGTATGCTCCAGCCAAGCTGGATTTTTCTTAGCTTGTCACACGTTCTTCTTCTGCCTAGAACCCCATCTCCCTTCCCTCTTCTCAATGTAGATGTCACCCAGTGGTGGATTAGGTGTCACTCCTGCCTACTTTTGTAGTGCCCCGTGCTTCACCGACTAGATCTCATCAAATCATCTAAATCCACCACTAGCTTGAACTCCTTGAGAACAGGAAGTGGTTTAATTACCCCAGTGTCCAAAGCACCTAACTTAATGCCCTAATGCCCAATCAATTTTGAATGAATGAAGACTATCTTCATTGCAAAAATGGGTGGAGGATTTTGAACCAGACCCTAGGAACTTTGGCCTTCAGACAGTCTTACTACAGTTTAGAGTTCATTCTCCGGCATGGAGAAACAATTTAGGTTTAAAATCACTGAAATCCAAAATAACTTAGGAGTAGGCATAGATTTATCTGCAAAGATCCACACGCTCAAACTGATCACTTCAATGCTCATCAGTCTTTTATTTAAAGCATATAAGGTGGTAAGCAGCTCCTTACAAAACCTACCACCTGCCAAAAACAGCAGTTCCGTCCCGGGAACTTTTTTGGCGCTTAAGACCCCGCCCACGAGCACCCAAGGTGGCGGAAGAACCTCACGCTACGCCGTGACATCTCACACTCTGCGGAGGCATCCCGACGTTACGCCGGCGGCGTAGGCGGAGCGGCCGGTCCTTCCTCTCAGCTGCTTCGGCTCCTCCCCCAGCGCTTCACACGCTCATTGTGAAGCTACAGCGGCCGCCAGACTCTAAGGCGGTTTGAGACCTTGAGACCCTAAATCCTTGGCGCACGTGAGCGCCCGCGCTGCTCCCTACCCACTCCAAGGGCTAGGGTGCGAGACTCACCTATTTTATTCTCTCTATTCTCCCGCCGGGAGCTAACCGCCTCGGTGCGCGCGGGCACCTCACGCCGCCGCTCCCTCCTCTGCCCCTCCCCCTCCGGGCGCTCCCGCCCGCGCGCTCTTCCCCTCCCCGTTCCCCGGCGACGCGCACGCGCGCCAGGCCGGCTCGCGCCCTCTCGCTTTCCTCAGGCCCGCGAGACCCCCTCCCCTTCCGCCTCGCGGCGCTTCCTCGCGCCGCGGTCTTCTCCAGCCACCCCCGGCACCGCGGGGCTGCCCCCGCCCGCCAACGGCGGGTCCCCAGCTTCCCAAGCCCCCTCGCTTCCCGCTCTCTCCGGCGGGGACCCAGCCCCGGCCCCCTCTCTCCCTCCCTTCCCTCTAATTCCCCTTCCGGACGCTGCCATCATGTTGAAGCCTCAGCCGCCACAACAGACCTCCCAGCCCCAGCAGCCGCCCCCCACGCAACAGGCCGTGGCCCGCCGGCCCCCCGGGGGCACCAGCCCACCTAACGGCGGCCTCCCGGGGCCGCTGGCCACCACCTCGGCTCCCCCAGGGCCGCCTCCGGCCGCTTCTCCCTGCCTGGGGCCTGCGGCCGCTGCCGGGAGTGGACTCCGCCGGGGAACCGAAGGCATCTTGGCGCCGCCGCCGCCGCCGCCGCAGCAGCAGCATCAGGAGAGGCCAGGGGCAGCCGCCATGGGCAGCGCCAGGTGAGAAGGGGTGGGCTTCCGGGCGAGGGACCCGCGGCTACCGGCAGGAGGCGGCGGCTCGGTTGCGCGGGGCGGACCCCCAGCCTAGCATCTTTGAGGAGAACCGGGGAGACGGGGAGCCCCCGTGATGCTGGGGTTGGGCCCCTTCCGGTCCCAACAGGTTGAAGGGAAAGGGGTCCCTGGGCGGCCACCAGAGCACTTGAGGGCCGTGGTCAGCGCCCAGGGCCTAGTCAGGGCTCGGGGCTCCGGCCTTAAGGGGAGGCGGGGCGCATCCCGCCAGTGCCGTCGGACTGGGGAGCTGGAGGGGGGGTGGAGAGGTGATCGGGGTCCCCGGCTCCATTACCACGAAGGGTCTCGCGGTCCCCCGCTTCAGCCAATGGGGAATCTGCTGCGGGAAGGGGTCCCCGGCTGTAGCCAATGGAGGGGGGCGCGCGGCCCACAGTTTGGCCAATGGGGAGGGAGGGACTTGGGAGCGGGTTGCTACCTCCCCCTTCCCGGTCTGGCCAGTAGGAGGGGAGCGAGGTGGGCGGGGGGACGGAAGGAGGGACAACTGGGAGGACTGCCGGCCGGGAACCTCCAGCGCGCGCGCGCCCTTCCTGTACGTGCGCGTGGATGCTGTCTTATGACCCGGGCGTTCGCGTGCCCCGGTAACACCTAGGGCAGGGGCTGGGAGTGCCCAGGGAGGGGTTCGTCTGCTGCTCGTGGATGAGTAGTGGACGCTCCGTTCTGTGTGTGTGTTAATGGAATTGAGTGTGGCTGGACACGCAGGCGCAGTGGGTTCTAGTCGCGGGAGGGGAGATTTTGAAGAGGCCCGTGGGTTTTAGTGCGCAGGCGCAGACCGGGCGAGGCCTCCCGGTGGATAGCTTTTGCGGCTGCGCTGTCCCCCAGCCCCGCCAACGGCCCCCTCTTCGCCTTCCTCAACCGCCGGTTACATCAGCCAGCGAGGAGTAGGGTTACCTGGCGATTGGTGACCTCCGCAGAGTGGGTAACAGGCTGGATGAGTAATGAGGTCGAGGGGATGGGGTGCGGAGAGAATGCCCCCTCCTCCCAGGGTTTGGGGTGTAAGGCTGCTGAAAGTGATTGTCTTTTCTGTTTGGGAGGTAATGTGCCTGAGCTAGATAGTTCCAATCTGCACTCCTTAGCTTTCGCCTTCACATGTGGGGCAGGTTGCTGGTTGATATTGTAGCATTGGTCTGTTGGAAGCATACATCCTTGGCCCCTTGGAGAGAGAGAAACGGTTGTGTTCCTGTTGGCTCTCTAGGGCAATTGACAACCATTATCGATGTCATTTTTACTGGCATTTGGAAGAAATGTGTTTACTGGCTTTTAATGCCTATTCCTTTCTTCCACTATAAGATGAGAATTTGAAAATCTTGTTGATTAATTGGTTTGTAGCCTAAATCAGCATCATCATGTGGTTTTTGGTTCTGGGATTTACCATTAATTTCATAATGATGTAAGAGAGATTGAACAGTTTTAAATAACTAGTGTCTTATTTTCTTCTTTTGTAGGGGACAGAGCACAGGAAAGGGACCCCCACAGTCACCCGTGAGTGCCTTTCCTCCCCTAAGATACATGGACCTAAAAGATGCATATGTGGGAGCATAAGGCAGATTAGGTACAGAGATAGTCAAATGGGCTCGGAACAGCTGTGGACCCAGTACATACAGGGTGGATATGAGTAGAGTGTAGGCATTTAGAAAGAAAAATGAGGTGTTGACTGGCTGTTCCTTTCTCGTTCTCTCCTGTGTTAACTGACAGGTGTTTGAAGGTGTCTACAATAATTCCAGAATGCTGCATTTCCTTACAGCTGTTGTGGTAAGTGGATACTTAACCACCAGATTGTTTGAGAAATGAAATGCTTCCGTTTTGTGGAGGCACTCTTCTTATTTTTCCCCCTCTCCCAGGGCTCCACTTGTGATGTAAAGGTGAAAAATGGCACCACCTATGAGGGTATCTTCAAGACTCTGAGCTCAAAGGTCAGTGCACTCAAATTCACTTATTCTGGGAGTTGCATGGAAGGAGGAAGAGGAGAATGAAATAGGCTCATTGAGGAGGGTGTGAGTTGGGTAGTGTTAGACTGCGGTGTTAATGATTTCTGCAGCCCTGTGCTGCATAGTACTGCAAGTGATAAAAGACAAATTTGAGAGCCGGGTACTTTAATGGTAAAATGCTTAAGTTTAAATTTTAAATTTTTAAATTTGAGACTTTGCTAAATCCTTTAGCTAGTGTTGAGCAGATATGCACTTGGTTCTTAGTGTGTTGAGAATATGGTGTTGGGAAAAGTTCAGAAAGGGTAATAGAAAAGTAGTCATATCTTTGCCTTCATGTTTCTCCATATTGACCTTCGGGTATTGGGGAATGGGGCTTTTGTAGTTTGAACTAGCAGTAGATGCTGTGCACCGGAAAGTATCTGAGCCAGCAGGTGGACCTCGGCGGGAAGACATTGTGGACACCATGGTGTTTAAGCCAAGTGATGTCATGCTTGTCCACTTTCGAAATGTTGACTTCAATTATGCTACTAAAGGTATTGTGAAAGACTGTTACGTCAGACCTACTATGTATGAGCAGATGGCAGTTCTTGTACAGGTGGAACATGTTGTCTTGATTCCTACCCGCTTACTGCCTTTTGTTTTTCTGAGGGAGATGGCTGGATTTTTCTTTTTGAAACTATGTCTTGACATCTCATACATAGTGGAATGAGTCCTGGTCTCTCTTGTGGTTCTTCATATTTTCTCTAGTTTTTAAATTTTTGTTCCTTTTGAATCTTAATAATCTTAACAGATCGGGCTTTTTATACTCTCCATGACCATCACCCCCAATTTTGATACACAAATATACATACTCTAAAATCTGAGTTTCTTAAACTTCTCTTTGCTCCTGAACTACTTGGTGGGTGGGCGAGGGATGTTGGAAAGAAAGCTATGAAATATCACCTGGCTCCTGATCTTCAACTCTGCTGCCCCCACAGACAAATTCACTGATTCTGCCATTGCCATGAACTCCAAGGTGAATGGGGAGCACAAAGAGAAGGTGCTTCAGCGCTGGGAAGGGGGTGACAGCAACAGTGATGACTACGACCTCGAGTCTGACATGGTATAGTCTCCTTCCCTAACAACTGGGCAGACAGAATGGCTTGTTGACAATGAGGTTCATTCTTGGAACCAAGAGTTGATTCTTGGGGAGGTGGGAGAAAATTATTTACTGTTGCCTATTGATGGCAATTAGATAGCAAATAGAAAGGTAAGAAAATAGCAAAATAAAAATGTCTGTTCTTCAACATCAGTAATTGACAACTATTAGCATTTGCTTCAAGTCATTTATTTTTTCAATATAACAAAAGGTATAGACAAGATTGACTCGTGTATGGGCCCATTTCCTTTCCCAAAAGCAACTACTCTGATGCATTTAAAATCTCATGAATAGAGCCAGGCTCGGTGGTACATGCCTGTAGTCCCAGCTACTCAGATGGCTGAGATGGGAGAATCACTTGAGTCCAGGAGTTCGAGGCTGCAAGTACATTGTGATCACACTTGTGAGTAGCCACTGCACTCCAGCTTGGGCAACATAGCAAGATCCTTGTCTTTTTAAAAAAACAACTCATCAATTAATGCATTATCATTTGGGTTTGTTTAATTTGCACAAGAATTTGTTTTTCTTGCCTCGTTTTGTTTATTTTGAACTTTTCGTGTTGATACATAGGTCTAGTTTGTTCCTTTTAACTGTTGTATACTGTCTTTAAAATTTATTTTGAGACAGGGTCTTGCCCTGTTGCTCAGGCTGGTCTGGAGCACTCCCAAAGTGCTAGGATTGCAGGCATGAGCCACTGCACCTGGCCTGTTTTATTTATATTTGTACATATGTATGTTACATGCCAAATTGTATTTGTCCCTTATTGATCTGTATTTTGTTACTATTATTTTGCTACTAAAAATGTCATCTCATACTGCTTTTAGAACATGTATCCCCTTGCACATGTGCTAGAATTTCTCTGGGATGTCCTGGAAACAGATTTATTAGGTCATAGGACTTTACAGTTTTATCAATTATTTGTAATTTGTGATGTAATTGTAAGTAACAGTTGATACTCTCCCCAGCCATGTTCCTATTCTCTTTATTCTTGGTTTGGTTACATTTTTAAGTTTTTAATCTGATAGAAGGGAAATGACATGTCTTTGTTGTTTTTCTTGCTGGGTTTTAAAGCATTATCCTTTCCCCCCTCTTTAGTCTAATGGATGGGACCCCAATGAAATGTTCAAGTTCAATGAGGAGAACTACGGGGTGAAGACGACCTATGATAGCAGTCTCTCTTCTTATACGTGAGTGTCTTGGTACTTCCCAAGGTGGTATATTTTGCAGTGTGGGGTCACTAACAGAAGACACCATCTCTAGGTGGAACATAGTTTTTGCTCATTCTTTTCTCAGTATCCAGGTTGCCCACTCCCTACTGCTAGACTTTCTTGTGGAACTGCTCCCTCAAAGGTTTTCTCCTACTTTTTCCTGATTCCAGGCCACCCCGTGGATAGAATTAACTGCTTGCTTGCTTCTCCACCCATGCTTTTCCTGTAGAACTTAAAAGATAAGCACCTAAGTGGTTCTTCAGATTCAGAGATGTGCCTTGATACTCTTCTGGGACCCAGTATATGCCCGTTTAATCTACGTTGAATTGTTGAAAGAATTGAATACCTGTATGCCTGAACTGATGATTAAACTGATGTTTTCCTTTTTTTCCTCTTTTGTCCCATCACTGGGATGGTGGTTTGTGGGCTTCTCTCAGGGTGCCCTTAGAAAAGGACAACTCAGAAGAATTTCGTCAGCGGGAGCTGCGTGCAGCGCAGTTGGCCCGAGAGATTGAATCGAGCCCCCAGTACCGCCTACGGATCGCCATGGAGAACGATGATGGGCGCACCGAAGAGGAGAAGCACAGTGCAGTCCAGCGGCAGGGCTCAGGGAGGGAGAGCCCCAGCTTGGCATCCAGGTAATTGCTGGGAGCAGCCAGCACTGTTTGGGGTTCACTGTAGAATATAGGGCCTGGGCCAAGAGTTTTATACACTGTTGATTAAGCATCACGACCATGTGAAATGTGGGTTAATACATAGTTATTCCCAATTTTTAGGAGACTGAAGCCCAGAGAGGTTAAGTAATTTGCCCAGAGGAACAAAGCTGAAGCTTGTGGATTTAGAAGAAAAAATTCTTTTTCAGGATTTCAGTATACTTTCTCTTTTTCTCTATGTATTCGTTTATATGTATGTGCTGGTTCTTTTGCATTTTTTCTTTCTTTTTTTTTTTTTTTTTTTTTTTTGGAGACAGAGACTCGCTCTGTTGCCCGGCTAGAGTGCCGTGGTGTTAGCCTAGCTCACAGCAACCTCAAACTCCTGGGTTCAAGCAATCCTTCTGCCTCAGCCTCCTGAGTAGCTGGGACTACAGGCATGTGCCGCCATGCCCAGCTAATTTTTTTCTATATATATTTTTAGCTGTCTAGATTATTTCTTTCTATTTTTAGTAGAGATGGGGTCTTGCTCTTGCTCAGGCTGATCTCGAACTCCTGACCTCGAGCGATCCTCCCACCTTGGCCTCCCAGAGTGCTAGGATTACAGGCGTGAGCCACTGCGCCCGGCCCATTTTTTCAATAGCTAGGAGTCTTCACATATATTTTTTTCCTTTTACAAACATGAAATCTAACGGTACGTGATTTGTTTTGTAAAAGCTGCATTTTGATCTATGATGTAATCCTACCTTTCTCATAGGTCAGGATTGATAGAATTGTGGAGCACTGGCCAGGTTGGTTGGGTCGGGCTAGCTGTAACATGAGGTTAAGCCTATAACAACAGAACATTTAACTGGGACGGATCTTCCAGTGAGATAGTGAAAGAAGCTGGAGCCAGGCAGAGAGAGAGAGAGAAAGAGTGTGAGTGTGTATGTATGTGTTGAAGTAGAGGACTTCAGAAGGAAAGCCTCCATCTTTCCAACATGTGTGGGGTTTGTGGCTACCTTACTTGAACTTGAATTCTTTCTGCAGGGAGGGGAAGTATATCCCTCTGCCTCAGCGAGTTCGGGAAGGTCCCCGGGGAGGTGTTCGATGCAGCAGCTCTCGGGGCGGCCGGCCTGGCCTTAGTTCTTTGCCACCTCGTGGCCCTCACCATCTTGACAATAGCAGCCCTGGCCCAGGTTCTGAGGCACGTGGTATCAATGGAGGTGAGTTGGGAAGCAGACTTTGGGGGGCAGGGAAGGGAAGGAGATGGTAAGAAGGTGGGAAGGGTAATCCAAAGGGTTTAGATGGGGTTGGAAGGATGATGCATGGGTGGTGATGTAATAACGGGTATTCTGTCTCTTCTGATTTTTCTTCATCTTTAAAAAAAAAAAAAAAATAGGCCCTTCCCGCATGTCTCCTAAGGCACAGCGGCCTCTGAGAGGTGCCAAGACTCTGTCTTCACCCAACAATAGGTCTTCTGGAGAAACTTCTGTTCCACCTCCTCCTGCAGGTAAAACTTCGTAGTGTTAGATGAAGAAATTGATAGAAATTTGTAGAGGAATATAGATATGTCAGTTGTTGGAATGCTGGGATGGAAGACAGTTTCAAGGTAGATGTTTTGGGGAGTTTGGATTTATCCTTTTTGAGAAAACATTTTTCATGTTCCCTAGTGCAGAAATCCCAGTTTAGCAATCCATGAGTTGTGTCTGGCTGGCAGATGTCTTTTGTTTAGATTTGACTTAGTTGCCAACATTTTAAAACAAGAGAGGTCATAGAAAATTTTGTATTTCTTTTGAATTACAGAAAGTTATGCTAACACTGAGCCTGACTTGCTGCATAGCTCTAGTTGGCTGGAACAGAATCACAACTGCCCCTTTAAGCATTCCAGTCGCTTATGGTGCCCATGAGGCCATTTACCTGCATATGTTACCTGCCTCGGGCTTCTAGACATTTGAGTCTGTGACCCTGCGTGTGATAAAGTGTGCAAACTTTCTTGGTATTTGGAGTGAGGCCTGTGTACCACTGCCTGTTGAACAGCAGTAACCATTGTACAGCTCCCCCTTTTCTTCCAGTGGGCCGGATGTACCCCCCGCGCTCTCCCAAGTCTGCCCCTGCCCCAATGTCACCTTCCTGTCCTGAGCCTCCCATTGGCTCGGCAGTGCCAACCTCTTCAGCCTCCATCCCTGCGACATCATCAGCAGATCCTGGAGTGGGCTCCATTTCCCCAGCTTCTCCAAAGATCTCCTTGGCCCCCACAGATGGTAAGAGCCAGAGGGGTGAGGGCTGTGGACAATATGAAGTGTGATTCTTGACAGAAGGACCTTCAGGTATCTCTCTTTCCTTGCTTAGTAAAAGAACTCTCTGCCAAGGAACCTGGGAGAACTCTAGAGCCTCAGGAACTGGCCCGGATAGCTGGGAAAGGTGAGGGTTGTTTTTTGTTGAGGACGAATGCCCCTTTGTTTGGGAGAGCATTTCAGGTAGGAAACACTGGAATTCAGAAGCAGATGCTGTCTGTTAGCTCTTTGATCCTAATGTAATTACTCTGAGGATTCTCAAGAGTTTCTCTTTTTTCCTTGCTTTCTTGTTCTCTGGGCTACTGGCAGTGTATAGCCACCTTTGAGAAAGAATGTATTATATTTTCTCCCTTTTTACTGTTTTCTCATAGTCCCTGGCCTTCAGAATGAACAGAAACGATTTCAACTGGAAGAACTGAGAAAGTTTGGGGCCCAGTTTAAGGTGAGAGAAGTGTGAAACAGCTCGGGTGTTAGCAGGGTGAAGGCGGGTGTGGGTGGCTTACAGAAGAGGCAGAGCACTGGGTAGGGTAGAAGAGATGAGATCAAGTGAGGATGAAAGAAAGAATCGAGGCCTGAGGTTCGGAGCAGACAGTACTGTGTGTATGTTTTTCTCCTTCCAGCTTCAGCCCAGTAGCTCACCTGAGACCAGCCTGGATCCTTTTCCTCCCCGGATCTTAAAGGAAGAGGCTAAAGGGAAGGAGAAGGAGGTTGATGGTCTGTTGACTTCAGAGCCCATGGGGTCCCCTGTCTCCTCCAAGACGGAGTCAATATCGGATAAGGAGGACAAACTGCCCCTGGCACCAGCAGGAGGCACTGAGGGGCCAGAGCAGCCCCCACCACCTTGCCCAAGCCAAACCGGCAGCCCGCCAGTGGGTCTCATCAAGGGAGATGACAAGGATGAGGGCCCTGTTGCTGAGTAAGTGGGGTAAGGAGCTGGGGTGGGTGTCAGGGGATGAGGCGCAAGCCATGAGGATTGATTTTGCTTTCTCTCACAGACAAGTGAAGAAATCAACGTTGAACCCCAATGCCAAGGAGTTCAATCCCACAAAGCCTCTGCTCTCTGTGGTGAGATGGGATGGGAGAATGGGGGCTCTGATTTCTGTGAGGGAGACTTGGGAAGGGCTGATAGACAATGGAGGGGAGCACTTCACCACCAGGACCGTGGGCTGCCTGGCATTGAGGGGACAGCAAACGCTCAGGGAGAGCAGCTTTTAGGCTGGTTTGAGGAACGTGGACTCAAGCCTTGGGTGACGGGATCCTGATAAGTCTGACATGTTTGTGGGTTTTGTAGTATTTGGCTTATGGAGTACTTGAGTTGGGGTAGTTAAGAACATAGGCCTCATTCGGGCCAACTAACTTGGCCTGAACCCCTGTACTTAAAAACCACTTCTCTGTCTCAGTTTTCTTACCTCTGGTTTGAGAATGCACATCTCATAGGATTTGATGTGTGGCTTAGCCAAAATAAAGTATAGAATGTGTTTGGCACACAGCATTCCATGAATGCTACCTGTTACAAGCATGGCCAGGAATCAGAGGGGAGGATACAGAAATAAACCGTTGTCCTCCCTTGTCTCTTACAGAACAAGTCCACCAGTACCCCAACTTCTCCAGGGCCCCGGACTCATTCAACTCCCTCCATCCCGGTGCTGACAGCAGGCCAGAGTGGGCTGTATAGCCCCCAGTACATCTCCTACATACCTCAGATCCACATGGGACCAGCTGTGCAGGTAAGAGAAGAGTCTGAGTGGGTCCAGGATTTGGTTGGACTGGCTGAGGGACCGGGGTCATTCAGCCTCATCTGTCCTCGTCCCCAGGCACCTCAGATGTATCCGTATCCTGTATCCAATTCAGTGCCTGGGCAGCAGGGCAAGTACCGAGGAGCAAAAGGTGAGCAGGGTCGGGAGGGGCAGTCAATGGGGCTGCCCAGTGCCTCCTGGCGGGTGGAGCTTGAGCTCTACACTATGTTCCCCCTGCCCCCAGGCTCCCTGCCCCCCCAGCGCTCGGACCAACACCAGCCAGCCTCAGCCCCTCCGATGATGCAGGCTGCCGCCGCTGCTGGCCCACCTCTGGTGGCTGCCACACCTTACTCTTCCTACATCCCCTACAACCCACAGCAGTTCCCGGGCCAGCCGGCCATGATGCAGCCCATGGCCCACTACCCCTCACAGGTGACTGTGGCCCAGGAGTGAAGTGGGGGATCCAAAGCCCCTGCTAGGGATCCCCCCTTCTCCACCTCTAAGACTCAGGAGCTGGGTGAGGGCAACAGGTGGTGTTCTGGGTGGTGTTGGCCAGCTGTAGGATTGGAGGTGTCAGACTTAGATTTGAATCGTAGCCCTGGTCGACCTGTAACAAGGCATTGAACATCTATCTCTGCCTTCGTTTTTTTCCCCTGAAGTGTAGGTGAGCTAGTATCTGCCTATCAGGATTGTTGTGAAGGTAAAATAAGGTAATTGTGGCCAGGCCCAACCAGTGCTGTGCAGAGAGATTGGGCAGGAGGGCGCCTCCCCAGTCTGCTGCGCTGACCACTTCTCTGTCCCACCAGCCGGTGTTTGCCCCCATGCTTCAAAGCAACCCACGCATGCTGACGTCGGGTAGCCATCCCCAGGCCATTGTGTCATCCTCAACCCCTCAGTACCCTTCTGCAGAGCAGCCCACCCCCCAAGCCCTTTATGGTGAGTTCTGCTGTGTTCTCCCTCTCTGCTCCAAGCTGTGCTCCTTCGCCCCCTCTGGTGTGCTCAGCGCTGGTTCTCTCCCTCTTTCCTGCTGTAGCCACTGTTCACCAGTCCTACCCACACCATGCCACGCAGCTCCACGCCCACCAGCCGCAGCCGGCTACCACGCCTACTGGGAGCCAGCCGCAGTCCCAGCATGCGGCCCCCAGTCCTGTCCAGGTGCCTGCCGTGGGGGTCTGAGTGGTGGGGCAGAATGGGTGGCTGGAAGAGAGGGATAGAGCTGGGGTCATTCCACAGTGGAGAGGATCATTGGGGGTCAGCAAGCGGTTGGCCTGGGTGCCAGAGGAGTGGGTGGCACTCACCCTCACCCTCCCCTGGCAGCATCAGGCAGGGCAGGCCCCACACCTGGGCAGTGGACAGCCACAGCAGAATCTGTACCACCCAGGGGCCCTGACAGGCACGCCGCCCTCTCTGCCACCGGGACCTTCTGCCCAGTCCCCTCAGAGCAGCTTCCCCCAACCAGCCGCTGTGTATGCCATCCATGCCCACCAGCAGCTGCCCCACGGCTTCACCAACATGGCCCATGTTACCCAGGTAAGAGCCCACAAGACCCGCTTTCTCTGGGTCTGGGTCTTTCTGCCAGAGGACGTGAGCCTTGGGGCTGTCCCATTCCCAAGTCCCTGGTTCCTTTGCAGTAGTGCTCCTGACCCTGGGGCTCTCAGAGCTGTTTGCAGACTTCCTGGTACTCTCAGTTACTTTTTGTTCTTTACAGGCCCATGTCCAAACTGGAATCACAGCAGCCCCGCCCCCTCACCCTGGGGCTCCCCACCCGCCCCAGGTGATGCTGCTGCACCCACCCCAGAGCCATGGGGGCCCCCCCCAAGGCGCAGTGCCCCAGAGTGGGGTGCCTGCACTCTCAGCTTCCACACCCTCACCCTACCCCTACATCGGACACCCCCAAGGTGAGCAGCCTGGCCAGGCGCCTGGATTTCCAGGAGGAGCCGATGACAGGATTCGTGAGTTCTCGTTAGCTGGGGGAATTTGGCATGGAAGAGCTGAGGGGCTGCAGGTGGGGCAGGATGCACGGGTTCTGGGTGGGGAGTGAGGGGTCTTGGAGGCAGGGCTGTCCCACAGGGCGCCCGCCGACGTGCACCTGTCTGTGAAGTATGTAGGGTGGGCAGAAGCCACAGTCGCCGCCGCCAGGGGCTTGCTCCTGGCTCTGTCCTTTGCTTCCCTCCGTCCTCGCTCAGTTGTGATCCAGCAGCCCCCCTCCCCACTGCCTCCCCAGCTCTCAGTGACCCCGACTGTCTCCTGACTTAGCCGAGGTAAGGTCAGCGCAGCAGACAGGGCCAGACTCGGGTGTGGGGGGCTGAGCTGGGCACACAAGTAAGGGCTCTGGCTTACTGGGAAACAGCGTTTGACCTGTGCTTCTGACAGCCCCATGAGACACCTTGAGGAGGCCGCTCCTACCCAAACACCCCCACGCCCCCACTGGACGGCATTGGATGAAGGGACAGCTGCTTGGGTTCTAATGCTCCTGCTCTCTTCTCTTTCCCCTCCAACCAGTTCAATCTCATCCCTCCCAGCAGCTCCCCTTCCACCCCCCGGGGAACTGAAGATTGTCCTGGCCGCGACCTGAGACCTCCATGAGTGGAGGGAAGAGTGATCTATGTCTCTTCCCCCAGCAGCTCGGACCAGTCCCAGCCCCCCAATCCCCCCTTTCCCCAGGGGAGCTGGGGAATTCCTGCCAAGCACCTTGAATGGGAGGGGCCTCAAAGTGGGCAGGGCCAGGGTCCAGCAGGGGTTGGGGGGTTCCTGCTCTGCCCTGCCCGTTCCCACCCAGTCTTGCCCTCCCATCCTTTCATCTGTTCCCCCACTGGAGACGGAAGATCTTTTATTTTCTATTATTTATAACTTCAGACTTGGGCCCCCCTGTTCTTTCTTTCCCATTAACTTGAGTGATCTGTGTGAGAGACAGACAGATGCCCCACAAGGATGGTTGGACAAGGACTTTTACTTTTTATTACATAAAAATATTAAAAAATAAATAAAAAAATAAAAATTTAAACTAACTTAACCTGCCTGTAGTTTCCTCTTTGGAGACTAGAGTACGGTTATAGTTACCAGTCTTACTAATACTAGTATTATAGTTATCTTGTCGTCTGTTCCCTGTTTCCCTTCATGTGAAAATTGTAGCCAGTTTCTCTAAACCCTAGGATAAGGGGAAGCAAATCAGAATCTTACACTATTCCTTTGAAGGTGGGTTCCAAACGACGTCTGAAGTCGTGTAGTTGGTGACTGAGGTTCTGGATAACTGGATGACTAAACACGCGTGAGATAGTCCCCTTCCCAAAATGGAGCAGTGTGGCAGTGTGATGCTGTCCCTGGCTGGCTCTGGAGCTGCTGTCCAGGGCACCCAACCTCCCAGTGACTGTATTCTCATCTGGAAATCGGCCTCATCTCAAGGTGCTATTGAAAGTTTTCATTTCTAATACAAGTGTTTCACGAATTAGTCCACCTCTTTATGTTGAAAGCTGCTTTAGTGTTTCTGGCCATTGGAAATAAAGGCCTGACTGATGCACAACTGAGAGGTCTTGGGTGTAAGTAAGAGCTATTAAAGGTGGAGCTGCTAGTGGGAGAAGGGGGGAAGGGACTGGTTGGGGAACCAGGTTTAGAGGAGCAGGAGCTAAATTTGGGGTTATGGATGGGACAAGAAGATCGAAGCATGGCATGTGGAAATGACAACAGGCTTCAGAGGAGGTGGTTTTTCAAGGAGGCAGTTTGGATTTCTCTTAACTGTGAGACCTGACCTTGGTTTCCTTATCTTTAAAATGGAGATAATTTCACCTTTACAGGCTTCTGAGGATAAGGCTGGTGCTCAGTGGTAGGCAAGGGTGTTCCAGCTTGGACCATAGCCCGAAAAAATTTGCTGAAACAAGGGCAGGAAGAATGAAGGCTAGATATTGGGGGAGATTCCCCAGGGTATGAGGATCTGAAACTTGGTAATGGGTGGGCATGGTGGGGAGGGGAGAGGGCATATTAAGAAGGGAATTTTATTTGGCAGCCACTTGATTGCTAAAAACAGGCAGGGTTGGGGTCCCAAGTGGAAGAGCTCTCCAAAGATGGGGATAGGATGGGGGACAACTGGGGTGAGGGGTGGAAGACAAGGACAGAAGCAGCAGGAGCAGGAAAGCCTTCAGATGAGCTCAGGATGCCTGAAGTCCAGCTGGAGATCCGTGTTGGTGAGCGGTCCTTTTGATGCTTTATGGGAGGATTGCAGGTAGGTCATCCAAGCCCCCAGTGGGTGCCTGAAACTGCAGATGGTGTCGGGCCCTGTACATGCTCCGTTTTTTCGTATATATACATAGCTGTGATAAAGTTTGATGCGTTAGGCACAGTACTCATGCACTTCAGGGCCATTCTGAAGTCAAATAAGGATTCCTTGAACACAAGCACTACAATACCATGACAGTTGATCTGATTAACCTTGATGACTGCCAACAGGCAAAGGGATGATTCACATCCAGAGTAGGACAGAGCAGAACGGTGTACAGTTTAAAACTTAAGAATTATTTCTGGGTTTTTAACATTTAGTATCTTCAGACCACAGTTGACTGCAGGTAGCTGAAACTGAAAGCCATACTGCAAATGCGGGGGACTACTGTATATTAATTTATCATCTTTGAGCAGAAGTCTTTTCAAAGTTGAAAGGGAACTTAGTTTTTATCCAGGGAAGAATTCCCTTGTGAAACCTTTCAGCTGTGCCTGGAACAGAGGAGGAGAAAACAAGCTGCTCCATCATTGGACAGTACCTCATGACCTTACATCCTCCCTCCCTCTCACCTAGTTTGCTTAGTTTGCTTCTGCTCTGGAGTTCCGGATCAGGTTGAGTTTCTCAAAACACCTCTCAGACTGGGCTCAAGCCCCCTCTCTCTTCTGAGGGCTTGTCCGTTTATCCCCACTCCCCACTGAATGCTACTTTTTTGTTTAGGGTCAGCATCCTTGCCAATCATCATTCTGTGTTTTAAGAAAATCTCAGCATTTTATTCCCTGCATATTAATAAACGCCTTTTTCTTAACTTTTAAATCTTGGTAAATGTTGAAAATCAAATTTATTCTTCAGCCTCTCGTGGTTGGAACCAGTGACACAGCAGTGATGACCCATCAGATACACTTCAGGAGTGATCATTTGCTGAGATTTTACTCGTAACGAGTGCCTCGTATAGTGGGTTTGGAGATGAGCAAGAGACAGGCGTACCTCATTTTACTGCACTTTGCTCTATTGCACTCCTCAGGCGTCTTTTACAATTTGAAGGTTTGTGGAAACCCTGCACTGAGCAAGTCTACCAGTGCCATTTTCCCAGCAGCATGTGTTCATGTCATTTTTTCTTTTAGCAGTAAAGTATTTTTTAATTAAGGTATGTACAGGTACGTACATAGTTTTTTTTACTCATAATGCTATTGTACACTTAATACAGTCGGCCCTTGAACAAAATGGGCTTGAACTGTGTGGGTCCAATTCTATGCAGATATTTTTCAATAAAAGTTGCACTGTGTGCCTGCCTCCCCTTCTACCCCCTCAACCCCTGAAACAGCAAGACCAACCCCTCGTCTTCCTCCTCAGCCCATTCAACATGAAGATGACAAGGATGAAAACCTTTAGATGATCCATTTAATAGTAAATACTTTTGTGATTTTCTTAATGTCTTCTTTTGTCTAGCTTACTTTAAGAATACAGTATGTAATACAGATAATGTACAAAATATGTGTTAATTCGCTGTTAGTAAGGTTTCCAATCAACAGCTTTTTTGGAAGTCAAGTTGGAAGTCAAGAGTTACACATGGGTTTTTGACTGCACAGGGGGTCAGTGCCCCTAACCCCTTTATTGTTCAAGAGTCAACTTGAACCCTTGAACAATGTAATGTAACTTTTATATGTACTGGAAAACAAAAAAAATATTTGTGACTTACTTGCTTTACTGCAGTAGTCTAGAACCAAACATGCCTGTAGAGTCCTTATTATAAAGTCAGTCTAAACAGGTACGCTGGGCGTGGTGGCTCACACCTATAATTCCAGCACTCTGGGAGGCTGAGGCAGGATGACGACGTGAGGCCAGGAGTTTGAAACCAGCCTGGGCAACACAGCAAGATGTCTCTACAAAATTTTTTTTTTTTAAAAAACCAGTCAGGCATGGCATGGTGGTATGTGCCCATAGTCCCAGCTACTCCAGAGGCTGAGGCAGGAGGATTGCTTGAGCCCGGGAGCTTGAGGTTACAGTGAGCTATGATCACACCACTGCACTCCAGCCTGGTGGACAGGAAGACTATGTCTCTTAAAAAAATAAAAATAAGAAGTTTAAACAGGTAACTAGACACTGACCTAGTAACTACTCAAAGAGGACGTAAGGTGCCTTTGGCACCTGAGCTCAGGCCATGCTGGCTCCAGGTGGTAACCAAATTCATTCCCACTATCTCCCAGGAGACTGTTCAACAGTACCCTGCTGTAGCATTCTACTAGGCAATCGCACAGGCTCACTGGACTAGATTTCTCCTCTCAAGTTGTTGCAGCAGTAACGATGGCTTTAAAGACAGCTTTCCAGCCTGTACCACAGAGATGGACTCTTGCTGCTAGAGAGGGACTCATTAAAATGGCTCTGAGCTCTCACAAGCTCCTCATCTGTCTGGTCTTCAATGTCCTTTTTGTACTCCTTCATCCTCTCCACCTTACACAAAGGACAGACACACAGGCTGGCTCACTATTCACAGAACAGTTTATTGGCCCACCCCACCTGGCAGACCGCCCCTACTGACCAAGGGGAAGTGTCCATCTAGCTGCACTCTGCCGGGTTGCAGCTTGTGCCCTCAGGGCACAAGAAGCGGGAGGGAACACTGGCCAAGGCAGCCCTAAATGCCAGAGAAGGTGAGCAGAGGTCCATAGACTCAACCCCACTTGATGTTCTTATCCTCCTCAGTCATGGCTGACGTGTCAGTAACCAGGCCGGTGCCAATGGTCCGGTTGCCATCTCGCAGGGTGAAACGCTGGCCTTTCTCTAAGATCATCGGCTGCCGCAAGATTAGGCTGAGCTTCAGGTCCTCCCCAGGCATGGCAAGCTCCTGGAGGGGACAGAGAGGATCATGCATGGCCTTCAGGATGTCTTCACTCTTACTATTTGCTGTCTTGGAGCTTAAGAGTCATGGGAAAATGCAGCAGGGTGATGATTCTGCCTGGGGACAGCTCTGTCCATCCCAGCTGTCAGGCAGATGCAAACAGTACATTCAAAACAGGAGAACCTAAAAGGGACCAGTGATGAGTACTCCTATGGTACGTTCACGAGAAAAAAACTGCTTAGGAAATTCTGGCTTACGCAAATTTCCCTTTTCTAGGAAATCTTTCTGTGGGCAAGTGCTGGTGTAGCTAAGATGCTAACCTACTTCAGCCTAGCGCAGACTGGATGAGGACTCGTTCCCCCTAAGTCCACTGGTCAAGACTCCTCCACCTACTAGCTTCACTGACAGCTGCAGCCAGCCTCTCTTCACCCAAGGAAATAGTCACCCAGATTGTCACATGACATCTTTGGAACCATGAGTGAGGCAAAGCTGATACGAAGAGCGCCACCTCCACTCCTTCACATTCCCTACACCGGCCATACCTTCCCTGGTGGCAGGATGATACGACAGGCCATGTCCCAAGTCAGGGAGAACATGACGGGCATGAAGTGGGATACAAAGGGCTTGTGGCGACCACCCTCCTCCTTGGTGAGGATGTAAACCTGGAGGAGATAAAGCAATGACAGTGGAGCTGGGCTTGGCTGGAAGCATTTCCCCTGTGCAGGGGGCAGCTTGGCTCGCCCTGCCCACCATCACCTGGTGCTCTCACCTGCGCCTCCACCTTCTGGTGGGGCTGGATGGAACCTGGCTTGACCATGACCAGGCCACGCCTCAGGTCTTCCCGCTTCAATCCTCGGACCAGGGCCCCGAGGTTGTCCCCTGCCTCTGCCCTCTCCAGGCTCTTGTGGAACATCTCAATGCCTGAGGGGGAAGAGAGAAAGGAGGGGGAAGGGACGAGGGAGGAGAGTCTGAGGCACAGGGAAGCAACAAGGGGAAAGATCATCCTGGAGCCAGCCCCTGAGTCCCAAGGCTTCCTTCCTGTACCTGTCACCACAGTGCGAATATTCTTGCTATGTCCTAGGAACTCACAGTCGTCTCCCTTCTTTAAAATGCCACGCTCTAGCGTACCTGTCACCACGGTGCCCCGGCCTGGAAGGGAACAGGACAGGACATCAGGGACGCTGAGCTAGGCTATTACTAAGAGTGAGTGTGAACAAGCACGGTCCTCACCAGGGATAGAGTAAACTGTCTCTATAGGCAGCAGGAAAGGCTTCTCCAGGTCCCGGGTGGGCACTGGGATGTAACTGTCCACAGCATCCAGCAGCTTCTGCACTGACTTCAGGCCTAGCTCAGGGTCACGTTGCTGTTGGAAGAAGGTGACACGACTCTGAAATCTCCTTTCTACTCCTCTTACTTACCCAGAGCCACTCCCCAGACACAGCAGAGCTCTGGACACCCATCCAGCCCCATCCTCTGCAGCAGCAGCCTCGGCCAACACTGGCCTGACTCTGCCTTCACCTCAAGGGCACAGAGAGCAGATCCTACGATGACTGGGGTCTCGTCCCCTTTGTAGCCAAACTCATTGAGCAGTTCGCGGATCTCCAGCTCAACAAGCTCCACCATCTCCGAGTCCTGGACAGCGTCGGCCTTGTTCACATACACCACAATGTGCTCTACCCCAATCTGTAGACGGGAAAGAGACAGGCATAGTGTCCAGAGTGGCCCAACTCCCCCTTTCTCTTTCCACCCCTACCCAGGCTGCAAGTACCTGTTTGGCCAGTAGTAAGTGCTCTCGGGTCTGGGGCATGGGGCCATCATTGGCTGCCACCACCAGGATGCAGCCGTCCAAGGGGGCAGTGCCTGTGATCATATTCTGGGAAGGAGGTGGAGAGGAAACACTCAGCCTAGATCAACGACCTCCTCAGCTCCCCATCCATCTAGCCAAGTGCAGCAGATAGAAACAGGTCCCCCCTTTTTCCGCCATCTTCTCACCATACCTACTTTGGCCATGGCCACAAATCTATCATCTCATACCTAGACATCTTGAATACCTTAACCTCCTCCCTCTAAACCTAGCATCCTGACAGGAAGCAGCTCATGACCCTGTCCCCAGTGTCCCGGACAAAAACCCTCACCTTAACATAATCTGCGTGACCCGGGCAGTCTGTGTGAGCATAGTGGCGGTTGGCGGTGCTATATTCCACGTGTGCTGCATTGATGGTAATACCCCGAGCCCGCTCCTCCGGGGCATTGTCTATCTCCTCATACTTCTTGAATTTGGCCCCTCCTCCCTCTGCTAGAACTAAGGGAGGAAGAGAACACACCTCTCAGCTAAAGTTTCAGAGCTAGAGGCAGGGCTCAGGCCACACCCCCAGGTCCCTCCCACTTAAATAAACTATCTCCCTCAAATCTCTATTCCTGCAGAGAACTGCGGGTCAGAAAGAAATGTTAAAGGGCCTCGAGGGGCTGCCCTCTGACTTCTCCAGGGTAAAGCCTCTGTTTACAGAGCATTCCCCACGGATAGACGGAGGCCACTCAGGGTCCCCCAATTTACACATCAGAGTTCTTCACGTTCAGGGGAAATCTGTCTTCTGCATCTTCCAATCAACCCCACCGTCCGAGTTCAGGTGCCTGGGGCCACAGTAAACTCCTCCAGCAGACACTCGGCTGGCCCCACCTCCCCAGCTCCAGATCTCGCCGGACGCCCCCACCCAAAGCCCGCTCACTCTTCGTGATGGCCGCAGTCAGTGTGGTCTTGCCATGGTCCACATGGCCGATGGTGCCCACATTCACATGGGGCTTGTCGCGCACGTAAGTCTTCTTGGCCTCGACCGCTAGGCCGCGGCACAAGAGAGGCAATGCTGGGGCCTTCAGCGGCCGCAACAGACCCTGCAGCAGTGGGATCGGGCCGGCGCTGAGACCTGCTGGGACAGAGGATTGGAGTCAAGGGGTGAGTCCGATCCCGGATACCCGCGATGCCCCCCGCAACGTGTCCCTGGGCCGCTATCGCCCTCCCTGGCCCCTCACCGCTGAGGCGGGGAGTCGCGCGCAACAAGGTGGCGGCCGCCATTGTGCTCGTACTCGCGCCCCGGGTACGGGGTACAGGATACCGGGAGCCTGCGCGTGCAACGGAGGAAGGGCACTTGCGGCTGGAGGCAACTTCCGGCGGAAGTAGGCGCCTGGAGGGCACGTCTAGGCACCTCTAGCCCCAGTTTCTATGGCCTTCTCCGCCGACTTCCGGGTGGGGGCGCTGGCGTCTCCGGGCGGGGCCGGATCGAGAAGGTTTCCACCGCCCACTCCAACCTCACGGCTGCGGGGCGAGAGAGTTCTTTCAGGCGGCGCCGGGGCGGGGGGAGGCGGAGCGTCCCATAATGCACCAGCGCCCCGAGGGCTCGCGGGCGTCGTAGTTCCAGGGGCGGCGGGCGCTCGGGAAGGGAGGGAGGCGGGGCTAGGCGGGATCCAGAGGGAGGGTCCCGGCCTCCAGCCGGCAGAGGCGGCCCCAGCGCGGACCGCTAAGGAGTGTCCTGGGTACGGCAGAGAGCGGCCCCAAACACCCTGGAGTCCGACTCACTTCGCGGTCCTTTGTGCCGCTGCGGGAGGTAGGACCAGGTCCTGGACACCTTTCGGGGGTGGGGTCGAAGTGCAACTTAAATCTGTCCCCAGAGCCTTTGTTTTCCTCTTTGTAAAATGGGAATAGTAGTATCCATCTCGCAGGGAGACCCCGACGTCTGGCCCTGAGACAAAATGAACTGGGCAGGAGCCTGGGATGGGATCCTGGGGCCTCCAGGACCCACAGCCCTTGACCCTCAAGTACCCGCCCATCTGGCCCACAGCTTGCAGGGACCCTGTTCCGCCTGACCTCACAGAGCCAGAGACCCCAAGAGAGAGCTTTGCTGCGCACTCCTGTAGCCCCTCACCAGCCTATGGTCAAGCAATTCCCCACTCACCCAATTTTACAGATACACTGAGGGTGAGGGGCCAGCTTGGGGAGCCTTTAAGGGCAGCCTGAGTCTGTCCTGTTCCTGCTGTGGCCCCAGCACCTAACACAGGATGGAGCATGCAGTGAGTGCTCAATAAATGTCCATCAACTGAATAAGTGCGAGGCTAGTAAATGACGCTTAACTTTCACATCCATCATCTCATCACAGCTTCCTGACGTCACCCTGAGGTGATGATAGCAGCTGCTTAACCCTGATTTATGTTTCCGAAACTAATCAGATCCTAAGAGTCAATTGACAGTGTTCGTTTCAAATAGATTCCCTAATACCCCCTCTGGAGAGTATGAATCAGTGGGATCTAGGCACAGACTAGGAAACTATATGGCACATACACACACGCTCTTTTAAGGCTCAGAGGGGTTTGGGAAACTCTCAACTTTCATTTATCAGGCATTCATATTGGTTCACGGTCGATGTTTTCAGTGATACTCTGTGTGGTAGGATCTGTTATTGCCCACATTTTACAGGTAAGAAAACTGACAGGGTGATTAAGGAACCCAACACAACTAAACCCCAAAAAGTGTGGACACTACACTGCACCATAATTTAACTGTCATTTTACTGCTCAGATAAAGTAAGGAACTTGCCAGGATTTCTGTCCTCCTGGCCCCCAACTCATCAGCTCTGCTTAGGAAGGGCTGGTACAGTTGAAAGGGTTTTCTTTCTTTTTACCTTGTTCCTTAGTCACTTCACTTCTGGGAATTTATCCTAAGACACTATTCGCCACTAGCAAGATGTGAGTTTTTGGAGGTAGTATTTGAACTAATAGTTTCTATTTTAGTGATGCTGTATTTATTTTAATGTGTCTTAGTTTGCAAAATACTGGCATAAATGGCCAAGTATCATTTGATCCCAGGAGTTTGAGAGGCTACAGTGAACTGTGATTGTGCCACTGCATTCCAGCCTGGGTGACAAAGCAAGCCCCTGTTTCAAAAAGAAACAGGAAAAATTTCTTACTGGCTTAAGTAAATATCAAGTTTAAAAACATCAATTTAAAGAATGCTATTTGGGCCAGGCGAGGTGGCTCACGCCTGTATTCCTAGCACTTTGGGAGGCCGAGGCAGGAGGATTGCTCAAGGTCAGGAGTTTGAGGCCAGCCTGAACAAGAGCAAGACCCAGTCTCTACTAAAAAAAAAATAGAAAGAAATGATCTGGCCAGCTAAAAATGTATATAGAAAAAAAATTAGCTGGACATGGTAGCACATGCCTGTGGTCCCAGCTACTCAGGAGGCTGAGGCAGTAGGATTGCTTGAGCCCAGGAGTTTGAGGTTGCTGTGAGCTAGGCTGATGCCACGGCACTCTAGCCCGGGCAACAGAGCGAGACTCTGTCTCAAAAATAAATTAATTCATTAAATTAAATAAAAATAAAGAATGCTATTTGGTAGATAATATTCTGGGTGGTATGAATATATGGCAAATTTGGGGGAAGATGGGGAATGAATGAAGTTTGAGAAACACTGTGTTCAAAAAAGAGTTCAAAGGGAGAAAATTTTCTAGAGCTGTTCACTGTAGCATCCTCCAGAATAATGAATGGCTTAATCAGGAGACTTGATTAAGTCTTGTTAAGGGTGTTAGGCAGCTCACAGAACTGTGGGGCAAGCTGGAGAAATAATGCCAAGCCACAGAACTGATCTGACCTGATAACAAAACTGCTGCTACTGCCACTGCCACCAAACACTCAATGCCAGGATTTAGACTCGTCCGTAACAGCTATTTCTGGTGGCAATGAAACCACTTCTGCATCAAGAAAGTCACTTTACATCCCTCCAACCTCAAAGCCAGGCAGATTCAAAGCCTCACATGGATGTGTCTTATTGGAGAACCCTAGATCATATGTCAATGATCAGAGGGGCTGAGAGATGTGTTCTAACTTTGATGTTGGAAGCAGGACTGATAGCAAGGCATTTCCCCAGGTGTAGAAAGTCTCTTCAGAAGATGTCCAGTTGTACCTATGCCCAGTATTACACTGGAAGAGTGGAATGAGCACCAGCATCCAGTATGTGGATATGGTGGCATGAATTCTGACTTAGCCACTATGTGATATATTAATTGGGTAGGTTCAGAGTTACAGAGACCAGGGGAGCCAGCCACCCATGAAAACGCTTGTGAGCAATGTTAAATGAAGAAAGGAAGCTGGCTACTGTAGAAAAATAGCAAATGGACAAGGTCAAGGGGTGAAGGAGGAGAGACAAAGAAAGTCAAAAACAATGTGGAGGCCAGGTGAGGCTCACGCCTGTAATCCCAGCACTTTGGGAGGCCGAGGCAAGAGGGTCACTTGAGACCAGGAGTTCAAGATCAGCCTGGGCAACAAAGCAAGACCCTGTCTCTACAAAAAAAAAAAAAAACCTTAAAAAATTAGCCAGGCATGGTGGCCCACACGTGTAGTCCTAGCAACTCAGGAGGCTGAAGCTGGAGGATTGCTTGAACCCAGGAGTCAAGGCTACAGTGAGCTGTGGTTGCACCACCGCACTCCAGCCTGGGTAACACAGTGAGACCCTTTCTTAAAAAGAAAAATTGTTACTTTAGGAGGCTATGAATTTGCTCGGAGAAGGAGAGAGAGTTTCTCTCTGTTAAACTTTATCATACATGATTTCAGTTCTTTGTGCAGAATCATTAACTCTTTAAAAAAAAGACACTCTAGGACAGGCGTGGTGGCTCACGCCTGTAATCCTAGCACTCTGAGAGCCCGAGGCAGGAGGATCGTTTGAGCTCAGGAGTTCGAGACCAGCCTGACCAAGAGCGAGACCCCGTCTCTACTAAAAACAGAAAAAATTAGCTGGACAACTAAAAATATATATAAAAAATTAGCTGGGCATGGTGGCGCATGCCTGTGGTCCCAGCTACATGGGAGGCTGAGGCAGAAGGATTGCTTGAGCCCAGGAGTTTGAGGTTGCTGTGAGCTAGGCTGACACCACGGCACTCTAGCCCAGGCCACAGAGCGAGACTCTGTCTCAAAAAATAATAATAATAAAATAAAATAAAAAGACACTCTTGAAATCCACTGGCCTTCTGCCTCCCCACAACAGCTGATTCTGCTATGTGGCAGGCACTTGGAGCTCCTCCCTAACAAAGCCATTTTTCCATCTTTCTGCAGGCAGGGTCCTGATTTTTTTTTTCAGGGTGGCCCTTTCCCCAGCTCCAGGAAGAGATCCTGAGGTCTAGTCCAGTTCTGGTGGTCCAGTTCTCCTTGGCAGGCGGGTGTGTTTAGGGGTTGGGTTGTGACTCCTTTGGGACCAGTTATCAGTAAGAGGCAATCTGCTTGGGGACCAGTGGCAGGGAGTGGTTCCAGGAAAGGACTCTCCCTCTTAAGAAGGAGACATGGAAGAGATGGGTCTCCTTCTGACTCAGGATATTGCTGGGTCTGGATGGGAAACCTGGAACTACTGTGCCCATCTTGCTCCCAGTGGATGCGGAAGCCAAAACCCAGAGGAGGGCAAAGCGAAGAGCATCTTAGAAGACTGGACGACTTGTATGCGACATATTTAAACCAGACTGTCAGGGTTGCCTGTAATTTGCAATCAAACACATCCATACTCTCCTTATACATCTCAATATGTGGCACCACCATTCCCCCGGCCCTCCCCCCACACCTAACCCATTGCCCAGCCCTCCTGGTTCTCTCTCCAAACTGTTATCCCGGACTCGACTACTCTCAACACTGTGGTTGTGTCCGGGATCATCTGTGATCTAGGTGACCCCAGGAGCTCTTCACTGGGTCTCTGGGTTCTGTTCTTGTTCCCAGTACCTGTCAAATCCATTCTCCACACAGCAGCCAGATAAGTCTGTTTTGTTTTGTTTTGTTTTGTTTTTTTGAGACAGAGTCTCACTCTATTGCCTGGGCTAGAGTGTCATGGCATCAGCCTAGCTCACAGCAACCTCAAACTCCTGGGCTTAAGCAATCCTCCTGCCTCAGCCTCCCGAGTAGCTGGGACTACAGGCATGCACTACCATGCCCAGCTAATTTTTTCTATATATATATATTTTTAGTTGTCCAGCTAATTTCTTTCTGTTTTTTTAGTAGAGATGGGTCTCACTCTTGCTCAGGCTGCTCTAGACCTCCTGACCTTGAGCGATCCTCCTGCCTCAGCCTCCCAGAGTGCTAGGATTACAGGCGTGAGCCACCGCGCCCGGCCCAGATCAGTCTTTAAAATGTGGATCAGAATGAATTCCTCCCTCACTGGCTCCTTAGCACACATAGAATAAAATCCAAACTCCTAGTTCAAATGGGTGAATTGTATCTCCGGGGGGGGGGGGGGGGGGGGATAGGTGGCAGGTAAACTACATCTCAATAAAGCAGTTATTAAAAAAAAAATAATTCACACTACTCCCCAAGGCCCACAGGCCTGAGCGATCTGGCCTCTGCCCACCTCTTTGACCCCTTTTAGTGCAACTTACATTTCACTCTCTGCCCCCAGCCACACTGGCCATCCTTCGGTTTTGCAAACGTCCCACAATTGTTTCTACCGCAGGAGCTTTGCAGGTGTTCGTCCTTCTCCCCGGAATGCTCTTCCCTGTGGCTTTCCCCGTGGCATGCTCCTTCTTGACATTCAGATCCCACCTCAGATGTCACCTCTTCTATCTAAAGTAGTCCCTAAGTCGCTCTCTTATGTCTTCTTTGGTTTGCTTCATAGCATCTAAATATCCAAAATTATCTTATTAGTTTGCTGGTTTTTTTTTTTTCCTGTCTCACCAGCTCATGACAGTAAGAACTTAACTTTTCACTCTAAGAACAATGCCTCACTCTTACGTGCATGAGTATTTGTTGAAGGCATTGTTTGTTTTGAGTCATTTCAGTTGAGCGGTTGTCTTGGGCTTAAGTTTCCTGATGTTTTCAATGGAAAGCATATTTTGTATTCATGTTCATTTTATAAATAAAGATGAGTCACTGTAACTTCTCGGGCCTCAGTTTTTATTTATAAATTGGGGGTGGACGTGAACTATACGATCTCTATTTCTCGTAGCTCTAAAACTTCTAAAAGAAGGCTGGGGTCTAGTGTAACTGAAATGAGTACTGGGCTGGCCGAGAACTTAGTGGCAAATTGGTCCCAGAGCTTTGCCCTCAGTTCCACTCAACAAACCCTTATAGGAGGCTCAAGGACATCCTTCACTCTTCTTGCCACCAGCCAAACTGGCAGTGCCTCGTCAGAAATCTCTCTGGATGGTTCCCCTGCCGTCAGCCCATTGCACTGCCCTCTGCTGGACCACTGCACCCGCATCCTCTCTGCCTCCGGGCATCCTCGCTCCCCAACGCTCCTGCCGGCCCCAGGTGCCTTCCAAACACACCCTGTCACACCTTTGTCACTCTGATGTGACTGGAGACATCCCAACTGCAAATGCTTTGTGAATGTCACACAAAAGCTACTAAGTAAAAGGCACTAGGGAAGTAGCCATGTGTGGCTTCCTCCCGAAGCCAGACCTCACCCCCTCAGGTTCAGTAATGCACAAGCATGACTCACAGAATGAAGGGAAACTCTGTACTTGGGATTAAATTTTTATTATAAAGGATACAAATCGGGATCAGCCAAATGAAGAGACACACAAGGGTGAGTTCTGGGAGGGTCCGAGCACACAGCTCTCATGCCCCCTCCCCGTGGAATCAGAACATGTCACCCTCCCAGCACATCAGTGCATCTGCTGACCAGGACAGCATTGAGCTTCAGTGTCCAAAGTTCTTATTGGGGTCTCATTACTCAGGCATGATTCGTTAAGTCACTGGCCATGTGATTGATCTCAATTTCCAGGCTCCCTCCCCTCCGTGGAGATCAAGCTGGCTCAAAATCTCAACCCTCACATCACAAGGTTTCTGAAGCTAACTAGAGGCCTGCCATCAGTCACCTCAGCAGCAAAAACTCAGGTCTTATCTAAGGGACTCATGAATAACAGACATTTCTATTACTCGGGAAATTCCAAGTGTTTTAGAAGTTCTGTGCCAGGAACCCAGGACAGAGACCAGACAAATTATTTATTTAATTAAGTTATGGCCACCGAGGTGGCTCACATCTGTAATCCGAGCACTCTGGGAGGCCGAGGCGGGAGCATTGCTCGAGGTCAGGAGTTCAGGACCAGCCTGAGCAACAGTGAGACCCCGTCTTTACTAAAAACAGAAAAAATTAGCCTGGCATGGTGGCATTGTCTGTAGTCCCAGCCACTTGGGAGACTGGGGCAGGAGGATCACCTGAGCCCAGGAGTTTGAGGTTGCAGTGAGCTATGATGACACCACTACACTCTAGCCGGGACAACAGAGCAAGACTCTGTCTCAAAAAAATGTCTTTAATTAATTTTCTTATTTTAGTGATACAGACTTGCTATATCACCCAGGCTGGTCTTGAACTCCTGGCCTCAAGCAAGCTTCCCACCTCAGCCTCCCAAGTAGCTAGGACTACAGACACAAACCGCCGCACCTGGCTCCAAATCCTTTATTATACAACAGATGATCACTGGGTGACCTAAGCTGAGCTGATGAGATTCAACCCTACTTCATTTGCTGGAGTTATTGGGAACGCTATGTTCTTTTTCTGCCAGCGTTGTTCAGCTGGTAGAATGAAGCTTGGTCCTGCTGGTGGCCATCTTGCTACCTATGAAGGGACAACCTGCCTGAGAATGAAAAGTCCAGTCCAGGAAAAAGAGCTAAAAGAGGTGGAGACCAAGTTCAAATTGACCTTGTTTGAGACTCTGGCACCGACCATGCATGAAGTCATTCTACCTCTGATTTTTTAATTCTTTGAATGCATAAACTCTCTTTTCAAGTTTAAGTTGGCTTAAATTCAGGTTTCTGTTACTTATAGCTGAAAGCATCCTGAGTATTACATCCCCTGTTCTTGAGGAAGAAGTGTTTCCACCCTTCATATTAATACCTTGGCTTAACCTGGACCCTTAGTCATCCCTACCCACCTTCCCCAGAACCTTGTTCCTTCAGTGACCGTCCTCTCTCTTTTCCCCTCAGGCTTCCAGCATAATCAGTATCCCTCAGGATATAAACAAACAAGCAACTCAGTGCAGTACCTGTAGTCCCAGCTCCTTGGGAGGCTGAGGCAGGAGGATCGCTTAAGCCCGGGAGTTCTGGGCTGTAGCACACTATGCCTATGGGGCACTAGGTTCAGCATCAATATAATGACTGGCAGTGGAAGACCACCAGGTTGCATAAGAAGGGATAAACCAGCCTAGGTGGGAAACAGTGTAGGTCAAAACTCCCGTGCTGGTCGGTAGCAGGATGGAACCTGTGAATAGCCACTGCACTCCAGCCTGGGCAACACAGCAAGACCCTGTCTCTTAAAAAAAAATTAAAAATTTAAAAAACAAGCAAAGCTTTCCACCTTCTCAAACCACAACCCTCTCTCTCTCCCCTTTTCAGGCCCATTCCTCCTCCTACCTGGCCTTCCATTGACTCCTCAAACCACTACCATTTGGCTTCTGCTACCACCACGTCCCTAAAATTACTCTCACCCAGGTGGCTGAGCAATCTCTTCATTATCAATGTCTTGGTTTTTTTTTATGTTGTTTTCTCATCACTATACTAATGAGGAATCAACGTCTTCTGTAGCAGACAATGGCAGTGCACAGCCCTGATCCCCAGGGATCCCTTTTTACCATTTGGGTATGTGTTTGCCCATTTCTCCCGACACGCACACATCCTATACTCCCACACTTCCTGGTCTTTGGTGTGTGGTCTAACAGTTAGGATTATAAGATTTTTTTTTTTTTTTTTTGGAACACCCTCAAGCTATTGGAGGGCTTTGTCATGATGGAAGTACCTGGGAACTAACATCTCCCAGGGCATAGTAGCCCTTTGGTTAACGGCTGAGGGATGTTTGTGTCTGAAAGGCCCAGCTCCCTCGTCTCTGGACAAATCTGAGGCATATTTATATCTCGGGCTCCACTGTGAGATCAAACAGAACTACATTCCACCTGATATCACACACTTGATTGGCTTCCCCTCCTTCCCTCTCCTGCTTCTCCCACTCCCTTACTGGTTTCTCCTGGTAGCTCTTTCTTAATTAATCATTTGCATACAAATCCTCATCTTAAGGTGTTTCTGGGAAACCTCACCCAAGACATCATCTCAGCACTTTTTACTTCTCTTTCTTTGCCTGTTAAATGTTGATTATTCCCCAGACTAGGCCCTGGGCCCTCTTCTCCTTTCTATATATGTGGCCTGGACAATCTCATTGACGGCCATGGCTTCACCTATTTCTCATGTCTGATCACCACCAAACTGCTTTGCGCGGCTCACTATAAATTCATCTCTGCTGGACAGCTCCACCTAGTTGTCCAAGGATACCTCGTGCACTGTCTAGTAGCCACTAGCCACCTGTGGCTGTTTTAATTTTAATTAATTTATTTTTAGAGACAGCGTCTTGCTCTGTCACCAAGGATGGAGTGCAGTGGCACAATCATAACTCACTGCAGCCTGAAACTCCTGGACTCAAGGGATCCTCCTGCCTCAGGCTCCCAAGTAGCTAGGATTACAGGTATGTGCCACTATTTTTTTTTTTTAATTTTTTGTAGAGATGGGGTCTCACTGTTACCCAGGCTGGTCTCTAAACTTCTGGGCTCAAGTGATCCTCTCACCTTGGCCTCCCAAAGTACTGGGATTACAGATGGGAGCCACCATGTGAGAACTGTTTTAATTTTAATTAACTAAAACTTCAGTTCTTTAGTCACATTAGCCACATTTCAAGTACTTAATAGCCACATGTGGCTAGTGGCTACAATATTGGACAGTGCCAGTGTGATGTAGAACATTTCAATCATATCCCAGAAAGTTTTATTGGACAGCTTAGACATAACACTTTCAAACCCAACTCATCATCGCTAGCCTCTTGCCTTTCTGTAATCTTCAGCTGTGTGTCTCTCTCCCAGGCAATGATGGACCAACTACAGAAAAAGGGTGTGTAAGAGTATGTGGGGCGAAGGTGGGTGGACCACAGGAATAGGGTCCTTTTCATTGACATCTTCCTCTGAACTGGGAAGAGGGATGAACCAAGCTGGTGTGTTGTGAGCTGATGTTAGTTTGGTTAGAGCTAGGGGCTAAGATTGCCTGAGCCAGGCCTTTCCACAAGTTCTTCCACCTCCGTCTGGCAGTCACAGCTGTGAACAAACATGGTTATGAGAGTCAGGGTATTTATCCATCTCCATTCTTTGGGTTAGTTGCCTCTGTAAGGTTCCAGGATGGGCACTTGATTCAATCAGCTGGTCAGTTCTGGCAATTTCATTGGGAATCTCAGAAAAGAAGCGTTTTCCTTCCAGAGTTGCTAGGCTAGTAGGACTTAAATTTGGAGCTATAGAAAGCCACCTTGCCACTAAGAGAGGACAGCCTGCCTTAGAGTGAAGCGAAGTGCACAGGGAAAGCAGGACCAGAGATAGTGAACCACAGGTTCCTGATTATCTTTTGGCCCCTGTCTTCAGCTGTCTGGAAGAAGTTTGATCCACTCTGGACTTTTCAATTACTTGAGTCATAGGTTTCCTATTGTTTAGGCCAGCTGGAGCTGGGTCAATGAGAGACAAGATTGATAGAGGATCTCAATATGCTCACGATTTCGACCAACCCTGTATACCTTAATTGTTCTCAGTTTCAGCTGGCCTTGATGTCTCTCTTGAGCTCTGGGCTGTATGTCCACCTGCTTCCTGAGGTCCCACAAGCACATCCAAAATTGACCTCATTATTTCTCACCCCTATCTTTATTTCCCCTCTCAGAGAAACCAAGGTCGTAAGTTCAGGCTCCGCCTCCCCGCGGGGCCTCCCGAAGGTCACCCGTTTCTTTCCTCGTCCAGATCCTTGGGGGCGGTGTCCGCGTCCCCCTAAGCGGCCGGGCCGGCCGGGCGCTCTAGGCTGCAGCGGGCCCTTCAAAAAGCCTCATCATCTCGCTGGTTTCCGGTACTCGGCGGCCACTCTAGCCTTCAGCAGGGCCGCAGGACTCTGTTGCCTAAAGTGCCCTCTCTATGGTTGACGTATCTCCTTTGTCCCGAGTGTCCTGCGGGAGGACGTTCTGGTGGCATCCCACCCCTTCCCACGGCTGTCTCTGTGGTCCCTTTTAGGTGCAACCGGAGAAGTCCCTGAAGCCCTACGAGGTTGACACCTATAGGTCTTAAGGGTCTGTGCGAACTAGGAGGATGGCGGAAGTTAGTATGAAGGTAGCCTTCCCTTCGCCGCTCTTCTCTATGGTCGCTTCCTTCTGCGACAGGAAAAGGGGTCCCGGCGCCTGCGCAAAACCGGGCTGGGCGCTCGTCGCGGAGGGGGTGGGGGTGCGCAGGGAGCGGGAGGTGCCGCCGCCGCCGGAGCTAACCGCGGGGACCGAGATGCAGGTGGGACCGGAACCGGAACCCCCCCTCTTCAAGTGCCTCTTTCCTCTCCGCGTCCCGGCCCCGGCGCCTGAGAACGAGCCCTGGGTGGGGGTGGGCGTGGAGGGCCGGGCTGGGGGGCGCTCGGCCCCGCAGAGTGCAGCAGACAGGGCTGGTTCTGAGGAGGCTGTGTCCCCGGAGAAGGGACGGGTGCGGGGTGGATTGACCACCGGGCCCGGAGGGTCCGAGCCAAGGAGCGGAGCCTGCACTCTCCACCACCCGCCCTTCGGGAAATATCAGAACTGAGCCAAGAGGCAGGTGCACCGGGAAAATGTGTCTGAGTCCTGCTTGGCAGGAGAGAAACTGAGTCACCAGCTCAGGAGCCGCAGGGTCAGCGGACCTGAAGGGGGCTGGCTGCCTGTGGTGCAGAGGGTTGGGTGGGCCTGTGCAGGCTGAGGTGGCCTCTGGCTGGAGATTGGTCTCTGCTGTGTCTGCACCTCTTGGCTCGGTTCCCCGGTGCTCCATGACTCCTGCATCTTCTGGCTGCTTCTCGTTGGTTTGGAGTTATCCCTGTGGTTGGGGCCGTCTGAGTGTGTAGGGCTTAGGCCGAGGTGATAGAGGGGGAGTCGCTGACTTTCAGCCTGGCTGTGCGTTTGAGTAGGAGTCAGGTTGCGGAGGATTTGGGGAGAGTTTTCTGAGCTGCCCTAGCCCCAGTTACCTTCCAGTACGGCACGGAGGAGCACTAACAAAAGAGCCGTGGGTTGTAAATTCCACGCCCAGCTCTGCCACTTTCTAGTTGTAAGACCTTGGGAAGGCTCTTCCTTTCTTTAATTTCTCTTTTAGAGTGTTAGAACCGTGATACTCTTGTCCTCCACGAAGAGAGTAACAATGGCAGTCATTTCTTGTGTGCTTACTTTGTGTCAAGAACTGACATATTCCACTTAATTCTCCCAACAATTCTAGCAGGTGGGGATCATTAACTCTGTTTCACAGATAGGAAAACTGAGGCTCAGAGAGGACATGTAATTAGTTAAGATCACACAGCTGATAGGTGGCTGACCTGAGGTCTCAGCCTAAGTCTGACATCAGGACCCCTGGCCTTTAAGCAGCAGGCTAGCAGCCTTTAGGGCACACTCCAGTGAGAGAAGAGCGAGAGGAAATATCTTAGGGCCCCAGCTCCCTGTGATATTTTGGCCAGCAGAGACTTGCCCTGACCCAACCCACAGTCTCTCCTCGGGTGCTGCCACCTCAGGGCCCCAGGCTGAAGGGGCACCGAAGAAGTGGGCTGGGCTGTAGCTATTCCAAGTCTCCTGCACGCAGTCATTGGGTGCTGGACTCCGGGGTGAGCTTTCAAAACAATTGCTGTTTCAATCTGTCATCCATCCATCCCCCTTAATGAGTAACCTCCCTCCAAAAAGCTGGACCATAAGGTGCACGAGGCAGGATCTCTAAGCTCTGTGGTCCCCGCTCTTCTCTGGCCCCGTGAGAGCTGGAGCGGTAAGGCACTCCCTGGGGACAAGGACTGTGCAGTGGGAAAACAGTAGACCTGGAGTTCTGAAACTTTTCTGAGCTTCAGTTTCCTCATCTGTTAGAGCGGCTATTAAAACCTCTCACAGGTAAGGGTAAGATAACCACGTGGAATCCTCTAGAATGTCACATGGGAAGTGTATAATGAGCATTGGAGGATCCATCATAGAGAAGGAGGTGATCTGGAAAAGTTGTTTGTTTGTTTGTTTGTTTGTTTTGGTCGGGGGCGGGGGAGGGGGGCGCAGGGGAAGGTGCTCCACAGTCCTCTGTCACTTGTAGATCTGAAGCCAGGGGAGGTGGCCAGGAAAGCAGCAGGGTGTGGGCAGGCTAGACCTTAGGGCACCAGTTGAGTGGGGCTTGTGGGGTGCGAGGGTCTGGGAGAGGGAAAGGCGGTTTGGTTCTCTTGCCCATTGCTCTATGAGGAGTCTGAACTGGCCTAGGGAGTCTGGCTTGGGGTGGGACTCTCCACTAGTCCCACCTGAGCAGTGACCTGGTGTATGTGCCTCTCTTTCCTGCAGCTGCTGCCGCTCAGCCCGTGTCTTCTGGCCGCTTCCCTCTTTGCTGCCCCTCCCCACAGGCTCCCCCTCTCCACCTCCTGGGGACCATCATGAATGGTGCCCCTTCCCCGGAGGATGGGGCCTCCCCCTCCCCTCCCCCGCTGCCACCACCTCCTCCCCCTAGTTGGCGGGAGTTCTGCGAGTCCCATGCCCGGGCTGCCGCCCTGGATTTTGCCCGCCGTTTCCGCCTCTACCTGGCCTCCCACCCGCAATACGCGGGGCCGGGGGCTGAGGCCGCCTTCTCCCGCCGTTTTGCCGAGCTCTTCCTGCAGCACTTCGAAGCGGAGGTGGCCCGGGCCTCTGGCTCCCTCTCACCACCCATCCTGGCTCCCCTGAGTCCTGGTGTGGAGATCTCGCCACATGACCTGTCCCTTGAGAGCTGCAGGGTGGGCGGGCCCCTGGCTGTGCTGGGCCCTTCTCGATCATCTGAGGACCTGGCCGGCCCCCTCCCTTCCTCGGTCTCTTCCTCTTCTACGACCTCCTCGAAGCCGAAGCTAAAGAAACGCTTCTCCCTCCGATCAGTGGGTCGCTCCGTCCGCGGTTCAGTCCGTGGCATCCTGCAGTGGCGGGGGACCGTCGACCCCCCCTCCCCAGCGGGGCCCCTGGAAACCTCATCAGGCCCCCAAGTCTTAGGTGGAAACAGCAACTCCAACTCCTCTGGCGGGGCTGGGACCATTGGTAGGGGACTGGCAAGTGATGGAACATCCCCTGGGGAAAGATGGACTCACCGTTTTGAGAGGCTGAGACTGAGTCGGGGAGGGGGGACCCTGAAGGACGCAGTGGGGACGGTACAGAGGGAAGAGCTGCTGAGTTTCATGGGGGCTGAAGAGGCAGCCCCTGAGCCAGCGTGCTTGGGCCGGGGAGGTGGGGCAGCTGGACCTACCTCAGGGGGAGGAGGGCAACCTCAGTGGCAGAAGTGTCGCTTACTGCTTCGAAGTGAAGGAGAAGGAGGAGGAGGAAGTCGTCTGGAGTTCTTTGTACCACCCAAGGTGAGCCCCCAAGGAGGGTGGGTGACTGGGAGCGAGTGATAGAGCAGCCGGGGTGGTAACTCAGCCCTGCACGTAAGCCCTAAGCCGCGGGGTTTAGCAGCCCACTTGCAGAGTTTTACTTACTGTTTGTTTTCAAAGCTAGCTCCAGGCTCTGTGTTAGTAGCTGCGGGCAGGATGGAGAAAGCAGTGTTACTACCTCTGTCTACCTCCCCTAGGATGCAAAGGGAAAGATGGTCCCTGCACACCAAAAACCTGGATTTTCTTCTCCCTCCCAACCTAGGCATCTCGGCCCCGACTCAGCATTCCCTGCTCCACGATCACAGATGTCCGGACGACCACAGCCCTGGAGATGCCTGACCGGGAGAACACGTTTGTGGTTAAGGTAGGAGCTCTGAGGTCCCCACCCCCTGGGAGTGCTCATGTTGGGGAGAAAGCTCTCAGTACATTTAAGCAAGTAACATTAGCAGAGTGGGGTATGTACATGTCCAGTGCCTTGAGAGTGTGTGCCTGGGGCTGTAGCTTTTCTGGAAGGTGGGTAGAGAGGGAGATTTTTTTTAGACAGGGTCTTGCTCTGTTGGCCAGGCTAGAGTGCAGTGGCATCACCATAGCTCACTGCAGCCTGCCAACTCCTGGGCTTAAGTGATCCTCCTGCCTTAGCCTCTTGAGAAGCTGGGACTGCAGGCACACGCCACCATGCCTGGCTAATTTTTCTGTTTTTGTAGAGATGGGGTCTTGTTCTGTTGCTCAGGCTGGTCTGGAACTCCTAGCCTCAAGTGGTCCTCCCACCTCGGCCTCCCAGAGTGCTGGGATCACAGGCATGAGCCACCACACCTGGCCCATGTTTTCTTTTTAGACAGCCTACATGTCTTGTTCTCATTAGGGGTGGATTAAGGACTCAGGATGTGGACATGGCTTGTGGGCCTCCTCCCTGCACCCTGCGCTGGGTGAAGCCCTCCACTTGTGTCCACAGGTGGAAGGCCCCTCGGAGTATATCCTAGAGACAGCTGATGCTCAACATGTGAAGGCCTGGGTGTCTGACATCCAAGAGTGCCTGAGCCCAGGGTGAGGAGCCTGACTTCTGTTACTGAGGGGACCTGGAGGTGGGGGTGGGGAGCAGCCTTGTGCCTCTCACCTGGTGACTTTCCTCCCAGCACCATTTTCCCTGTCTCTGCAGACCCTGCCCTGCTACCAGTCCCCGCCCCATGACTCTCCCTCTGGCCCCTGCGACCTCATTCCTTACAAGGGAGAACACAGACAGCCTGGAGCTATCCTGTCTGAATCACTCAGAAAGTCTGCCCAGCCAGGATCTGCTGCTGGGACCCAGCGAGAGCAACGATCGCCTGTCGCAGGGTAAGGATGGAGCCTTAGAGGAACTGTGAGCCTCAAAAGCTGCCACGTGAGCCCCTGCCGTACTCTCTCTAGGCTCTGCTGTGTGTCCCATCCCTTCCCCCAGCTGCCCTGCCCCCACTGAATGTCTGTCTTTTGTCTCTGAACATGCCAGGCACTCTCAAGCCACAGTTTGCCATTTAGAACTGTCACCATCCCCACTACACACAGGCCCCAAGCAAACTCCAGTTCAGTCTTCCACACCCAGCCCTGTCACTTTTACCATAAGTCTCCTGCAGGCCACCACTCTGGCTGGAGATGACAGTTCTCTGCTCCAAGCTTCCCGAACACTTTGTAGAAATCTTTGTTTTGCTCTTAGGTTTGTGTCTCTGTATGTACGTTGATGGCACTAAATTTTCTTTTGACTCTACTTTTTGGTCTGACCAAGTGCACATACCCTACCCACACAGATACGCACAAAGACGTACAATGCCTGGTCCCAACTCACCTCTCCAGACTCGGCTTCCACTGTACCCTTTTCTCCTGATCCTCCGTTCTGAGTTTCAGCTGCAGAGTGCCTGGCACACAGGCTGTATTCAGCGAACGAACAAATGAACCGTAGAATTTTAGAGCCAGAATGGACCTTACGAGTTATCAGCTCTCAGGCAGCTAAGATCAGGGAGAGGAAAGGGCTTTTCTGGGGTCACCTGAGTGTCATTGACAAAGATAGGGGCTGTGCCAGCCTGATTCCTGAGTCACTGCTCTCTGCTCTCCACACATACCTGTCTTCTGTGCACCGACTATGTACGACGTCCGTGTCGGCTCAGGCCTGCTGCTCCCCAACACCCAGGAAGGCAGGCCTAGTACTTCCCTGGCCCTGTGCTGGTCTCAGATGAGGGACCCAGAGATGCCTGAGATGAGCTCCTTGCCCTCCACGGGCTCACAGTCTAGCTGGATTGACAAGACATCACTCCCTATAAAAAGCAGGTACCCAAGGCTGAGAGTCTATGCTTAGTGTCCCCTGAGCAGCACAGGCAGGAGGCATGTTGGGAGCTCAGAGGAGAAAGAGAATGGGAAGGTAGAAGAGGTGAGAGAAAGAACACGGCTTGAAGGAGGCGAATGATGAGGGCAGAGACTTGAGGTGGGAGGGCTCAGGATATCTGGAAAAATTAGGATGATTGGGCTGAAGTGAAGGATACGTGAATACAAGTTAAGGTAAAGATCAAGAGGCCGGGCGCAGTGGCTCACGCCTGTAATCCCAGAACTTTAGGAGCCCCAGGCAGGAGGATGGCTTGAGGCCAGGAGTCCAAGACCAGCCTGGGCAACATAGTGAGACCCCGTCACTACCAAAAAAAAAAAAAGTTAAAGATGGAGTTGGAGGCTGGGCACGGTGGCTCACGCCTGTAATCCTAGCACTCTGGGAGGCCAAGGCGGGTGGATCGCTCAAGGTCAGGAGTTCGAGACCAGCAAGACCCCATCTCTACTAAAAATAGAAAGAAATTATATGGACAACTAAAAATATATATAGAAAAAATTAGCCGGGCATGGTGGCACATGCCTGTAGTCCCAGCTACTCGGGAGGCTGAGGCGGTGGGATCGCTTGAGCTCAGGAGTTTGAGGTTGTTGTGAGCTAGGCTGACGCCACGGCACTCACTCTAGCCCGGGCAACAGAGCAAGACTCTGTCTCAAAAAAAAAAAAAAAAAGATGGAGTTGGTATAGGTTGGGGGGATTAATAGAAGGAAGATCTTACAGTTGGAGGCTTTGTTCTGTAGTCCAAAAAGGACTCCTTTTTAATGTCAAAATATTTGAGGCATTCAACCCCCCGCCTCTGCAACCATTTTTCAGCTGTTGATTGAGAAAAGATAGAGGCATTTGGATTCTGGGACCTCCTTGCAATAACTTGGAGCGATTGGTGACAGGCCAGCAGGGGTCACCGCCTGCAGGGGTGTTGGCGATAGGCCCGCCCGCTGACCCTGCCAGTGCACACGGGGGAGGCTGCTGGCGGGGGCCCAGGAGACCAGTCCTGTGCAAGAGGAGCTTGTTGAGTTCTCAACTTTGCCCTCCCGTTTTTTCCAGGGGCATACGGGGGCCTCTCAGACCGCCCCTCGGCATCCATCTCCCCCAGTTCCGCCTCCATTGCCGCCTCCCATTTTGACTCAATGGAACTGCTTCCCCCAGAGTTGCCCCCTCGCATCCCCATTGAAGAAGGACCCCCAGCAGGGACAGTTCATCCCCTCTCAGCCCCCTACCCTCCCCTGGACACTCCGGACACAGCCACAGGTACCAGAGGTGTGAGTGTGTGTCCCCAGGCCCCGGTGCCTGCCTTCCTGAAACTCATACCTTGGGGTCCTGAGGGATCTGACCCGGGGGAGGGAGATGCCACGTGGGGGGAGGAGGCGCCTCGAGAGGATAGCAGGGCTCTTTTCTCCCAGGATGGGGGAGGCTTCCCTGACACCCCGGTTTCCCTCCCTCTCTCCTTCCTGAAGGGTCATTCCTGTTCCAGGGGGAGTCAGAGGGAGGTGATGGGGACCAGCCCCTCTCCGGATATCCTTGGTTCCATGGGATGCTCTCTCGACTCAAGGCTGCCCAGTTAGTGCTGACAGGAGGCACTGGCTCCCATGGTGTCTTCCTGGTGCGGCAGAGCGAGACGAGGCGGGGTGAATATGTCCTCACTTTCAACTTCCAGGGCAAGGCCAAGGTGAGTGGCTGAGGAACAGGCTCTGTGTGGGTGGATGGGGGGCGCCGTCCCAGGGAGCTTGGGCTCCTGCCTAACTGCTCATCCTGCCCTCAGCACCTGCGTTTGTCCCTGAATGAAGAGGGTCAGTGCCGGGTCCAGCACCTGTGGTTCCAGTCCATTTTCGATATGCTCGAGCATTTCCGGGTGCACCCCATCCCTCTGGAGTCTGGAGGCTCCAGTGATGTTGTCCTTGTCAGCTATGTCCCGTCCTCCCAGCGACAGCAGGGTGAGCAGAGCAGGTCTGCAGGGGAGGAGGTGCCCGCGCACCCAAGAAGTGAGGTGTGTGCGCCAGAAAGATGGGGCGGGGGGCTCTGAGGAGAGGCTTTGCGTGGGAGAGCAGGGTAGGGAAGGTTCCTCCCAAGGGGTTTGGGAGGGAAAGAAACACGCTGATAGGACGTAGGAAGGCAGAGGGCTCCCTGCTGGAGCGGGAGGCAGCTGTGAGGTGGGCTGGTGCATCCCCATTCCATCGGACCCCTCTGTTCCATCGTCTGTCTGTCTCCTGGATCCATCCTTCCCGGCCGTGTCTTTGCCCTGCAGCACAGCCTGGCCTCGGGCCTGCCCTCCTTGGGGACACTCGGTCTGCTCCCCTCCCTGCTCCCTTGGTGTCTGATGCCCCTGTCTGATCTCTCCCTTTCCCCCTGCCCCAACGTCCCATCTGTCCCCACGTTGCCCCTCCCCCCAGGCCGGGAGCAGGCCGGGAGCCATGCAGGGGTGTGCGAGGGAGATGGATGCCACCCCGATGCCTCCTCCACCCTCATGCCCTTCGGAGCGAGTGACTGTGTGTAAGTGTGGTCCTCCTCTCACCACCGCCCATGATCCATCTTCCATGGACGGGGGGTGGGGGTGGGGTCACTCAGGAGATGGGGTGCGGGGGAGATAGCACATGGCTCCTGGGGCCCCAGCGAAGGGGAGGCCGCCGCAAGAGCTCGCCTCCCTCCACAATCGGTCTGTCTTCTTACCGTTCCTATCCAGAATCGAACACCTCCCATGACCCACCCCAGCCCCCTGAACCCCCTTCATGGACAGATGCCCCACATGCTGGGGCAGAAGAGGCGTCGGGGGCGCCAGAAGTGGCGGCAGCAGCAGCCGCAGCAGCCAAAGAGAGGCAAGAGAAAGAGAAAGCGGGCGGTGGAGGGGTCCAGGAAGAGCTGGTCCCCGTGGCTGAGCTGGTCCCCGTGGTGGAATTGGAAGAGGCCGTAGCACCTTGCACGGAGGCCCAGGGAGGCGCTGGATCTGGTGGGAACTCTGGGCTGACCCTGATGGTGCAGCTCCAGCAGTTACCACGAGGGGGCGATGGAGAAGAAGGGGGCCACCCCAGAGCCATTAATAACCAGTACTCGTTTGTGTGAGACGCCCTACCCACCCTTCCTCCACTCGTTGTTCCCCAGCCCTCAGTTCCTGAGACCGGGCTGGGCAGGGACATAGAGGTAGAAACCCCTCCCACGTGCTTCCTGACCTCATTGGCCAAGGGCATACGTGTTGGTACAAGCAGAGGTTCAAGAGCCCTGTTGCCCCCCCAGTTCATACACTACAGGCGCCCCTTCCCCTGGGCAGAGGATTTGGGCTCCATTACCTCCCTGAGGGGCTCTTGTGGTTAGCCCCACCCCTGGGGGCCATCTCCCCATGAACCACCCCTCAGCCCAAGGAAGGGTGAGGGGGGAAGGGCTGTCAGTTATATTAAGATTGTTGTTGTTGTTGTTTTAAACAAAATGAAGAAGCATAAATAAATAAAAGGGTTTATCTCAGTTCCATCACGATGGCTGTGGCCAGTGTTTGCAGCAGGGACCGGGACAGGCGGGTTGGGAAGGCAGTGCAGCGCTGTGAGGCCAGAGAGCTGGCCCAGGCCTTGCCCCTGTCACCCTCCAGTCCAGTGCTTCCAGGGCCGTCCCTCTCTGAGGCAGTCTTGTTTATCGAGAGGTAAGTGCACAGCTAAATGGTGCTTCTTGGGGTCTCCAGCAAGTTCTTTCAGTGCGATAAGACAGGGAGCGCAGGACTGATGATCTAGGGCCTTTCCTGCGCGAGGGAGAAGGCAGGCAGAGAGACAGAGGGACACATCGTGTTGGGAGAGAGTTGATGTGGCAGAGTCTGGCTGCAGAGGGGCCTAAGGGCAGACTGGTCGCCTGTCCCCCTCTCGGAGCCAGGCTGGAGGACCGATGACAAAGGGCATTGGCTTTGCTCCTGACTGCCGCTCATTGGCTGTGAGCTGGGCAAGGTGTAGTCACTCTGGGCCTTCCTGCCCTCATCTGTAAAATGTGAAGTTTCCTCTAAGTCACGGCTGCTGACATGATTTGTTTGGCATGGATAGTGTTTCCATGTGAGGTGCACGTAAAAATCCAGATGACCGGCTTCCACACTGCTCCACCTTCCACTCCTGCTCCAGCCCCACCGGCTCATCGCTCACCTGTTGGGTTTGCAACGCCTCCCCCCTTGCTGCACCCCCTTAAACACAGGCTCTGCCCTCAGAATCTCCAACAGAGGGCACACCTGGGCTTCCCAGCCACGGGGCTGGCGGGTGCCAACAAGGAGGGGCTGGCGTTTGAAGAATCCCACCTACTGCGCTTGGCCCTCTCCCCACCTCCATCCAGCTCTGCCTCTGACCATCCTGCCTCTCTCCCTCCAGGCAGCGTGGAGCCCGCACCCACGCCGCTCAGCCTCGGCCCCCACCGCCACGCGGCCCTACCCACGCTCATGACCTTGCTATTCTGGGCCTCTCGTCCTGTCAGGAGATGGACAGGAGACAGCTGGGCTCACAGGCCACCCAGACTCGGAGCTAGCCGGGGGAAGCCTGCTGGCTCTCCCTGTTCCATCTAATCCCTGGGGCTCCCCCAAACCTTGGCCTTAGGAAACTGGGGATAGAATCAGCCTTGAAAAGGAGGGGGGATGCTTTGGAGATCTAGGTGCCCTGTTCTCCAAGTGAGATGGTGAGCGAAAGCCATGGTGCCCTGGGGTAAGCAGGGCCTGATCCTCCTAATCTAGCAGCAACTGGTGCTCTGAGGCTCCCCCTCCCCCAAACCCTGCCAGCCTTCGGCACTTGCCTCCCAAAGATGGGGCAGGGGAGGGGTATGAGGACACCCACCCAACAGGCACATCTTGTCTGTTGGAGCCTGACACAGTATCTCCCTCTAAGTCTTTCTTTGCAGATGGTTAAACCCAAGTTCGGAACTGGCCAGGGATCGGCCAGGCTCTGTCTCCATATCCTTCAGACCCAGGTCTCTCCCGTTCTCTCAGCTCCAGTCTTCAGGTGTGGGAGGAAGAGCACCTTCCAGCCCCGGGCTTGCAGACCCCCGCGGGAAGGGACGGGACCCAGCAGAGAGCCTCTTCGCGCAGCCTCCCTCCATCCCAGTTCACACCCACAGCCTCCCTGCTGGTGATCCTGCTGCAGCTCTGAGCTGGTGGCTTTCCCTCTCTGGCTTCAGTTTCCCCCTCTGGGAAGCTGGGGGAGGTAGGAACGAATAACCTTAAAGGCCCCCCGTTGGCAGGAATGTCCTGTAAAGCCTGCCTCCTGTCCTGGGTCTCATGCTCTCAACTCCCTTGAAGCTACCCATCTCCCCTGTCAGCCCTCTCCATATTTGGGCATTCCTGCTGCTGTAAGACAGTGGCCCCTGTCACTCCTCCAGGTGCGGGTGGGGAGAAGCCAGCCAGTGCCAAAGCCAGAAGGCTTGGTGGGTGTTGAGCCTGACTCTAGCCTGAGACAGTGGGCGCTGGGCCAGGTGGAGATGCCGCGATGTGACCCCCAAAACTTACACCCCATTGCCTAAGCCCCCTCACATTCCAGGTCACAGCAGGACTCTGCTTCAGGGGAGGGGTTTGTTGGAACTGTGAAAAGGGGGCGGGAAGGAGTACCTTGTCCTCAACTCACCCAGGAGGCTGTGCCTCCCCCAAATCTAGGCAGAAGAAGGGATGAGTCTGGGAGGCTAAATCCTCTAGTTCATCCACCCCTGGGGGCCCCATCTCCCCAAAAGTGGGGGCTCCCCTTTTCTCTGCCCTTGTGTCTTCTATGATGTTCTCTGCCTAGCATCCTGAGCCCGAGTGAGGAATGCTTTCATTAGTCCATACTCCTCCTTGCTCATTTCAGGAAACTGAGGCCTGGACAGAGGAAAGACTTGAGCCCAGGGTCACCCTGCTCCTTCCCCTCACTGACCTTTCCCCAACACTCTGATCTGCCTTCGTTTCCTCCCCTGCCCATACCCCATGGTACCCTCCCTCTGTTCCTCCAGCAGCTGCCCTGGTGGTAACCAAGAGACGCCCCCATCTTGGAGCAGGGGTGGGGAGGGCTGGCTCAGAGCAGCTGCTTCTCTGAGGAAGCTGACACCAAGGCCAGCCGCTCAGCAACAACTTGTGGCTTTGCACCCAGCCCCGGGGTCCCCGCCCACCTGGCTGCTGCTAGCCAGCTCCCTGCTGTCCCTTTTCCCCACTGCTCTCAGACTTCCCTCTGACCCTGGTGGCCCTGTCTCTCTGCTCCACCCCCTCCCCAGCTCTCTTCTGTCCTCATTTCCCCTAGACGTGTCCCAGAAATCTGCGCCCACCGTTCCTTTGGTCTGGAGCCTCTGCTTTACCCGGCTTCCCCAGCCCCCTTCCTTGCCGCCTGTCAGCGGGGCGTGCCCGATCCCCATTGCCCCCACCGACATACGCAGTGGCAGAGTGGAGTGAGGACCAGGCACCCCTGCGCTCTGCCATGTGAACCTCTTGGGTTAAAGAGAGTGCGGTGTGGGGTGAGGTGACCCTCATTTCATGACTTGGGGTGACCCCTGCCCTCATCCTCAAACAGTTATCCTTCCCCCTCTGCCATCAGCACATTCTGTAGCCTCTTGGGTTACCTGGCCGCCTGGGTGTCCCATTTTCTTGGCGGGGGGATACTCCGTCAGGGATGGGGGGGCCCTGAAGGCTGCGTTCCCAGAGGCTGAGTTAGAGCAATGGGGGGAGAGACAGGCAGTGCAGCGCTGGCTTTGCTCACCCGGGCCTGGACACTAAATCCCTTGTTGATGGCTGTGGCAACCCCTCCCTAGGGTAGGGTTACCATCTTCTGCCCTGTCCCCTTGACCCTCTCCCCTCCTTACTTCCCCTGTCCCTCTAGGGCCACTTCCTCTGGCCCCTAAAAGATGTCTTCCCTGCTTCAGTGCCCCAGGGCTTGGAGTGTCTCTGCCACTCATTCACAACTAGCTGAGGGAGAAGGAGATGGGCAATGGCAACAGGCTCAGGGCAGATGGGGCAGGAAGGGGGGGTGTGGAAAGCGAAAGGTGAGGCCCGGTGTGGAAGAGGCCTTAAGGGAAGAGCTGGGGGGATGAGTTTGGAACAGGAAATTCAGTGCAACTGGGGAAGTCGAGGCACCTGGGGGTGAGGTCAGTAGCAGATGACAGAAAGTGAAGTCTCCCTGTCCCCCCCCCCCCGCCCCATTCCTGGGGCTGGGGCCACCTTTGCTTCCCTCATGAGTGACATCTCAGGCTGCAGCCCCACTGTTCCCCCTCTGTCAGCAGAAATATCTCTCTACTGACCCCTCCTGCTGGAGTCTCAGCCAGCCAATCCTTGATCTAGGGGAGGGGGGAGCCTGGGCCCCCCCCACTCCCTCATAAGGACCAGCTGGGGGCCGGGGGGGTGGCCGGCTGCTGCAAGTGGGACGGGGGTCAGAGCTTCATAGAGGAAAGAAAAACCTGGGGGGGGGCAGGAGAGGAAAAGGAGGAAACCCAGGCAAACAGGCAGGTGGACACACTGAGGAAGGACCCCACGAGTGAGAAGCCCCCAGAAGAACACACCGCGCCCTGGCCCCCAGGAAGGGAGCACAATGGATGCCGCACACGCCAAGACCACAGAGGAATGTTTGGCCTATTTTGGGGTGAGCGAGACCACAGGCCTCACCCCGGACCAAGTTAAGCGGCATCTGGAAAAATACGGCCCCAATGGTGAGTGTCCCTTGGAGGAAAGGCTGGTAACGCCCTCCTGCAACCCCAACACACACACGCACACACAAAGTTTCTCCCTCCAGAGTATCTCAGGGAAGAGCTGGGCCTTGGTCCAATGATTGCAGGGGGAAGAGGACACTGCGAAAAGAGGGTGCCTGAGATCTAGAGTTTTGGAAGGTTTTGTGGGATGACCTTGATGAACCTCAGATGCCCTTTTGACAGCCTGATTCTCTTACCTTTGCCACAAAGTCCTGGATGTGGGGGGCATGAGGCCAAACCCCAAAATGAATATGTCCTTTTCTTCTTTTTCCTTTTTCCTGGGAAGAGCTCCCTGCTGAGGAAGGTAAGTTACTGGAATCCCTGGGCTCTCATAAATAACCCTCCCTCCTCACTGTGTCCCATTCCCTTCTCCATAGACTCCCTGGGCAAATACCCCTCCCCAATGATTAGAGTCCGGGGGGTGGGGGGCACTTTCTCCTGGAGGCATCCAACCATTGAACAACTGCCTACCACTTGGAGGAGCCTGTTTTTGGACTCCTGGCGAGCTCCCTCAGCCCTTCTCGCCTACCAAGCTGCCTGCCCATCACCCTGGAGCCTCCCCGCTCCAGGCCGGAACTCAGGGCATTCCAGTCCCTGGACCCCAGCCTGCACGCGCAGTCCCAGACCCTCATCCTCTAGACCTTAACTCCGGGCCCCTCTCCGTGCCTTTCCCCCAGGGAAGTCCCTGTGGGAGTTGGTGGTAGAGCAGTTTGAAGACCTCCTGGTGCGGATTCTTCTCCTGGCCGCCTGCATTTCCTTTGTAAGTGTGAGAGGGCGTCTGGGGCTGGCTGGGGGTATGAGCGAGGGGCATCAGGAGCGTCTGCTCGCGGCAGAGGACAGCGGGGCTCCCAGTCACCGGCTCCTCTAGCCCGAGCCCCGAGCATCCTACTTTACAGACGGGGCGGGGAGGGGCTGAGTCGCGTCCTCCCCTGTCCTCCCCTACACCCCACAGGCAGGTTTTATTTTAAGCTTTAAGGGTGTTCTCGGCCAAAACACTGAAGCTAAGCCACCCTCGCAGCTTGAAGGGCTTGGAGGGCTCGGGTTACCCCCCAAGCGCTGGGCTCGCAGCAGGGCTCTAATGCCGACTGCGGCTCCCGGGCCACTACCTCTCCCGGCATGCCCCAGGCCGCCCGCTCCACCAATCCCCGAGCATTCTGGTACCCCTGCCCCGCCCTCCCCGGCCTCCTGACGCTGATTGGTCGAGGGAAAGACTCGCTCATCGAGGCGGGAAAGCTAGCGTGCGAGGGTGACTCCAGACACGCCCCAAGGCCCCGCGCCCTGGCCCGCCCCCATCAGGGCTGGGACTCTGGATCGCTCTCTTCCCTGCCCAGCCTGACTTGCCACTACCGCTTCCCCGCCCTCCTCAGGGCCTGCCACCTCTCCTGCCGGGGCGTTCCCCTAGTTCCTCCAGCCCCGTGGCACCCACGACCCCAGCAGTCCAGCCTTAGTATCTCAGTCCTGCTGGAAGACGAGACTCTGGGGGCAAAAAAGGCTCCCTGTCCCTTGGTCTCCTTAAGGGAGGCCCCGTCCGTCCCTGAGCACAAGCTGGCAGGGCCTCACTCCTCCCCTCTCAGATTTGCTCCTTGACATTTGCCTGTGTCTGTTGCCTGGCAGTGGCAACAGCTGGGGCGGGGCGTGTACAGGAGGCCCCAGTAACACTATCCCCCCTCCTGCTCCCTCATGAAATCGGAGCTCCCTTGCCTTGGCTGTGGGGGAGGGCTGCGGGTGGGCCAGGCGCCCATGAGGACCACAGGGTTTTTCCTATGGGTTTTGGCTCCCTCGGGATGGATGTGGCCGTGGGGGTAGTTGGCCTGGGTGGCCCCTGATGCTGGCTTCCAAGCCAGCGACACAGCCAGGGGAACCTGAAAGCATTCGCAGTTAATCCCCAAGTTGTGCATGTCTGTGCCCGCCTGTTCCCGCTGAATAATGGCAGTGGTGGTGCGTGCCGAGTCTGAGCCTGGAGTGTGCAGAGCCTCAGACAGATGTGGGGCAGCAGTACCCCCAAGATGCCCTGCCCTGTTAGCACCTGCACATGGTCTCACCTCCGCAGTGGCCCCTGGAATCCTTCCACTTCCTTTCTTCACCCTTTTTGGGGGCTTTATTACCTGTCATTCTCCTCTCCCCTGCTTCCCAGGTGCTGGCCTGGTTTGAGGAAGGTGAAGAGACCATCACTGCCTTTGTTGAACCCTTTGTCATCCTGTTGATCCTCATTGCCAATGCCATCGTGGGGGTTTGGCAGGTTAGCTTCAACCTCTCCTCGCTCCTTCATGTCCCAACACTGAACGTGAAGCCAGCCCTCCCTCCAACCTCCTCCATCACTTCCCCAGGGCTTGCCTTTTCCTCGGGTCCTATCGCCCGGTTTGGAAGTGGGATGGGGTGTTGGGAAAAAGGTGGGAGAATGTGACCCACTATCACTTGCTGGCTATATGACCCTGAGCAAGTTTCCTTCATCCTTCTGAGCCTCAGTTTCCTCATCCATAAAATGGGGCTAATAATCCCAACCCTTGGGCTCGTGGTGAAATCAAACAAGATGGTGAGTGTGCCTGGTATAGACTAGGAATTCAATAGATGCTAGTTTAATTTCCTTCTTCCTCTTATCTCACCACCACCCTCTACTTTTCCTGTCCCCTGCTTTCTGATTTTCTTTGATTCTTATTTCTTCTTTCCCCAAAACCTTCTCGCCTGTTTTCAGCCATAGGTGACAGTTTCCTCAACACCCACCCCCCACACACCCCTGCCTTCATGTGGGGTTTTGTCTCCTCCCTTGTGCCAGGAGCCAGGACTGCATGACCCTGCCTCCTGTGCGATGTCCCTGTTTCCCCCAGGATCCTGGTCACTGCTCCTCCATCTCTACCCCCCCCCACTCCCCAAATCCTCCCCTCCCCTATCCATGAGCTTCCTTCCTCTGATGGCCTTCCTCTCCCCTGCCCTGTCCCCTCAGGAGCGTAACGCAGAGAACGCCATCGAGGCTCTGAAGGAATATGAACCCGAGATGGGGAAGGTCTACCGGGCTGACCGAAAGGCAGTGCAAAGGATCAAGGCTCGGGACATCGTCCCAGGGGACATTGTAGAGGTGGCAGGTGAGTGTTGGGAATGAGTGGTCCAGGACGGGAGGCCGTGGGTCCAAGGCCAAGAAGAAGGTGGGGGCTGGTCAGCCCCTGACCCTGGTGTCCAGGAGGATGGTGGAGTCTGCTTCTCCTTCCCAGACTCCTCAGAAGGTCAGCCCAGGGCACTCCGGCCACGGCACCTTCTCGCCGTCAGTCTCAGCAGGAACAGCCAGTCCTGTCCCTGAAGCTGCAGGCAGACCCCCTGCTCCCCCTGCTCTCAGCCAGCACTTGCAAGCAACAGGTGGAACCCAGGCCGTGCCAACAGCCCCGTCTCCACCCCCTCCCGAGGAGGCCTGGCTTCTCTCTCCTTCCACCCACCCCCAAGCTTGGTCAGCTTTCAGTCTTGACCTCTCCATGCCCTTGAGGCCTCTCGGAGGGGAAGGAGCGAGTGTGGAAGGGAGGAGGGAGGCTGAAGGCTCAAGCCCCCGGCCATGTAAGGGAAACTCAGGCCCAGCAGAGAGCACGGGACCTGGGAGGAGGGGAGCTCAAGGAGGTGCCCCGCCCCTCCGGTGAGGGACACTTAATGCCTGACCAGGGAGGGGTGGGGGCCGGTGGCTAAGATTACTGGGATTCTGCCCCCTTCAGCGGTTTTTATATTTGCCCCGCACAGGCCTTCTCACAACTCCGGGCCCCTGGCAGGCGGCGTAGACCTCCCTAGGCCTCCTTCCCTCCACCAGACACCCACGTCACTGCCCCGGGAAGCTTGAGGAGAGGGAGCGGGGGTGGGCTGAAGACCCCGGTGCCCCATGGCAGGGCTGTCCTACCGCGGTGACAGTGTGGAGCCAATGCCATAAGCATCTATAAATATCACTCAGGCTTGGGTGTCAGGGTGTCCCATCTGTACCTCCCCCTCTCCTCCATCCTCCATCCACTTCCTCTGGCACAGGAGGGACCTTAGAAATGGAGGGAAAGGAGAGCGGTGGGACCCTGTCCCCAGTACCGTCCTTGGGCCCAGGCGGAGCTGGGCAGAGGCCCTGGGAGGTGTGTACCCTGCAAAGGCCTCTGAGTCTGGGGGGCGTCGGCCTCTTCAGCCCCTCCCAAGCTGGTTTCTGTGGTCGCCCTGCCCCACCTGTGCATCCCCCCCCAGCTCCGCAGCATGTCGCTTTTCCTGCTCTGCCACACCTGTCCTGTCTGTCTCCCCAGCTCACTCCGCCTGGCTCCCTGCCTGCCCTCAGATGCTTGGCCCGGCTGGCATGGTTCTGTCACCAACCTGCGCCCCCCTCCCTCCGCCATCCGCTGCTCACACCTCCCTCTCACTCTCTTGTCTCCAGCTGCACCCTCCACTCCGTCTCTCAGTTGACCTTGATTTTCTCAATTCCCGTATTTTCTTCTGTCTCTTCCTGTCTTCCCCGGCTGTCCCCTTCACTCTCTCACCCTGACGTCACTTCTCACCCTGTTTTCTCCGAGTCCTTTTCTTGCCTTTCCCTCCCCACCTTTCTCACCCTCGTCTCCCTGTCTGTTTCACCCGTTCTCAGTTTTACTGTCTCGTCCTACAGCTGGACTGTCCCTAAGTTTCCCTTGAGTCACTCAGCGTGCATTTGTCGAGCACATAGCATGTGTCAGGCAGGACGCAGGCACTCCCCTCCCGGGGCTCACGGCGGGAAGAGAAGCCATTGACAAGGGGACAGCAGGGATGGGCGCTACAACAGGGGTCCCTGAGACCTGCAGGATTGATGAGGGGGGTATCAGACATGGACGAGGTTTTTCTTAGGAAGGAAGAGAACTCCACTCTCAACTGACCTCACTCTTCTCTTCTGTCTCCGCAGTGGGGGACAAAGTCCCTGCGGACATCCGCATCCTCTCCATCAAGTCCACCACGCTCCGGGTGGACCAGTCCATCCTGACAGGTCTGCTGGCCGGGGGGGAGGTGCGTGGGGGAGGGTGCAGGGAGGAGAGCTGGGTGGACAGACAGGGACAGAGTCCAGGTGGACAGAAAACCCCAGCACCAGGCCTCTCCTGGCTCCGTGGTGGCGGCAGTGTCAGTGGTGGTCAACTTGGTTCACTCTGTCACAAGCCTGAAACACAAGGGGTCATGGAAGAGGGCCAGACGATTGTGCCCATTCTCTATGTGGCCATCAGCCCACCCCTTCCCCATGGACACAGGGGTGTACACACCCAGAGAACTGTCCTGTCTCCTCCAATGTCCTCAAAAGTCCTCAGAAGAGGAACCATAAGATTCTAGGACAAGATGGAAGGTTCAGATGCAATTAAAACCATGGCTGCTTCTGTTTCTCCCCTGGGAAGGAGAGTGTGACGAGCAGAGAACATTCTCCGTGGCTCAGTGGTTCAAGGCGGCAAGGCTGGGCTGGCCCAGGGTGACTGCCCTGAGCCCCCGCTATTAGGATGAGGGAGGCAAGGTCCCAAGGGCGGGGACTCTGGCCTCCCAGGCACGTGCTTGACAGTTGACAACGCACTTTCAGACACATCAGTTTATTTGATTTCCACCAAGACATTGCTCTGAAGTGCACATATTCTGGTCCCCGTTTTACAGGGGAGCAAATGGAAGTTAAGTGATCAAAGTCACGCAGCTTGTAAGTGGTCACGCTGGGGCTAGGACCAAGGTCTTTTTGCTCTAAGTGCAGTGGACCTCCCGTTACCTCCAGGGACTTCCTCTGGGGTCCAGACGTCCTCCAGGATGGCTGGTCCTCATCAGGCCCTGTCTTGCTGAGCAGGGGGACAGTCAGGAGTGAGAGGTCAGGCAGAAGGACATGATGTCATCTGAAAACCCCTTGGCCCCTTCTCCACAGGCGAGTCTGTGTCCGTAATCAAGCACACAGAGCCTGTCCCTGACCCCCGTGCCGTCAACCAGGACAAGAAGAACATGCTTTTCTCGGTGAGCAATCCAGGGCCGGCTGTCACGTGCCCCAGCCAGAGACCCTGGTCTGGGAGAAGCATGGTGGCGTGAGAAGAGATGAGGCTCTCGGCTGGGGGGATGTGACATGAGGGTCACCTCTCACCTGATTTCTGGCCTCTTCTCCTTCCCCAGGGCACCAACATCGCCGCCGGCAAGGCCTTGGGCATCGTGGCCACCACGGGCGTGGGCACCGAGATTGGGAAGATCCGAGACCAAATGGCGGCCACCGAACAGGATAAGACCCCCCTGCAGCAGAAGCTGGATGAGTTCGGGGAGCAGCTCTCCAAGGTCATTTCCCTCATCTGCGTGGCCGTCTGGCTCATCAACATCGGCCACTTCAACGATCCCGTCCACGGGGGCTCCTGGTTCCGTGGAGCCATCTACTACTTCAAGATTGCCGTGGCCCTGGCTGTGGCTGCAATCCCAGAAGGTATGGCGGCTTCTTTCTCCTCCCGTTTGCTAATCTCACCTGCAAAGACCCTTTTTCCAAGTAAGGTAATATTGACGAGTCCCAGAGATTAGGACCCGGTATCTTCGGGGGCCGTTATGTAGCCAACCACACTGGTCTCCCTCCCTCCCCCCACACTGTCCGCTCAGCTCCTCCCTCCGTCCCCGCAGGTCTTCCTGCCGTGATCACCACCTGCCTGGCCTTGGGCACCCGCCGGATGGCCAAGAAGAACGCCATCGTGAGGAGCCTGCCCTCCGTGGAGACCCTAGGCTGCACCTCTGTCATTTGCTCTGACAAGACAGGCACTCTCACCACCAACCAGATGTCCGTCTGCAAGGTCAGGAGCAGTGAGGGCGGTGCTCCCCGTGAGAGGGACGCCTTTTGGGGTGACATGAGCTCTCAGGAAACGGGGTTGCCCCTTCATCATTTTGGCCTGTGAAACGCTCAAAGGGCAGATAGAGCAGCATCCTGCCGGTGACGAGGGCATCAGAGAGGACCTTTATGCAACAGCCAGATGGCTCGCTGTGGCCACCGTCCCCGCGCCAGACACCACCACGCATGGTTTCTAAACCTCCGTAACGGCCTGTTCAGGGAAAGGTCTCTTTAACCCCGGTTTTCAGAGGAGGAAACTGAGCTCTGGGAGATTTGGTGACTTGCCCAAAGATCCACGGTTAATAAACAGCAGAGCTGAGTTTCAAACCCAAGTCTGTGTGGCCCCAGAGCTCCTGCCGGTGCAGCTCACTGCTCTTGAGAATGGTCACTCCACGGCAGAGCGCAGCAAGCTGGCCGTTCTGATCTTGTGTAGCGTTGCCTAAACCAGGTCTCTTTTTTTTTTTTTTTTTTGAGACAGAGTCTCACTCTGTTGCCCGGGCTAGAGTGAGTGCCGTGGCGTCAGCCTAGCTCACAGCAACCTCAAACTCCTGGGCTCAAGCAATCCTACTGCCCGAGTAGCTGGGACTACAGGCATGCGCCACCATGTCCGGCTAATTTTTTCTATATATTTTTAGTTGTCCAGCTAATTTCCTTCTATTTTTAGTAGAGACGGGGTCTCACTCTTTCTAAGGCTGGTCTTAAACTCCTGACCTCGAGCAATCCTCCCACCTCAGCCTCCCAGAGTGCTAGGATTACAGGCGTGAGCCACCGCGCCAGGCCTAATATTTTTAATGTATAAAATAAAGCACATAGGATTCTGTTTTAAAAATACATACGAAAAATATGTAGGATTACACAGGAAACCAATGATTGAAATAGAGTTATATCAAAATATTTTAAAAACAAATTTCTAATTTGAACATAGATGTTTTATTAATGCATTAAATAGCAAGTTCTAGCAGTGGATCTGAGAACTATCATGTTGAAGCAGTGATGAACGTGAATTATGCTATTTTGAGAGATCTGCGACAACAGTGATATGATAGGAGGAAGGTATTGGTGATTATATTGGTGACAAAGTCACTGGTTTTGCTGATACTAATGTAGTCCATTCACTGCATGCATAACTGGAAGGAAATGCTAAATGTCAGCTACAGAAAATATAAATGATGTCATTTTTTTTTTACTGTCTGAGTTCATGGACTATTTGAGGGGCCATTTGTGGACCCCAGGCAAAGAACCCTTGCCCTAAACAGAGTCCTGCAAAATAGTACGTCCATGAAATACAAATTGCTAGTCTGAGAAGCAGAGGCTGGGTGGGCTTCGGGCAAGAAAGGTTGCACCTTTGCGCCCTTGGGGAGATCCACAATGCTTACTGGCATCAGAAAACCGTGGAGAAGGCTGACTGTGTAAAGAAGATGGATTCCACCTTGTTCATTTTTATTTTTATTTTTATTTTTTTGGCATAGGTGAGGCACTTCCAAAAGATTCCACATTGTTTAACCCACAGTTTGCCAAGTTTTTATTTGACCACAGAACCTTTTGTCTTGGTATCCGTCTTTACCATTTCTGTTTTTGAGAATGAAAAGCCCGATGGATCCCTTTTGCGCTGGCTCTGGGTTCAGGGTGGGCCACTGACTCTGGGCACCGCCTTCTCCCCAGCCCTCGGGGCACAGGCCGCAGGCTGGTGTGACTCGGCTCTTATCGTGGTTCATAAAAATGAATTCATTGCCCACATTTGAAAGTCAAGAGATTTCATAGGAAAATAACTTGAATTTCTAGCTCTTTTCGCAAAACTGGAAGATCTGACCACAGCGGGCTGGCGCTGTCAATGGGCCAGGTGCTAACAGGTGGGCTGTGAGCCGCAGTCCTCACCATACCTTTAATGTTCCTCTTCTTTTATTAACGGATCTAAAGAAGCTCCAGTGTGGCATGCAGTGACTTCTGTTTTAAGGCCGGCGACACAGAACATGGACAATGGTTCCTGAGGCACGGTGGGAAGGGGGTGATGCAAGGAGGGGCAAGGACAGGCAAAGGGGGGGCAATGGCAGGTGGACATCCCTGTGCGTGCCCTTCTCCCCTGCAGATGTTCATCATCGACAAGGTGGACGGGGACATCTGCTTGCTGAACGAGTTCTCCATCACCGGTTCCACCTACGCTCCAGAGGGAGAGGTGTAAGTTGCCCCGACGTCCTCTCCCAGGACTCCTGCCCTGCCCCACCACCACCTCCCTCCCCGGGGCCCTCCCCGGGTCTTGTCTTCCTTTCTCTCTGCCCTTCCTCCTCCGACCTGTGCTCTCCCGCTCCTGATGTCCACGTTGCCATCTGCCCACCTGTGCTTCCTGCTCTCCCTGTGCTCTCATTCCCTGTTCTTCTTCACTGTCTCTGCCCCTTCCTCCCTCCCACCGGCTGCCAGCTTGAAGAATGATAAGCCAGTCCGGACAGGGCAGTATGATGGGCTGGTGGAGCTGGCCACCATTTGTGCCCTCTGCAATGACTCCTCCTTGGACTTCAATGAGGTAACCCCCCAGCCCCAAAGCAGCCCTCCTTCCCCTTCTGATTGGCGCAGTCTGGGCCTCGTCCGCAGGCCAGGAGCAAGGGGTCGGAGGAAGGGGCCCAGGACACCAGTCCTCTGCTGGGGTGCGAGGCAAGGGAGTGGTTTGCTTCCTTCTCACTCCAGGTTGGGAGGAGGGTGTGACAGGTGGGAGCGTGGGGCAGGCAGCTCAGGTGCCAACTTCCTCTTCCTCCTCTGCCCATCCCAGGCCAAAGGCGTCTATGAGAAGGTTGGTGAGGCCACTGAGACAGCGCTCACCACCCTGGTGGAGAAAATGAATGTGTTCAACACCGACGTGAAGAGCCTCTCGAAGGTGGAGAGGGCCAATGCCTGCAACTCAGTGAGTCTGGGGACCCCCGCCTTGGGGGCCTTCTTTGCCCCATGTCATGCAGACCAGGGTCTAAGCCACCTCAGGAGGCAGAGGCAGGGCAGGCAGGGCAGGGCCTTGTGCCTGTGCTGGGACCCCAAGCAGGCTGGTAGACGGCCTCCCTTAGCTTGTCTGGGCCAGGCCGGCTGTGGGTGGGACCTACTGCCCCTGGAGCCGGCCCTCGCCCTCTGCTGCCTGGCTGCAGTGCCCCGGATGGATGGATGGATGGATGGATGGATTTACTTACTTACTTTACTTACTTACAGAGTCTGGCTCTGTTGCCCAGGCTAGAGTTGCCATGGCATTAGCCTAGCTCACAGCAACCTCAAACGCCTGGGCTCAAGCGATCCTTCTGCCTCAGTCTCCCGAGTAGCTGGGACTACAGGCACACGCCACCATGCCCGGCTAGTTTTTTCTATATATATTTTTAGTTGTCCAGATAATTTCTATTTTTAGTAGAAATGGGGTCTCACTCTTGCTCAAGCTGGTCTTGAACTCCTGACCTCGAGTGATCTCCCGCCTCGGCCTCCCAGAGTGCTAGGATTACAGGCGTGAGCCACCGCGCCCAGCCCCTCAATGGATTTAAGATCACTCTGTCTGGTGTGTCCCAAGTTGAAATGGACAGAGCTGGACACAGAAACCGCAGTGACCCATCCCGGGGCAGCCCTGATGTCAACCATGACCCCTTTGTGTCTAGAAGCACTCGTTTTCATCAGAGGTCAAGTCCCGATTTAGGATTTGGGAAATATGGCTGCTGACCCTACAGGGGAAGACTGTCCTTGTCCAGATGAACCAGGCTAATCCTGTTACTGTCACTCTGAGTTCTACTGACATTTGCTAAATGTCTGTATTGAGTTCCTCTCGCTAAGGAACTATATTCCCCACATCTCTCATTTTTTTTTTTTTTTGTTTTTTGGGTTTTTTTGTGTATGCAAGATGCTCATTGCTGCTTTAATATAACAAAAAAACCTAAATATCAATAGAGGATTAATTTTTAAAAATTTACAAATAAATTTAACTTTTTGTTATTTTTGTTTTATTTTGTGGAGAAATATACACGATGCATTCAGTGAAAAAACACTTTCATTCATTTTTATGAAGTGCTTATTTATCACCGAGCACCAGGCACCAGGCCTGCACTGTCCAATCACCACACGTGGTTATTTACATTTAAATTCGTTCAAATTCAAAAAAGGTAATAATTCAGTTCTTCAGTCACGCTGGCCACACCTCCAGGGCTCCACAGTGACCGCTGGGTTCCACCACGTGGGATAGTGAGGATTAGAGAACATTTCTACCATCACTGAGAGTCCTACTGGACGCTGCCACACGAGGCCATCCTGTTTGTGTTGTGCTTTAGACCGGACACCAGCCCTGAAATTCTCTCTTTCTTCTCAGCCTCAGCTTGCAGTCTACTCTGACCTCCAGATCCTTTTTGACTATTTTAAAAGGCCTAGTCTCTCTGTCTGTGTCTTCTCTCTCCCAGGTGATCCGTCAGCTCATGAAGAAGGAATTCACCCTGGAGTTCTCCCGAGACAGGAAGTCCATGTCTGTCTACTGTTCCCCAGCCAAATCTTCCCGGGCCGCTGTGGGCAACAAGATGTTTGTCAAGGTCAGAAACAGGAATGTGCCTCAGCCCCCTCTTCTTCCTAATCCTGGACCCTTCTCCTACCTGTGCTTCCTCTCCCTGCACCCTGGAAGACAGGTGGGGGTCTCTGAATGCCGTCCTGGTCTCCCAGGGTGCACCCGAAGGGGTCATTGACCGCTGCAACTACGTGCGTGTTGGCACCACCCGGGTGCCGCTGACAATGCCAGTGAAGGACAAGATCATGTCGGTGATCAAGGAGTGGGGCACTGGCCGGGACACACTGCGCTGCCTGGCCCTGGCCACCCGGGACACGCCCCCCAAGCGAGAGGAGATGGTTCTGGATGACTCTGGCAGGTTCATGGAGTACGAGGTGAGCTGGTGGGAGCCTCCCTCGTCCTGGACCCAGCCAAGGTCAGGTTTCCAATTGTCTGGCTTGTACCCTCCACCACCCCGGTCATTTCCTACCTTGTCAGTCAAATCAGTGGGTCCGTAGCACAGGCCATAAGATCACAGGACGTTAGAGTTTGAAGGCACCCTGAGAGCTGTCTAGTCCAGTGCTACTTTAAGTGTGATCTGGGAGCCAGGCACGGTGGCTTGTGCCTGTAGTGCCAGCGACTCAGAAGGCCACGGCGGGAGGATCGCTTGAGCCCAGGAGTTTGAGGCTGCAGTGAGCTGTGATTGAGCCACTGCACTCCAGCCTGGGTGACAGAGCAAGACTCATCTCTAAAAAAAAAAAAAAGTGTGATCTGGGACCTGTCTTTGACGTGGCAAGGCACGTGCACCAGAACAGGAATTGATGTCACGCGACACACTGCAGGGCTCGGAGGACGAGTTTTCCATAGTGCGACTATCTCGAGGCTGCTGACCTGTGTTCTGGCGCAGGCTCCTGACTTGTGGGGGACTGACCCCTGAACAGCACCAAAGTCCCCTCCCTTAATTTTACAGAAGGAAGACAACATCCCAGCAGGTAACAGGGGATTTGCTCAAAGTCATGGGCCAAGTGGTGGCACTGAAAGCAGAACCCGCCGCCCTCACTGCCAGCTCGCAGTGTCTTTCTATGAAAGACACGATCTGGACCTGTCAGGGGCCTGGCACCACCAGGCCCTGCAAATACACAGATGAAAGAGAAACATCTGCTTCTGAGCGCCAAGGCCCCGCTGAGCTCTGACACCAGGCCCAGGCTGAAGCCCAGGGCTCGGGCTCCCCCCGGCTTCCCGAACTTTCCCCCCATCCCACCCCACCAGCTTCCTCCGGGGCTCGTTTTTCAAATCCCTCCCTGACCTGTTGCTCCCTGCTGTCTCCCCAGACGGACCTGACGTTCGTCGGTGTCGTAGGCATGTTGGACCCCCCGCGCAAGGAGGTCACCGGCTCTATCCAGCTGTGCCGGGATGCTGGGATCCGAGTGATCATGATCACTGGAGACAACAAGGGCACAGCCATTGCCATCTGCCGACGAATCGGCATCTTCGGGGAGAACGAGGAGGTGGCAGACCGCGCCTACACGGGCCGAGAGTTTGACGACCTGCCCCTGGCTGAGCAGCGGGAAGCCTGCCGCCGCGCCTGCTGCTTTGCCCGCGTGGAGCCCACGCACAAGTCGAAGATCGTGGAGTACCTGCAGTCCTTCGATGAGATCACGGCCATGGTGAGACCCCCACGGGGCTGCGTGACCGGCATGGGGAGTGCGGGCTCAGGGCGGGAGACGCACGAGGAGGAGATGGATTCCGCCCTGACCCCCCACCTCCCTCAGACAGGCGATGGCGTCAACGACGCCCCTGCCCTGAAGAAGGCCGAGATCGGCATTGCCATGGGCTCTGGCACTGCCGTGGCCAAGACTGCCTCTGAGATGGTGCTGGCCGATGACAACTTCTCCACCATCGTGGCTGCCGTGGAGGAGGGCCGCGCCATCTACAACAACATGAAGCAGTTCATCCGCTACCTCATCTCCTCCAACGTGGGCGAGGTGGTCTGGTGAGCGCCCGGGCGGGCATCCCAGGGGAAGTGGGGGCTGGCCGGGGGGGGGGGGGGGGGCGGGTGGCCACAGGTCTGGGAGGCGGGACAGACGTACAACCACCTCCTTCCGGCAGCATCTTCCTGACGGCTGCCCTGGGGCTGCCCGAGGCTCTGATCCCTGTGCAGCTGCTGTGGGTAAACCTGGTGACCGACGGGCTCCCTGCCACCGCCCTGGGCTTCAACCCACCAGACTTGGACATCATGGACCGGCCCCCCCGGAGCCCCAAGGAACCCCTCATCAGTGGCTGGCTCTTCTTCCGCTACATGGCAATTGGGGGTGAGCAAGATGGCACCCCACAATCCTTCCCAGCCTTTGGGACTGACCCCTTCTCCAGGACACCCGCTCCCTGCGTGTAGCCACCTCGATGGGTCCCCTTCCACCAGTTGTCTGTGGCCGTGCGAGGCCCCCTGGATGCCTCCCACCTCCCCAGCGCTGACCCCCGACTCCTTCCTCCCTGCCGCAGGCTATGTGGGTGCAGCCACTGTGGGAGCAGCTGCCTGGTGGTTCCTGTACGCAGAGGACGGGCCTCAAGTCAACTACAGCCAGCTGGTAGGGGGAGGACGGAGAGGCAGGGACCAGGAGGGTGGCGTGGGGGTGTCTCTGGGATCTCAGACTCCCCTCCCTTCCCCTGCAGACTCACTTCATGCAGTGCACGGAGCACCACCCTGACTTTGAGGGTGTGGACTGTGAGGTCTTTGAGGCCCCCGAGCCCATGACCATGGCCTTATCTGTGCTGGTGACCATCGAGATGTGCAATGCGCTCAACAGGTGGGCCTGCCCGTCCACTCTGGCTGCCCTCCCCCGAGGCCTGTCCTCGCCCCGGCCTGCCTCCCTCCAACCCCCTCACTGTCTCTGGTCCCGTGTCTCCCGCCCGCTGCCTGCAGCCTGTCTGAGAACCAGTCCCTGGTGCGCATGCCACCCTGGGTCAACATCTGGCTGGTGGGCTCCATCTGCCTCTCCATGTCCCTCCACTTCCTCATCCTCTACGTCGACCCCCTGCCGGTGAGCCTCCCCCAGCCCCCACCCCAGCCTGGGGAGCACCCCTAGGGGCTGTGACCGGCACCCCTGGAGGTGCGGACAGGGAGGAAGGTGGGACCCGGCTGGACAGTGCGTCCCGGCTCCTGTCCTTCCTCACGCCCTGCCCCACCCCCCCCAGATGATCTTCAAGCTCCGGGCCCTGGACACCACCCAGTGGCTCATGGTCCTCAAGATCTCACTTCCTGTCATCGGGCTTGATGAAATCCTCAAGTTCGTTGCTCGGAACTACCTGGAGGGTAAGGATCGCCCCTCCCTGCCCCTGTGGGCCCGACCCCCACACGGCCCCCGCCCTCTGCGCCGCGAAGCGCCTGCCCCCCCCCTTCCTTTGCAGGTGGGTAAATTCTGGCTCGGCAGGACCAGCGTCCACCAGGGAGGAGCCCCATCCCCTTCCCTTCCCTCTGTGCCCAGTGGGGCCACATTGTCCAGGGCCTCCCGCCACCTCCTCAGCCCTCTCTGCCCCCACGCTGCCTCCCCTCCTTGACGACAGTGTCTCTTGTGCTCTCTGGCCATAGGATAACCGTCCCCCCTCCTCCAACTCTTTGAACCCGTGTCACAGGTATCACCCCCCCTTCTTGCCTTCACCCCAGCTGCTGTGTCCCAGCTGCTGTGCCCCTGCCGCATCCAGATCACTTGCGCTCGCGGCTCCACCCAGAGCCCCTGCCGCTGCTGCCACTGCCGCGCCGCGCCGCGCTTCCAACCGGGGTGGGCCTCGCCCACTCCCAGACGCCCGCCCAGCAGTGCCGCCCGCCCAGCAGTGCCGGGCCTCTGGGCGCCAGTGTCTGCCGTGCTGCGCTGCGCCGCGTCGCGCTGGCTGGGCTGTCTCTGTTGCTGGGGCTGCGGGGTGGGGGGCAGGGTCTGGGGACACAGGTGAGTAGGGGGAGTGGGACTGGGGTGACCCCCCCCCAGCTGGCCAGGTGAGCGTGCCGCGTGTTGGGGACGCAGCTGGGGGGGACGTCTCTCCCTCCTGCCCGCCCTGCAGCCTGCGTCATCCTTCTCTTTCTCCTTCCAGATCCAGAAGATGAAAGGAGGAAGTAACCATCCTTTTGCCCCGTCTCCCCCACCTCCCCTAGTGACGCATCTTCAGCCAGAGCTGTGGCACAGAACCCTCCCCCGACGTGTTTCTGTTTATAAACACAACGTCCCCTTCCCTTCTCCTTCCCTCCCAGTGATCAACCCTCCCCTCCAACCTTGTAAATCCCCCCTTCCCGACCCTGAGGGGCTTGCAGGGACAAGGCGACCGACTGAGCTGAGCTGCTTATTTATTGAAAATAAATGACAGAAAAGTCTGGCCTTGCCTCTGTGCTCATCGTGAAGCCTGGGTCGAGCCCCTGCGGACAAGCGTCTTAAGGCCATGCAGACCGGAGAGCAGCTGCCTGCCCCAGGGCCCAGTGCAAGGGCCCCACGGACACAGGACGGCTGTGCTGGAGCAGGGCACACCGCTGCAGAGGCTGTGAGCTGGCTGGGGACGGTGGCACAGCAGCCAGAAAGCCGCAGGGCTGAGCCTGCACCTTTGGTTCTGGGAGGGGGGTTGGGACCCTCCCCCGGGTGTCATCCCTGAGAGCAGGAGGCCCAGCCACCCCTGGGAGGAGAGGCCGGAGGAGCAGGGCTGGGGCAGCCCTGTCACCTCAGCCCCCAGCTTGGAGAGGGTGAAGACTCCATCTGAGACCCCAAAGCCTCACGGTGCAGGAGTGGAGGAAAGAGTCTTCCCCGGGTGGGGGTGGTCCTCGCCCTGGCCCCTCAGGTGTCCCTGAGGTCCCTGACGTCCTTCGGGGGCACCTCGTCTAGGATGCTGCGCACCTGCTCCAGGGTCTCTGCCTGGCGGATCCGCTCCAGGCGCACCTGCAGGTTGGGCAAGGGAAGCAGCGGCTCCCAGTGGTGACACGCGGCCTCGACGCCACCCGCCAGCCCTCTGCGGTGGGTGGCCGCCCACCTTCCCTAACCCATAGTGCAATCAAGGACAAGGAAAGGGCCCTGTGAGAGCAGCCTGAGCAGTTCAGGAGCGGTGGGGCCAGGAACGCGCTGCACACCCACACAGCGGGCCCGTGCGAAGGGCTTCCCGTGACAGGCCAAGATGCGCACAAAAGAGCGTCAGGTTTTTTGCAGCAATAGCTCGGAGGGAAGGACCATGCCAGTCCCGGAAGGAGGAAGGGCCTCCCGCAGTCGGGGGCTGTGTTTGCAAGTCAGCCAGCCTGGTGGGGCGGGGACACGCCGTACCTGCAGGGCCTGGGACAGTCGTACAAAATCCCTCTGCACCTGTACGCTGGTCTCCAGCTCTGCCTGCAGCCGCATCACTTTGACCCTCTGTTCTATGGGGTCTGGGGGCTGGGCCTGGGGGACAGGACACTGAGCCAGACTGGCTCAGCCTTGGGCCAGACTGAGGGGTGGTGGAGGGTGTGTGGCCAAAGCACCAGGAGGTCCGGACAGGGTTTGCCCCCTCCACACCATCCCGATTCTGACCTCCTCTGTCTGGCAAGAGCCTGGCGGCTGCCCCAGACCTCCCTGCCACTTGGCTTTAGGGAGACATAAAGCGCCATAGGAGGGGCTGGTGAGGGTCTTCTCTGCACAGCCGCCCTGTCCCCCAGGGGCCTGGCCCACCCCAGAGCTCAGCCTCACCTTGCTCTGCTCCTGCTGGAGCCGCTCCATCTCTGTCCTCAGGCTGCACAGGGAGGCTGGGAAGTCAGGCCACGGCCAGACGTCAGGCCCACACCCTCTCCTCCACCCGCCCCAGCCCCCACGCGGATGCCAGTCCAGACTCACCCTCCAGCACCTCTGTGTGGGAAGGAAAGAAGGAGAGGTCACGGCCAGGGCTCGTGCCGCCTCCTCTCCCCTCCCGTGGCCCATGATGGGCCCAGAAGGTCCCCACAGGGAGGTCGGGTGCCCTCACCTGTCTCCTCCCGCTGCACCCTCAGCTGCCCCTCCAGGCTGGCCCTGGCTGCCGTCTCCTCCTCCAGCGCCTCCCGCAGCTTCACGATCTCAATCCGCAGGCGCTCGGCCCCGTGCTCCTGGGCCTGCTGCCGGGCCCGCGCCTCCTGCCGCGTGCGGCGCACCAGCAGCTGCAGCTCCTGGAAGGCACTCGAGTCACCTGCCGGGCCGGGCATGGGGCAGGAGGGCAGGATGGCAGGGGCCACGGGGCCCTCCGGCCAGATGGAGATTGTGGGGAGGAAGGGAAAGGAAGGAAATGGCTAAAAAGGGGAAGCGGGATGAACGCACTGCGGTACAGAAGTGCACAGGCCACAGTGCCAGCGTGGTGACGCTTGGGAAGGGTGCTGAGTGAAAGTTCCAGAAGATTACCTAGAGGCAAGACACCCTCTTGCAAAGCCCCAACAACTAAAGCTAAGCAGCACTCCACTGCTTACGTGGGAACACTACACCGAAGGGGAACAGGAACGCCAAGCACAGCCCAGGAAACACGGGGTCGGCTGCGCAGAAGCAGATGCCAGCCGCAGTTCTCGGGGTGGGGAGTCCTGGGTGGCCACTGTAATTTCTTTTCTTTCTTTTTTTGTTTTGAGACAGAGTCTAGCTCTGTCGCCTTGGCTAGAGTGCCGTGGCGTCATCATAGCTCACAGCAACCTCAAACTCCTGGGCTCAAGCGATCCTCCTGCCTCAGCCTCCTGAGTAGCTGGGACTACAGGTGCGCACCACAATGCCTGGCTAATTTTTCTATTTTTAATAGAGACGAGGTCTCGCTCTTGGCTCAGGCTGTTCTCCATCTCCTGAGCTCAAGTGAGCCTCCCACCTTGGCCTCCCAGAGTGCTAGGATTACAGGCGTGAGCCACAGCGCCCAGCCTATGATTTCTAATATATTAACTTATTTAAAACCATAATATTGGTAAGTCAACAGAAGCCATGCATAGGTCAGTGACAACAGGTTGCTATGAACCAAAGATTACAATGGATTCAATATTGTGGATCTCATGTCACTTCAAAAGAGCAAACAGACCAGATTACCCTTCCTCTGGGTCAAGCATTCTGTCAGCTCACGTTCCCTTCATGCCAATGCTGGGAAAGGTATATATAAGGCCCCATTTTTCAGACGAGGAAACTGAGCCTTCAGGAAGTCAAATGCGTAGGCCAAGCTAACACATAGCAGCCTGGGGCCGTTCCCAGCCCTGTGGTCCCGGACAATGCCTGGCTTTGCCCGGGAACAGGGGCCCTCGGGCACCCCAGGCTCTCAGCGCCCACACCCCACTTACGGGCACCAGGCTAGGCAGCGACTCCTCCTCGTCCTTGTCCTGCTCCAGGCCCGGGGGAGCCGAGGATGGCGGCTGCTCTGCCCGGAGCCCTTGGTTTTCCTCATTCAGCCGCTTTACCTCGTGGTGCAGGCACTTGTGGGAGGTGACCAGCTCTGCCTGGGGACCGACAGTAAACACAAGGCAATGAGGGCGACATGGCATCTCCTGTCCCTGTGAGGCCAAACCCTGAACCTTCCTCCGTCTGGACTGACAGCCAGAAAGCCACGCCCCGGTGGCACCTGCGAAAGGAAAGAACATCCTTCACTGGGCGCCTCTGACTGCCCAGCTCCTCAGGTTCCCCCTGCCGACTCAGAGGTCACACCCGGGCCACCAGAGCCCAGGACGGCTATTTTATTTGGTCCACGTTATTTTTAAACCTTAAAGTAGCCGCCAACTTTAAAAGGTGGGAGACAATACACAAATATCCGGATTCTGGTTTCTCTTGAAAAAATCAAAAAATCTGGCAGCATCGAGCCCAAGAACCCAGGTGGCCCCAGCCAGTGGCGCCAAGGAGCAGCAGCCCCTCCTCTGCGTGGGCCTCTCCCACCGGGCTGCCTTCCCCTTCCTGTCCCGCACCTGGCCCGACTCAATCACCTGCAGCTCCTCTCCCGTCTGGGTAGTGTCTGATTTGCTTTAGATCCTCATGACTCCACACACTAGGCCATTGTCTCCATTTTACAGATGGGAAGGTGGAGGCTCTGAGTTTGTGGGATTAGCTCATGATCACACAGTTCTTGTGACTGCAGGGCCTGTTCTGGCCATGGCGCCGGCTGCCCCTGAAACCCTCTTCCCTACCTGGCACCAACTCCAGGATGAGGCCAGGGCAGCTGCGAGCAGGACAGGTGCCTCAACATCCCACACGCCCCAACCAGCTCCCGTCTGACCCCTCTTCCTCCCTCCCTGGCGCCCCTGGCACTCACCATCTGCAGCTGGACCCGCTCCTGGGCTTGGCTCACTGTCCCCTGCAGGGTCCGCAGCAGCTGCTCTGAGTTCTGAACCTGGGCCAGGAGAACCTGCACCTGTAGGTGGACGGAGAGCGAGGGTGAGGCCAGGGCAACCGCAGGAGGCGGCAGGCGGCCAGAGGCCCTGTGCAGGCTTGAGCAGAGGTGGGGACCCACCTGCTTGGCACAGTCCTCATTGCTCCGTCTCAGGCCTTCTTGCAGCTCATCCCGCTCACGGCTGACGCTTTCTAGGTCCTTCCGCAGCTGCTGCCCCTGCCACAGAACCTGACCTCAGTCTCAGCCTTCAAGGGGGGGTCCCTCCCTGCCTCTGTAGGGACGGACACGTCATCGCCCACGCGCCGGAAGGCCAGGACTGATGCCGACTCTTCCCTTCACCTCCCACATCAACCCATCAGCAGGCCCCGCCCCGTCTACCTGCAAGCAGATTCCAGACGCACCCACTACCTTCCCACCTCTGCTGCTATCTCCGGGTCCCAGTCACAACCGCCTTCGCCACTATGGTCCCTGCCCCAGCACAGGCTGCCCCTACACACGGGCCCAAGTGAGCTTCCAAAAGCCTGGAGCTGGGAGGCCTCTCCCTGCAGACGCCGCCCACTTCTCCTCCATGGCAGGCCCATGAGTCCTACTCATGTGGTCCCTGCCCTCCTTCCTGATCTCTGCTCTACTCCTCGGTGGCCTTCCTGTTCCTCAGATACACCGTGGTCTATCCATCCTCAGGGCCTTTGAACTTGCAGTAATTATTTCTGCTCCAGATCTCTTTTTTCCTTTGAGACAGGGTCCTGCTCTGTCGCCCAGGCTGCAGTGCAGTGGTACGATCACAGCTCACCGTGGCCTCCAGCTCCTGGGCTCAGGTGATCCTCCCACTTCAGCCTCCTGAGTAGCTGAGACTACAGGCACGCACCACCACGCCCTGCTAATTTTTTTTATTTTTTTAGAGAAGGGGTCCTGTTATGTTGCCCAGGTTGGTCTCTGAACTCCTGGCCTCAAGTGACCTTCCTGCCTCAGCCTCCCACAGTGCAGGGATGACAGGCGTGAGCCGCCATCCCCGGCTCTGCCCCCAATCTTTTTTTTTTTTTTTTTTTTTTTTTTTGAGACAGAGTCTCACTCTGTTGCCCAGGCTAGAGTGAGTGCCGTGGCGTCAGCCTAGCTCACAGCAACCTCAAACTCCTGGGCTCAAGCGATCCTCCTGCCTCAGCCTCCCGAGTAGCTGGGACTACAGGCATGCGCCACCATGCCCGGCTAATTTTTTTTCTATATATATTTTTAGCTGTCCATATAATTTCTTTCTATTTTTTTTTTTTTTAGTAGAGATGGGGTCTCGCTCTTGCTCAGGCTGGTCTCAAACTTCTGAGCTCAAACGATCCGCCCACCTCGGCCTCCCAGAGTGCTGGGATTACAGGCGTGAGCCACCGCGCCCGGCCATGCCCCCAATCTTTAAGAGAGTCTCCTTCTCACCACCTGGGGCTCAGCTCCAGCCTGAGCTCGGGCTGGCCTCCCTCCTTGCCAGCCTCTACCCCATAACCCTATTCAATTCTGTCCTGAGCATCTCCCCATGACACTGCCTTCCTCCTGCGTCCCCGTGCCTGCTTACGTGTGACTCCCTTCACTAGGAGCAGCTGGCTGCTCTTCTCCCCCAAGGAAGCCACAGCCCCAGCTCAGTTCCTGGGTGCAGGTGACGGCGACGCTCAGTACACGTCAGCCACTCGACCACGCCACTCACCTCCACCTGCAGCTGCTCCCACTGGGTGTCTGGGACAAGCTGGTAGCCAGGAGGGGGCAGATAGATGCCTTCGGGGACCAGGGTACCCGTGGACACCAGAGAGGCTGTCTCTTCCTGCTCAGGGCTCAGGCCCTGGCGGCTGCGGGGCAAGGAGGCACTGCTGCTGGCCCCGCCACCCAGGGAGAAGGAGGAGATGGAGGCACTGTCGTCACAGTTGTGGGCAAAGGCCTCGGCTGCCGCGCCCCCGTCTCCACTCAGCTCCTCCAGAGGCTCCAGCGGGGGCGACGGGTCCCGGGACAGGGGCAGCAACTCCGTGGAGCCATGCAGGGAAGGGGGCTGCTGGGGCTGTCTCTAGGGAAGAGGCAGGGAAGAGGCTGGGGGGCCAGGGTCCGGCAGGGCCCTTCTTCCCGCAGCGCCCCCTGGCCACCCCCTTACCTGCATCTCTTCAATCACCTCCTCTGCCCTTAGCAGTTTCGCCTTCAGCTCCCTGATCTCCTGCTCCATGGGCAGCACGATCTCCCGCAGCTTCTCCGAGTCCTCGTGGGCCTGGAGGCAGGGGGGGTGGGCAGCAACAGTCCCGTGCCGCCCCTGCTGCTGGACACCCCCGGTCTGTTCAGACCTGCCTCTCCCAGCACATCAGCTCTCCTAATCCTCCCATTTCAGAGATAAGAACACAGAGGCTCTGCAAGCTTACACGACTCGCCCCAGGGCATAAGGTAAAGGGGCCAATGTCATGACTTCCTCTGGGGCTCACTTACTCACCATGCCTTTCCTCCCCAACATCCATTTTTATTTTTATCATAGAACCTCACATTTTTAGTTGGGCATGTGGCCTAAATTCTAGAATACCATCCACATTTCTTAGCTTCCCTGCAACTAAACACAAACATCCAACTAAGTTCCAGCTAATGAGATGGAAGCAGATGTGCCAAGGGCACCTTCCAGGACAACTCCGTAAAGGAACAGGGTGTGCCTTTCTTTACTCCTCCCTCCTCCTTCTTGCTGGCTGGAATGTGGACACGACGGCTGGCACTCAAGCAGTCATATTGGACTATGAGGCAATCTGCTACCTATGGCAAAACAGCAATATAGGAGGAGCCTGGATTCCTAATGACTTGTTGAGCTGCTACATCAGTTCTGGAATGTCTACATCTGGACTTTAAGAATAATAAACTTCTATCTTATTTAAGCCACTGTTAATCTGGGTTTTCAATCACATGGAGGCAAACCTCATGCTAACTGATCTGTTCTCCCACACTCCCATCCACCACCATAAGGCTGGGCTGATCTTTTTTTCTCTTTTTGAGACAGGGGACAGGGTCTCACTCTGCTGCCCAGGCTAGGGTGCAGTAGCAACATTATAGCTCACTACAACCTCAAACTCCTGGGCTCAAGTGATCTTCCCACCTCAGCCTCCCAAGTAGCTGGGACTACAGGTATGCACCACCACACCCAGCTAAATTTTTTTTTTTTTTTTGAGACAAGAGTCTCGCTCTGTCACCTGGGCTAGAGTGCTGTGGCGTCAGCCTAACTCACAGCAACCTCAAACTCCAGGGCTCAAGCAATCCTCCTGTCTCAGCCTCCCAAGTAGCTGGAACTACAGGCTTGCACCACCACCCCCAGCAATTTTTTTCTATTTTTAGTTGTCTGGGTAATTTCTTTTCTATTTTTAGTAGAGACAGAGTCTCACTCTTGCTGAGGCTGGTCTCAAACTCCCTGACCTCAAGGGATCCTCCTGCCTCAACCTCCCAGAGTACTAGGATTACAGGCATGAGCCACCACGCCTGGCCTTTTTTTTTTTTTTAATAGAGATGGAATCTCATTACGTTGTTCAGGCTTATCTCAAACTCTTGGCCTCAAGCAATCCTCCTGCCTCAGCCTCCCAAAGTGCTGGGATTACAGGCGTGAGTCACTGCACCCGGCCAACTGACCATTTTTTTCCCCATCTGTTTCCAAGCTTGGGATCTTGCTGAACTTGTGCAGCCTCTGGACAGCTACACTTGGATGTCACAGAGGTTCATCTAAACGAACTCAGCCAACACTGAACCTCTCACCGAGGCTGTTCCTTCTGCCACCGCACTAGGTCAGCACGAATGGCCCTGCCAGCCATTTGCTGTTCAAGGCAGAAATCTGCCTGTCATCCTTGTCTCTGTCACCACCTTCTTCCAGCTCATGTCACTTCTCTATCTCTTGAATCACTCAAAAACTCCCCAAACAAGCTCAGCTCAACCCTCCAAATAAATCTCCTATATGAACAGTTCCAACAGGCAAGGTGAGCCTGTGTGACCCAAACAAAACCCCTCCAACTGGAGGCTTGGAATCCAGGCTCTGTGGATGCCCTTGCACAGAGGGGCAACGGCTGAGCACAGGGGTTGGCCGGGACACAAATCGGGCTGGCCGTAGACTGGCTGTCTCGCTGTGCCAGGTGGCTTCACTGGGCAGGGCCCTCTCCTTCACCTCCCTGTGGAAGTGTCCCCTGAGGAACCCTCTGGATGCACGTGGCAACCTCTGCTGGGAAGCTATGGGCTGGAAGCCCTCCTTTCTTGGGCTCCTGTTTTGATCTTTGTCTTTCTAGTCAGGTCATTTATTCCATCTCCCTGAGCCTCGGTTTCCCCAGCTATGAAATATTAATTTTTTTTTTCAGTAGCCAGTAACCAGGCCTCAGCACCCAGACTGCAACCTCCAAGATATTAATTTTTCATTTATCTATCTCGCAGGGCTGCTGTGAGGATCAAACGAGGTGACGACGTAAATTTGCTCTCAAGCATTGGATAATATGTACTTCCTGTTATTGTTCATAACAACAACAGTAGTAACGGAGATTCTTTAATCGTAAAGATTAAGAACAAAAACTTTAGGACCAGCCTGCCGAGATTTTAAAATCCCAACTCTGCTCCTTTTTCTGCGGCTAACTCGGGGAGAACTACTCAACTTCTCCGAGCCTCGCCTGACTCGTCTGTTAAATGGACGTGATGGGTGTCCCTGGCAGGGGACGGCTGGGGAGACTGAGTGTGCTGAGCACCAAGCACAGTGTTAGCTCACATGTCGGTTCCCTTTCCTCGACACCACTTACCTTCATTCTGGAGGCAAACGAACCGGGTCGCCCACTAGCAAGGGACAAGCCGGGACCTTGCCGAGCGCAGAGCCAAGCCCTCAACACCACGCGCTAGCTCTGTGCTATTCCTGGAATCATGACTGGGGGCCCTGAGCCCGGTGACCAGGGAATGGGACATCCCAGGGGGGTGAGGCAGGCGTCCCAACCCCAACCTTTTCCATCTGCTTCTCCAAGGAGTCCAGGGGGTGCGTGCGGGACAGCAGCTGCTTCAGACGGACCAGCTCCCGCTCCTTCTCCTCCCAGTCCTGCTGCTGCTGCTGCCGCTCCTGCTTCAGGGAAGCGATCTGGGCTTCATAGCTGCTGATGGAGTCTGGCGGGGCAGGAAGGGCAGGGGAGAGGGAGGGTCGGTGCCGCCAGCCTGCCTGTGGGCGCACAGGGGCTCTCAATGCACTGAGTCTCCCTGCAAGGCAACCTGCCACAGCGGCTACCACGGTGGGCTTTGCAGAGACGGACCCAGGCAATCGCTTAGCTTCTCTGTGCATCAGAGTCCTCGGGTGCAAAATGGGGCTGCTACTGACAACCCTGCTTCGCTGCTGTGGGATTAAATGACATACGTAAGCCCTGTCCCTGGTACACAGTCAATGCTGAAGACACGATATCTACACTCCTATTAATATATACCAGTAACAATCAATATTTAATAATAAGGCCAGGGCCGGGCGTGGTGGCTCATGCCTATAATCCTAGCACTCTGGGAGGCCAAGGCAGGAGGATCGCTTGAGGTCAGGAGTTCGAGACCAGCCTGAGCAAGAGCGAGAGCCCATCTCTACTGAAAATAGAAAGAAATTATCTGGCCAACTAAAAATATACATAGAAAAAATTAGCTGGGCATGGTGGCGCATGCCTGTCGTCCCAGCTACTCGGGAGGCTGAAGTAGTAGGATCACTTAAGCCCAGGAGTTTGAGGTTGCTGTGAGCTAGGCTGATGCCAAAGCACTCTAGCCTGGGCAACAGAGCAAGACTCTGTCTCAAAAACAATAAAACAAAATAATAATATTGCCAGGTGCAGTGGCTCACGCCTGTAATGCTAGCACTCTGGGAGGTCGAGGCTGGTGGATTGTTTGAGCTCAGGAGTTCGAGACCATCCTGACCAAGAGTGAGACCCCATCTCTACTAAAAATAGAAAGAAAATTAGCCGGGCAACTAAAAATAGAAACAAAAAATTAGGCAGGCGTAGTGGCTCGCACCTGTAGTCCCAGCTACTCGGGAGGCTGAGGCAGGAAGATTGCTTGAACCCAGGAGTTTGAGGTTGCTATGAGCTAGGCTGATGCCATGGTGCTCTAGCCCAAGCAACGGAGTGAGATTCTACCTCAAAAAAATATATGTATATATATTTAATAATAGCAATAAGTATTTACTCTGGAGTAGACTCTGAGCTGGGCTCTGGAAATACACAAATTAATCAAACACAAAACTTGCCCCCAGGAGCTCACAGACCAAAGGGGAAGGTGGCCACGGCCACCCTTAGGATGCCGTGTGAGAAGAGTTACAGGAGAGGGCCATTCCTGGGCTTGTGCGGCCCAGTGGAAAGAGCCCTCATCCTGTCTGCTTGGCCAGGTGAGGACACTGGCAGATGGTGAAGGAGGGAAAGGACACATTAGGTAAGAACACCAGCACGAGCAGAGGAAAAGTGGCTTGTGCACCTGGAGCAAGAGTGAAGGTAAGAGATGCTGGAAAGGGTGCAGCTGATGGCTCCTGGGGCCTTGAATGCCATGCCAAGAGGTTTGGAACTTACCCTACAGGTCAGCGGGAGATGCAGGTGATACTGGCGGAACAGACATTTTTTTTATTTTGGGTTGGACATGGTCATCTTTTACTTGCATGGGTATTAATATGTGCTAATGTTAGAAGTAAAGAGTCAGCTGTCAGACTGCCCAAGTTCAAATCTTCTGCCGCTTTCTAGCTGTATGAACTTAGACAAATTATTTAACCTCGCTGGGCCTCAGAGCCTCCTCTGTAAAATGGAGATGGAAAATAATTCCTGCCTCATAGAGTTTGTTATGAAGAGTAGATACTCATAGAGCATTTAGCTCAGTGCCTGGCTTAATAAATGCTAACTACTGTTCTTACTTACCACACATTTGGTTTTTTGTATACAGTAGAGATAAGAAGTTTCCTTTAATAAACGTATGTAAGCTTTTTTTTTTTTGAGTCAGAGTCTCACTCTGTCACCCCAGCTAGAGTGCAATGGCATCATCACAGCTCACTGCAACCTCCAACTCCTGGGCTCAAGCGATCCTCTCACCTCAGCCTCCAGAGCAGCTGGGACTACAGACATGCACCACCACGCCTGGCTAATTTTTCTATTTTTTTGTAGAGATGGGGTCTTGCTCTTGCTCAGGCTGGTCTTGAACTCCTGACCTCAAGCCATCCTCCTACCTCAGTGTCCCAGAGTGCTAGAGCTTTTAAAAAGCAGATCTATTTAAAGAACAAACATTAAATACCTAGCAGGGTGAGCTGTAATGAGGACACAACTATGCTGCACAGGTGTGTGGATGCCTGCAACGCGGGAAATACAGTCCTGGAGTAGTCTGGAGCCAGGAGTGGTTGTTAGAAAGCAAAATGGCATGATGGGATGGGAATTTTAGGAGATTTACTCTGGAAGCCAATGTCAAGCCCAGACTACAGAGGAAGATCTGTGAGAAGGTTGGGACAAAAGTCTAGGAGAGAGCTGACCAGAGCTCCACTACAGCAGGGGCAGTGGTGGCAGAGGGGTGGCAGTGGGCAGCTCCGACATCTGTTTCAGAGACTCTGGTCTCAGCTAGAGGAGGGGGAGGAGAAAACAGAAGAAGCAGCTGAGGCATCTGGGGCCCAGGGAGCCGGAGCTTCCCAAGCACAGAGAATGTGAGGCGGAGGGAGGGAAGCTGGTGCACGGGGAGGGGGGGCAGATGTAGGGATGTCTGGGGAAGGATGGAGACCAGAGGATTCGTCTCACAGAGACTGGGCCTAGGGCTGAGTTAGAGCCCAGAGGCCCACACTAAAATGAGGCTGATTCAGGGAACTGAGAAGTTTCTTCTCATCTTCAGGGTTGATCAGTCATCAGTGAGGCACAAGAAATGACACCGGGCAAGGGAACAGATAAAAGCTCGGAGCTAAACTTAGCTGTAACTGACAGGGCTGCTGCTAGGTATGCAAATTAGAAAAGGGAGCCCCTTCCTCTGGGCCACAGGCATGCCCCTTGCTAGGCAGCCCTGCTAACCTGCCCCACAGCTTCTCTGTGCCCCCGGACCCCTTTCTCTCTCCTCATGCACTTCTCTCTATGGGGCTGATGGGGAGCGGGGGGAGCCCTGGTCTCACCTTTCAGGATGGTCTGCAGCGAAGCCACCTCCTCTTGGCACTGCCGCTGCACTGCAGCCACAGCCTCGGCCTTCGTGCTCTCGCTCACCTCCGCCACAGCCTTCATGGTCTCCATTTCTGCCAGGGCGCCTGCCAGCTCAGCCCGAAGCCGGCCCAGCTCACCTGACTCGGCCTCAGCCTTTGCCCCTTCCTGGGGCTGCGGGTCCAGCGCTGTAGGGGACAGGAGTCAGCCTCTCTTCTCTTCCATCACTTCTCGGAACCACAACACCCCAAGCTACTCACCAAATCAGCAAGTTCTGCAACCTAGTACTGCGGTCACGGTTATACCGCCTTCACCTGGTGCCGCCCTGCTCACCTGGCCCCGCCCCTTCCCCGCCTCCTTCCCAACTTGCTCGGCCTTGCGTTGCCCATGGCCCACCTCCAGGTGAACCGTTACCGGATTCACCTAGCCCCCTCTTTTCTCGGACACGACCCCTCCCTTACAGGGGCCCCGCCCCTTCCCTCACCGGCCCCACCTCTCACCTGCCACTGGCCCCGCCCCTTTCGCCCGTGGCTCCAGGCTCCGCCTCTCCTTCCCCAGCGGCGTGGCCCCGCCCCTTTCTCCACTCGCCCCTCTCCACCCCCATCCGCCAGCCACTGAGCTTGGCCCTGCCCCCAGCCTCGCCGCCTCCGGCGTGCATGGCCGCCCCGCACGTACCGGCGCCCGGCTGCTGCCGCCGCCCGTCCTCGCCCGCGGCCGCCGGCGCAGCTGCCGCCATCGCCTCAGCTCAAACGGCGGATTCCCGCACTCCCTGGAGACGGCTCTCACCGCTTCCGGGTCCTCTCGGCTGTTTCCGGATCCGCTCGGCTGTTTCCGGATAGGCCCCGGGGCCGAGGCCCCCGCCGGAGGTGGGGGGATTGCCGAGCCTCGGCCGAAGATGCCCGAGTGGGCCCCGGCCCCGCCCCTCTCCCTACGTGGCTGGGCCACGCTGTTAGTGTGGACGCCTGCCCTCGAAACCCAAAGGAGGTTTTTTGCTTCAGAGGCTTTCCCTAGCGTCTCCCCGTGACCTTGGAAGTTCTGCTCCAATTACAACTCCTTCGGGATGCCGAGTGGCCTCGGCCTGGAGGACGAAGCACGCTCTCTCTCCCTCTCCCCCAGCCTGGAGCCGAGCTTTGATCGGCCCTGGCCGCGCTTCCGCCGCAGCCTGGCTGGCTACAGCGAACCGTGGCCCGGCCCTCCCTGCACCTCCGCCCTCGTGGAGCGTCCCTCGGGGCAGGGCTGGGTCGGCTTCATTTTTCTGGGCGCCTCTGAGTCCCTGTGTCGTCAGTCGTAGAAGTCCGAAACTTGCACGTCCTTACCCCGATGTTGATATTCAACCAGTCACCGCTTCCTACTAATCCTCCTCCCTCTCCAATCCCTGCTCTCCTCTCGGCCTCTGCCTAAGTCAAGCTTATTATCTGTGACCTCCACCCTTGCATGGTGACTGGCAATCCAAACTTAAGTCCAGAGCCTCCATTCCCCTTCCCCCAACCTGTTTCTCCCTCTGTAAAGGACACCCCGGGCACCTGGAAGTCCTTGATTCTTCGTATCCTTCTGCAAGTCCTGGAAACTCTCCCTCCAGTGTACTGAATATTCCAGAATGTGTCCCTTTTCCTCCCTCTCCAGCGCTAGCACCCAGTTGGAGCTCCCCTCATCTCTCTCCTGGACGGCCATAGCTCCTCTCCTATCTGCTCCACAGGTGTGTCAACTCTTGGCCCCTTAGTTAATTCTTCTCAAAGCAGCTGGAGTGATTTTTGTAAAACATAAATTATGTCTCGTCCCTGCTAAAAAAAAAAAACAAAAAAAAACCCTAGTTATTCGGTTTGAAAATGGAAAAAAGACATGAACAGACATTTCACTGAAGTCACAGGTGGCAAATATACCCATAAAAAGATGTTCAACATTAGCCATTAGGGAAATGCGCATTAAAGCTGTGAGGTCCGTAGCAGAGAGAGAGAGAGGGGCGAAGCCTCATGTGTAGCAAAACGCTGTTTATTTTGAGCATCTGGGTGCAGATGGGTGGAAGCTGGAAAAGGCGTCCACGAGAGAAAAGGGGAGAGCTTTGGGTTTTACAGAGGGTTTTTCTGGAAGGAGTAAAATACTTTTAAAACAAATGGGAGGGATAAGGAAAGTAAGTTCCCTTTTTGCATTTCCTGTATCTCCCTAGGGGTCTGGCATAAGGCTAGGTGCCTACTATACATACCCCTAGGACGGGGAGAGCAGTGGGTTTTATAGGAGGTTTGCATGGAAGTTTGGGAAGGGTGAATTCTTTAAGCCTAACATTCCACCCTTTTTTATTATTATATACATGAAGAAAAGGAAGGGCAAGGCATGAGAAAGGGAAAAAAATTAAAAATTAGGAAGATCGGGAAGCAGATGTCGTCGTCTTTCCCAGCAGGTTGCCTGCTAGTTTGGGAGAGCTCAAGGTTGATCTTTAGCTGTTTTTAGAAAATTAGGAGATTCGAGGCCGCCCTAACAAAAGCCACAACCGCTTTCATTAGCCTTTCAGAATGGCTAAAAGAGTGATAACACCAAGTGCTGGTGAGTTTCCAGAGAAATTGGGTTTTTCATATATCGTTGATGGGAATGTGAAACGGTACAGCCACTCTGGAAGAATATGGAAGTGTCTAACTAAACACGCACTTACGTGAACACATGAAGCTTTTCCCCACCTCAGGTCTCAGGTCTCAGCTCAAATGTCACCTCCTATCAATGAGGCCTTCCCTGCCCACCCTGTCTAAAGTAGCCACCTCCATCACCTGTTCACCATTATATCACATCAGAGCACTTCTCACCACCTGAAATTGTTTATTGGTTGTTTACTACCTGTCCCCTTTATCCTTCCTTGGCCCCAAAACTTGCATCAAAGCCTCATGAGATTAGGAACCCTTTCTTGTCGCCTGATGTTTCCCCAGCCTATAGCAAGGTGCTGGTAAATAAACACAGTAGTAAATAAATGTTTGGTGAATGAATGGATGAACGAGCACTTTTCACACCGGTGTCTCGGGCCTCCCTCCACCCCACCCTCCACACGGCAGCCAGGGGGAGTTGCGGAAAAGACAAACCTGGTCAGGTCAACTCCTGATGTATAGACCCTCAATAGCTTCTTGCCCTCAGAATTAAGTCCGCACTCCCTGTGAATGTGGCAGCGTTTCTGGGGGAGAGGGGAAATGAAGACTAGGAAATAAGGCTCCAGTCCATCTGGGGAGAGTCTTCATGGCAGCTCTCAGGCTTGGATTTTATCCTGAAGGCCTTGGGAGCCATTGAAGGCTATTGAGCAGGGAAGCACATGACTAATATCAAAGAAGTTCTCTTGATATGCAAGTTCTCTTGATATACAGAATGTAGGTGGGAAGCAAAAGACAGGAGAGGGGACCCAGGATAGAGGCTGTTGAATTGGTTCTAGTTGTGAAGGAAGGGTCCACAGAGAGAGGAAAATTTATTCTAGAAATATTTAGGATACAAAATGGACTAGCCTTGGTGACGGAGTGCATGTAGGGGAAGAGAAAAGAAAGTTTGCTTTCACTCTTCCTACTTCTTTCCTTCCTTTATTCCACAGATAACTTACTGAGCACCTACTAGATGCTAGTGTACATCTAGGGACAGTAAAGATCCCTGTTCTTGAACAGCGAACATTCTGGGGCAGGAAGCAGATGAGAAAGCTAACAGATAAACAAGCCTAATTTGAGACTGGGGCAAGTGCTGGGAAGCAAATAAAATGATGTGAGATCAAAAAAGTACCTAGGGGGAGGAGTCAGGGAAGGCCTGGCTGAGGAGGTACCCTGTGAATTGACACCTGAGTGAGAAAAGCAGCCAGTCAAGCAAAGAGCAGAGCAGAGACCCAGGAAGAATGGCAGCAAGTGCAGAGGCCCTGCAGTGGGAAAGCCCTGGGCAAGGTGGAGCATGGTGTGCGAGGAGAGTGGTGGGGGGACCCAGTAGAATTACCAGTAGGGCCAGCGTCACCCGGTCTTGTAAGCCATGGCTTGGAGTTTTTTTATTTTAGGTAGATGAAAAGCTACCGACATGCGTTAAGCAGGGGAGTGACACGCTCTAGCAAGAGCTAGACTGAGCAACTAGGGAGCTAGATGAAGGGGATTAGAGAGATTTTGTTGAATGAAAGGCAGATGGGGGTCCCGCTACTCGCCCTCTTCATTCCCCAGTGCCCCACTCTTCCTCTCCCAGCCCCCTCGGTGGCCAAAGGGAAGTGGAGGCCCTGCCACCTGGAGGGTCCCCTGGGGTTTGCCCCAGAGCAAACAGGAAGCCACAGCCTGGTGAGAGGGGCCTGGGAATCGGCCACTGACAAAGTAGGTCTCTTGGGTCTCTGGACTCTTTCTCTGAGTGCCTGCAACAGTGAAAGACACAGAGCAAGAGAGGAGAGGGGATGAGGAGGAATGGGGCAGAATAAGGGCAGACTGTGGTGTCAGGACTCCTGGGTTCTAGTCCTCACTAGGCCACCAGCTCAGTGTGTGACCTTAGGCAAGGCCCTGCCTTTTTTGGGGCTCCAATTGCCCCATTTCTAAATGGGTTCTTTCCCTAACTGAAGCAGGGGCTTCTTGGGGGAAGAACTGAGTGAGAAAAGGACATGAATCATGTCATTTCTAGGACTACTCCAAAGGAACTACAGTGGCTGCTGCTTTCTCCAAACAGCTGCCAAGCCCCCTCTCAACTTTATATATATTGACTGATTTATCCTCAAAACAATCTATGGGGTAGGTTCTCTCATCACCCCCAATTTATAGATAAGGAAACTTGCCTCATTTTGTTTATTTATTTTTTTAGAGAGAGTCTCGCTATATTGCCCAGGCTGCCGTGCAGTGGCTATTTACAGGCACAATCATAGCTCACTGCAGCCTTGAACTCCTAGGCTCAAGTGATCCTCCTGCCTCAGTATCCCAGTATATAGCTGGGATTACAGGTGTGCACCACCATACCTGGCTTTTGCCTGGTTTTGAATCCAGGCAGTCTGACGAGCTCCTAGCCATGATGTAATGCTACCTCTCATTAACTGAGGGCCTACTATGTGCTGGGCGCCAGGCTAATAATGCGTCACGTATATTGTCCTGTTTCACCTTCACAAACAATATGTTTGTAGTACTATTATTACCCACAGTTGATAGGGAAAGAAACCGAGGCTTAGAGTGATAAAGAAATGTAGCCAAATGGTGGAGGTGGAGGATTCAAACTCAGGTCTGCCAGATCCCAAAGTGTGCTACGGGTGGTTGCATGGAGGCAGAAGGCCCAAGATATGTCTGTGGAATGAATGAATGGCAGGGTGTGTGTGTGAACAGAACCCGGGGTGGGAGGAGGAAGATGGGGGAGAAGGAGGAGCCCCTAAGGCTGAATCCACTGATGCAACAAATATTTCCCAGGTGCCTACTATGTGCTGAGCACTGTTCTAGGGCACTGTGCATTTAGTGGTGAAAAAGACAAAGTCTCCAGTCCAAGGGGCTTACCTTCTAGTGCCGGAAACAAGTGAACAAGTAGACACACAAGTAAGATCATTTTACAGAGTGGTAAGTGCCGGGATGAAAATAAAACAGTGTAGCAGGAAGGAGGCAAGTTTTGTGGGTCTGGAGGGGTGCCTGGAGGAGGGGGCCTGAGGCGTGACCACCCTCTTCCTCTCGGGGGGACTGCCTGCCACCCCCACAGACACCCATGGTTCAGTGCCCTCCAGGCCCCCGCCTGCCCCGGCATCCCCTGCGCGAAGCTGGGTGTCCCAGGGAGTCTGGCCACCATGCCACCTCCTCTCCTCCTCTTCTTTCTCCTCTTCCTTGCCCTCATGGGGGTCAGGCCCCAGGAACCGTGGCGGGTGAAGGTGGAAGGTACGTGCCAAAGGCAGAGAGGGAAGGAGTTGGGGCTGGAAACCTGGGTCGGAGCTGGGTGCCCTTCGATGAGTAACTTACTCTCTCTGAGCCTCCATTTTCTTATTTGTAAAATTCGGGGAGGGTTTGGAAGGACTCAAGGGCTCATCTACTCCCAGCTTGTGGGGTCCTTTGCTTTACGACCCAATGTGAGCAGTGAAGGGGGCTAGGGCTCCCCACCCGTCTCTCTCTTCCTCTCTCCCTCTCTCTCCACAGAGGGAGAAGACGCTGTGCTGCCGTGCCTCAAGAATCCTCCAGATGGTCCCCCTGAGCAGCTGGCCTGGCAGCGGGGGTCCCAGTCAGAACCCTTCTTAGAGCTGAACCTGGGGTTACCAGGCCTAGGCCTCCACGTGGGGTCCCTGGGCGTCCTGATGTTTATCTTCAACGTCTCTGAGCAGATGGGGGGCTTCTACCTGTGCCAGGAGTGGCCCCTCTCTGAGAAGGCCGGGCAGCCTGGCTGGACAGTCAGCGTGGAGGACAGCGGTGAGGGCAGGGCTGGGCTGGGATGAGGGCCCGAGGAGAGGAGGGAGGCCCGCTGTGGACACAGGAGGTCCGGTGGCCACAGTGGAGTGGGGGGAGGGGCTGGAGGACCCGCAAGAAGCAAGTTGTAGCTGGGCACACGCCTGCAGCTCTGTGACTTCAACACAGGCTGCTCCACGGCTCTTGGTCTCTCACTCTTCTCTCATTGTCCAAGTTGCCGCTTCTCTCTGTCTCTCTGTCTCTGGGTCTGTGTTTCTATTTGTCTCTGCCTCTCTGGGTCCCTATCTCTCCCCCTCTCCTAGATGTCTCTGCATCTGGTTCTGGGTCTCCTTCTTCCCAGGGGAGCTGTTCCGGTGGAATGCTTCAGACCTACAGGACCTAGACTGTAGCCTGGGGAACAGATCCTCAGAGGATCCCAGGCCCTCTTCTGATCACCCCAACAGCCCCCAGCTGTATGTGTGGGCCAATGACCGCCCTGAGATCTGGAAGGGAGAGCCTAAGTGTGCCCCACCTAGGGACAGTCTGAACAAGAGCTTCAGCCAAGGTAAGGTGACAATGCTGGGAAGATGCCAGAAAGTGGGGGTTCAGGGATGGGAAATGGTGAGTGGAAACTGGAGGGTTTGGGATAGATGAGACCCCAAGGATTAGGCTTTCCTAGTCTTGTCTCTCCCTGCCCCAGACCTCACCATGGCCCCTGGCTCTACACTCTGGCTGTCCTGTGGGGTGCCCCGTGATGTGGTGGCCAGAAGCCGCATCTCCTGGACCCATGTGCACCCCAAGAAGCATAAGTTCTCATTGCTGAGCCTAAACCTGACGGAGGGTCAGCCAGCCAGAGATATGTGGGTCCTGGGGACTGGTCTGTTGTTGCCCCAGGCCACAGCTCAAGATGCTGACATCTATTATTGTCACCATGGTAACCTGACCATCTCGATGCACCTGGAGATCATTGCCCGGCCAGGTAGAGTTGCTCTCAATTGTGGAGCATCTGTGTAGGGCTACTGGGAAGAGGAAACCAGTCAATCGTGGACCCCCAACCTGAGGACTAGTTCCAGCCTCATTCCAAACTCCAACTTCTACACAGAATGCTCACTCCCACCCTTTCCTCCCTTGCTTCCAAGACATTACTTTGCTGGGACTTCTACACTGGTTGTTCCTTCCCACCAGCTTTAGTGGAGCCTTTCTTCCAGCTTCCTGTTGGAGCCCTGGGCCCTCTTCTCACCCCTGTCTACACACTTTTCCCATTTGATTTCCTTCACTCCCATGGCTTCTTGGGTCACCATGCCTCGGTGTCTCTATTCCAGGCTTTACACCCCCACCCCCAGCCATATCCTGGAATTGCCATTTGATATCCCATGGACACCTCAGGCTCCACATATCCCAAATCAAACCATCTTCCCCCAATGTAGTCTTCTGGGTGGCCCTGCGTACATGAAGGACACTACCACCTGCCCACTTGTGCAAGCTGGGATCCTGGTCATCCTTCCTTTTCCTCACCCCATCTGTCAAATTGGTCACCATGTTCTGCCCATTCTGTCTCCCTCATACAATCTTCCCATGCCATCCTAACCACAATTCTCAAACTCAGCCTCAACTTTCACTCTAAACTTGAGTTCAGCAACATGTTGGATCCAAACTCTAACCTTGTGAACTCAATTCTGCCCTTTACTTTGACCATGACTGCCCTTAACTGCAGCAGGAAGCTGATCATTATGCTCCTCTCACTCCTAACACTGCCTCTGACTATAGGTACGGCTTGTCCCTGGTTTGCTCAATAGACACTGCCCCATGCCCTGTGCCAGGCTCTGTAGCACAGTCTCTGTCCTCCTGAGACATGGCTCCTTAGAGGGAGGGAGGACTTGAAGACTGTGCCTCACCCCTGTCCCTCAGACTTATGGTCCTTTGAGGTCTTGAGGTTGGAAAGCAAGATGCCAGCCTGGGGTCCTCGTCTCATAGCCCCTTTCCCCCAGCACTATGGCACTGGCTGCTGAGGACTGGTGGCTGGAAGGTCCCAATTGTGACTTTGATTTATCTGATCTTCTGTCTGGGTTCCCTGCTGGGCTTTCTTCATCTTCAAAGAGGTGAGTCATGCCCCTCAGCTGGTTGGCCAAAACCCTACCCCATCTTCCCCAGGATAAGCCCACACTGGCCAGTCTGACAACCATCTTTCTCTCCTCCCATTCTGCCCCCACAGACCCCAGAACCCTGTCCCCTCATTGCTCCTCGAACCCCCCTCAAGTTTCCCAAGCCCCTTGCAATTTGAACTCCCATCTCCTCTATTAACCCAAATGATTTCCCCAGCACCCCCCAAATCCTCACCCTGACAAGTAGCCCCTCCTCTGATCACTACCCTTAACTCCCACCAGCCCTGATCCTGAGAAGGAAAAGAAAGCGAATGACTGACCCCACCAGGAGGTAATGCAGCAAGTGCACCCTACCCCGTTCACTTTATGCTTTGCACTTACTGTTTCCTCTGCCCAGGGTGTCTTTGCTCCATTTCTACCTGTTGAAATACCGCACAACCTCAAAGCCCAGCTCCACAGCTACCCCCTCTGTGAAGACCTCCTTGGAGCGATCGCAGACTCCTCTGTAGGCTGTCCCAGCCCAGAAGAGCTAATCACAAGTGACCACGTTTAACCTCTGAAGGCCTTGTCTGAATCTTGAGGGTGTCCCCCAGTCCCTTCCAGGGTTGGCCTCACAGTGCATCTCCCCTTCTCACGCCAGGTTCTTCAAAATGACGCCTCCCCCAGGAAGCGGGCCCCAGAACCAGTATGGGAACGTGCTGTTCCTTCCCACGCCCACCTCCGGCATGGGTAAGAGGCACCACCTGGCCTCTAATCCAGGCCCTCCCGCCTATAGCTCCGCCCCAGAGCTAGAGCTCCACCCCCATTGTCCTCCTCCTTCCAATCCCCTGAGCGCCAAGTCTTCTCGGCTCAGAGCTCCGCCCTCGGGGAGGGGAGTCCCTCCCAGAAGTGAGCCCCGCCCCTGGAACCAAGCCCCGCCTCCAGGGCTCTGAGCCCCGCCCAAGGACCTGAGCCTGAAGTCTTGTTGCAGTGCAGCACTTTGCTCCAGAACTTGAGGTCTCGCCCCTAGGTTTAGATCCCGCCCCCATGGATAGCGACCCAGAGTCCTTTCGAAGAGCCCCAAGCATCCTCTCTCCCTTCACCCCGCGCGGACTTGGGTCCTGACCGCCCCCATCTCTTCCGACCCCGCCTTACAACGCCCCTCTGGCCAGGACGCGCCCAGCGTTGGGCGGCAGGCCTGGGGGGCGCAACACGGTCCCACGGAAACCTGCGCAGTGACGTCCAGGAGGCTGGAGCCGCGGGGTCCCGGAGCCCTCCCGGAGCCGGTGAATGAGGGGGTGTCATTCCTTACATGGAAGATGTTGGGGCTGTCTGTGGCTGGAATAGGGGACTGGGGCCTGAAGGAGGGGGCGTGACGGTTCCCCACCCCCATCCCCAAACCCCCAGGCCCAGAACAGGAGGAAGGGGAGGGCTTTGAGGAGCCAGACAGCAAGGAGGGCTCTCAGTGCTACGAGAACGACTCTAACCTTGGGCAGGACCAGCTCTCCCAGGGTAAGGCTGCCCTCCCCCGTGCCTCCCCCACCTCTCAGCGGGGGCTCTGGACCCTCGCTGGACGCCCCTCCTTCTCCACCAGATGGCAGCGGCTATGAGAACCCTGAGGATGAGCCCTTGGGTCCTGAGGATGAAGACTCTTTCTCCTCTGATGGTAACTTGGGGTCCTCGTGGGGCCTCAGAGACTTAGGAAGACCCATGGCACTGCGGAGCCCTTATCAGGCAGGGGTTGGTCCCTGGAGTTCTCGTTCTTTTGCAGGAGCTGAATCTTACGAGAACGAGGATGAAGAGCTGGCCCAGCCAGTTGCCAGGACAATGGGTGTGTGTGAGAATGGCCACATTCCTGGGGGAAGGGAGGCCTGAAGGCCAGGAGAAATAGTGACCTCCCTCTTCCTTCTCCAGACTTCCTGAGCCCCCATGGGTCTGCCTGGGACCCCAGCCGGGAAGCAGCCTCCCTTGGTAAGAGATGCTTGGGACCAGCCCTGCCTTGCCCAGCTTGGGCTGACCTGGCCACAGCTCTGACACCAAGGCCATGCCTTGACCTGCCTCTGACCCCAAACCCAAGCCCAACCCTGATCTTAGATTTGACTCTTTACTCTCAATACTGACCACATGCCCCATCCTGACCCCCAATATTTATACCTTTCCTAATTGTGAACATCAACACGGATCCCAAACCAGTTCCAGCCCGAACTTGACCTCCACTTCACCCCAGCCCCAATGCAGACTTCAATTTTGACCCCAGCTCTCTCTCTACAACTTCCTCATGACTTTGGCTTTGACTCCGTCCAGTTCTGTTCTTGGCCCTTTCTCTGACCGTAAGCTAACCTGTACCTAACCCTGACCTCATACCTGTCCAGGCCCCCCAGCGTGACATTGACCTAATCGCCCCTTCCCAATACAGCATGGGTGAAACCTCCCACCTTCCTCTGCCCCTCAGACCCCCTCCACACCAAGCCTGCACTTCCCTTCCCCAAACTTCCAATTCTCCATCCCCTGCCCAAGCAGGGTCCCAGTCCTATGAGGACATGAGAGGGATCCTGTATGCAGCCCCGCAGCTCCGCTCCCTCCGGGGCCAGCCTGGTCCTGATCATGAGGAAGGTGGGTGCTTCTGCCACTGTCCCTACTGTCCTCTGGGCTGACTGTGCCTCCCAGCCTACTTCCAGCCCTACCTATGTCCTACTCCTTCCTGGTGCTGTCCAGATGCAGACTCTTACGAGAACATGGACAATCCCGATGGGCCAGAGCCATCATGGGGAGGTGGTGGCCACATGGGGAGCTGGAGCACCAGGTGACCCCCAGCTGACCAGGTGAGCTGGGACTGTCCCTAGGGAAGGGGGAGAGGGAGAGAGAGAGGCAGGGATGGCAGTGTGCACTGGCTCTCAGGGAGGGAGAGGGAACAGGGATCCCAGGGCCCGGTGGGCAGGGGGAGGGCTCCTGGCCCCTTCCCCATCACTATTTCTTCTACATAGCCTAGGCCTCCTCCGGCCCCTGACATCCACACCTGACTCTGAAATCTGAGGACACCAAGCAGATAATGTCAACCTCTGGGGCGACACTGCTCAGGATGTGTGTGTGTCTGTGCGCGCACGTGTGTGTGTGTGTGTGTGTGTGTATGTGTACATGCCAGTGAAACTTCCGGCCCCTTTTGTGTTCCCTAAATAAACTCAGTGAACTCTTTCAATCCTATGAAGTAGTGCCCTTGTGTGGGAGGGGAAGGAAGGAAGGAAAGGGTGGGTACACACCTGTCCCCTCTTGAATCCTGTAAAGGAGGGAGGGCTGCATTCTGCGTACGGGAAGACCGTCCCCTCCTGTGGCCACCTTCACCCATTTCCCTCACTTGCCCACCACCCACCCAAGTCCCCACATCGGCCACATTCCCGCCATCTGCTTATTCGATTGCTGTTCATGCAGCAGTTGTATGCTGGAGAAGCAGACTGGGTGTGGTGTCTCGCACCTGTAATCCCAGCACTTTGCCAGGGCGGGAGGATCACTTGAGCCCAGGAGTTTGAGACCAGCCTGGGCAACATAGGGAGACCCTGACTCTACTAAAAATAGAAAAAATCAGCTGGGCATGGTGGTGCACACCTGTAGTCCTAGCTACAGGGAGGCTGAGGCCAGGACTTTGAGGTTGCAGTGAACTCTGATGACATCATTGTACTCTAGCCCAGGCAACACAGCAAGACCTTTTATCAAAAAAAAAAAAAAGAAGAAGAAGAAGAAGAAGAAGAAGAAGAAACAGTCCAGGAATTGGCAGTCTAGTTAGAAAACGTCATCCATCATCACTGAGTATTTATTTATCATCTACTATATTCTAAGCACTAGCATCAATGAACTCAATCCTTACAATAACCTCACAAGGTTATTGAGCACAAAGTTATTATGTGCTGGGATTGTATCAAAGTATTTTATATGTGTATTTATTTATAGTAACTCATTTTGTCTTCACAAATAACCCTACAGAGAGGTATACTATTATTATCACCATTTCACAGAAGAGGAGACTGAGGCTGAGAAGTTAAATACACATGCCCAAGGCTTGGCTCGTTAATAAGTGGTAGGGTGAGAACTTGAGTTGTGACCATCTCATCCTGAGCCTAACTCAAGTTGACTCTCTCCCTTCTGGGTGCGGGACTACAGGTGGGACACTGAACATCAGAGAGGCCAAGGAACATGTCTGTGGTCACAGGGCTGGATGTGTATCAGGAAATCTGGCTGCACATGTAGTCACCCTACCTTCCTACCTGATATAAACCATGAACAAGGAGTTTCAGAGCTAAAAGTCCTCAGTCCCTGGAACCACTGTGTAGCAAGCCCCACCACGTGCAAATTCTTGCCTTAGGAAAAGGTGGAATCAGTCACTGAGATTCCTGATGGCTTCGACCTGGTCTCCATGCCACCATTCTCCCCAGCTCCAGCGGTCTTCTGAACCCCGGTCCTTCCTGCTCAAGAAATTTCAACGCTTCCTATAAGACTGGCTAGAATTGTCTAATGTCTACATTTTTATTTCTAGAATTCCTTTTCTTAAAGTGCCAGTTCTTCATAATATCCTGGTTTTGTTTGAGAGATTCCTTCTTTATTTCTAAACATTTAAAACTCACTTTATCTGTATTAACATTACTGTGATGCTCCAGGCATCACTCTAACTGCTTTGCAGGTAGCATCTCACTTTATCTTTACAACAATCCTATGAGGAAGATACACTAAAATTGTTATCATCTTATAGCTGAGGAAATTGCTAACTGGCCTTAGGCAACTTAACCTCTCTGACCCTTAGTTTCCCCACTTATAAAGTAGCCTTAGGGAGGACGCATGGTGTGGTTATTGTTATGTTTACAATGGTGTGGATCTTCTCGTGGCTCATGTGTCACCATGGAAGGCTTCTTTGACTTCTTTGTGTTTCTTCTGCCTATGGGAGGCTGTGAGTTCCCTGGGCCCCACTGACACCCCCTGGGGCTGGCTTTGGTATCTGCCTGCCACAGTCTTACAGGCTGTACAGGTTTCTGATCGTTTTTATTCACGAGTTCCTCAGAGCAGGTTTTTGCACTAGAGGTTTGGTCTGAATCCAGGCCTATGCTTTGGGAAGTCTTGGGATTCTGATTGCCCATGATGGCTTTTTCCATTCACTGCCTATTGGGGGGCTTGCTTCCCTGCTGCATGCCAGGGCCTTTTGGATGGATTTTTTCCTTCTCCGTCTTCTGTTTCCAGAAAAGAAAGCCATTTTTTTTTTTTTTTTGAGACAGAGTCTCACTTTGTTGCCCAGGCTAGAGTGAGTGCCGTGGCGTCAGCCTAGCTCACAGCAACCTCAAACTCCTGGGCTCAAGCGATCCTCCTGCCTCAGCCTCCCGAGTAGCTGGGACTACAGGCATGCGCCACTATGCCTGGCTAATTTTTCTATATATATATTTTTAGTTGTCCATATAATTTCTTTCTATTTTTAGTAGAGACGGGGTCTCGCTCTTGCTCAGGCTGGTCTTGAACTCCTGACCTTGAGCGATCCACCCGCCTCGGCCTCCCAGAGTGCTAGGATTACAGGCGTGAGCCACCGCGCCCGGCCAAGAAAGCCATTTTTAAAAAATTCTGAGACAGGGTCTTGCTATGTTGTCCAGGCTGGTCTCAAACTCCTGGGCTCAAGTAACCCTACTGCCTCAGCCTCCCAAGTAGCTGGGTTTACAGGTGCACATCCCTGTGCTCAGCTCTAAATAGCCCTTTTTCAGCTCCCAGCTTTGTGCAGGAAGCTCAGTTTCCGCTCCCTGCTGTTCTGGGGGCCTCTCAGCCTTGACCTCTGTCCCTATGTGGGCATTAAAACTCCAATCATAGAGATTCCAGGATTCCAGCATTCCCACGGGCTCCTTGACTTCACACCCTGAGCTTTTGAGCTCGGCCATCTTATTAAAGAACAAAAAAGGCTGGGCTCGGTGGCTCACGCCTGTAATCCTAGCACTCTGGGAGGCCGAGGTGGGCGGATCGTTTGAGCTCAGGAGTTTGAGACCAGCCTGAGCAAAAGCGAGACCTCATCTCTACTAAAAATAGAAAGAAATTATATGGACAGCTAAAAATATATATAGAAAAAATTAGCTGGGCATGGTGGTGCATGCCTGTAGTCCCAGCTACTTGGGAGGCTGAGACAGGAGGATCGCTTGAGCTCAGGAGTTTGAGGTTGCTGTGAGCTAGGCTAACGCCACGGCACTCACTCTAGCCTGGGCAACAGAGTGAGACTCTGTCTCAAAAAAAAAAAAAAAGAACAAAAAAAAACAACACTTCTTATATTAATATTTTGCTGAGTGTATGTATGTGTTTGGGGTTTTGGGTATGAACTTCCACTATTTCCTTGGGCTTTCATCTTGAACACAAGTCTCTGTGACTAAAAAAAGAACAAATTCCAGGTCTGCCTCAGGATTTATCCCCCCAGCTCTTCACATGGCCACAATCCCCCACCTTCCCCTTCAGCTAAAATGAGCTACTCACCACCTTGCACCCTGCCTGCTCCATTCATTTCAGTTTCTTGCCTGTGCTGCAACGTGTAAGGGTGTGACTCCCGGTGAAAACATTCTGCCTTCTTGGAGCCGGATCCATGTCCAAGTCATCTCTGTGTCCCCTGGTACCTGGCCAGAGAGTGGCAAAGATCAGGAGCTCAGGAAAGGATAGGGAGGGGAAGGAGGAGTGAATGGAGGACTGTGGGAAGTGCTGGGGTGGGTGTTTCATGCATTCAGGGTGCAGAGGAAGAAGGCACCCCGTGGTCTCGCCCACCCAGGGCAGTCTCTGGGGAAGTTGAAGTTGGAACAGAGGTGTACCAACTTCCAGCCCAGTGCTCTGAATCCCAACACCACCCCTTTCTAGCTATGTGGCTCAAGCTCTCTGTGCTGCAGTTTCCTGGTCTGTAAAATCGGGATAATAATTAGAGTTTCCTTAATGAGTCTGAAATGACATGGAAAGCACACGACAGTGGCAATTATAAGGACTCAAACATTAGCCATTATTATTATTTGGCATTTATCAAGGGCCTACCGTGTGCCAGGAGCCAGAAAGCACCCAGGCCACTGTGCAGAGAAAGACCTTCCCCGGAAGAAGCCACACTCCAAAGTTTCTCAACGTCCTGTGCCATGACTTGGTTTTCTGGCAGGACCTGGACCACTTTCAGCTCTTGAGCAAGGCTTAGGGAAAAGGAGACTTGAGGGAAGTTTTGGGCCCTCAGGACCACCCCTGCTTCCCTAGTGTGCAGTGGCCTCCCAGGTGGGGCCCGGGGCTGGCATGGGGCCTTTGGTGCATTCTCCATCCTCCAGCCTGGCTACTAAGAGGGGCTGAAGGGCTCCTGGGCTGGGAAGGCCTTGGAGTACCCGCTGTGGGAGTCCTGGCACCTTGGTTCCCGGGGAGACAGCCCCACCTGCTGGGGGTTATGTGCCTTCAGGCTTGGCCTGGGCTGGGTCTGCATGGGGACCTGAGATGCAGGCTGACCCAGCTGGGTGGACACGTAGGGGACAGCATGTAGCGGTGGAGGTGGAGGTGTACGGGATGGGAGTGGGCGGCGGTCAAGATGCTGTTCGGGATGGACCTGTGAGCTACCGGTTACGTGAACATCGTGGTGTGTGAGGGGCATGTGGCATTGGGTGTGTGCTGTGGGGGCATCCTGTGTGAAGTGTGGCGTGGGATGTACGTGCGAGTGTCAGAGGGTTATGCAGTTGGGGGCAAAATGGAAGGTGTGAAGTACTGAAGGGGTGTTTGGGTTGTGTTGGGATGTATGTCATGCAGGAGCTGCAAAATACCATGGATACGTGGAAGGGAGGTAGTCTCTGAGGTGCATGATACTATCTGTGTGAAGTGTTGGTGAGTGTGTTGGGGAACTATAATTAAAAAAGAAAATCTCTGGCCAAGCTATGGTGGTTCACGATGGTAATCCCAGCACTTTTTGGAGGATCGCTTAAGCCCAGGAGTTCAAGGCTGCAGTGAGCTATGATTGAGCCACTGCACTCCAGGCAGGGTGACGGAGTGAGACCTTGTCTCAAAAAAAAACAAAAAATAAAAAATAAAAAAAAATAAAATCTTGCGACCCACGAAGATAGTAGAGACAGAAAACATTTTTTGTTTTGTTTTGTTTTTTAAATTCAAGCAAAAGGATCTTGCTCTGTCACCCAGGCTGGACTTCAGTGGTGCAATCATAATTCATTGCAGCCTCTAACTCCTGGGCTCAAGTGATCCTCCTGCCTCAGCCTCTTGAGTTAGCTGGGAACACGGGCATGCACCAACACACCCAGCTCAATTTTCTATTTTTTTTTTTTTTTTGAGACAGAGTCTCACTCTGTTGCCCGGGCTAGAGTGCCGTAGCGTCAGCCTAGCTCACAGCAACCTCAAACTCCTGGGCTCAAGCGATCCTCCTGCCTCAGCCTCCCGAGTAGCTGGGACTACAGGCATGTACCACCATGCCCGGCTAAATTTTTCTATATATATATTTTAGCTGTCCATATAATTTCTTTCTATTTTTAGTAGAGAGGGGGTCTCGCTCTTGCTCAGGCTGGTCTCGAACTCTTGAGCTCAAACGATCTGCCCGCCTCGGCCTCCCAGAGTGCTAGGATTACAGGTGTGAGCCACCGCGCCCGGCCTCAATTTTCTATTTTCTGTAGGGACGAAGTCTGGCTGTGTCGCTCAGGCTGGTCTCCAGCTCCTTGCCTCACACCAGGCCTCGGGCTCCCAAAGTGGTAGGCTCATATAGCCATGAGACACTGTGCCTGACCCCGGCAAATTTTTAAAAAAAAATTTGTAGATGGGTCTGAATATACATTTTAAAAAAATACATATGTTTTTGGTAGAGACAGAGTCTGGCTATGTTACCCAGGCTGGTCTCGAACTCCTGGGCTCAAACAATCCTCCTGCCTCAGCCTCCTGAGTAGCCGGAACTATAGACATGCACCTCTGTGCCCCGCTAATTTTTCAATTTTTTGTGGAGACAGGATCTTGCTCTTGCTCAGGGTGGTCTCAAACTCCAGGGCTCAAACGTTCCTCGTGCCTCGGCCTCCCTAAATGCTTGGATTACAGGCGAGAACCACCGCGTCACAGCATCTTTAAGGGCTAAAGGCAAATCTCGGGAATTTGAGGTTGCCTTGAACTATGAATGGGCCACTGCACTCCTGCCTGGGCGACAGAGAGAGACCCTATCTCAAAAAAAAAAAAAAGAAAAAGAAGAAGCTTTTGAAGTGCGTTATGCTGAGGTGTACGTAGTGGGAGCGTGTTCTATGGGTGTTCGTTGTGTTGACTTGAAATATAATCGTAGGGGATGTCTGAGGTGAGGGAGGATTTACATGTGCGAGAGTGTGTGTGGCGTTTGAGTGGAATTACTCACCCATCATGCGGCGGGGCGGACAATACTGGGGATACCCGCGAAACCTCAGGCCTCATTCTGGGGTTTGTAAAATAATTCCCATCCCGCTTTCCTGCTTTCCAGAGCCTTAGGGATTGAGGACTACAATTCCCAGGATGCTCCGCTCCTCCACCAATCGGGAAGACGGGTCTCTTTAATGGGCGGGTCCATGAGAGGTTCGTCAGAGAGGAGAGGAGAGAGAGGGGGGGGGGAGAGAGAGAGAGAGAGAGAGAGAGAGAGAGGAGAGAGGAGAGAGAGAGAGAGAGAGGAGAGAGGAGAGGGGGAGAGAGAGAGAGGAGAGAGGAGAGAGGAGAGAGGAGAGAGGAGAGAGAGAGGAAGCCCAGCCAATGGGTGAGCCGCCCCGCATCGGAAGCTACGCTGATTGCGCCGAGGTGATTGGAATCTTTGGCGCCTTGGTTTCAGTGGTGGATGCGTGATGAGCGGGAACACTGACCAATTAAAAGGCGGAGGGGCGGATCCAGCGGGTGTAGGCGGGAAGAGGTGCTGACTAGCAGGCTGTTCACCCAATGAAAGGCGGAACTCGCTGGAGCGGGGGGGGTCGACCAAAAGGAGTAGAAAAGGTCGTACGCGGCGGCAGAGCTTGTGTTATGGCGGAGACGGTGAGGAAGCGGGGTCCGCGGTCCCGAGGTGGCGGCGTCGGCCGAGGAGCTCGGGGGGCCCGGGGCGGCCGGGGCCGTCGTCCTCGCGGCGGCCAGCGATCTCCAGCCCGGCGCACTCTGGACTCTGTGCTTGTGGACTTGGTCAGCGACAGCGATGAGGATATCCTGGAGGTCGTAACTGCGCGCGATGCCGAGGACCGGGTTGAGGTTCCGCCCCCGGAGCCCCCAGTGCGAGCCGCTCCCCCGGACGACAGCGACAGCGACAGTGACAGTGAAGCAGGGCCCCCGCGGGAACTGGTCAGGCGGCGGCGGCGGCTGCTGCTGGATCCTGGGGAGGCACCGGTGGTTCCAGTGTACTCCGGGAAGGTGCAGCCAGGTCCCCGGGGAGGGCTAGCGTGAAAGGGCTGAAGGGCTTGGGCGACCAGAGAGGGGCCAGGGGTTCGGGGGAGGGGCTGGATTTAGGGAATGTGGAGGTCGGGGTTCTGGGGCTGGTATCGTGGGGCTACACGGAAGCCAAGGGGCAAGGGTGTTGGAGGCCGAGATGCAGGGCTCCTGGAATTTCTGTAGACTGGAGAGGTGAAGGATTTGGGGGCGTGTTGCAAGTCTGGGTTGTGTTGCAAATTTGGAATTCCTGGGAGCTGTAGTCTTGGGGGCATAGGGCGGCTTGAGGGGTGGGGGTCTCTGAGGGTTCAGAGAGGACCTGGGACTGGGATTTGGGGCGGGTTGGATTTTGAGGTTGGGACCCATTGCTAAGGAAGCCCAGGAGCCGGGGTATTGGGGGCTGGGGCCTATGGGAGTTCGGAGAGGACTAGGGGGCTCCAGGAGGCTGCGGTACCAAGATGGTAGGGTGAGCTAGAGGCCCGAGAGTCTAGAGTAGGGGAATGGCTAGCAACCTAGTTAAAAAGGAGAACTAAACCTGCCTTTTCAGAATGCTTTAGGCCAAGGGGGTACTAGAAGGTACTACAATTTTGGATTGTGGGGAAGCTGGACTCCCAGGGCCCCAGGAGAGGGCTGTGGAGTCCATGTCCTTAGGGAAGACTTGGGAGCTGGGTGTCAGGGAAGAATCATCCCATTTTCCCCTTCCGTAGAGGGAGGACTTGGGACTGACCCTCCCACTTTTTGCTTTTGCAGGTGAAAAGCAGCCTCCACCTCATCCCAGATCACCTATCCCTCCTGAAACTCTACCCCCCAGGGGCTGAAGAAGGTAAGAGAGGGCTTCCAGGGAGAGGCGCCCTGTGCTGGCTTCTTTGAGGAGACTTCCTAGAATTTATATCCCTGCAGTCAGTTGTCACCTGAGGCTCAGGGGAAGGTCATGGGAGAGGGGACTCCTGCATCCTCACCAGGAAAAGGTTCTAGACTGAAAAGGAGCTGAATTGTTAACCAGAAGGCACAAGAGCTGACTTAGGAAGTTATGTCAAACCACCCTCCTCCCTACTCTTACAGGCATAAGAATGTTAAAATACACAGATTTCTGGTGCCACCACCAGAGATCCTGATTCTGTAATCTTGGGAGGCAGGGAACAGGGAGGTGTTGGGAATCTATGATATCTTGTTACTTCTGCAACAAGTTCTTTGGGAACATTTGGAACCAGCAGGGTGTTCTTTGAATCTTATCAGGGCTGCCCAGTCTTTGTCCTCCCCCACTGGTGTCATTTTTGCAAACCACGCAAGGTCAGGGAATAGGAATCAAGTCTAATAAGGAAGTGATCCAGTGGGCAAAGGCAGACGTTGGACTAAGACTTCCGTACCATGAAAGGAGTATGGTCAAATGATTAAGAGCAGACTTAGGAGCCCTCTGGCCTGGGTTTGAATCCCAACTATGTCTTCTCAATAGCTGTGTGACCTTGGGCAAATTACTTAATCTCTCAATACTCCAATTTCCTCATCAGGAAAGTAGGGTTAGTAGCAGGTGTATGTCAAAGGATTTTGGTGAGAATTAAAGGGAATGTATAGAGAGCCATCTCTTGCTATGTATATGGTTTAGGACAGCACCTGGAATGTAGAAGTGCTATGTGAACATTACCTCTATCCTTGCCACTCAAAATGTGGGCCCAGCAGTATTGACTGTCCTCAGGGAGCTTGTTAGAAATGCAGACTCTCAGGACTCTGGCAGCTGCCATATTTAGCAAGGACATGATTTCTCAAACTCAGCATTACTGACATTTTAGACTAGAAAATTCTTTGGTGTTGGGTGCTGTCCTGTGCATTGTAGAAAGTTTAGCAGCATCCTGACCTCTATCCACTAGATACCAGTACCACACCCAAAGCTCCTCCCTTTCTGTGTTGTGACAACCAAAATTGTCTCTGGACATTGCCACATGTCCCCCTGGAGGCAAAACTGCCCCTGGTTGAGAACCACTGATCTAGGGTTTATCATCATTGTTTATTTTCACAGTATTTATGTTTATGGTCTATAATGATCTTTTATTAATGGCAAGCACACGAAAATATATTCTAGGTAATACCTGGCTTCCTTTTATAAGAAATTTAAGTTAAAATGAATGATTTAAAGAAAGATATTAAGCAAATAACAGTCATGCCCCTTGAGTCCTTTCCCATTATTATTCTGTGTGTGGGGGGGGGCTCCACAGTCCCTTCCTTTCTGGGACCTTCTTGAAGCCTCCAGCTTGTTTCTCCTTGGTCTCCCCCTGCCCTCTCTTGGCTAACCCTCTTCCACTTTCTCCTCCTCTGCCACCAGAGGTGGACATGGCAGATTCTAGCAGCCCCCACCCTGAGGATCCCCCATTTCCAGACTCTCCCTGGAAGAAGAAACTGAGGAGTAAGGATGAAGAAGAAGAGAAGAAAAAGAAGGTGTTTCTGTGAGTGAGGCCAGAGCACTTGTGCCCTGGGAGCAGGAAGGGAGTTGGAAGGGTAAGCTGAGGAAGGCAGGACCCTTGGATGGTTCCTGAAGTGTGAGAAGGGATGAAAGGAGTTTTGAGGCTAAGGTGGGGCGTGAAGCTCTTGGGAGAAGAGGTGGCCCACACTGGGGATGACAGAGGACCCTTCAGGACCAGCCATGGGAGTGGCATCTGAGATGCTAGTACTGTAGGTTAAGGGTGTGGTTCCAACCCAGACAGCTGTCTCTTCCCTGTCCTCTCTGGGCTTCTCTTTCCTCTTCTGTAAAATGGGGGCAATAGTGGCATCTATTGCTGAGAGTCTAAGAATTGCTGAGTAGATCAAAAATTAACACTTGATATATAAATACAATAAGTGCTCACTGGCCGGGGATGGTGGCTTACACCTATAATCTTAGCATTCTGGGAGGCTGAGGCAGGAGGATTGCTTGAGGCCAGGAGTTTGAGACCAGCCTGAGCAAGAGTGAGACCCCTGTCTCTACAAAAAATAAAAAAATTAGCTGGGCATGGTGGCACATGCCTGTAGTCCCACCTACTTGGGAAGCTGAGGTGGGAGGATTGCTTGAGCCTAGGAGTTTGAGGCTGCAGCGAGCTATGATGACACCACTGCACTCTAGCCTGGGTGACAGAGCGAGATCCTGTCTCAAAAAAAAACCAAAACAACAATAAGTGCTCACTGTCTGTTGGATGTTATTGGACACTCACCTAAGAAGTGACTTATCTTAAAAGTGAGGCATTTTCCTCCCTGATATTTGGGTCATGGAAAAATAAAAATGATGTCTCGGGCTTCCCCTGTCCCTTACCTACCCGTCTTCCAGTAAGATGGATGTTACCCGAAGGTGCCTCCTCTTGATTCTGTGTGACCCTCTGGTTCCTAGGGGTCCAGAGCCTATGAAGAGAGGTGTGGGGCTGGCCCTCTCCTTTGCCTCCATCCTTCCCCTGTCCTCTCTCTACAGGGATCGAGACACCTCTCCATTGCCCCCACCTCCGCCAAGGACCAAAAGCAGGAAGCATACTCGAGCACTCCAGAAGTTAAGGTGTCGGGGGCAGGGGCTCTGGCTGGGGTGGGGAGGGGCAATGGGGGAGGGTGGGTGGCTGACTCCAGCTGACCCAAAATCCTGTCTGCACCCCAGGGAGGTGAACAAGCGCCTCCAGGATCTCCGTTCCTCCCTGAGCCCCAAGCAGCAGCAGGGCCAAGACCACCAGAGCCCAGAGGATGAGGTGGTCCTAGTGGAGGGGCCCATCCTCCCAGAAACTCCCCGACTCTTCCCGCTCAAAATCCGGTGCCGGGCTGACCTGGTCAGAATGCCTGTCAGAATGGTGAGTGCCTGAGGCCCATGCGAGGACCCTGGAGCTGCCTTTGGAGGGACGGTGTCCAGCAGGGGTATACTGGCAGAAGGGACTGTGTCCTCCTTTTCCCACCCTGCCCTCTGAGCTCCCCATCACTCTTTAGCCCCCCCCCATTGCCTCTGTGCCTGCTGTTCCCCCTGCCTGCATTTTTCCTCACTTTCCCCTCTTTTTCTGGCAAACTTCCTGTCCATTCTTCAAGGCTCTGCTTAAGCGCCCTGTCTTCTAAGAAGCTGGTTTTGGTTGTCCCTCCCTAGGGGGAGTCCCCTCCATTCCTCCCTAGGACCCTTCTCCTGTGCTTACCTTACTCTTACTGCATTGGACACAGCAGATGTCACTCAGTCATTCTGAGCTGCCCCAGATTCCTGGCGAAGGCCTATAGTTTTGTAGGGATGGCCCCGGTTCAACACCAAGAATAACAGAAATGACCATTTAGTGAGCACTAACCACGCTGCAACTAAGCCCAAGGTTGCAGACAGGCAGCCCGTGGCCTTGTCAACAGTGTATCTGTTTCCTTTGCCCTGTAGACTGCTTTCGAAATAAGAGTTTGCTGCAAGCTTTTGCAATGGGTGACTTCATATAAAGGTCTAGACTTCTGGCTTCGCTTAAAAATAGGAAGATACAGTCTCACTGGCTCCCACGTGGCACCAATCAGCCGGAGCTGCCGAATAGCTCCCCTGTTTAGATGGGGCATGTGGGTTCCAGTTTGCTGGGGGTCCCACCACTCCTTTGCTTCTCCTAACCCACGGCTGTTGCCTTTCTTAGTGTTACTCTCCTGAGCCCCTTACTGACACGATTTTATTCTATCCTGCCAGGTAAATATGATGACACTCACAGCTGAGGAGCTCAGCAAGTACTTAAGGCCAGAAACTTGTGTTTGGGGAGGTGGTATGGGGGTGGGAGGGGTGGGGAATGTCAAGGCAGGAAGGTCTCCTTTGCTTCTTGTCCCCATCCCCAGTCGGAGCCCCTGCAGAGTGTGGTGGACCACATGGCCGCCCATCTCGGGGTGTCCCCAAGCAGGATCCTCTTACTCTTTGGAGAGACAGAGCTGTCCCCCACGGCCACCCCCAGAACCCTAAAGCTTGGTGTGGCTGACATCATTGGTGAGAGGAAAACAGGGAAGCGGGGCCTTGAGGAGGCTTTTGCCAGGGGAAGAGGCTCTGGGGAAAGCTCCAGAGGGGGCCCAGCTTTGAACCCCCCACTTAGGCCTGGCTTCTCAACCCTGCCTCCCACAGACTGTGTGGTGCTAGCAAGTTCTCCAGAGGCCACAGAGACATCCCAACAGCTCCAGCTCCGGGTTCAGGGGAAGGAGAAACACCAGATGCTGGAGGTCTCGCTGTCTCGAGTGAGTGGGAGAAATGGCTCCCCACGCCCCTCACCCTTTCTTTCCTCTGTCGTCTCGTCTATCTATCAGTTAATGGAGGATCCATTCTTCCTAATCCCGACTCACTGGGGACACTGTCCTCCGTACTCTTGGGTTCCCGTCCATCGTCCAGTGGAAAAGCCCATTGTTCAACTTCCCTCCCCACTACTGGGAACCTCTGCTCTGGTCTGTGGCCGCTCAGTCTCCTGACTCCTAATGGTTAAAACGGAAAGGACCTTTGGACAGTAATCAATAAAACCCATCAAAATAACAATGACAGCCACACATCTAAGTGCCAGTCTCTGTGCTAGGGATAACTATTTCACATTCAGGATGTTATTTAACTTCACAGCAATCTATATGGGAAAGCACTGTCGTTACCCTCATTTAGTGAATGAATACTAAGGAAATTGAGGTCTAGAGAGGTGAAGTAACTTGCTGCATTATCTTATAGCTGCTGTAACAAAATAGCACAATCTGTGTGGCTTAAAACAACAGAAATCTATTCTTTTACAGTTCTGGAGCCTAGAAGTCTCAAAGCGAGGTGTCAGCAGGGCCTTGCTCCCTCTGAGACCCTGGGGAGAATCCTTCTTGCCTCTTTGTAGCTTCTGCTGGTGGCCAGAGCTTCTTGGCTCATAGCCATATCACTTCAGTCTCTGCCTCTGTCATCACATGGTGTCCTCCCTGTGTCTCTGTTTGTTTTTTTTCTTAAAGAGATGGAGTCTTGCTCTGTCGCCCAGGCTGGAGTGCAATGGCACGATCATAGCTCGCTGTAGCCTTGAACTCCTGGCCTCAAGTGATCGTCGTGCCTCAGCCTCCTGAGTAGCTGGGACTACAGGCACACACCATTGTTTCTCTTCTAATAAGGACATAAGTCATACCGGATTAGTGCCCACCCTGATCAAGTATGGCCTCATCTTAGCTTGATTACATCTGCAAAGGTCCTACTTCCAAATAAGGTCACATTCACATTTACCAGGGGTTAGGGTCACCAGGTGTCTTTTTTGGGGGAAGTTGGGGGCTCAACCCATAACAGTCTGCCTGCCCTCTAGCCTCCCAAGATACATAGCCTTCCCACATGCAAAATATATTCACGCCATTCCAAAAATTCCCAAAAGTCTTAAGCCATTCCAGCATCAACTCTAAGTCCAAAATCTCATGTAAATATTATTAACTCGAAAAGTCCCAATCTTATCTTCTAAGTCTGCAGTCCCTAACCCCTGGGCTGCAGACCAGTACCAGTCCACAGCCTGTAAGGAAACACCCCCCACCCCCCAATCCATGGAAGAATTGTCTTCCATGAAACTGGTCCCTGGTGCCAAAAAGGTTGGGAACCACTGTTCTAAATCATCTAAATCATTATGGGTGAGACTCGGTGTGGTCCATCCTGAGACAAAATTCCTCTTCATCTGTGGACCCATGAAATCTAGAAAACGAGCTATCTATTTCTAAAATATAATGATGGGACAGGCATAGGATAGACATTCCCATTTGAAAAGGGACAAACAGGAAAGAAAAAGGAGTCACAGGTCCCAAGCTAGTCCAAAACCCAGCAGGGCGAATCCTATTAGATTTCAAGGATTGAAAATAATCCTCTTTGGCTTTGTTCTGTCCTCTTGGCCCAGTGTGACGGTGGCTCTACCCTCTTGACCCAAGGAAGTCTTATCGGCCCAGTCTCTGGGCCTGTGGCTCTGCCCTCTAAGTCATTTTTCCTTCATTTTGTCCTGTCCCTGTCTCCTTCACTCCAGGTGGACAGTGTTTATGCTGGGATACAATTCTCAAAAACCTTACAGGTCTTCTGTGCATATCAAAGGGATTCACACCATTAGACAAAGATGAATTCCTGACTTTTGCTGATGTGGTTGATTGGATCCATAAATCGGCCATCTAATCTCTTTAGCAAAAAGCTACACTCTTAGCCCTCTTTCCAGAGCATGCTCTGGCTAGGCTGAGAGTGTTCCAAATCACCACGCACTGCTTCCTTTTTGCTTAACATCCTTCCTCTGTTTATTTCTTCCTCCTGCATTAGGCGAATAAGCAACAAGGAGAAATCAAGCCACACCTTCCACACTTTGCTTGGAAATCTCAGGTAGAGATCCAGGTTCATCACTTACGAGTTCTGCTTTCTGCCACTGAACGACGGTAGAACGTAATTCAGCCAAGTTCCCTGCCACTTTATAACCAGGATCAGTTTATTTCATTTTACTCCGGCTTCCAATAACATATGCCTTATTTCCACCAGAGACCTCACTGGAAACACCTTTAACGTTCATATTTCTAACAACCTGTTCATGACAATATATGTATTCTCTGAAGACCACAGAACCTTTCTCTGCAGCTCCTCTTTGTGAGCCCTCATCCAAATTGCCTTTAATGTCCGTATTTCTACCAACAGTCTCTTCAAGGTACTCTAGGCTTTTTCTAACGTGCACCTCAAAACTCTTCCAGCCTCTCTCCAATTCTAAAGCCACTACCCACTTAGCTAGTTATTACAGAAGCACCCTACTTCTGTGTTTTGGCTGCTGGAACAGAGTACCACTAACTGGGTGGGTTAAAACCACGAAAGTTTATTGTCTCATTGTCTCTAGAAGTCTAAAATTAGGTGTCATCGAGGTCATGGTTTCTTACGACACAGGAGGAAAAAACTCAGTTTTTTCTATACTCTCAAAACACGCTTCTGACACCAGATGTGTGGGGATTTTCCCCCATACATCAGGCAAGCAAGCGATTCTGCAGGGGATACCAGATGTCCTTTTAATTCAATTCTGACACTGTCTACCTGGAGATAGCATGAGGCCACACAGGGTGAGGACTTAGGTCCACAAGACTGCCAGGCCACCACTTCCCATGCAAATCGCAAGCCCCAGGTGGTTTGCCCTGTGCATCTGACTGATTGGCTTTAAATCAGGGTTCCTACAGCTCTGTCCTTGGGTTCGATTAATTTGCTAGAGCTTCTCACAGAACTCAGGGAAACACACTTACTGGTTTGTTATAAAGGCTATTACAAAGGATACAGATAAGAGATGTGTGGGGGCTGGTGTGGGGGATGGGCGGAGCTTCCAGGTCCTCTCCAGGCGCACCACCCTCCAGGAACATCCACGTGTTCAGCCAGGGGAAAGCTGTCCAAACCTAGTCCTTTTGGTTTTTTATGGAAGCTCCCTTATGTAGGCATGATTGATTGAATCACTGGCCATTAGTGGTCAGCTCAGCCTTTAGCCCTTCTTCCCTGTCTGGAGGTGGGACTTTCAGCCCTACCCCTCGAATCCTGCCTTGGTCTTTCCATTAGCCAGCCCCCATCCTGAAGCTCCCTAGGGGCTGCCAGCCACCAGTCAACCCAATAGCATCCAGGAAGACACTTCACACTTTGAGGATTCCAAAAATTTAAGAATTTTATACCGTGAAATATATGGAGATGAGATATGTTTCATAATATCACTTGGTCCCTCTGAGACTCTGGGTAGAATCCTTCCTTGTCCCTTTCTAGCTTCTGGTGGTGGCCAGCAGCCCTTGGCACTGCTTGGCTTGCAGCTGCATCACTCCAGTCTGCGTCTGCCATCACATGGCTCTCCCTGTGTGTCCCTGTCTGTGTCTGTTTTACAAGTACACCAGCCATTGCATTAGCCCCCGTCCTAATTGAGTGTGACCTCATCTTAACTCAGTTACATCTGCAAAGGCCCTACTTCCAAATAAGGTCATGTTCACGTTTACCAGGGATTAAGACCACAAGGTATCTTTTTCTTTTGTGTTTCACAAGGTATCATTTGGGTGGGGGGCACAATTCAATCAGTATCATTTGTCTGAGGTCACACATCTAGTAAGCAGTAGGGCCTGGCCTCCAGCTCAGCTATCTTACTCTAGAATCTGGACTGTCTTATTGTGATATGTGCTTCCATTTTATAGATGAGGAGATTGAAGCTTGAATAACTTGCCTAACTCAGATCCTACACCCCTGAACCTTGGGCTTGAGGCCCCCACTCTATCTGAGGAACAGGCAGCCCAGAGGGGTGAAGGGGCTCCTCCTGGTTCCCAGAGAGGGCTATGCTGTGCTGGCTTCTTAGTTCACTCACTTTTCCCCCTGTGGGGCTCTGACTGCACTGATTCGGCCCCTTGCCCTTCCTGTCCCAAGTTCTCTGTCCCTGCAGGATCTTCCTGGCCCCTCTATTCATATTCTCACATCCATTTTTCTCTCCTTCCAGGACTCTCCTCTCAAGATCCTCATGTCCCACTATGAGAAGGCCATGGGACTGTCAGGACACAAGCTCTCCTTCTTCTTCGATGGGACAAAGCTTTCAGGCAGGGAGCTGCCGGCTGATCTGGGCATGGAATCTGGGGACCTCATTGAGGTCTGGGGCTGAAACCCCACACCCCATTTGGAGGCCCAGCCTGGACTTGGGGAGAACATCTCATGGGGCTGGCAGAAGCTCAGGTCGAACGTAGCTTTCAGCTGAAGCAAAATCAAGGAGTGACCTTTGACCCCCTCTCCTGCTGACCCTGGTTTCAAGCCGTTAATTACTTGGTTAGTTGTGTGGGGGTTGTTGCTGCCCCAGGTGGCCTGTTGGTCTCATTTGGGAGTTAGGAGTGATGTTTGAGGCACATACACTGGGTGGTTCCTTGGCTTGCAGGAAAAGAAATGATCACACACCCACTGGCTTAAGCATAAGCAGCTACTGGGATGCTCTTTTGAATGACAAAGCTACTGCTTTCTTAGACCTGGGTGTCTTCCTTGCCCCAAGGGCCCCAAGAGCCATCCTTTTAGTGTACTCTTCCTGGTGCACACATTTAAAGCATAGCTGAGCACATTTAGTTGTTTTGTTTTGGATCTTGGGAATATGGTCCCATGCAAGGATTCTCTGGTTTTATGGCTTTCTCTTTCTTCACAACATTGTCTTTAAGCACTCAACCTAATACATTTATTACTTATCTTCAAATATGAATGTAAAATATAATATTTTATGTGTGAATATGTGCTTTTAATGCACATGGTGGTGTTGTGCAATAGAACTTGTATTGTTTTCCCTCAATATGTATTAAGATCTAGCCCTGTTGCCTATTCTAGACAAGGGTGATTGCTTTAATCTGCCTTGTGGTACTCCACTGTGGCATCGACTGCATTTTACACACATTGCCTTAAGTGGTGGACACCTGGGTGCTTCGAACTCCTTGGCACCATATACAAGGCCACGATAAATATTCTTTTATCTGTGATTGTGTGAAAAATTCTCTGGAATATATTCCCGGGATGGGCTTACAGGCCATGTAGGTTAATTTCTCTATGGTTTTCCAAATTTTTCTTTAGAATAGTGATTGACCCACTTAGGGCTTCCCACTTCTCCTAACTTTCTCACTGGCACTTGGCATCGCCCAACTTGCTAATTTTTGCCAGTCTGATGGGTACAAAGGGGCACTGTGCTTTAATGTACATTCATCTGATCACCATTAATTTGTGGAATTTTTTTCACCTTTCAGCCTTTCTGGTTTCTTTCTGTGACCTGCTCATTTTCTCCTGTGGGCTTCCTGTCATTTTGGTTTATTCTCAGGAGTTGCTTGTATATTCCTGGGTAGTTGCAAATAACTCTTAGAGTGGAAATTTGTTTGTGTTATCTGGGGCTGTCCTTCACCGAACATAAATTCTTAACTTTAATGTAGATGATTTAACTGTTTTGTCTTAAAGTTTGTTGCTCTTTGATTTCTTATTTAAAAGTTGTTAAGGTACTTTGTATCTTCTTCTGTTAGCTCATTAGTTTTTCCTTCCTTTAGTGGAGGCCACTAAATACGAGCTGAAGTCCAGCTAGTGCCCCTTGGGGTGGTGCGTTGGCTGCGTCTGCTCTGAGTGGTCAAACACTTGTTCTGTTTGTTTGATGGCAGGCTATACTAGTTGCTAAACATTGAACATCACTTTTAAACTATTTGGAATGCACCTTTGTGAGACCTATGTTATATTCTTTACCATATAATGAGCCAGTTTTCTCAGTACTGTCTACTAAAAAAGCCATTAATCTTCCACGGATATGTGGTATAATTTTAGCAATAGTATGTCAACTTGTTTAAAAATGTTTTTTATTGGAATGTGGCATTCCTTTGAATTTTATAACATTTCAATAATCCATGATACGGTATAGCTGTCCATTGTTTCAGTTCTTTTGTGTCCATTAATAAGTTTGAACACATTAACATTATGTATTCAATCTCAACAGAATAAATGCAAATACATTCAACTTGTGTGTACTTGAGGATTTTTGTGTTTGTGGACTTCATATGACACCCCTCTGATATCCTTGTGGCAGAGACCATGAGTTATTCCTTCATATCTATTCTTCCTCCTTCTAAGGTAATAGAACCCGTAGTTTTTGGTGGGGTTTTTTTTTTTTTTTTCCCTGAGACAAAGTCTCACTCTGTCGCCCAGGCTAGAAGTGCAGTGAGTGGTGTGATCATAGCTCACTGTAGCCTCAAACGCCCAGGCTCAGGCGATCCTCTGGCCTCAGCCTCCTGAGTAGCTAAGACTACCGCCATGCACCACCATGCCTGGCTAATTTTTAAATTTTTTTGTAGAGATGGGGTCTCACTATATTTGCCCAGGCTTGGTCTTGGACTGGCCTCAAGTGATCCTCCCGCATCGGCCTACCAAAGCGCTGGAATTACAGGTGTGAGCCAATGCACCTGGCCCTAGAACCCATGGTTTTTAGTGAACCACAGAGACACTCAGAATAAGGACAGTATTTCCTACCCTCTGTCGGAGCTAGATGTGGCAAGTGCCAATTTGGGCTCCTGAGCTGTAAGTGGAAGAAGGGTAGCACTTCCTAGAAGTGTCCGTAGCGGGCAGCATGTGTCCCTCTTTTTCGCTTGCCTCCTGCTTGCTGACTGGAGGTGGAGGAGCCCTACTGATGTGAGGTGACCTCCAAAATGGAAGCCATGCAGGGCAGGATGACAAGAGAGGAGCCTGGGCCTCAGGCTCTATGTAGCACCTCACCAGCCACGCAGTGCTGCCCTCTGGGCTTTTACATGAAAGAGGTGTTACTTTAGGGTTTCTGTCACTTGTAACCAACCCAGTTCTAACCCAGGATGTCACTATTGCAAGCACTGTCGTAGTGATCCTCTTTGGGTACCTGTGTTAGATTTTTCTCAGAGCTTTCTATCCAGGAGAGAAACCACCAGTCACTAGTTGAATGTGCACCTACCCAGCTTCTCTTGCGTACTGTCAGGTTGCTAAGCAAAAGGGCTAGGCGCCTTTGTAAGTTCATTAGCAAGTGCAAGAAGGTTCCAGTTTCCTCATACCTTCTCCCGACTTAGGAGGATATGGGAAAGACTACTCATGGTGAAAGAATTTGCATTTCTTCTACGATGAGAGTTCATTCTTTCACATACCTAAAAGACTTTCATTGGGTGATCTTTCTAAAACCCGCCTAGAGACCTTTGAAACTTGAATGAGCCTTTCCTTGGTGCCATATACCAAGCTTGGCACTTTTCACAATCTCATCCATCCTCAGAGCAATCCTACAAGGTAGGTGTTATTGTTCCCATTTTACAGAAGAGGAACAGCAGCTCAGATGAACTAACCTGCCCCGACCACATGGCCATGCACTGCAGAGCCAGGTGTAGACACAGGTGGGCCTGACAAATGGCTGAAGATTCTTGAGGAAGAATCTTCAGCCGTTCCCACACTTTCAAGTGCACACAAGTCGTCTGGGGATCTTGCTCAAGTGCACATGCTGCATCAGCAGCTCTGGGGTGGGGCCTGAGATGCCGCATTTCTGACAAGCTCCCAGGTGGTGTGACGAAGCTGACCCCACCTGGAGTAGCAAGATGGCATTTTCCCTTTTTTCTATATACCTTTATGATCTCCCGTCTCCACCCCTGCCATGTCCTCCAACTCAGAGGTCAGTTCCTCCCTGAGGCCTGCCAGAGGACTGGCCAAATCCTCTTGTGTGTCCCATGTCACAGGGAACGGGGCTAGCGCAGCACACTCACCCACTTATCCAGGTCTTGCTCCTCTGCTAGACACAAGTTCCTTGAAAACAAACTCTTGTTCTTTTCAAAGATCCCTTGCTCAGTGTCTGACACAGTAGTTACCTAACAAATGTTTGCTGAGTGAGTAAGTTCCCTGTTGACGGACATGCAGGTTTTTTCATTTTTTGGCTACTCTGAATAATGCTTCTTAAAGTATCCCGCAGCCATGCATCTCACTGCACGAGCCGGAGGAGCTTTCCTCGCAACGTCTCGCTCATCCCCCACACCCGCCCGGTCAGCTGCCCAGCTCGCTCCCACATCAGCTCTCTTCCTCCCTCTCTGTGGGGACAAAAGTGACTTTATTTTTTTATTTATTTTTTTTGAGACAGAGTCTCACTCTGTTGGCTGGGCTAGAGTGCTGTGATGTCAGCCTAGCTCACAGCAACCTCAAACTCCTGGGCTCAAGCAGTCCTTCTGCCTCAGCCTCCCAAGTAGCTGGGACTACACGCATGTGCCACCATGCCCGGCTAATTTTTTCTGTATATTTTCAGTTGTCCAGCTAATTTCTTTCTATTTTTTTTAGTAGAGACAGGGTCTCACTCTTGCTCAGGCTGGTCTCGAACTCCTGGCCTCAAGTGATCATCCTCCCACTTCGGCTTCCCAGAGTGCTAGGATTACAGGCGTGAGCCATCGCGCCGGGCCAAAAGTGACTTTATTTTTAAATGTTAATCCACCTGACTAACCCCGAGTCTGGGAATGCCTCCAAATGTCTAGCTGATGTTACTCTTTATGTAGGAAAACCCTATTCAGGAAAGGAAAGTTTCGCTGTTCCTCCAGAACAACCCTTGATGTTGTTACATGCATCATAGGCTGTGACGCCCATAGCCACCTACACATTCCTTCCAGAGCACAAACACTTTTCCCCCAAGATACAAGCCCCGAGTCTGGGGGGTTGTGGTGCAGAGATCTACTTGTCTTGTGGCCACCCAAGACCATGCTTCTGTCTGTAAGTTCCCCCTAATAAATCATCCTATACTGACACATCGGATTGTCAGCCTCCTTCTTTGGTTTCTCATCTCCTTTCAACATTTGGGGGTCACTTTGCATATATGGCCTTTTCATGGAACATTCCGTCCCTCCCCAGGCCAGGCCACCACTGCCTGCAGCCTCAGCTAGTGCCACAGCCTTCTCACAGATCACTCTACTTCCCCTCTGGCCCCTCCAGTCCAACTTCCCTGCTGCAGCCACAGTGATCTTCCCAAGTGCAAATCTGATTTTCAAATGAAGGAAATCTTTACCATGGCTTAGCCCAGCGTCTCCCTCCCTCTCTCACCGTTCTCCATGTGACCTCCTTTCAGATCCTGTGTTTATCATGCTTCCTTCTGTCAATGGGGCCTTTAGACACACTCTTCTCCACCTGGAATGTTCTTCCTCCTTGGTGCAGTTATTGCTCCTGCCCTAGTCTGAGCTCAAGAACCACATCCTCAGAGACACTCCTAGCCTCCCTGACCAGGTCTTTATAACACCTGTTTGCTGGATGTCTTTTTTGTGGCACTTGTCACAGGTGAACTCTTTTTTTTGGAGAAATTTCACATGTACTTAGATTTCATGAATCACAACTTCCAAAGCAAACAGAGCAAAAGTTGGGCTCCAGTTTAAACCAAGTAGACCTATACAGACATATTTATCTGACCTTAAAGGAATTTTAATCAAGAGATCCATCAAATTAAAAAAAACACTTGCACTCAGAGAAGAGCCAAATATTTTGCCCATTTGCCAAACCAATTAGCATTATAATATTTGCTTTTATACCCAGAAAGGTTTATTTTTATTAATGTCCAGTGGTATCATGTTTGGACTACAGGCTTTTTCTTTTTTACTTAATTAGCACGTCCAAACATTCACTTAAACTGTATTTAAGCATACAGTTCAATGAATTTTAGTATAATAGATATACACTGATGTGCAGAAGTTTCCTCCTCCCACTGCCCCTGGGCAACCACTAATCTTTCTGTCACTTTAGTTTCACCTTTTCTAGATTTTCATAAACATGGAATAATACAATATTATGTCTTTTGTGTCTGGCTTCTTTCACTTAGCACAGTGTTTTTGAGTTCATATCAGTAATTCATTCCTTATTGCCAAATATGAATAGTATTCCATTGTATGGATGTACTATTCACCTGCTGATGGACATGCAGGTTTTTTTTCATTTTTTGGCTGAGTAATGCTTCTGTGAACATTCATATACAGGTTTTTGTTTGGACATATGTTTTTTATTTCTTTGAGACAGAGTCTCGCTCTGTTGCCCAGGCTACAGTGCCGTGGCGTCAGCCTAGCTCACAGCAACCTCAAACTCCTGGGCTTAAGCGATCCTCCTGCCTCAGCCTCCCAAGTAGCTGGGACTACAGGCATGTGCCACCATGCCCAGCTATTTTTTTCTATATATATTTTTGGCTGTCCGGATCATTTCTTTCTATTTTTAGTAGAGATGGGGTCTCGCTCTTGCTGAGGCTGGTCTCTAACTCCTGCCTCGGCCTTCCACAGTGCTAGGATTACAAGCGTGAGCCACCGCACCCAGCTTTTCTTTCTTTCTCTCTCTTTTTTTTTTTTTGAGACAGTCTCGCTCTGTCACCTTGGGTAGAGTGCAGTGGCATCATCATAGCTCACTGCAACCTCTCAAACTCCTGGGCTCAAGCGATCCTCTTGCCTCAGCCTCCCGAGTAGCTGGACTACAGGCACACACCACCACACCTGCCTAATTTTTCTATTTTTTGTAGAGACAGGGTCTCACTCTTGGTCAGGCTGGTCTTGAACTCCTGAGCTCCAGCAATCCTCCCGCCTCAGCCTCCCAGAGTGCTAGGATTGATTACAGGTGTGAGCCACCGCGCTTGGCCTGGACATATATTTTCATTTCTCATTGATGGATACTGAAAGAACAGTCTTGCTAATGGGCTAACAAGAAAATAAATTTCCAACTCGTAGCCACTTAGAATAGCATAAACCCTTCCTCTGAGGTTAGTAACATAAATATCTCTCCTACAGAGATGTTTACCTAGCAGTTAAAAGAAGCTGAGCTGATAAAAGAAGGTATAAATCCTCATTAACATTAGTCAGAGCTGGTCAATTCACATTCCAAAAGCAAAGAAAGTTTCTGGGGAAGGGTGGAAAGGGTAGACTATCTGATGGACAGTCACCAAAAATTCACTGCCTGTAAAAAGTTTTTTTGAGTATTGTTTAAACAGCCTTGAAAAAGTTCCTGAATGGACAGTAGGAGTGTGAACGCCCCCTGCTTCCTCAAGAAGAGACAGTACCAGATGCCTTCTGCTATCAAGAAGAAAGAAGAAACAAATTTCTACTATCAATCTGCTACATGAGAAACAGAAAAAGCCAACACAGCAGCTTCGCAGCTTCTTTTGTTATCAGTCCCCTGGAGCAGAGAGAAAAAAAAATTTCTACCCTTTAAAAGCACCAAGCAACTTTCCTCACCCCCTGATATTTCTTCCTCCCTCTGTGTGTCGTGCCACTCTCTCTCTCTCTCCCCCTTTATTTCTTTCTTGGGAAAATAAATAAACTCTTACTGCTGTATATTCTAATCATTGTCTGAAAATTCTTTCTCCCCTGAATACAGACTTTGCACCCTAACAGATACCCAGGAGTAGAATTGCTGGGTCGTATGGGAAGTATATATTTAATTTTTAAAGAAACTTCCAAACTGTTTTCCAAAGTGGGTGCACCATTTGCATCCCCACTAACATTGTATGAGGCTTCCAGTTGCTCCACATCATTTCCAGTACTTGGTATTGTCAAGTTTTTTTAAAAAGCTATTCTAGTATAGTGATACCTAATTGTGGGTTTAATCTCTATTTTCCAGAATGACCAATGGTATCATATACTTGCTGGCCATTCGTGTATCTTTGTGAAATGTCTGTTTAAATCTTCTTTTTCCCCACAGCCCCCACTAGGGGGAAAGTTCAAATCTTTTGGTCATTTTAAATATTGTGTTTTTGTCTTATTATTTAGTTTGGAAATTTTTTTTTTTTTTTTTGAGACAGAGTATGGCTCTGTTGCCCTGCATAGAGGGCACCAGCGTCTGCCTGGCTCACTGCAACCTCAAACTCCTGGGCTCAAGGGATCCTCCTGCCTCAGCCTCCCCAATAGCTGGGACTACAGGCATGAGCCACCACACCTGGCTAATTTTTTCTATTTTTGGTAGAGAGGCGGTCTCACTCTTGTTCAGGCTGGTCTCCAACTCCTGACCTCAAGGGATCTTCCTGCCTTGGCCTCCCAAAGTGCTACGATTACAGGCATTAGCCACCGTGCACAGCCTCATGAAAAGTTCTTACTGGCTAATTTTTTTTTTTTTTTTTTTTTTTAGTAGAGAAGGGGGGGCGTCTCACTCTCGCTGAGGCTGGTCTCGAACTCCTGAGCCTAAGCGATCCTCCCGCCTCGGCCTCCCAGAGTTCTAGGATTACAGGCCTGGCGTGAGCCACAGCCCTTGGCCTAAAAGTTCTTTACATATCTGAATACAAATCCTTCAGCAGATACATGCTTTGCAAATATTTTTTTCCAATCTGTGGCTTGCCTTTTCATTTCCACAGGTGTAATTTTACACGTGTATTGATATCTGTCTCCTCCAGATAAACTCCAAAAGGGATGGGACTAAGTCAGCTTTTGCCTGGCACCTGGCAAAATGCCAGGCACATATTAATAGTAGCTGCTCAATAATATTTTGTTGAGGGAATTAAATGACAATAATCTGAAGTTCTCCCTGTCCACCAGGGGAGACCAGGCTTAAAGTTCTGAAACATGAGACACCTCCTGGGGGCAACGCCAGTGAGGCGTATTCAGGACTCAAAATCGTTTCTAATAAGGCATTTTGAGGGCCCCATGCTGTCTCCGTGAAACCCCAGAATTTCAGTAAAGGGGCTTAGAGGTCTGGTTGGAAGAGGGGTCTTGAAGCTGCGTTTCCATGTAACTACGCTAATTTTTCTTAGACTGCTTCTTGTTTACTACATGAGCTTGGAGATTATGGGGGGCCGCTAAAGAACCACTCGACACCCTTTGGTGCCACGGCCCGCGAGGCTCTGAGCCCCTGCCTGGCCCACACGGGACCACAGGAGGGCGCCCGGGCGCACAGAGTTGGAGTGAGGAAAACTCGCCGCAGCGCGGGAGGTGGGGACGCTTCAGCAGGTATTTAAGGTATTTAAGCGTCCCCGTGAAGGCTCGGGGGTTGGAAGGGCGAGCGGGCTTGGGGAGTCCGAGGAGAGGGAAGGGGGCCCCGGCTCAACCTCCATTCGTTCAATATTTACTGAGTGTGTACGAAGCCGCCAAGCAGACACGGGGAGGAAGAGAGATTTCCGAGAGGGAGGGCTACTTACTGGCATTTCTAGAGATATCACTATTTCCAAAACCCTTTGAGATCTCGTTGGATCCGGGCGTCCGCCAAGTGGGCGTTCCAGATAAGGCAACTGAGATCCGGAAGGGATAGGCGACTCCACCACGTCAGGGACGCCCTCAGGTTGGAGGTCCCCGCAAGAAGCGCGGCCGGGTTGCCAGGGCGCCCAGCCAGCTGAGGCTTCCGGGCTGCCGGGTCTGGGAACCGCTCACTGGTTACCCCGGCGACCAGTCGGCTGTCACGTGACGCGGGAGCATGGCGAGATACCCAACAGGCTTCTGTAGTCAGGCGGCCGGTCACGTGTGGAGGGCTTGCAGGCCGGGACGCGTTCCCGCCGGCTCCGGTATCACATGACCGGCTCTAAGGCAACATGGCGGCTGCCGCGGTGCAGCTCCAGGACTGAGCGACAGCGAGTGCAGTGGGCTCCTACCTGGGGTGAGGCGTGGCCTTAACGTGGGATGGGGGATCGGGCCCTCCGCAGCCCTCCCCTGTGCCCGACGCCACCTGAATTCCACAGGCCCCCTCCGCGCGGTGTGTCAGCTGAGATGGGGAGGCGTGACAGGGCCCGGGTCTCTTCCCAGCCATGCTGTGTGTTTCGGAGCAAGCTCCTACCGGTCTCCGGGTGCACTTCCCTCGCCTGGGTTCCCTCCATCTTCCTTTTTCCAGCTTCCTCTCTTTGCAGGTGAGATCGTCGGTGGGACCGGAGCGCGGCCGGGCGCGGCCCCCCGGGACCATGGCCGGGTCCGACACCGCGCCCTTCCTCAGCCAGGCGGATGACCCGGACGACCGGCCGGTGCCCGGCACCCCGGGGTTGCCAGGCTCCATGGGGAACCCGAAGTCCGGGGAGCCTGAGGTCCCGGATCGGGAGGGGCTGCGGCGCATCACAGGCTTGTCTCCAGGCCACTCGGCTCTCATAGTGGCGGTGCTGTGCTACATCAACCTACTGAACTACATGGACCGCTTCACCGTAGCTGGTAGGTGAAACTTCTGGGTGGAAGATAACAGGGAGAAAGGAAGGGGGTCCCGTGGGTGGAGCTGCTTCTCCGGCCTATCCCTGCGTCTCTTTCCCAGGTGTCCTTCCGGACATCGAGCAGTTCTTCAGTATCGGAGACAGCAGTTCTGGCCTCATCCAGACCGGTGAGTAAGGGCAGCTCTGCTTCCTTTAGTACCCCAACTGGGGCCATATGCTGGCCTGCCTGCGACTTCATTGATGGGGTTTAGTGGCCAGAGCTGGGGGTGGTCATAGCCCTGATTTTGCTCTGGGCCGGTCCTGTTCAGCCAGGACACCACATTTAAAGAGAGAGTCAGTTTAGCGTAGAGGTGAAGACAGACCTGGGTTTAAATCTCAGCTCTTCCTTACCGTGCAAAGGTAGGCAAGGCATTCAACCTCTCTAAGCCTCATTTTCCTTGTCTATAAGATGGACCTAGTAATAACACAGGTCATCTCTGAGGGCTGATGTGAGGATTAAATGAAATGCCTTTGAAGTGCCTAGTGCAGTGTTTGGCACATGGTAAGCACCCAACAAATCCTGGCAGGAGAGGGTGTCTGGAACAGAGGTGAATTTTACTTGTTCAGAACTCTGGGGTTTGCGGGAGAGGCAAAGCCAGAGCCACGGCCTCTTTTCCTTCCTTCCCTCCTTCGTTCATTTCTCAAACGTTTCCAAGAACCCACTATGTGCCAGGCCCTGGAGGAAGTGACGAGAACAACTATAGGACTTTGCCAATACCTTTTATGTCCTTCGTCTTGTAATCCTTACATCAGCCGAGGACTAGGTGTTATTATTCCTGTTTTATAGAGGAAGTGGGTAGTGTTATCTACAGTTTGTAAAGAAACTGAGGCTTGGAGAAGAGTTAAGACTTGCCCAGGGTCACACAACAAGTTAGAGGCAGAACAGGAATTTGAAACCAGGTCTTGCAGTGTTCTTTTCTCCCCACGGTTCCGGGCCATCATATGAGGAACTGGAGGTATTTAGGGGGAAGTCTGGAGCAATGAGAATGGGATCAGAAGGCAAGGTCTGCAGACCTCTGAAGAGTTGCTGAATTAGGGAAAAAGCAGACCTTTCTAGGCAGCCCCGTTTATTCACTTTTTCATTCAGCATGTTTATTGAGCACCTGTTTTGTGCTAGGCTATGTGCTAAGTGATAGAAGCGCAGTCATAGCCAATACAAGCAAGGTCCTTGCCTTGGGAGCCGACTTCTGCTGTGCACGAGGGGGCAACAGTCAGTAAAACCCTCAATTAAAATGAAACAGTTTCCATAGTCATAAGTGCTATGTAAAAGGAAACAGTAAATATGTGATAGAGGGGGACCAGATATGTGGTGGGCTGGGAAGGTATCTGAGCTGCAACATTAAGGAGCTAAGTTCTGCAAAGCTCAGGGGAGAGGAGAGAATGTCCCAGAGGGTACAGCAGCTGCCCGAACCCCAAAGATGGTATTGACCTTGGCATTTGGGCCATTGGGATGCAGACAGAGGAAGGGAAAGTGGGTGGCCGTGAGGTTGGAGAGGTAGGCAGGGGCTAGATTGGATGGGGCATTGAGGGCCAAAGTTATGGTGTTTGGAGTTTGTTCTTGGTTAGGTGGGAGGAAGTGACAAGTTAGCAGGACCATCCATTCTACAATGGAAGGTGTGGAAAGACATTGAAGATGGGGCTGGACTGTGCCCCTAGCAGGAAGCTCTGATGGGTTTCAGGGTTGGGACATGTAGGTGGTGTGCAGTCAGGGAGAAGAAGGTGGGCGTCTCTTTGCTTTAGTCATTCTAGCTGGGGGTGGGGTAGGGGCACGGGCACTGGGGCTGGGCTGTGACTCTCTCCTTCCCCCCAGTGTTCATCTCCAGTTACATGGTGTTGGCACCTGTGTTTGGCTACCTGGGTGACAGGTACAATCGGAAGTATCTCATGTGCGGGGGCATTGCCTTCTGGTCCCTGGTGACACTGGGGTCATCCTTCATCCCCAGAGAGGTGAGGCCCCAAGCCAGCTCCTGCTTCTGCCCACCCCCACGCCCCCAGTCTCTGCCGCTGCTCCCGGGAGTCATTTCAGACTGGGCCTAGAGACCTCTGCAGTTTCCTTGGCCTATGCCATCTTATACCCCCTCCTGGCCTGAGTTAATCTGCCCACCCCACCCCCTTTCCTTTTCTTCTAGAACCTTCTGTCCATCCCCTCTTCCCTGACCACTGACTCCTTCCACTCCTTCCACCCTATACCTAGACACTCATGCTTCTCTGCCATGGCAAAAGCCTTTCCTAGACTGCCCCTCTCTCCCTCTTCGCCTTCCTGAAAGGCCCCCTGGATCCCTCCCTCACCTCCCACTCACTCCTTGTGCCCACTGCTCTGGGACCCTGCTCTTTCCAGAGTCTGCAGCGTCCTCCTGGTGCTAGATCTCTGGAGCCTCTGGCGCTATTGACCCACTTCCTCCTTCCTGAAACTCTTTTCTAATTTCTGTGACGCCACACTCTTCCAGTTTTCCTCTTGCCTCCCTGGCAGGTGCTTCTTTGCTCTTTTGAAGTCTCCTCTGTCCGTTCTCACTGTGCCCAGAACTCTGTCCTCAGCCCCAAGACCTACATGGGTGATGTACCCATCCTTAGCTTCAGGTGTCTTTGGTAGACAAATCATCTCCCACCTAAAATTATTATTCACCACCAGGGTATCTTATTTAGACCTCTTATTATCGAGTCCTCACAATAGCTATGTGAATAAGTTGTTATCCTCCTTTTGCAGATGAGGAAACTGAGGCTCAGAGAGGTTAAGTTACTTTCCCAGAGTCACAGCTAGTCAGTGGTGGAGCCGGCATTCAAGCTCAGGTCTGTCTGATTGTAAAATCCAGGCCTCTCCTGCCGTCCCTGCTTCCTCTCCGGAGCGGGCTGGCGAGGTGGCCCGGGAGGCCACTGCAGGGCAGGGCGCCACCTCTCCGCATCTCGTTCCCCAGCGTTTCTGGCTGCTGCTCCTGACCCGGGGCCTGGTGGGGGTCGGGGAGGCCAGTTACTCCACCATTGCCCCCACACTCATCGCTGACCTCTTTGTGGCCGACCAGAGGAGTCGAATGCTCAGTGTGTTCTATTTCGCCATTCCGGTGGGCAGGTGAGGGGGCCTTGGGTTGGTGGGGAGGCTGATGGGCCTGGCACGGGGGACTTGACTGACTGGCTGTCCCCTCTTTTCCCCCTCCCCCCACAGTGGTCTGGGTTACATTGCAGGCTCCAAAGTGAAGGATGTGGCCGGGGACTGGCACTGGGCTCTGAGGGTGAGTCTAGTCATGGCCTGGGGCAAGTCAGTGCCATTCTCACTGATCCCCCTTTCCTACCGTTAGACACTCCCTTTTTGAGGCAGTGCTCACTCTGCAGGAAGCTGGCTGCCCTCACCATGAAGCCATGTGCTAGACAGAACTCTTGCTTGCAGGTGTTAGAAACCCATTGTAAGCCCCCAAAAGGGACTGTATTGGCTTTCTTCTTGGAAAGTCCCAGGGTGAGCTTCAGGTAAAGCTGGATCCAGGCTCCCACACCATCATGGGAATTCAGTCGTCCTCTTCTCAGCTTTACTTTCCTGTGTGTTAACTTCATTGTCAAGCATATGAAAGCTCCAAATAGTTATCTTCCCATTTAGAAATGTCAGCACCTTGGATCCTTGAGCTGTAGTGCTGGGACGGTGTCTGATTAGATGAGTGTGGCTCACATGCCTACTGTGGAATCAGTCATCGAGGCTGGGCTGGGTAGCAATACTCTCACTGGCCAAGCCTAGAATCCTCCTTGAACGATGTGGCTTGAGAGAAATTGGGGGAGTGGTTTCCCAAACGAAAATTAGGATGCAGATACCAAAAAGGAAGCAAAGTTAGGCTTACAAAAATAGGGTGGCCCCTAGTAGCAACACCTGCCCCCCACTACAGGTCAGCTTATTTGAGCAAGCATGTGGGTGTTCGAGGTCTTGGGGCCCGAGTTGTCCATACACACTCACTCTCCCCAGCCCCAGGGGTTGTGTCTACCTGTCCTGAAGCCCACTCTCTCCCCAGGTAACACCAGGTCTAGGAGTGGTGGCTGTTCTGCTCCTCTTCCTGGTAGTACGGGAGCCACCGAGGGGAGCTGTGGAGCGCCACTCAGATTCGCCACCCCTGAGCCCCACCTCGTGGTGGGCGGATCTAAGGGCTCTGGCGAGAAAGTGAGTTTAGTCCCTTTCTAGACCGACATCTGAGGCCCCTGGGGAGGCCCTGACATCTGAGATTTCAGTGGGCATGTTCATTGTTTTCTTTTCTGCCAACTGGCACACCACAAGGCCAGGAATTCAGTCACAACTGTCCCCGTGTTTCAGCTTCTTGAATTACAGGCCCAGGTCCTGGGAGCCAGGATAGCCTTCATGTGGTCCCAGTATTCTGATCTTCCTGAAATAAGCTAGACTGTCCTTTTCTTGGCGGGGACTGGGCATGTGGTCCCACTCCCCATTATGTACAGAGGCAGAGGGGAAGGGCTCCAGCCCCCTCAGAGTCATGTTGTCATTGCTGGTGGCTTCCCATCTGCCCGTTCTATCCTCACGTGCCGAGACCCTGGGCAAGAAAAAGAAAAATAAGCCAGAAAGGAGGAGAGAGGCCCCTCCTGCCTCAACACCTTGGTGGAGTCTGACTTCTGCCCTCCCAACTCTCTGCAGTCCTAGTTTCGTCCTGTCTTCCCTTGGCTTCACTGCTGTGGCTTTTGTCACGGGCTCCCTGGCTCTGTGGGCTCCTGCATTCCTGCTGCGTTCCCGTGTGGTCCTGGGGGAGACCCCACCCTGCCTTCCTGGAGACTCCTGCTCTTCCTCTGACAGGTAACCAGAGGGGGCTGGGCTAGGTGGCCTGCAGGTGGCAGGGGTGGAACGAAGAGGGTCCATGATTCACACCCAGGCACGGAGTTCCAGTCCCAATTCCACAAGCTACGTCTTCTCCCAGAGTCTGTTTCCTGGTCTGGGAAGCACGTGATGGGATGACGCCTGCGTCTCAGGGCTGTGTGACCTTGGGGTGCTGTGCCGGGATGGACCCGATTGTGGGGGCGGCTGGAATGGGCTGTCTTCCTCTTCAGGCCATGGGGGCCAGCCTGGGGGCTGTGCAGGCAGGACTGGCCCCCATGCCCCTTCCCCACCCCCTAGTCTCATCTTTGGGCTCATCACCTGCCTGACCGGGGTCCTGGGTGTGGGCCTGGGCGTGGAGATCAGCCGCCGCCTGCGCCACTCCAACCCCCGGGCAGACCCGCTGGTCTGTGCCGCTGGCCTCTTGGGCTCTGCGCCCTTCCTCTTCCTGTCCCTCGCCTGCGCCCGTGGTAGCATCGTGGCCACCTATGTGAGTAGCTGGCAGGTGACAAAAGGGGTGCTCTGGGTCCCCAGGGGAGGAACAGTGCATCAGGGCAGGACTGGGGTTAGCCAGCGTGGTGGTTCCAGGCCTGCTCTCGGTGCAATGCCCAATGCCTGGTTTTGAATCACAGCTCTGGCCCTTCCCAGCTGTGTGACACTGAGCAAGCAGCTTAACGTCTCTGTGCTCAGTTTTGTCATCTGTAAAATGCAATTAACAGTAGTGCCCGTATCACAGGGGTGTGGTGATGATTAAGGAGTTAATAGAGGAGCCTGGGATGGGTGCACACCCGTGTGTGGCCTTGGTGTGATAGGACCCTACCCACTCCTGTGCCCCAGATTTTCATCTTTATTGGAGAGACACTGCTGTCCATGAACTGGGCCATCGTGGCTGACATCCTGCTGGTGAGTAGCTGGGCAGCTCCGTGGTTAGCCCAGAGGCTAGTGCAGGAGGCCTCACCGGCTCTAGACTGTGGCCTCCACCCTCCTCAAAACCCAGTCCCAGGCTGACTGCAGGGTCCAGCCCACAGCCCTGGCCTGCCCTGTGACCTCGTCCCCAGTCACACCTCTGACCCCAGCCTTGGCCCTGACCTGGCCCCCTGCCCCAGCTCCCAAGAGCCCCACTGAGCTCCTGCTCCCCCTAGTACGTGGTGATCCCCACACGACGGTCCACCGCCGAGGCCTTCCAGATTGTGCTGTCCCACCTGCTGGGTGACGCTGGGAGCCCCTACCTCATTGGCCTGGTGAGCACTGCCCCTCGGCCGGGATGGGGTGGGGAGTAGGGGACCTGGCACGGGCTCTCCTGCCACTGCCCGGTGGCCCGAGCCTGGCCAGATCGGAAGCTCTGGCCCCTTTTAGGCGTCCGTGTCCCCTGTGCTCACCTTCCGTCCTCAGCTGGAAGGGAAGGATTTTGTCTTGGGAGATTCTACCAGTGAGGCCGGGGAGGACCTCACCTTGGTGGCCCAAACTGTCCTCCCTTTTCCAGGCTCCATTTTCCTTTCTTCCTGGAGTTTGGGGGCTCCTCCCTGAGTCTCTCCCTGACTCCCCTGCCCCCCCATATCCTGCAGATCTCTGACCGCCTGCGCCGGGACTGGCCCCCCTCCTTCTTGTCCGAGTTCCGGGCCCTGCAGTTCTCTCTCATGCTCTGCGCCTTCGTCGGGGCGCTGGGCGGTGCGGCCTTCCTGGGCACCGCCATCTTCATCGAGGGCGACCGCCAGCGGGCCCAGCTGCACGCGCAGGGTCAGTTGGAGGCTGCACCCTGCCCAGCTGCTTGGTGCTGCCTGTCTGTCCGTCTGTCCATCTGTGTCCCTCAGTCCACAGTTCTCCCTTTATTCAGCTTTGGGCCTGTCTGGGTCCACGGGTCCAGTGCTCTTTGCTGCTGCCCCATCTGTGTTCCAACGTCTGTTTGTCCCTGATCTGGCTTTGTGTCTGTCCACTCAGCCCTGACTCTAACCCTTCCCCTGCAGGTCTGCTGCCGGAGGCAGGGCCCGCGGATGACCGGATCGTGGTGCCCCAGCGAGGCCGCTCCACCCGGGTCCCCGTGTCCAGTGTGCTCATCTGAGAGGCCGTTGGATACCTGTGTGCACATCTGTCAGCAGTGGCCCAGGGCTTGCCCCACGGGGTACATGGACCTAAATGTTTGGCCTGGCCCAGCTTCCAGGAGGGACCATGGGCCGTGTCCCAGCTCCCAGACACTACATGTGCAGCCCAGGGGAGGAGGTGGGGGTCCAGAAGCAGAATCCCCTCCACAGGGGCAGCCCCAGGGCCTCGGTGCTATTTGTAATGGAATAAAATTTGTAGCCAGACCCCAAGAGCCTGCTTGAGTCTTTCTCTGGGTGCTAGTGACCTCTGACCTCTGGACTGTAGGGGATGCCCTGTCTCTACCCCCAGGGCTTCCGGGGACTGTTGGGTCTCATCTGTGGGGCCTTGGGTGAGTCTCTGCCCTTCTGGGCTGGGTGATCGAGAGGGAGGACTGCTGTCCTCTGAGCTGTCTCTGTGTGACCGTGAGTCATCCCCGTGCTTCCCCGGAGCCTGCCCCTGCTGGCACGCAGGCCTCGGGGAGGTGGGGGTGGGCACGGCCCTCTGTACCTCACTATTCCCACTGCCGGAGCCTCTCGGCTTGCTGCCTCCCCAGCCCGTGGACGTGGAGGCCACAGCTGCTGGCCGGCCTGTGAGGGTCTCTCCCCCTCCCCCGTGACTTGTCCCTTGTCCTGGAGGCCAGCAGACCCTCTTGAGAGCCTGGGGGTGGCCCCTTGGGCCTCCCTCTACCCCCTCCCCACTGGCTGGGTGGGGGTGGGAAGGGGCGGGCGCAGCCAGCTGAGGAGCCCGATGATTTCCTGCCCTCACCCGGCGCTCACCACAGCTTCCTGCCACGGGCAGAGGGGAGGCAGGCGCCAGCGAGGGGCAGGTACGGCGGGGGTGTGGGGACTGAGCAGCGGGTGGCTGGAGCCCCGAACTCCAGCCCAGGGCCTGGCCTGACTGCCCTGGGACCAAGGGCTCCCACAGCCAGCGCAGACCCCCACTCAGCCCATCTAGAGAGGGGGTCCAGGGACCCCCAGGGCGGGGCAGCTGCCTCCCCATAGCACCCCAGCCTGCTGCCTCCCTGGCCCCTGTGCCCCACTGGGCCCAGTCCTCTCCTTGCTGTGGCTCTGCCCTTGAGGGGCCCGTGGGGTGCAGCCAGCCTGGTCCGAGCTCTCCCCTGCAGATGGAGGGGGCCGTCCTGGTCCCCTACGTGCTGGGCCTGCTGCTGCTGCCGCTCCTGGCCGTGCTGCTGCTGGCCCTGTGTGTGCGCTGCCGCAAGTTGCCAGGTGAGAGGGGAGCTGGCGGTGCGCTGGATGCGAGGGCCTACCGACAGGGCCCTCACCCGCTCCGCTTTGTCCACCCAACGCTGTCCCTGCCTGTCCTGCTCCCAGGGACCCAGAACCCCCTGGGCTCTAGCAGGCTCTCCCCATAGAACCCCCTTTCTGCCTCACCGGCCATCTCTTTCCCAGGCTCGTACGACAGCGCCTCCTCAGATAGGTGAGTCTACCCTGTCCCCCTGGGGTTCTCCCTCGACACCCGCGGTGGGACGGGGTTGGGCCTCTCCCGGCCCCACACCCAAGCTGTGTCTCTCCCACCAGTTTGAACCCAAGGAGCATCCTGATCAAACAGCCGTGTGAGTACATGGAGGGTCCCCCACCTTGGGTGTAGGGGAGAGGGTCCCCTGGCATGTGAGCGAGAGTGCACCTTTGTTCAGCGCCCCCCTCCCCGCCCCCGGGACTGTCCACGTGGCCTTGGCCTGAGCTGGGCTGGGGGCAGATGGGAGCCCCCCGGGTGTGTCCAGGGCACGGGGGTTTCAGGGGGTTAGTCTGCCCTTTGAGGCCTTGACCAGGGTAGGAGCAGGATGCCTGGAGTCCGTCCTTCAAGCTTGGTTCTGTGTCCTCAGACACACCTGCTCCTTGGCCGCCTGCCACCCCCTACCCGCCTGTCAGCTCTTACCTACCCCCGAGCCAGCCGGATCTGGTCCCCATCCCGTGAGTAGCCCCTGAACCCCTTCCCCTCCAGCTCCTACTCTATCCCCTTACTCTGGCCTCCTTCCCTGTTGCAACTCCTCTTGCTCACCCCCTGAGCCCCACCCAATGCATGACCCCTGACCTTTGACTCCCAGAAGATCCCCACAGCCCCCCGGAGGCTCCCACCGGATGCCGTCTTCCCGGCAGGATTCAGATGGTGGTAAGTGTCCCATGTGGAGAGGGTCTCTGAGGGCTGGGGCTGGGTGGAAGATGGACCCCCCCCCCACCGCCTGAGCTGACTCAGTTTACCTCTCGCTCTCTCCTGGAAGCCAACAGCGTGGCGAGCTACGAGAACGAGGGTACGTCCGGAACCTTAGGTGCCCAGGTGGGGTGGGGAGGCTGGGGCCTGTCTCACATTAGGTGACCCCTATATTATTACCCCCAGAGCCACCCTGTGAGGACGCAAACGAGGATGAGGATGACTACCACAACAGCGAGGGCTACCTGTGAGTGTCCAGGTGGGAGGTGGGTCTGAGGCCAGCCAGGGTCCTTGCTCACCTGCCTGTTACTTCCTTTCAGGGTGGTGCTTCCTGACAGCACCTCGGCTGCCAGCACGGCTGCCGTGTCAGCTCCCGTGCCCAGCAAGCCTGGCCTGCGAGACAGCGCCTTCTCCAGTGAGTCCGGCGGTCCTGGCCCCTGCCACCTTGTGTGACATGGGCTCCTTACTCGTCTCTCTCCGGTGATTTCTTTCATGACTGCTACCCTCCTGTCCTCTTGGATCTCCCTTTTGGGAACTACTGTCCTTCAGATATTGGGCTTCCTGCTCTGCTTCTCTGATTTTGTTACTTTTTCTCTTTTCTTTCCTCTCTGTCTTTTCCGTTTACTCTTTAAGAGATTTCCTTGACTTGATTCTTCAACCCTCCTACTAAAATTTCATTTCTCCTGTCCGAAAGCTCTTTCTTGGTCTCCACATGTTCCTTTTTCATAGCCTCCTGTTCTTGTTTCATGGAGGCCATATCATCTTGTAAATCTCTAAGGAATTTAATTAGAAGCTCTGTGTGTGTGTGTGTGTGTGTGTGTGTGTAAGTTTTCTTCTGCTTCCTGTGTTGTCTCAGTTTCCTTTGAGCTGCTTTTCTGCCTTCATCATGGTGTCATTCGCCCGGTCGCATCCTCTGAGCTTGCCTCAATGTCTGCGGATCCTGTTTTCTGTTTCTCTCTCGTCTCTGCGTATACTTGTCCTGGGCTATCACTTCCACATTCTGGCTTCATTTGTCATCCAGATACCCAATTTGCCACCTCTCTCCTGAGCTCCAGAGTGTCTGTCCACGTGCCTTTTTCATGCTTGCATTCATCCATTCACTTACCGGGTGCCTCTGCTGGGCTGATACCGGGGACGTAACAGTTAACGAGGCCGGCTGTAGTGACAGCGTTCATTGAGGGTCTCCTTCCTGCCCCGCTAAGAGTCTTAAGTGTGTTAATTTATTAAACTTCATGGTTCCTGGGAGCTCTTGGGCCTGCTCCTGCCCCTGCAGTGCTCAATTGTCCCCTCTGTGTGATGGCAGGGGGTTATTTGTTTAATAGACACTTGCAGCACCTACCAGGTGACAGGCCCCGTTTTCCTATTCTCTGCTGTAATCCTCACTACAATCCCATGAATCCGGGACTGTAGCTAGCCCCATTTTACGGAAGAGAAAGCTGAGGCACAGAGAGCTTAGGTCACTTGTCTGAGGTGACGTGGTTGGTTGGTGCTGGAACTGAAGCGGCCTGTCTCCAAAGCCCGCCATGTCCACGTGCTCATGGAGAGACCAGGTGACACAGAAAAGAACCACATAACGTGGACAGTGATGGGTGCCACGGGGGCTATGACAGGACTGGCTAGGCAGTGGCTGACGGGCAGGGAGTGGGGGCCAGGGCAGGCAGCGCCTGCTGGGCTGAGTGTGTCCTCTCCCTCCACACATGCCACCAAACTCTTGTGGCCCTGAGCTGCCCTCTGTCCCTGCTCCCCAGTCTGGGGGCCGTGCCAGAGTCTGCCATCTTGTGACCCTCCTGCCCCCCCATGACTCCGTTCACTGTAGCCAGCCCTCTCTGTCTGCACGCCCGCGTTCCCGTCCAACCACCGTCGCTGCCAGGCTAGCGTGCTCTCGCTGCATCCTGGGGGGCTGATGCGGGGTGTCTGCCCTTGGGGAGCCCTGGACACCTGAGGGTGGGGGGTCTCTGGGAATCTGCGGCTGAGGGTCTCTGGTAACAGTGCTGGGGTCGGGTGGGCCCCGCGGCTTTCCTGCAGTGGAGTCCAGCGAGGATTACGTGAATGTCCCCGAGAGCGAGGAGAGCGCGGAAGCATCTCTGGGTGAGTGGCCGGCGCTCCCCATGCCTGCCCTGAACCCCTCTGCCCTACTCCACTCTTGGTGTGGCCTGACCCCACCCTGGGACAGCCACATCCCTCCCCCTATGTCTGGGGGTCCTCCTGCCCTCTCCCCCTCAGTGTGGCCTGCCCCTTTGTGTGGCCATCTCTTCGTCTGACCTGTCCCCACAGATGGCAGCCGGGAGTACGTGAATGTGTCCCAGGAGCTGCCGCCAGCAGCCAGGACCGATGGTGTGTGGGGTGACAGGGGTGGAAGCTGCTTTGGGCTTGGGGGGATGGCCTGCAAGCTAGAGACCAGCCTCCTCCCCTCTCCCCTCATAGTGACCCTGAAATCCCAAGAAGTGGAGGATGAGGAGGAAGAGGGAGCTCCAGATTATGAGAATCTGCAAGAGCTTAACTGAGGCCTGGTGAGAGGCCCTCCCCACCCCGGCCCTGCCTTCGGCCTGCAGGCTCTTCTCTGCCCCTAGAGGAGCCCCCTCCCAACCCCTGCCCGCCACCTCAGGCCCATCCTCTGGGACGCTGGGTGCCCTGCTGGCGCTACTGACCTGACCCCAGGACCCCTCCCTTTCTCCCCTGCCCTGTTGTGTTTCAGCGTGAGGCCGTGTCTGTCCTGGAACCAGCCTTGCCTGGGAGGGCTGAGCTGGGCAGCTGGAAGTGGCTCTGGGGGGCCCCACTTGGTGCCCTGCCCTGGCTCCAGCCTGACAACAGTTTGAAAATTTCCCCCGTAACTTATTGTCACCTTGGGGTGCAGTCTGTGTTCCCCCAGCAACTCTGCACCTTCTGACGCAGCCTGAGAATGAACTACCCTGTCCCTAGCCCTGTTGTAATAGAATAAAGGCCGGCGTGGTCTGGACTGCTCTTGGCTTTGGGGAGCCCGTGGGTCAGACTGGGCCTGCGGGCCTGCGTGTGTCTGTGTCGAGTGTCTGTGCTGAGCATGTCTGTGCTAGTCTGACCCAGGGAGCATCGGACCTGTGCGTGCGTGTGTGTGTGTGTGTGTGTGTGTGTGTATCTGTGTGTGTCCATTCTCCAGGGGGCCCCGTGCTCCTGACGGCCCTGGCATGTGAGTGGCAGCAGAGAGTGGCTGGGACACTCACTGAGTGAGGCCTTTTGGCTCAGGCTGGCACTTTTGGGGCTCAGAATGCATCTCCCCGTGAGCTAGCCCACGGGAGTGGCCACCACTGGCTGTGACGATGGCAGTGCAGGGTGCGGGGGAGCCCTGGGTGGAGAGTGGGTGTTACCAGCAACACCCTTCTCCGCTGGCCCTTGGTTTCTCTGTCTTTAGATCAAGGGACTGGACCTGGTGACCTCAAAGGACTCTCTTTGTTCTTACCTTTTTATTTTTATTTATTTATTTATTTATTGAGACAGTCTCACTCTATTGCCCTGGCTAGAGTGCCGTGGCGTCAGCCTAGCTCACAGCAACCTCAAACTCCTGGGCTCAAGTGATTCTCCTGCCTCAGCCTCCCAAGTAGCTAAGACTACAGGCATGCGCCACCATGCCCGGCTAGTTTTTTTCTACATATATTTTTAGTTGTCCAGATAATTTCTGTCTACTTTTAGTAGAGACGGGGTCTCGCCCTTGCTCAGGCTGTTCTCAAACTCCTGACCCCGAGCGATCCTCCCGCTTCAGCCTCCCAGTGTTCTTACCTTTTGTGGTTCTCAATAAAATAGAACTTAAAAATTGCCAGAGTAACTAAAAAAGTTAATGTGCAGCACAGCACTTTCAAACTTTGATGTGCAGGCGTGCAGGTGACTCACCTGTGGGTCTTGCTGCGCTGCAGGGTCTGACTCAGTAGGGCTGGGATGGCGCCTGGGAGTTGGCGTCTCTAAGGCGCTCCCAGGTGATTCTGATGCTGCTGCTGCATGAAGCCCACCCTGAGCAGCGAGGGTGATGGATCCCTGTTGTTTTCACTGGATCCCCTCCTTTCCCACTCCCCTTCCGTGTGGCAATGCAGATTGGCGGTGATCATGTGACCCAGACCTGTCCCCTGGCCACCACGACTGGCCCAGGTGTGGGCAGGTGGCCCCACCTGAGCTGGGGAGGGGCAGCCCAGGGATCTGGGCGGGGAGCGTTGCGGGGAGAAGCCGTTTTTGCTCCTGGCAGTTGTTAAGCTGGGAGGAGGCAGGCCCGAGAGTGACGCCGGCGTGGAGGAGAGAATGGCGCAGAGATGGATGGGGCCAGATTCCTGACGGTGTCATTAGGACTCCTGGGTCTGGTCACACCTGAAGCAAGACACCGGCTCCCCGAGACTTCCCAGCTACTTGGGCCAATAAATTACAATGTTTTTCAACTGGGTTGGCTTAGGGTTTCTGTCACTACAGCCAAAGTAGTTCTGGTTGATTTGCGAAGTTGTTGGCAATTGTCTGTGGACGCCAACGGTAACAACGGCTTCTCCCTGTGGAGCACCTGGTGCCTATCTGTGATTATCTTACTGAATCGCTGGGCCGCCTGTTGTCAGTCATTGTTAGCGTGCCCATTTCGCAGGTGCAGATTAAAGGGACAGGGAGGGCCCAGGCCACTCCGGTCCTGGCCTTGGATGGGGGTGGTGACCTTCCCTGAGGTGCTCATTTGTGTGTCTTGGACTTAGAGAGGGGATGCGGCTTTGCTTCCATCAGTCGATGAACCACAGACAGAGCCATCAATGTGGTGGGACCTCTGGGACCGGAGCTGGGGGAGGGAGTCTTAGCACGTTGGGGTGGTCAGGGGCAGAATCCCTACAGATGGAAACTGGGGAGCAGACACAGGTGAGGAAACAGGCTCAGAGAGGCAAAGCAACTTGCCCAAAGGCAAACAGTTTAAGAGGTAAATCAGGGATTAGGTCTGTGGCTGTCAGCCCCCAGGGCCTTGTCCTGGTTATTGTACAAAGTACCAGCTGCCTTGAACAGGGAAACTCAGAAGAGGTCCAATAGCAGAAGACGGTGCAGGAGGGTCTGGGAAAGGGACCAACAGGTGGACTTAAATCCTTTTCTTTGGGGGCAACAGAAATGAGTGGAACCCCCTTTGTGCTGGACTGAAGGACAAAGAACAGTTTCCCAACAGGGTATGTGGCACAACCAATCTAGCAACATCTAGTAAAGCTAAAGACGGGTGCATGTCCCTGTAGCTAGCAAATTCCTGGGTATAAACCCTGACCCACTCTAGCACATGTGCTAAAGAGGCATGTACACACAGGCACGGCTGCACCGTAACGGCTACAGCTGGAAACAACTGAGACATCTGTGGCTGTAGAGTGGACAGACAGGCAAAGGACAGCCACATAGCAGGTGCTCCCTGCAAACAGAACAAGTCAAGGGGCAAGGCCCAGCAACACAGGTGGATGTCACCAATAGAAGGTGGAGTAACACAGCAAAGCGAGTCACGTATATAAAGTTAAAATCACGTACGAATGATACCAATTTTTCAGGGATATGCATTTACCTAAAAGCATCAAGACAGGTGTAGGAGTGAGGAGTACCAAACTCAAGACAGTGCTCCCCTGGGGAGGAGTTCAAGGAGGGCTCCATGAGATGTGCAATGTCTTATTCTTGAGTGAGGGAGGGGGACACAAGTGTTTGACACATTATTCTTTTAGCATTTGCAGATCTGAATGGTTTCATAACAACTAAGAGAGATCAAAGCCTGAGGAGAGAATGGATGGGGGTGGTAGGGTGTGGCATAGACAGCTTTAGGAGACAGTGAACAATAGGCCAAGAGTCACTGGCTGGTTTGTGCCCAGTGGATGGAGTTGCACGTGGTGCTCCAGCCCTTGGGAACAGCATATGCAAAGGCCTTGGGGTGTGTTTGAGGAACTGAAAGAAATTCCGTGTTGTGGGATTGGAGACGGCACAGAGAGGTGAGAGTGGGTGGAGATGCGGGCTGAGCAGGTATATCCTGAGACCCATGAACCACCCTTGGAGGCTTTGGAGCAGAGAATCATGTGATCAGATTTGTGTTTTAGCAAATATCTCTGGCTTGGCTAATGGGGAAGGTGGATGCTGTGGGCTGTTAGACCAGAAGTAGGGAGGCTGTGAGGAGGCTACTGGGACAAGCCACTTGGGAAACGGTGGTGGGACAGCCAAAGAAGCGGCAGGGCTTTGGAGAGGGGTGGGAGAATTAGGAGGTGTTTGGGAGGTAGAGTCAAGGGACCATCGTGTGCTATGAGGCATGGGAGGGCCCGGGGTGACTCTGGTCCTTGCCTTGGTGGATGGGGGTGGGGACCTTCCCTGAGGCACTAAGCAGCTTCTAATTTGTGTGTCTTGGACCCAGATAGGGCTGTGGCTTTGCTTCCATCAGTCAACAAACCATGGACAGAGCCATCATGGGATGGACTCTGGGGCTGGAGCTGGGGGTTCTTAGCACATTGGGGTGGTCAGTGGGGAGAATCCCTACAGATGGAAGCTGGGGAGCACAAATAGATTTTTCTTGAATTCTGGGGTTCTAGAAAAGGTAGATTTAGTGACGAGTGTGAGAGAGATCATTTTTCTGGAATCGCTTAGGGAGACATCTGGATGCTTGTAAAAGCTATGAGGAGGTAACAGCTCTCTTGATTTGGGTTCTCCCAGAAGCAGACCTTGAGATGACGGTGGCAAGGAGTCTATTTGGGAAGTGGTCCCAGAAAACACTGGCCGGGGAGCAGGGAAGTGAGACAGGGAATTCTCTGGTGCCACTGTGGGCACCTGCAGCTCAGGCCTTCGAGGGAACACAGGGAACCAGTGTGGGGTTGTCCTGTCTGGGGGAGGGAGCTGGGGTACTTATACACCCCCTTCCCAGAAGTCACTGGCTGAGGGCTCTCCTGAGGGGTGTTCGGTCTCCAGAACTTCCGGCCTGCTACTCAGACGGGCACAGTGGGCCCTGGTGGCCAGGGCAAGCCCTTGGGCAAAGGAAGGCAGAGGCTGGTGGCAGAGGCAGGGCCAGTGGGAACCGAACTGGTGAGGGGGCAGGCCTGTGGGTGAGGCGGCCACAGCGAATGCTGCAGTAGCTTGCGTTTGTGGTGGTGAGCGACATTTTCCCCAAAATGTGTGGCCCCTGAGCTGTGAGAAGCTTCTCAAGAAAGGCTTCTGCAGTCGGAAGAGTCTGGGAGAAGTGACATTCTATAATACCCCCTGCAGAGTCAAAATGCACAGTAATAAGGTAATGGCCCTGAGCAACCTGTGATGAATATCTTCATTTCTCTTTGCCTAACCTAGTACCTCCCAAATTTATTTGACTTCAGAACCTTTTAAAAATGTTATTTTTATATACAAAAAAAAAAAAAAATTAGCCGGGCATGGTGGCACATGCCTGTAGTCTCAGCTACTCGGGAGGCTGAGGCAGGAGGATCGCTAGAGCCCAGGAGTTTGAGGTTGCTGTGAGCGAGGCTGATGCCACGGCACTCTAGCCCGGGCAACAGAGTGAGACTCTGTCTCAAAAAAATAAATAAATAAATAAAATGTTATTATTAGCGTTTTGCAGACCCCCTTTGACATCTAGAGAGGACATCTTTTGTTTTTGGCTTCCCAGCATCCATTTCTCCTTCCAGTGATGCCATCTGAGTTTCCTCCTGGAAATGTCTATGTCACTCAGGCGGAACTGACTTCTTAGAGGTGCCTGTGACCCGGGATGGGCCAATCATCATATCCCACTCCCTGGCCACCATCATTGGTTGATACAGGGGCACATGACCCCATCCAGGCCAATCAGACATGTTCCTGAGGCTTTTGGCGGAACTAATGGGAGAGAAAAGCTCTTCATCCTCTGGGGTTGCCAAGCTGGGAGGACAAAGGGGAGGAGCTCTTGCAGGCGTCCACGTGGAGAGAGCCTGCCTGAGAATGAAGGCACCGCAGAGGACAGCAGTGTCAGAAATGGACAGTTGAGTCCTGATGGCAGGTCTAGCCCTGGATCCAGTGTGCCTCAGGCCATTACTCCTAGATGAGACCATCAAATGCCACCTCCCCTCCTTAGGCCAATTTGAGCCAGATTTTCTGTCACTTGCAGAAAAATATTCCTAAATGACAACCACGGCTACTATCGTTTCCACCAAATCACAATCACAATCCCTGGTGGCCAATCTAAGAAACTTCCAGACTGACTTTTGTCCTCCTTCTGCACCTCTTCTTACTGCCCCTGAGAGACACCCAGACAGACATTCCCTCCAGCTTTCACCATCCCACCTGATCCCTCTTACGGCAGGGACCTTTCTTGCCCACGCTCACCTGTGTCCCACGCACCTCCTCCATCCCCTCTGGAAGATCTCCACGCCTCCCTTCCTCTTGCCTCCCTTCCTCTTGTTTTACGTATTTGGTTTTATTAGTCTCAGAGATGGCAAGAAATGATTCCAAAAAGAGGACCACATCTGGCAGAACAGGGGTGCGGAAATACAAGTTAGGAGACTTAAAGTGTTAGTTCCAACTCTGCCGCTGGGCCTCGGGGGGCCTTTGTGGACCCCTGAGGATGTTGGACTCCAGTTCTAAAACCTTCTCATTTCGGGGTGCTTAGCCCCGGAGGGGGTCCCTGAAGGTAAAAGAATAGGTTCCCTGCTTTGGGTTAATGAGCACCCTTCTCTGGCTTGGCTGAGCTTCAGCTGGGTTTCTGTCATTTGCAAATGAAAGTGCCCTGACTCATCTAGACAGGATGCTGTGGGAGCACCAGCCTTCAGCAACAAGGCCCCGTCTTCAGGCGCCCGCCATCTGCCACGCACAGTGCCACTCCCTGTACACACACTCGGTCCCCACTGTGACCCTTGAGTGGGTTCCCGTTATCACCCTTTCACAAGTGAGAGAACTGAGGCTCGGAGAATGCGGGTGGCCGGTGCAAGCAGGGTGGTGGCTCTCCCTCCCCGAGCAGCCCAGGGCAAGCCCTGCTCAAGGTCCCTCCTATCCAGACCAGCATGTCCCTCCTTGGGCCCCTCTGTCCACATCTGTCCCTAAGCATCGTGGGCAGGTGAGGCTGCTCAGAGCGTACCTCCCTCTGGACTTCTCACTGGGGCCCTGGGGCTTTGAGGGGCTCCATAGCCAGGCCTAAGCCGAGTCCCTGTCCTGGAAGACACAAGGGTTATGTGAGCCCAGTGGGGTGGACACGTAGAGCACCTGTGCCCGAGATGGGGCTGGAGAGCTCCCAGAGCCCCCGGAAAGAGGGGTCCTGGAGTCTCTGGCTTCCTCCCCCTGGGAGCCCTCCTTCCTGCGTGCTGGGGGCCTCTGTCCCTGTCTGCCTCCCTCTCTGTGCACCTGGTGGGCCTCTGAGCATTTGTCACCCTCTCCCACCTGGCTCTCAGGCTCACCAAGTTTCTTTCTGTTTCTGGGTCCCCCCAACCCCTCACATCCCAAGCCCCTCTCTCCCTGTCCCACTTGCTGCTTTCGTTTCTGCCTGGTTCTCAGTCTCCCCGCCTTGTGTGTCTGGGATCACCCCTCCCCTTTCGGGCTCTGTCTCTCTCCGTCTCTGGTCTGTTTGTGTCTCTGTTTCTGTCTCGTCCTTTGTCTGTCTGTCTGTCTGCCTCTCTCTGTTTCTCTCTCTGTCTTGGGAGTGCTACCTCCCCCATCTGTCTCGGAGTCTCTGCCCCGTCTCTGTCGTTCCCTTGTGTCTCTGTGGCTCTCTGTCTCTCTTGTGATCTGTCTCCCTCCTCCTCTCCCTGCCCCTCCCTCCCCACATCCTGAGTTGTCTTTGGGGAACCGGAAATTTGGGGGATCAGAGAGATACTGGGAGGCTGAGCTGCTGCCACCTAGAGATAATGCCGGGTGGGGTGGGGGTGTGGGGGCGGGAGCCCAGAATCCGCCGCATCCTCCTCCTGGCCCTGGTCCCACGCGGAGGCAGGCAGAGGGATTCTGTCACTTCTGCAGGCCTCAGTGCTAGCCTCTGTGACCTGGGCCTTGTGAACCCGCCTCCCTCAGGGGCTGGGGGGCTTGGGGTGAGGGTCGAATCAAGCAGCCCGACCGAGCAGTGATGTGGGCAAGTGAGGGCGCCCTCCAGGGGTGTCTGAGGTCCCAGCAGGGGCTGAGAGGAGGGGAGGCTCTGGCCTGGCACTGGGAAATTTCCAGGCACTCTGAGCCTGTCCCCTCCCCTCCCTGTGCCTCTGTTGTCCCATCTGTACTTGGTAGGCTTACTGGGCTTATTCGTTTACCAGACACTTAGCAGCACTCTGTGACAGGCCCCGTTCTAATGTTCACTGCTTTAATCTGCACAACAACCCTACGAGGTGGGTGCCATTATTAACTCTATTTTACAGATGTGGAAACCGAGGCACAGAGAGGTTGAGTGACCTGCCCAAGGTCACACAGCTAGGATCCCTTGACATATCAGGACTCTGAATTAGGTTGATCATTGCCAAAGTCCGGGTTGGCCATATGCTTGTCCATTTCAAACAGAGGCAGCGTTAATTCACCTTAAATCCTGGGGAGAGAGTCGTTTCCTTCTCAATTTGGATTATTGTTGCAGAGAAAGTCTCCTTTGGGTGCTGCTGTTTAGCACCCTTAGGCACGTGCTAATCTCCCGTCCACACAGAGGGAGGAAGCCTCGAGCCCAGTGCCCTGAGCAGGCAGCTGTATAGAATTGAATAATTTGTTTTGATTTTGTGGGATTTGCTTTTTAGGGTCTCCCTTCATTTAGGGCAAGCAACACCAGTTTTCCATTTAGGGTGTTACATGCAGTTGCCTTTGAAGTGAATTTATGTTTAAAAAGGAAGTCATTTTAAAAGGAGGTCATTTAAAAAGGAAGAAAACTAATAAGAAAATCAGGTACAGGCAGTTGTAGTAATGGTAAAAGTTATGAATGTGGATTCAGAAGAATTGCATTTTAAGGCTGGGTGTGGTGGCTCATGTCTGTAATCCTAGCACTCTGGGAGGCGGAGGTGGGAGGATCACTTGAGGTCAGGAGTTCCAGACCAGCCTGAGCAAGAGCGAGACTCCCATCTCTACAAAAAATATAGAAAAATTAGCCAGGTGTGGTGGAGTGAACCTGTAGTCCTAGCCACTGCACTTTACCTGGGGCGACAGAGCAAGACTCTGTCTCAAAAAAAAAAAAAAAAAAAATTTGCATCTTAGGAAACCCAGAAGCCAGTTGGGGACCAAGAGCCCATTTCTGGCTGTGCCACATCCTAATTCCAGCCCGGCAGAGTCTGGGATTGCCTGCCCGAGACCACATGGCTTGTCACTGGCAGATCTGGGACCCTAGCAGCCATCACAGGTGCTGTAGGGATGATTGTGGAGGTGCTGGAGCCTGGGAGACCCTCTAGATCCTTCAGAATCCCTGGGGGCAAGCAACAGAAACCTCCTGGGGCCGTTTGATGCCAAAGAGATTGCCCAGAGGGCTGGCTGGGCACAGAGCATCATGGGAGAGGGGAAGCAGGCTAAGAAAGTCAGCAGGAAGCAGGGGGTGGTCCTGCCCAGACACCCCCATCCCTGCAGTCAGGCCACTGGCTTGTCCCCTAGCTGTCCCTCCCTCTTTGGTCACCAGCACTATGCCGTTGGCCCAGCCCAGCCCCACACCCACCCCCAGGCTGTTGGGGGTCGGGGAGGGGAGGTCTCCCTATAAAGGATGTGGGACCCAGGTCCCTCCAACACCCCACAGTTAGGGCGTCTCCCACATAAGTAAGGGCCGCTGGCTCTAGAGCCCTCCTTCTCCCGGGCCTCCCCACCCCCGCTCCAGGCCTACCTCCTGCTCTGCGCCCACCTTGCTCTGCCTGGAGCCTCCTCCCCACTCTGGGCCTCGGTGGGAGCCGCAGGCGTCAATCAGGTCAGTGGTTTGTAGATAACCCGTCAAGGAGCTAACTCAGGCGTTCAGCAGACACTGGATGTATTGAGGCAAATGTGTGGCTTTAAGGGGTTTCCGTTGATCTAGGCTTTCTCTAGGACAAAACAGGTTGTTGTTATAATTTATTTATTTTGCCATAAAAGCTAATGAATAATACATTTGAACTCACAAAACAAGCTTATGCTGATTAAGATTTTTTTTTTCCTGTTTCATGTATCTGGGGCCTCTGGGCCCCCCACCATCTGCCTCCAACTTGCTCCCTCAGTCAGTTACCTGGGCCTTTCAGCCCCCCACCCCCACCCCAAATACACCAGGTCATTTCTGTCCCTGGGCCTTTGCACTTGCTGTTCCCTCTGGCTGGAGCTCTGCTTCCGTGTCCTCACGTGGCCGCCCATGCGATTTCAGCTAATTTCCCCTCCTTGGAGCGCACTCGCTGTCCACTCCATGTGATTTTTGTCTCTGTCTCACAGCCCTCCCCCTATATGGCTTCGTGATGCTGATCTTTTTATGCCTTTGGTGTTTCTTTTCTGTCTCCTTCTAGACTGTGAGCTCCTTGTTCGTGCCTGTCACTCCAGGGCCCAGCATAGAGCTTAGCACGGAGTAGGTGCTCAGGAAATATTGATAAGTGAATGCATGACAGAGCTTAAGACAGGCACATGAGCCCTTAAGTGACAAGTTCCCCCAGGTCCTCCCAGTCCAAACATGTGCTACGTGCCCAGTCTCGGGGAAAGTGCTGTTTAAAGATGAGATCGCAAACTGGTGGCCCACCGAAGTGTTTAATTTTTTTAAACATTGTGGTAAAAAAAAAAAAAAAAGCCACACAACATAAAATTTGCCATCTTAACCATTCTAAGCGTAAATTCAGTAGTGTTAAATATATTCACATGGTTGTGCAGCGGATCTCCAAAACTTTTTAATCTTTCGAAACTAAAACTCCGTATGCGTTAAACAATAACTCCCCAACCCCTGGCAACCACCATTCTACTTTCTGTTTCTTGTTTTTATGTGACTGGCTTATTTCATTTAGTATAGTGTCCTCAAGGTTCATCCACGTTGTAGCATTTAACAGGACTTCTTTCCTTTTTAAGGCTATGTATGGTGCTATGGTTTGTTTGAATGTCCCCTCCAAAACTCATGTTGAAATTCACTCAGGCGTGGTGGCTCTTGCCTGTAACCCTAGCACTTTGGGAGGCTGAGGTGGGAGGATCGCTTGAGGTCAGGAGTTTGAAGTTGCAGTAGCTATGGTGACACCACTGCACTCCAGCCCAGGCAACAGGGCAAGAGCTTGTCTGAAAAAAAAAGAAAAGAAATTTAATTGCCATTGTGAGGGTATTAAGAAGTGGGACCACTAAGTGATTAGGCCATGAATGGATTAATGTCATTATTCTGGGAGTGGGTTCCTCATTGTAAGCGTGGGCTGTTATAAAAGTGAATTCGGGCCGGGCGCAATGGCTCATGCCTGTAATCCTAGCACTCTGGGAGGCCGAGGCGGGTGGATCGCTCGAGGTCAGGAGTATAAGACCAGCCTGAGCAAGAGCGAGACCCCGTCTCTACTAAAAATAGAAAGAAATTATCTGGCCAACTAAAAATATACATAGAAAAAATTAGCTGGGCATGGTGGTGCATGCCTGTAGTCCCAGCTACTCGGGAGGCTGAGGCAGGAGGATCGCTTAAGCCCAGGAGTTTGAGGTTGCTGTGAGCTAGGCTGACGCCACGGCACTCACTATAGCCCGAGCAACAAAGCGAGACTCTGTCTCAAAAAAAAAAAAAGTGAATTCAGCCCTCTCTTGCTCTGCTGTGAGCTCTCTCTTGCCCTTCTGTCTCCTGCTATGGGATGATATAGCAAGAGGGCTCTAGCCAGATGCAGGCCCCTCGACCTTGGACTTCTGGCCTTCAGAAGTATAAGAAAGAAATTTATTTTCCTTATTAATTACCCAGTCTGTGGTATTCTGTTATAGCAGCACAAAACGAACTAAGGCATATGGATACACCATATTTTGTTTATGTCCATTCATCCATCAATGGACAGTTGGGTTGCTTCCACCTCTTGGCTACTGTAATACTGCTATGAACATGGGAGTACAGATACCTCTTTGAGACCCAGCTTTTAATTCTTTAGGATATATACGCAGAAGTGGGATTGCTGGATCATATGGTAGTTCTATTTTTAATTTTTGAGGAGCTGCCATATTGTTTTCCATAGCAGCCGCACCATTTTACATTCCCACCAGCATAGCACAAGGGTTGCAGTTTCTCTGTGTCCTTTCCCAATACTTGTTATTTTCTGGTTTTTGAGAGTAGCCATCCTAAGGGGTATGAAGTGGCATCTCGTGGTGGCTTTGATTTGCATTTCCCTAATGACTCGTGGTGTTGAGCATATTTTCGTATGTTTCATATGTTTGTTGGCCATATGTGTATCATCTTTGGAGAAATGTGTATTCAAGTCCTTTGCCCATTGTTTACTCTGGGTACTTGGTTCTCTTTTGTTGAGTTGTAGGAGTTTTTTAATTTTTTATATATATTCTGGATATTAACCCTTTATCAGATATATGATTTGAAAATATTTTCTCCCATTCCATAGGTTGCTTTTCACTGTTGATTGTGTCCTTTGATGCACAGAAGATTGTAAATTTGATGTAGTCCCATGTATCTATTTTTCTTCTGTTGTCTATACCTGTCTTGGTGTCATATCCAAGAAATCATTGTCAAATTCAATGGAGAAGCTTTTCTCCTATGTTTTTTTCTAGGAGTTTTATAGTTTTAGGTCTCATATTTAGGTCTTTAACTCATTTTGAATTATTTTTTGTATATGGTATAAGGTAAGGGTCCAACTTCATTCTTTTGTGTGTGAATATCTAGTTTTCCCAATACTATTTGTTGAAGAAACTGTCCTTTTCACATTGGATGGTCTTTTTTTTAAATTTTTATCTTTTTTTAAATTTTTTTTTTTTTTTTACCACCCCACCCCACTCAGCTGAATGGTCTTGACACCCTTATCAAAGATCACCATGTTTGTGACAGTTTGTTTCTGGGCTGTCTATTCTATTCTGTTGGTCTATATGTTGGTCTTTATGCCAGTACCACACTGTTTCGATCACTATTAATACATTTTGAAATTAGAAAGTGTGAATCTTCTAACTTTTTTCTTCTTTTTCAAGATTGTTTCAGCCATTCAGCGTCCCTGGAGATTCCATTTAAATTTTAGGTGGATTTTTCTATTTAATATTTAAAAATTAGTTTTATTAGTTAGAATTAAAAATTTAAAAATTAATATTATTTTTAATAGACAAATCATAACAGTATACCTACCTTTAAGGGTTATGGGATTCAACGTGATGTTTTGATATAGAACTAAATTTGGAAGCAACAGAGATCTGCGTACAGCAGCTCAAGCAATATAATAGTCTAATTCTTTTGGACATTAAAAAAAAAAAAGTCTGGAAGCAGGCAGCTGGGTCTTTGTGCAAATTAGAAAAGTTCCCTGTTCTCCAGACACTTTATTTCCACCTGTTCCTACATGGTAACTACTGGCCAGTGCTGAGTATTGCCTACTCCATTTTATTTTATTTTCTAAGTTTTTTTTTTTTTTTTTTTTCTTGAGACAGAGTCTCACTCTGTTGCCCTGGCTAGAGTGCTGTGGCGTCAGCCTAGCTCACAGCAACCTCAAACTCCTGGGCTCAAGCAATCCTCCTGCCTCAGCCTCCCAACTAGCTGGGACTACAGGCATGTGCCACCATGCTTGGCTAATTTTTTCTAAATATATTTTTAGTTGTCCAGCTAATTTCTTTCTATTTTTTCAGTAGAGATGGAAGTCTCGTTCTTGTTCAGGCTGGTCTCCAACTCCTGAGCTCAAACAATCCACCCACCTCGGCCTCCCAGAGTGCTAGGATTATAGGCGTGAACCACCACACCTGACCTCAAAGTTTTAAAATTAAAATTTAATATGGTTTTTTAAAAAATAGGCAGTCCATTACTGTGGTTCAAAATTCCAAAGGTGAACCAGGCATGGTAGTTTGTGCCTGTAATTCCAGCAACTCGAGATACTGAGGAAGAAAGATCGCTTGAGTCCAGGAGTTCGAGGCTGCAGTGAGCTATAATGGCACCCTTGCACTCCAGCCTGAGTGACAGAGCAAAGCCCCGTCTCTAAAAAACAAAACAAAAACAAAACAAAAACAAAACCCCACAAATTTCCAAAGGTATAGAAGTTATACACGGAAAAATCTCCTACCCCATCCTCAGCCACCGAGTTCCTGTCCCAAGGCGTGTTCATTATCCGTTACCCAAAGATTTTCCATGTGTCTGTAAGCAAATACACGTCTGTGCATATTCTCCACCCCTCCTTTTTTACATAAATGGTATAATTCTATACGCTGTTTGTATCTTGCTTTTTCCATGTAAAGCTGTATCTTGGATATTGGTATCATTACCCCAAATCTTACCAATTCTTTTTTATAGCTGTATAGTATGCCATTGTATGGATGGACCTTAACTTGTTCTCCAGTGATAGATGTTTAGATTGCGTTTAATAGTTTACCAAAAGAAGCTGTGGTGAATCATCTTCCACATAAGTCATTTAGCATACGTGGGAGGGTCTCTGAATAATGAATCCCTAGTAGTGGAGTCACTTGGTCAAAGTGAATGTGCATGTGTGATTTTGATAGATAGTAACAAATTCCCCTTGGTGGAGGGAACCAGCTGACACTCCCACAAGTGGTGGCCCACAGTGCCTGTTACCCCACATCCCTGCCAGCTCAGAGTGCTACCAGACTCTTTAATCTTTTGCCAAACTGGCAGGTAAAGATTGGAGCCTTACTGTAGTTTGAATTTGCATTTCTTGTGTAATGAAAATATTTTCGTTTTTCTTTCTTTCTTTCTTTCTTTTTTTTTTTTTTTGAGAGACAGGGTCTCACTATGTTGTCCAGGCTCATCTTAAACTCCTGGCCTCAAGGATCCTCCCACCTCAGCCTCCCAAGGAGCTGGGATTACAGGCAAAGCCACCGTGCCTGACTGTATTATGAAATAGATGAGCATCTTTTCATATGTTTAAGCATCGTTTATATTTCCTTTCCTGTGATCTATCTGTTCATGTCCATTGCCATATTTTTGGAATAGTCTTTTTCTTATTTATTTCACAAGGAGCAAATATATTTTCTCTGTCACTTATTTTTTTAAAAACCTGTTTCTGAAGTATAACATGTGCAGTATGGTGAGAATTCAGCAACGTGCAGCCTGATGGGTTTTCCCAAAGTGGGGTCTCCTGACTCACTTGTCATTTAACACCGTTAATACGCATTGCGGTTTCCAGGAGAACTCTTTTATTTTTACATAGTTGAATTTGTCAGTCTTTTATTTTATGACTTTTAGGTTTGCTTAGGCCTTTACCATTCTGAGATTTAAAAAAAAAATTCTGATATGGGTGCCAGGTGTGGTGGCTCACGCCTGTAATCCTAGCACTTTGGGAGGCTGAGGCAGGAGGATTACTTGAGGCCAGGAGTTCAAGACCAGCCTGAGCAAGAGCAAGACCCCGTCTCTACTAAAAATAGAAAATATTTGCTGGGCATGGTGATGCGCGTCTATAATCCCAGCTACTCAAGAGGCTGAGATAGGAGGATTGCTTGAGCCCAGGAGTTTGAGGTTGCAGTGAGCTATGATGACACCACTGCATTCCAGCCTGGGTGACAGAGTGAGACCCTGTCTCAAAAAAAAAAGAAAAAATCCTCACATGATTTGTTTTAATATTGTTGCTGTTTTATTGCTTACATTTAAATCTTTCATGTCATTTATGCTGGTATAAGGTGTGAGGTGTGGAGCAACCTTATTAGTAATTTTTTCAGATGGCTAAACCTTGTCCCAATGCCCATTTACTATATAATCCATATTGTCCTTGCTAACTGGAAAAGGTGCTAAATCCTATACTAAATCCCTGTTTCTGGATGTTCTGGTCCATTCCACTAACGGCTCCGTTCATGGGCCGTTTGAGTTGGTGCCCCCTGATTTATCGACCAGTTCTGTGCTGTGTGATTCTTGTATAAGCTGCGGTAGTTAACACAGTTCGGATACTGTCTCAGTTGCCATGTGAACTTGAGCGAGTGACGTCATCTCTCTGGCTCAGTTTCTTCATCTCTAACATGGGGCTGATCATAGTACTTACCCCATAGAGTGGTTGAGAGGTTATTCAATAATTCACTGTATTATGTAAAGAGCTTAGAGCGATGTCTGGCATATGACACACAGTAAGTAAATGTCAACCATTTATTTAAGGGCATTTTTAAATCCTCCCTTCAGCCCTGTGATGTATGTAGAAAGTATCGTTGACCTCATTTTTTGGATGAGGAAACTGAGGCTTGGAGCCACGAAATGACTTGCCCGGCGCCTTCGTGACTGGTGGCATGGTTCGAAGAGAGGCTTCACCCATTCCCGAGTCCCATGTGCGGGAGCCCGGCCACCTCGTGCAGTCTGAGCTCTCTGAGTTCTTCTCTTCCTCCCTCTCCGCCAGCCTAGCACGGCTGTGGCTGATCCCCGAAGAGGAAATGTCGCAGGAGGCCCCACCAGCTGTCGGGGGTGGGATGAGGCTTCCGTGTAAAAGGCCTCAGGGGTTGGGGGAGCTGGAGCCGCAGCAGCTCAGCCCCTTCCTGCGGGCCTGCTGAGTCCCTGCGGGGACCCCAAGTCTCTGCCTGGGCAGCCCTAGGGCCCTGGAAGGAGACACCCTCTCCTGGCCCATCACTCGCCAGCAGGGGGGTCTGGGTGAGGCCTTCACCCCTCTGGGCCTCAGTGTCCTCATCTGTGAAATGGGCAGGTTGTAGCAGGGCTCGAGGGTGTGTGCCTCGCGGGTTGGCGGAGAGAGTGGATTTAAGATGGCAATGCTCTGTTTCCCACCAGCCCCCACAAAAGCAGCTGGGAGTGAAGACAGACGCCCAAACTGCCAGTTCAAAGGCTCCTGTGCCAGGTGTGAGGCAGACAGGACCAGGGAGCATGGGCCAAGGGGGAGGAGGGGTTGCTCCTGCCAGCAGGAGAGGAAGCAGCTAGAAGGCGAGCACAGGGGGAGGGCCTGAGCTTCTCCTCTCCACCTCCCCGTGCAGCCAGTCCAGGGAGCGATGGGGGGGGGGTGGGGCAGAGGGCAGGGGAGGAGATACAGAGGAAGGGTCCGCCAGGGAGTTTGGGGTATTCGAGGGAAAGGCAGACCAGCGATCCTCTCCTTGCCTGCAGTTTGCTGGGTTGGGTCTTTGAAGACAAATCCAACCCCATAGCTTGGGCTGCCAGATTCGGCAAATAAAACTGCAGGCAGGACGCAGTGTGAGGGACACACACGAAGACATTATTTGCTGCTCGTCGGAAGTTCAACTTTAACTGGGTGTCCCGTATTTTATCTGACCAGCCTACCCCTGAGGCACGAAGAGGACCGGGCTGAGAGGTGGTAGGGTATTCCCATGGCCTGTGCATGGTGCAGAGGTTTTGCAGACGTTTCTGCAGGCTCTGATGGGGACACAGAAGGTAGCTGGGAGGACATGACTTGTAGCTGAGGGCTGGTCCCAACCGAGCATCGAGCAGGAGGCTTGAGGAGACTGAGCAACAGCAAACGAAGAGAAAAGCCTCGAAGCTGCAAGAGAAACCACAGCGCTCCCACCGCCTCCTGCCGCAGCCAGGGCAGGTGGGAGGTGGGGGAGCAGCGCGCCAGCCCCAGCCCCGTCCAGACTCCCTCTGCCCTCCTCCAGCACCCAGCCACGCTAGTGGGCTCCCGCCCTGTGGCCTAGGGGCCAAGGCTGTCCCAGGGGCCAAGCAAAGACGAAGAAAGAACATTGTGACAGTCCTTGTAAAATGGCCAGGCCCCAGAATCTTCAATGTAACTGAAAAAAAAAAATCACCAATTTGGACCAAATTTACCCAAACGTGTCTCGATTATGGTGTCAGAGGTGGTGAGGGTCTGAGAGAGAGAATTATGTTTGGTTGGGAAACAAGGGTCTGTTGTTTTCTAACGTGCCTGTGGCCCGTCCTGCTTGCTCCGGGGTGAGCACTCGGCATGGCCAAGACACCGGGCCCCTGATGCTCCGGCAGAAGCGGGGCCTTGAACTGGACTTGAACAACCAGGGCAGGTCCTGGAGAGCTGTGACCCAGTCCCCGAAGTCACCAGGGGTGGGAGGTGAGAGCTGACACACACAGGGCCATAGCCACTCGTTCTTACTGAACTAGCACTCCTACAGCCTTGACACTGGGCCAGCCCTGTCTTAAGAGCTTTATAAATATCAATTCAGTTAATCCGCATAACAGCCCTCGGAGGCAGGACTATTTATTGATTTCCCCATTTGGCCAACAAGGGCGCTGACTGCCAAGAAGTCCAGCGTCACACCCTGAAGGCTCAGCCCTGCCTGGCTGCCCAGCGAGGGAGGGGGCTTGTTGCCATGGTGACGATCAGGCGTGCCCGGGTGAGCCACAGCATTTTCCTGACATCCTGTTGGTTCCAACTCTTTCCCTGCCCAGCTGTCAACTAGGGCTGGAGCCCAGCCCTCAGCCAAGGTTCAAGGGCAAGGCGCTGGATCCTGGGTCTGTCAGTCAATAAGTAGGACGTGTATTGAGACGTCCCTGGGGCAGGCCACGTGCTGGGCTCTGGGACAAGCATGGGAAGAGGACGTCGCTTCTGCTCTTGCAGGGCACTTGGTCCAGAGGAAGAGACAGACACAAACAGTTGCACCCCCGTGTGACCAGTGCTATAAAGAGCAGAGTTTATTGAGTGTTCACTGTGGGCCGATCCCTTTATAAGCACATTGCCTGGCCGTCTCTTCCTCCTCACAACAGCCCCTTGAGACGTCATTGCCCCATTTTGTAGACAAGAAAACGGAGGCTCCGACAGGTTCAGTCATTTGCCTGTGGTCACATCAAGCAAATGGCAAATATGGGACTCACATCCAGCAGGGCTCTACGGGAGCACATCCCGGAGGACTTCCCGGAGGAGGTGAAACCGCCTGCCCGCCCTCCAGAGGTTGTACAGAAGGGACTTATTCACAGAAGAGGGGGTGTTTCAAGCAAAGGGAAGTGCCATAAAGTCTGGGAGGTGACCAGCCTGGCACTTTGGGGGAGCTACGGCTGGTGGGGTGCCTGGCCTAGTGCTCCACCGTGGTCAACAGAGCTGGTGCCCACCCACCCCTTCCCCAGAGGGCGGCCCCTGCCCACCAGTTCAGGGGCTCTGGCTGGGCTGGGCTCAAGGGGCAGGACAAGGCCCAGGGCAGGATGCCACCTGGCCTGGCCCTGGGGACAGTGTTGGTGCAGGAACAGCAACCATGGAGGGAGGGGCAGGGTCTTGTGGTGTGTCTGTGCACAGACTTCCTGAGTTCCACTGCCTGTCCTGTCCTCTGCTGGCTCTGTGACCTTGGACTAGTCACTTTCCCTGTCTGAGTCTCAGTCACCCCATCTATAAAATAGGGACAATAGTACCTCATGATACTATTATGAGGGTTAAATGTCTTCATAGCTGCAAAGGGCTTAGAGCAGGGCTGGAAGTGAGCACCTAGTGTCAGCTGTCATTAGTCCTGAGCCAGCACTTGCGCAAGTGCTCTGCTTTCCTTAGGGGGAGGGGAGCCTAAGGGTGCGTTTGCAGGGCTAGTGTCACCGCAGACACCCTGCTGACACCTCAGGATCAGGCCTCAGGCTCTTCTTCACCAGCTCTAATGCCAGCCCCGAACTTCACACTTCAGGCCTGAGTCCACTGGGGGTGTCACAGGCGGCTCCCGGCAGCCGGGGGAGGGGTGGGAACCAAGAGCAGTGGTGACTAAGACGGGAACCCGAAATGCACTCACATGGACGCCTCCCCCAGGGAGGTGGGTTCTTTCGCTGTGGCTCGGTGGGTGACTCATGCGGGGGCAGGTACGGAAGGTGTCAGGACACGGGGGTGGCACACCTCAATCCCAAGAAGCAGGTGGTGCGGTGAATGCGGAGGGCTGGTGGTGTCTCTGGGGTTCTGGGAGTTGGGGGGCCTGGAGTGACCAGGAGGCCTGGAGTCAGAAAGACCTGGGTTCAAATTCCAGCACCGTTAGCTGTGTGACCTTGGGCAAGTGACTTCTCCTCTCTGTGCCTAGTTTCCCCATCTGTAACATCTGGTTAATCCCACATCCACATCCTGGCTAAATCCACTTCCCAGCACTAAACCTATGGTGCTCATGGGGACTCCCCACCTCAAAGACCCACAGTGGCTCCCTCTTGCCCAACAAAGTGCAGCCCGATTCTGTTGGGGCAGCAGGAGGAGGGACAAGGAGGAAACAGGTCTGTGGAACGTCTGCTCTGGAGCCTGTGGCTTATGTAAACCTCACACAAACCTATCTTACAGCTGAGAAAACCAGATTCCACAGGTGCCAGGTTGCCCAGGGCCACGCTGGGGCAGAGCTGGGCTTCAAGCCCTCATCTGTCCCACCCTCCGGAGTCCATCTCAGCTGCCCACACAGTTTCACTCAGTCAGTACACGGCAGGAGTTGAAACGTGAGCACGTTTTTATTACAAAGACGAACAGAAGAGGAAAGCAGAGAAAACCACAAATTGCATTGCAGGGTCTCACCTCCCTGCGAGTAACACTCGGCGACAAAACCTGCCTGTTCCCGCACCGCAACACTAGAGTTGGGACAAGGCGGAGTGTGTCTCCCTCTCCCTTGCTCTTTCAGTCAAGGCGAACCTTGGTGACACGGTAAGTAAGTTATACATGTACCTTAACTTGGCTCTTGGGTCTTCATTCTGTGTGTCCTAAATTATGTGTATGTTGCATGCCATTTTTATACGTATAAAATTGTTTGAAAAGGCCCCAGCCCCTGAGGGTTTCAAAGATGAATTGACAGCCTGAGCATGAGCAAGACCCCGACGCTACAAAAAAAATAAAAATAGAAAAATTAGCAGGTCATGGTGGCCTGTGCCTGTAGTCCCAGCTGCTCCAGAGGCTGAGACAGGAGGATCATTTGAGCCCAGGAGTTTGAGGCTGCGGGGAACTGTGATGACGCCACTGCACTCTACCCAGGGCGACAGAGCAAGACCCTGTCTCAAAAAAAAAAAAAAAAAGAATTGCCCTAATCACCAGATAGTTTAAAGTGATAAAAAATAAAGTTAATTCCAATGTTACCTAAACCATTCTAGATCATAGAAAAAGATGAAAGTCAGATTTATTTTATAAAGGCAAACATGACCCTAATATAAAAATCTGAGAAACACAGTAAACCAACAAACAAATTGCAACAAGAACAAAAAAAGGACAAGCCAAGAAGAGGAAATCACAGATCAATCTCTCTATGACTTGGATGTAAACATTCTAAATAAATTATTAGTCAATAAAATATAATTGTATATGAAAAGAATAACATACCTTGAGCAAATAGAGTTTATTTCAGGAATGATCAAGTAATTGAACAACATAATTGTATATAGAACACTAAAGGAGAATGATGGTGTGATTATATCAATAGATGTTGAGAAGTCAGTTGGAAAATTCAACAGCTTTTTCTAAAACAAATAAAAAAACCACCAAAAAAGGGAGTAGCAGGCAGGTGGCATGTAGTCCCAGCTACTCCTTGGGAGGCTGAGGTGGGAGGATAGCTTGAGCCTAGGAGTTCGAGAACAGCCTGAGAAACATAGCAAGACCACCCACCCCCATCCATCTCTTAAAAAAGAAACTGAAAAAGGGGAATAAGAATAAACTACTTAAATATGATAAAGGTTCTTTGCCAAAACCTAACAGCAAACATCATACTAAAACCATTTCCTTTAAAATCAAAACAAAACAATATCTTGGAGCTTCTTTGAAACACTCCAGAATAAAAAAATGAATTAATACCGAAAAAGAAGAGATAAGACAATTTGATATTTAAGAAATCATTGGCTGGAAGTGAAAAAAAGAAAATATTTCATTCATATTCATATTACTGGGGGACACATTGAGCAGGGAAGGTACAGGGTCTCTGTGAATAAAAACGTGTCGAGGACAAAGAGTTAGAGGCTAGCATCAGAAAATGGGAGACTTAGAACATCAAAAAAATATGAATGTCCCCAAATGCAATTCCAATTAAAATACCAGTGGGGACCTTTTTAATATTAGATAACACTATATTAAATTTCATATGGAAAATGTCAAAGATCTGCACCCAGAGCAATCAAATAGCTACTAGCGTCTATGGGAATTTAAATGATGACAAAAGTGGAACTTCAGGCAGGAGAGGACAGTTTACTTAGTAATAGATGCTAGCACAGCTAGCTATCCATTTGGAAGAAATAGAGAAAGAAAGTTGGATCTATCTTCACACCATATGCAAAAGTAAATCACAGATGCATTAAAGGCTTAATTCTTAGAGGCTTAAGTCTTAGAGGAAGACTTAGGGAACTATACTTATAACTTGGGGATGGGGGGAAAATTTTAAATCAGGAAAAGCAGGCCGGGTGCAGTGGCTCACTCCTGTAATCTTAGCACTCTGGGAGGCCGAGGCAGAATGATCGCTTGAGGTCAGGAGTTCGAGACCAGCCTGCACAAGAGCAAGACCCCATCTCTACTAAAAATAAAAAGAAATTAGCCAGACAACTAAAAATAGAAAAAATTAGCCAGGCATGGTGGCACATGCCTGTAGTTCCAGTACTCGGGAAGCTGATGCAGGAAGATTGCTTGAGCCCAGGAGTTTGAGGTTGCTGTGAGCCAGGTAGATGCCACAGCACTCTAGCCCAGGGGACAGAGCGAGACATTTTCTCAAAAAAAAAAAAAAAAAAAAGTAAATAAATAAATAAAAATAAAAGAGAGAAAAAGAAAAGAAGTCCAGAAATCACCAAAAATCTTTTAGATGAATCTATGTTAAAATTGAAGGGAAAAATTATGGGAAGACACTCTACATACAGTCAAAGGATGACTTGTATTTGCAAATATGGCAGATGAACAGTCCATACTTGTGCCAAATAACAGGGCTTCCAGGTTGACAGCAAAAAGACAAACAGCCTAAAAGAAAAACAGCATAGGGTATGAAAAGGCAATTCCCAAAGGAGCAGATCCAAACAGCAAACAAATCAACAAACGATGCTCTGCCCACTAGCAATCAGGGAAACACAAGTTAAGGTGCCAATGAGATAGCACTTTATACCCATTAGGGAAGCAAAAATCAAAGAGCTTATGGGCTTCTGGGGGAAGCGTACTCTCATGTATTTCTGGGGGAAATGCAAATCCCAGCAAGCATTTTAGAAATCAGTCTGACAATACTCAACAAAAATAATTTTTTGCAAGGTCTCAAAAAAGTGACTTCTTATGTCCCGTTTATCGGGCACAGGAGAAAGCACTCCACCAAAACAAGAGCTTAAACCACATAAGAGGAGCATAATGCCATATGGGAACAGGAGATTCCACATAGGAAAGAGGGGAGGGGACTCGGTGGGGATAAGAAGGACCCCGAGATGACACTGTGCAACTGGCCTGGGGGGCAGTCGGCTCATATTGGAGCAGGGCTGGAGGCTCCTGAGGATGAAATTCATAAGCCGCTTAACCCAACTGAACATCTCGAGAAACGACAGAAACAGCGGGTGGAGAGTTTGGGATTGAATTAATTAATAATAAGGACATAGGACATAGAATATTTTAAGCAAAAAAACAAAAAGAAAAGAAAATTAGTAACCCTAGGAAAACAAAAGTTGTGCAGAAAGGAAGAGAATCATAATTTACCACATGGTTGAATCCTAATCTTGGCTATTGTGAATAGTGCTGCAATAAACACAGGAGTGCAGACGATTCCAGTTCTTTAAAACAAAAAATAACCTGCTTTATATGCATATATGTGCTTGGTTAGGATCAGTGAGAATGGAACAGGGATGAGAGGAGACACACTGAGTTGTTGGCTTTGGCCACTGGGGAAGGATGGAACGGGGGAAGAGTCGGGAGCGGGGAAATAAACCAAAAGAAGAAAGAAGGCAGCCCACGACAGACAGTGCCCATGTTATGATCCACTAATATGTCTCCATGTGTTTGTATGGGTGTCTGTCCCCATAAGGAAATGCTCAAACAGTGGTCACTCAATGAAACGGCAGCTATTTCAGGGTAATGGGAGTCTTTCTTTCTTATACTTTTATATTATTTTCATTTTTTATAGTGCAAATGGATCATTGCTATAGTCAAACAATTCAATTATTCAAAAGAAAAGACAGTTAGAGATCCTGAAGTCCTGATACGGCAGGTTTCTTTGACCAGAGCCAGGGTCTGTCTGTACGTGGGAGAGGACAGCATGAACTTGCAGCCTTGTGCTCAGGGACTCCGGGAGCCCGTCCCTCACAGGCCTGCTGGAACTTGTCACCCTGGGACGGCAGCCCCGCCCTGCTGCAAGTAAAGGGACCTCTGACACATCCTGGTGCCGAGGAGTCTGATTTAATTGGTCTAGGCGGTGCCTTCACCTCTGTAGTATGATTATTATTTATAAATGATCATGAGTTTTTATTTTCACACCGCTCTTGGGAACCAAAGAATTTAGGCGTATTGAGAACAATCAGCCATGGATACGAGAGGCCACTTCTGGTTTATAATTTGCTAACTATCCTTTCCTGGTGCAGACATTAGCGGCTCTCCGGTGCGTGGCCATGCACCATTTTCTACATGATCCATTTTTCCAAGCTTCAAAAGGATAATGTTTTTATGAGACAGACACGCTGCCTACTTTGCTAAGGAGGCTACTAGGGACAATGTTTTTAAATAAAGCTATAAATTAAAAAGAAATCAGCTCAGGTCACACTGCTTAAAACCTTCAAGGGCTTCCACATGTGCTCGGGACAGACTCCAAAGACCTCGACACGACCCAGAGGGGCTGACACAGTCGGGCCAGCCTCGTCCCATGGTAGCCTCCTGCCCGCTCAATGAGGCTGTGCCACACTGGCCCCTCCCCTCCCCCTCCCCAGCTTTATATTTTTAAAATAGTCCCATACAGAAGAGTTGAAAGAATGGTGTAAATGGTCACACATATGGCCACCCCAAGATTCAATAATTACCATTTTGTCATATTTGTTTTCGCTATGTGCATGTGTGTATTTTGCTGAAATATTTAAAAGTTCGTTGTAGATATCATGATATTTAACCCCTATATTTCAGCATTAATTTCCTGAAAATAAAGACATCTTTCCCCATAGCCACATGCCATCATACTACCCCCAAAAATGAACAGTAATTCTCTAACCTTGGGACTACATTCAAATGAACCCAGTTATTTCCAAAATGCATTTCATAGATGTTTAGTTTCCCAATTAAGATGCAATAAGGTTTGTATATTGTGGTTGGTTACTCTGTCTTTTTAGACTCTGTGGTTTGAGACCGGCAGCAGCGTGACTGTCACCTGGGAAAGTGCCAGAAATGCGACTTCATGGGCCCCACTTCACACCTCCTGAATCAAACTCTGGGGGTGGGGTCCGGGAATCGGTGTTTTAACAAGCAATATATTCATGCTCAAGTTTCAGAAGCCCTGAGAGAACCATCCCCCACCTTTTCTCACCTTGATTACTTTTGGAAGAGACGAGGTCAGTAGTCTAGGAGAAGACCCCACAATCCTGATTTGCCAGACTGTTCCCTCACGGTGTGGCTCCATCTAGCAGTGTTCTGAAAACTCTCCAAGTGGGGGGTGCTAATGAGCAGCTGGGTTACGGACAGCTGTGACAAATTCCTGGCCGCACCCAGCACTACCTTAAGTAACACATTGACTTTCCTGCTTCTCTAGGTCCTCAACTAAACATAGCTGCCCCGCGACTTCTGAGTTCTCGTATTTTTTTAAAATAAGAATCCCATGACAGATTATAAATTCTCATAGGTTTAATTTAAGCAGATACCGATCGGCTTCTCAGTCTCAATCCTAACCCTCTAGGAGAGAGGCTTTAATTGGTCCAGCTCGGGGCCACGCCCAAAGCTATCAGCTGTGGCTTGTGAGCAGGGTCCAATGTCCGAACATGACAGCAGGTCCCTCTCCGTGCCAGGGGAAGGGTAGGGCCATTCTTTTCTTTTCTTTCTTTCTTTCTTTCTTTTTTTTTTTTTTGGAGACAGAGTCTTGCTCTGTTGCCTGGGCTAGAGTGCCGTGGCGTCAGCGTCGCTCACAGCAACCTCAAAGTCCTGGGCTCAAGCAATCCTCCTGCCTCAGCCTCCCAGAGTGCTAGGATTACAGGTGTGAGCCACTGCACCCGGAAGGTAGGGCCATCCTTAAAGAAGATGCCTACTGCAATACTTTTTGATTCCTAAAATACATACATATGTAGGTAGACATGAAGGAAAATAAGGAAAAATACAAAGGCAGTTCTGCCCTGTCGGCAAAGAAGCCACCCAATTATTTTATAGAACTGAACCTTCTTGTACCCTGTAAAGATACACAACTATTATGTACCCATAATAATTTAAAGTAAAACATTTTTAAAAAAAGAAGTGAACCTTCTCGGCTACACCTCTGCCCTTAGCCCGAAAAGATATTTTTCACGAAAATTTCATATGGAAGCCGTGAAAAATGTTAGGGCTGAGATCCTCCCTGACTTTCTTGGAGTCAAAGCAGTAAGAGATTGCTAAGATGTGTCTTGCAGCCCCCATAGCTGAAAGTCAGGTAATATCACCTTTAGTGATGGCAATTCGGGTAGCTGGTGAGTGTCAAAGTGGCATCTGATAATCAAAGAGACAAGAAACTGAGTGGAAAATAAGCACAAAAGCTCAGGACAACTTTGCAAGGTCCAGAACATCTTTTACCTGTGACTCTTCGTATAGGTTAGTTTTTGCTCGCTAACAAACAAGCACAAACCCACAGTGGTGCGCAACAGTAAGTGCGTATAGCTCAGGTGTCTAGAGTGCGCTGGAAGTGGTTAGGATGCTCTGCTGATCGTGGCTGGGTTCATTTGCATGCCTGAAGGTCATCTGGCCGCTCCGCTGTTGTAGACTGGTTTCAGCTGGGATAACCAACTGGGTTAACAGAGCTGTGATCCATACAGCTGCCAGACTGCCGTGCACTAGCCCAGGCTTGGTCTCATGAGGATGCAGAGAGTGGGAGCTGAAACCACCACCAGTGCACAAGCCCCGTGTTTGACTCCAGGTTCAAGAGATGGGGCACGTCATCCTGCCCAGGGTGGGAGGGCTCTGCAAAGTGACATGGCACAGGGAATGGGTACAGGAGAACTGAAATGTTGGGGCCAAATGATGCACCTGCCACACCTGACCTGATTTCCCACTGGAGATTACCCTCTTAGTCAATTACTCTGGGTGGGGCTCCAGCTCAGAGGTGGTGCATGTGACAAAGGCCTCAGCCAATCTGAGAACTACGTTGCCCAGCCCATGGCGACTGGATCAGTGATGGATGTTCAGGACCCAGTCAGAGCCAACCAAGCACAATGCAAACACTAACTGGGACAGGAGGGCTGGGAAAGGGATTCCCACTGGGGCCACTGGCAGCAATCTCAGATCACTAGGAGAGAGGAAGACGTCTGAGAAAGAAGTCAGCCCAGAGGAAGGAGAGCACATAGAGAGACCTACCCTGGTGTCAGAGTTTAAAGCCCTCCATTAAGCTGCACCAAAGGTTGATCCCACCCGTGGACTTTTCCTTTTCAAACACACCAGTTGGGTTGGGTCTTCCGTCATCTGATGAGTGCTGGTGAGTTCGGCAGTCATCTCGGTATCAGTCACAGAGGGCTCAGCAGCTTCCGGTGATCAAGGTTACTGGCATTGCTCAGGAGATGTTACAGGGCTTGGTGGCTCATGGGTCTTGGTGGCTCAGGGGTCTCACAGATCAGGTGTCCCTGGGCACCAGTTGGAACTCCTTTATTTGCAAGTAATGGACACCAAACTCAAATGAACCCATGAGAATATACTGGTTCATGTACGTGAAAAAGAACTTTGAATCTAATTTCAGACATGGATCCTTGTGTTCAAACAATGCCGTCAGTATCCATCTCTCCTCATCTCTTGGCCCTGCCGCATTTACTCTGTGTTGGCTTCATGCTTGGACAAAATCTCCCCTCGTGGTGGCAAAGACAGCCACCAGCAGCAGGTCCACACGCTCAGCAACTCCAACGAAAGAACACTTTTCCCGTACTAGGGGTAGAAAAAGGCCAGGTGCTGCCTAACTTGGGTTGTGTGTCCGCGCCTGAGCCCACAGCTGTGCTGATTTCAGCCACCCCGTGGGCCTTAGGAGTGGAAGGAGGTTCAGCTGAGCCACATGGCCCCAGAACATGGGAGGGCTGGTCCCCAAACGAAGCTTAGGGTGCTGTGACCCCAAAGAAGGGGAAGTGAACGCTGAACAGGCAAAAATGCAGATATCCACTACATCCCACATTAATCTTAGCATCTTGTGGCCCTTGTCACATTTTTAATGAACTGTGACCCCAAATTTTCCGCCTTCTACCATCAATCACCCTGTTGTCCTTTAACATCGAAATCAAATGGCTTGAGCCCCGTTACCGCATACTAACCAAGCCCCTTCCACGATCTCTCTGAGGATTGCCTAAGTGGGGCTCACTGTCTTCCGAGTCAGGCCACGCCCAGCCTCCTTCTTGGCTATCCCTGTATGCCCTTGGCCTCTGGAGCCACTGTTCTTTTTCTGCGCTTCTTTGGCTTCAAATCGAAACCTCTGAATCCCTCCATTGCCCCAAAGCTCTACTGACGCCAGGCTGAGTGATGAACATTCTCTTCCCCTCGGCTGCCGGTAAAGACCTCTCAGTTACGTTTCTTACACCCACGTTTCCACCCTAAACCGACACTAGATGGGTGTATAGGTTTTGACATTTTTGAGAGAGAGACATGCCATGTGGGGACTCTCCCTTAGCGAGGCACATGGAAGTCACGAAGTCATCTACTTCGCCGTGCAAGAGTATGATGGGATCTTTGAGGCTGCTCACCTTGGCATGCTTACCTGTCACTGGTGAGGAGTGGGAAAATCTGCAGAGGGCTCGAGGAGCACCTTGGGGGAAAGGAATCAAGACTACAATCCCCTTTCCTTCTGAAGGTCAATGCTATTGGCATCTTTTCGATGGACTGAATTAGTCCAGATGGAAAGGACACCAAGCGCCCTCAAGAAGTAATTTGCTGTGACCAAAGGGAGGTGACCCAGGCTAAACTGAAGGACCTAAGGGGAAAGAGGGGTAGGTCTGATGCAGCATGTGGGTGAGGCCGGAAACCCGCCTGGTCTACGCCATTGGTGTGGTAGGGCAAAGGCTTTGTCCCCTAGAGGCTGCCTGAGGCTGCCTGATGAAGTTCAGCCCCAACACCAGAGGCAGAAGTGGCGATTGTAGGAAGCCACCGCCCCCTAGTGGCAAGTCCTGGCATTCCGTGATACGTTGGGGGTGCTAGAGAGGTGACGTTTGCACACCAAGCTGGGGAACCGGTCATGCTGTTTGTGTGTGTACATTTCAATCTACCCCTTAAAAACCCACTAAATTAACTATTAACCATTGCCCCTAAGTATCTGCCCTTATCATTTCAGGGAAGTGGCAGACGCTTTGAAATGACAGAGTTTTTCTTTAACATACCCTGGACATTCTTGGGCAGGAGTTCTTCCACCTCTGATCTGGTTAGAATGGGGCTTTTTCCTCCTTTTCTTCTTTTTGTCTCCCCCCTTCATAGTTATGTGACCTATTTAATGTCTGTTTTCCTCTCTAGAAAGTAAGTTTCAGGAGGTGGAATAAGGATCCTTTATCTTGTTTATTGCTGTATCCTCAGCCTCTGAAATAGTACTGGACAATCATTCATCAATTTGACAAATTGTCATGGAGTGCCCATCACATGCCAGGCCCTGTGCCAGGCGTGGGGGGTGGCAGAGAGTAGCAGTTTGCCACACGCTGTGTCTGCTCTTACGGGACTGCGGTTCTAGTTGGGAGAGGTGGGTAACTAGCATATTTGTGGGACTGCAAGTGGTGGCGAATGCTCAGCGTGTAATGAAGCAGGCTAAGGGGGCTTCTGCCCCACTGAGGCGGGTCAGGACGTTTTCTCTGGCCCTCTAGCATTTGAGCAGACACCGGGAGGGTGGGACCCCGGGGGAGAGTTGGGAGAGTCCAAGGCAAAGGTAAAGGCCCTGAGGTGAGCACCTGCCTTGCTGTCCTCAGAACAAGGGGACACAGGTCAGCTTTAGGTAGGAATTAGAGGTGAGCAAGAGGCCAGTGTGGCAGCAGGCAGTACAGGGGACATTAGGAGTGAGGCTGGAAAGTGCTGGAGCCAGACCCTGTGGGACCTTGGACACCACTCTAAGGACTTCAGCTTTGATTTTAGGTGGAATATAGGGAGCGATTGTAGGGTTTGGAACAGAGTGATAGATCTTATCAATTTTTCCCCAATACCTTCACTCGCCTTTTTTTTTTTTTTTTTTTGAGACAGAGTGTCGCTTTGTTGCCCTGGCTAGAGTGAGTGCCGTGGCATCAGCCTAGCTCACAGCAACCTCAAACTCCTGGGCTTAAGCGATCCTACTGCCTCAGCCTCCTGAGTAGCTGTGACTACAGGCATGTGCCACCATGCCCGGCTAATTTTTTTCTATATATATTTTAGTTGGCCAGATAATTTCTTTCTATTTTTAGAGACGGGGTCTTGCTCTTGCTCAGGCTGGTCTCTAACTCCTGACCTTGAGCAATCCACCCGCCTCGGCCTCCCAGAGTGCTAGGATTACAGGCGTGAGCCACCGCGCCCGGCCTTTTTTTTTTTTTTTTTTTAAATTCTGTGTTCTTTCTTTAAAGAGAGGCAGATGAAGAGTTCAGAAAAGAAGCCACTGTCACAAATGAAGATATTTGAAAGAGAAGTTGGGCCTCTCTTTCTATTTTCTTATACTATTAATTTCTTTCACCAGAAAATATAGTTGAATCAAATTGCAATAGGGTTCACCTAATGGACTCCATTATGCAGTTCACCTGTGCTTCCTACTAGGTTCTCATTTCCCTATCTGATAACAAAGGCTCCTGAACTCCCATTCTTTTCCTTGGTGACAGGCCTAAATAATCTATAAATACACCTTAAGGTCTCCAATTCAGGGTTCTGGAAGCAACTATTCCACCATAATTCACTCGCCTTTTGTTAGGGTGGAAACTTACTAGGTGTTCACGACAGGTTGGAGAAAGAATTCTCACACAGAGTTTAGGATAGAAATAAGTACAAAGTTTATTTTCCCAAGGCAGGAAAGAGAGAGAGAAAGAAAGGAGAGAAAGAAAGGAAAGGAAGGAAAAAAGGAAAGAAGGAAGGAAGGAAGGAAGAGAGGCCACGGCTCTGAAGAAAAGGTAGAGGGTAGTGCTGGGGAGCGGAGGAAAGTTGTTTGGTGCTTTTAAAGGGTAAAAATGAATTGTTTGTTTCTGCTTCAGCAGACCAACAACAGAAGTGGCTGTGAGATGTCAGGGAGTTCTTTATTTCTTTTTCTCTCTCTATGAGCCTGGATTATCTGAGTCCTTGCAATATGGTTTTTTTGGGGCAGGAACTGAGATACAGAGCTGGAGGGGGTTGGTTAGCATCGTTCCTGTCTGCTAGGGCTCTTCAGGGCGGAGAAAACCGAGTCTTAGAGATAACCGGTTAGATCACAGGTGTTTTGATTAAACAAAACAAAGGCAATGGTGGTGAGTTTATTTCCCTTGCTTTCTGTTTGAAAATTTACTTTTCCTCTGTTAGATGGGTTATTAGTAAGACTTCCTTTCACTTTTAAAGTCTTATTAGCTAAAATAGTCTGGCCATCGTACCGAGAAGAGCCCACAGAGGCTCGGGAGAGGAGCTGGGAGGCCGGAGGGCAGGCTCCCGCACTAGGCCAGGGAGAGACGCAGCAATGCCGCCGTGGGCAGTGCTGATTCTGGATGCACCTGTATTTGAAGGCAGAGTCAACAGACACAAGTAGGTAACTAGTAAAGATTTGTTTGATGGGCCAGGTGCAGTGGCTCATGCCCATAATCCTAGCACTCTGGGAGGCCGAGGCAGGAGGATCGTTTGAGCTCAGGAGTTCGAGACCAGCCTGAGTAAGAGCAAGACACTGTCTCTACTAAAAATAGAAAAAATTAGCCAGGCGTGGTGGCGTGTGCCTGTAGTCCCAGCTACTTGGGAGGCTGAGGCAGGAGGATCACTTGAGCCCAGGAGTTTGAAGTTGCTGTGAGCTAGGCTGACGCCACTGTGCTCTAGCCTGTGCAACAGAGTGTGACTTTGTCTCCAAAAAATTTTTTTTTGCTTGAATTAATGTTGAATCATGAAACTTCCTACAGCTCGTCCCAACTCCCCCTGCTTTAGAAGAACTTCCACTTTGCCTGTTGCTGGAGTCTGCACCCACCGCCTGTTCAGCTTCCTGCTGCCCCCGCCATGCTGATGCCTGGAGAACTTCGAATCCTTTGAACTTGTCTTCAGGGAGCCTCCAACCACTCCTCTTAACTTGGATGGGCTTCCCAGTTCCATACCTTCACAGCGCCCAGTCTGCTATCTGGGTGATGTCTGTCTCCATCACCAGATCGCCAGCTACCCAAGGGTAGGGGCCCTATCTGTCCTGCTCCCAGCTGTGTCCCTGTCCCTAGTAGGAAGCCTGGCACACACAAGTTGCTTGGTAAATAACTGCTGAGTGGAGAACTCGAGGCCTACTCTGGTCCTTGGGCCTTTTGCCTCTACTTCCTGCCCAGTCTGAAGGGCCGTAAGCTGAAGCTGGACTCCAGGCCAGGGAGTCCCTTCCCATCCCCTCCCCTAGGCCCCACGTCCTGTTCCCCTCTCGCTTGAACCCTGGCCTGAGCCTACTGGAGGCCTGCGAGGTCACGGGGAGCCTGGAGCATTTGTCAAGATCAGACCTTCAGTTTCCAGGGTGCCCTCCCACCTCAAAACCGAGACCAGACAGCCACCCAGTGGTAATTTTTCTAAACTTTTGTTTATTTTTTAGCAATTGTCATGTTTAGAGATGTAAATAACACATTTAAAAACCTTCTCAGGGCCAAAGGCTGCCAGAGTATTTACAAACACAGGGGGTGGGAGGTGGCAAGACATGAGGGTCTGGGGCTTTGGGACATCTGGGATTCCACCCAGACCCCTGCCCCAGTCCCTGAGCCAGGCTCGGAGGCTGATGCCAGCCACCAGGACTGTCCCACCGGCCACAGCATGGGCTCAGGGAGCATTGGGCAGCCTTGGGGCTCTGCTCAGTGGGCCTGGTGGGAGACCCTCTAGCTGACCTGTGGCCCCGCCTCCCGCCCGGGGGCTCCCCACACCCCACAGGCCAGCTCAGAGGGGCCTCTGGGAAGCACCGGAGGACAGGGGCAGTATGGGGGACACAGGAGCTGGGACAGAGGCCGGAGATGACCTGGCCTGCCCAGGGAGGGATAGACGCACACGCACACACACACAAACACACACACTGTACTTTCACAGAGAAATCGCAAGGGGGGAGATTTTGTGTGTGTGTGTTTTGTCTTCTAAGTCTTCATGTCTACGGTGTTATTTTTTGCTATTATTTTTTGTTTCTTCGACAGTGACATAAACTGAGGTAAACATCTGTGACCAACACCTCTCCTAAGGGGCAAAGGGTCCCAGCCCGACCAGCAGAGGAGGCAGCGGCAGAGCCCTGACCTGTGATCCAGTTCTGCTCTCCGGTCAGGTTTGTGGCTGCCCTCCTGGCCCCTCTGCAAATGAGGGCTGAACTACGTCACTACAGTCCCTTCCCGACTCTAACATACTAGGTACTACGACAAGGGAGACGACTCCCAAACGGGATCTTAACAAAGAGAGGGGGGGTGTGCACGCAAGGGACGTCTACTGTGGAATCTCGCTTCCTTGTTATTGCAGGAGAGATCAGGATGTCGCGAGGCCTAAGGCAAAAGGAGAAGTCGCGGCTGGGAGAGGTGGCCCGGCTGGGCTCCAGGTGGGCTGGGGCAGTGATGGGGCCTTCTCTGAGACTTGGCCCTTGGTGGGAGGAGGGGTCTGCTACTTACCTGGCATGTGGAGGGCCCATGCCCACGGGGGAGGTGGGGTCTTAGAGGAGTGGGCTTACCAGGGAGGGGGGGCCAGGCCCTGGGGCAACCGCACACTGTTTGTAAACTGGACCCGGGCAGGGCAGGGGGACCTATAGCCCTTGTTCGAGGTGGGACTGAGGGGTGAGTGGAGAGGTGGGGGCTCCAGGCCAGAAAGTGATGGATGTCCACTCTGGCCAGCCTGGCCCACCAATGAGGCCCCTCAAATGCCCCAGAACCCCAGGAGGGACCCAGGCAGGGGTGGCCCAGGACAGTTGCTAGGGCACTGTCAGGCACAGAGGGCAGCTTCACCCGTGCTGAGGTTATTGTGGGGGTCCCGGGCCACTACAGAGAGGGTCGGAGGTCCCCTTGAGGGAGCGCTGGGTGAGGCTGGTTCCTCTTGTCTGTTTTGCTGCCTGGGGGCCTGGACCAACCAGCAGGTGCCCCCCTGCCGGATTCCCTGAGGGTGGGGGAAATGCAGGCCTGGTGGGAAACCGGGGCGGGGCGGAGTGGCTGAGGCATCGCGATGCGCAGTCGCAGGAACACTCAAGGCTGCGCCCACACGCCTGCACTCTGCGCGCACACCTGTTTCCACGCGTCCACGGCCCCCCCGTTCTCATGCCCACACACGCGGCTCCTGCCTCCTGCTGCTCCAGTAGCAGAAACATGGGAGATGTGAGGATGGGGTCAGCCCGGTGTTGGAGGGTGGCATGTTTGACCCCGATAAAAATCTCAGAAGAAATTCCTGGCGTAAGTCACCTCGCTGCCTGCTGGAAGCCCAGGCTACTCTGTCCAGGCTGGGGCAGCGAGGACTGGGAGGATCTGGGAGAGGTCCCTGGGCCTGGAGAAGATGCAGCTTGGGGGGGGCGGGCTGGGCCCGGCCCTTGGCTCTGCACTGGCTGCCGGCCCTAAGGATGCAGGGCGAGACCCCTGCCCTGAGAGCCCTTCTATCCCCGGGACTTGTCAGGACAAGTGGGGAGGGGAGGGGAGAGAGCTCTGCCTCTCAGTGGCTACTGGCCCACGGCAAGCCGCCTTCCTTACTGGGCTCAGTGTCCTCACCGGTGGAATGGGGGCGTGGGGGTCACTAGGTTCTTGGGGCCCGTACCTACACACAAACACACCTATGCGACATCCAGAGATTTGCTACATTTCCCAGGGCTTGTCCTCTCCCCTCCAGCCTGCCAGCAAAGGGGCAGGACGCACCGCCTCCCCTCATTGCCTTCGGTCCTAGCCAGTGCCGGGGAGAGGGGGAGGGGCCTTAAGCCCCTTCTCTGCCCAACGTTTCAGTCCTTTTCTGTGCCCAGGGTAGGAAGGGGGAGAGTGGGGTGGCCACTCACAGGAGTGCAGGACCTGGGTGGGACTGCAGGATGATCTGCCAGGGGTGTGAAGGGCCAAGAAGGAGCAACTAGTTGGGGTTCCAGGGCTCAGGGAGGTGTCTGGGAGTCTGGCCCCGCCGCTCCCTTGCTCCTGTTGTGGGCGGGGCTCTGAATGCTTGGGTCCGCGGGGCGGGGCTTCTCTGGGCCGCGGCCCCGCCCACCGGGCGGCTTCGGAGGTCTTTGGTGGCTATCTCGCCAGCCCCCCGCGGACCGAACCGGACCGGACCGGACCGCGGGGACCCGCAGCCAGCGGTCCTGCCTAGTCTACCCGCTACGCCCTCCAGCCCAGCGGGCGCCGGTCGCTTTCCTGCCGGCCGCCGGCACCGGCTGGGAGCAGGCCCAGGGCGGCTCCCCCCGCTGCGTGCCCGCCCCGGGAGGGCGGCGGGGGCGGCTCAGACGCAGATCTCGATGGCCGTGGCCAGCACCACCTGCCCTTTGCTCTTGTCCGGGCGGCCGTCGGTCCTGCCGGGGGGTGCCGGGGGAGCCAGGCCGGCCTCGGGCACCGGCACCGGGACGGGCACCGGCACCGGCACCGGCACCGGCCCGACGGGCGGGGGCGCGGGCCGGGAGCCGCTGCCGCTCTCGGTGAGCACGGTCCGCTTGAGCGGCCCGGGCGCCTCGAGCCGCAGCGGCCCAGCGGCGGGCAGGCGGTCCCCGGGCGGCTTGCGCGCGCGGTGCGAGGGCCGGCGCCGCAGCTCGGACGTGAGCTCGTGCTTGAGGAAGCGGAAGACCTCCTTGGCCGGTCCGCGGCGCTCGGGTTCCAGCGCCAGGAGCCGCTGGAACATGCGCAGCGCCGGCTCGGTGAAGCGGCGCCACTGCGACGGCAGCCCCGGCAGGCGGCCCCGCTGCCAGCGCACGAACTCCTCGAAGAAGGCGTCGGCACCCGACGCCGCCTCCCACGGGAAGTTGCCCGTGAGCACGCAGAAGATGAGCACGCCGAAGGCCCACACGTCCACGCCCGTGTCCACCGCGAAGCCGTCGGCGCGGCCCGCCTGGCACACCTCGGGCGCCGTGTAGGGGATGGTGCCGCTGACGCGCTTCACGCGGCAGCCCACGCGGCGAGTCATGCCGAAGTCGGCCAGCTTCACGCGGCGGCACTCGCGGTCGAACAGCAGCACGTTCTCGGGCTTGATGTCACGGTGCACCAGCTGCCGCCCATGCATGAAGTCCAGCGCCAGGCCCAGCTGCTGCACGCAGCGCTTCACTGTGTCCTCGGGGAGCCCAACCTGCGGCCGGGGCGTGGCGCTCAGAGGTGGCCTTCCCCTGCCGCCCCCTGCCCCAGCCTTCCCGTCCCAGCTGCGCCCGGCATCCCGCACCCGCACAGCTCCAGCTCCCTCTCCGTCCCGCGCATCCTCGCCTCCCACCCTTTCCGCGGTAACCGCACCGCAGGGGCCCCGAACGATCGGAGCCCTCGCTGGTGCTGCGCTAGGCGACCTTTCAGCTCTGACTTCATCAAACCCTCGCGGTGGCTATTTCCCTGGGGGGACATGGAGGCTCCGGGAGGTCTCATCACTTAGCCAGCAAATGGCAGAGCAGATGCAAACCTAGCGCCTGGATCCTCCCCCACTCTCCGGCCAGCTCCAGGGTCACCTGCTCTGGGGCCTCCTTCCAGGGGGACCTGACACCTCCCCTCTTGTGCAGTTCCAGAGGAGGGCGCTGTTGGACCTTATCTCATCTTTCTGGCTATTTCCTTTAGTGCTTATCTCAATCTGATGTTTGGAGCGGCTTGTTGTGGGTGTCTGGTTCCCCACTAGAGCAGGGGCAGGGCCTCTGTCGTCTTCACTGTGCGTCCCTAGCCCCCCAACGGTAACTGACATACAGTAGGCACTCAATAAATACTTACTGATTGACCGCCCCCCACACACACACACACACTCTTCCCTCGCCATGCTACCGCCCTAATACCTGCGGAGGGATGATGTCAAACAGGTCCCCAGCGGGCGCGTACTCCTGGGCGAAGACGTAGCAGTCCTCTGTCTCAAAGACCACGTCAAAGACCTTGATGATAAAAGGGCTGGAGGAGAGGCTGTTGGTGATGCTCACCTCCCGCAGGAAGTTCTTCAGCTTGGTTTTGCTCTTGTTCACAAACTTCAGTGCCATTTTGGTGCCTGATGGGAGTGACAGCGACTGTGGTGAAGCCCCCTGTCCCTGCCGTCCTGCGCCTGTCATGCCCATGCCTGTCTGCACAGCCTGTCCTAGTGACAAGGCACAACCTGGGCCCCAGCCTGCATGACTGTCCTCATTTTCCAGAGGGGAGACCCAGTGAGAGAAAAGGACTTGCTAAGGCCCTGCAGCAAGGTAGGATCACCTGGGTCCCCTACACCCAGGCTGTACCCTTCACGAGGGAGTGTGAGGAGGGCCTGCCGCATCCTCCACCTGCTCTCCTTTTGTCCTGCCATACTGTGTGCTTATTTATCTTGTCTGTGCCCCTGAGTGCAGGGACCTCTGTCTTGGTCCTCGCTGTGTCTCCAAAGTCTGGCACATAGCAGGTGCTCAGCAAATGTCTGTTAAAGGGATGAATGAATAAGAAGAAAGGAGACACTTCAAGGCACACATCGGCGACTCTGTGCTTGGGCAGGCATCTGGGCCCACCTGGTGCAGTTGTGTGACACACAGCATGTGTCCACAGAGCACTCTCGCATCACAGGCCCTGCCTCCAGCACTTCACATTTACAACCCATGCCTCATAAGGGGGCAATAATGTTACCCTATTTTACAGAGAAGGAAACTGAAGCACAGAGAGGTCAAGTCACTTGCCCAAGGTCACACAGTAAGCAAGTAGCAAAGCTCAGGTGGCCCCAGGTCCAGTGCTCCTCCTGCTGCCCTCGGTTGGCACAGAGCCCCCTGCCCCAGCTGGCTGAGTGGGTACCACAGTGAGCCTCCAGCACGGGGGGGCAGCCAGCTCAGTGGCTAAGCGAGAAGGCTCTGGAGCTGACTCCTGGGGTTTCATCCTAGTTCGAACCCTCTGTAGCTGCATGACCTTGGCAAAGTGACTGAATCTGTCTAAGTCTTACTGTCCTTACCTGAGAAATGGAGGTGGCTATACTGACCCCACAGGGTCATCTCCCTCCACCATTTAAGTGCAGTGCCTTGTTCCCAAGCACCTACCCTCAGCTCTCTGTCCACCTCCCTAGGGGCAGCAGACGCCGCAGAGGTCCCTGGGCACGTCCCTCAGCTTCCTCTCTTGCCCCATTTGCCCAGTCTCCTCCTCCCTGAGCAGGGTCAGGCCTCATCCTGTCCACCAGGCCCCTGGCTCCGCCTCCTTGCTGGCCTCCTGGCCCCACGGAGAGAACTAGAGAGCCCCGGTCATGCCCCCCACCCCAACCTAAAACCCTGCCACCCTGCAGACACTAACCTGTGCCCTTGTAGGCCACCAGATCGACCTTCCCATAGGTGCCTTTGCCCAGTTCCCGGACAAGTTCATAGTGCTTGGTGACGTCACTGGCTGCCAGTGTGCGGAGGGTCAGCGCCTGCATGTCTTCAGTGAGAAGGGGCACGCCAGCACCAGGCCCAGGGGCGGTCCCCGGCCCACAGCAGGGCAGGGAGTGGGGCGGCTCAGGCTCTGGGCAGCCCACGCTCATCTTCTCCCTGTTGGGGTTGTGGCATGAAGTGTGTCATCAGGCTAGGGCCCTCCCCCGACTCCCCAGCGCCCAGAAAACTTGAGGCTGGACCCAGATGCCAGGCCCAAGATGACCACAAGGGGGCGAGAAGCATCCTCCCAAAAGGGCCAAGCCTGAGCCAGCATTTCCCAAGACAGTCACTGTCCCTGCCCTCGCACTTGGGTACCACCAGCCCATCTGCCTCATGCTGTCACCCACACGGCGGCGTCAGGCAAGGCCCCTGTGTTTATGTCACACAGACACAGCCAGATACTGAGTTCACACGAGTGCTCCCATTCACAAGCATCAATGAAGCACCCACTGTTTGCCAGGGCCGTCCAAAACCTGGGGACACAGCACTGAACACACGCCTAAGAATCCCTGGCTTAGGCTCCAGAGGGAGACGGGCAGTAAACACAGTGACACGTGAACCAGAGGAAGGGGAGGTCTGAGGCAGTGGCTGCCGCATAAAACACCTCGGCTGCACAACGTGGCACAGCCACACACGAACACAGCCTGGCAGTGCCTTCCCCACCGCAGATGACACACAGGCACACACACGACAGCTGTAGTCCCAGGGCCCCACCCAGCCCCCTGCCCCCAGACTCAAGGCCAGAGCACCCACCTCACGAAGACCTAGCCCAGTGGCATCACCATAGCTCACAGCACCCTCAAACTCCTGGGCTCAAGCAATCCTCCTGCCTCAGCCTCCCGAGTAGCTGGGACTACAGGCACGTGCCATCATGCCCAGCTGATTTTTCTATTTTTTGTAGAAATGGGGGTCTCACCGTGTTGCTCAGGCTGGTCTCGAACTCCTGACCTCAATGAATTCTCCCACCTCAGCCTCTCAAAGTGCTGGGATTACAGGCATGAGCCACTGCACCCGGCCTGGGACCTGACTCTTCAAGGCTCTGAGTGGGTGACAGTGAACTAACTCTCCATCTGGGGCCTTCATTTCTTGTTTTTTCCCTTATTTTTTTCACTTCATTTTCCTACAGTTTTATTGAGGTATATTTGATGTACAATAAGCTATACATATTTAAAGTGTACAATTTGATGAGTTTTGACACACGTATGCATTTATGAGGCCATCACTGTGATCCAGATCACGGACATATCCATCACCCCAAAGCTCCTTCTGTCCCCTTATATGCCCCTGTCCCTCCCCAGCCCTGTCTTCCAGGCAGCCACTCTGGGACCCTCCTTTCTTATCTGTGAAGTGTGGGGGTGCAGGGGGAGCTGAGCCCTTGCTGGGTGCAGGTGTGCGTGTCTGTGCGTGCACTGGCCGGAGAGGCCTCCAGCCGCTGGGTGCCCACCTCCTGGTGCAGCCTCCCTCTGCCCTCGCCTCACTCCCTTCTCCCTCTAACGACAGATGCATCACCCCAGCACCCCCAGCCTGCCCCTCATCACCACCCCCCTCAGCAGGACAACCACCACAGCGCCATCTGGGAGGAGGCACAGATTGGGAGCCAGACAGCCTGGGTCTGAATCCTGATTCCGTCACTTGCTAGCTGGATGTCCTTGGGCAAGATACTTTGTCCCTCTGTGCCTCAGTTTCCCCATCTGTAAGAAGGACATAATAACAGTACCTTCTCCCCATGGGCTGTTGCCAGGATTAAATAAGTTAACAGACGCGAAGCGCCTGGTGCCCGGCACACAGTGGGTGCTTGTGGGTGCCGGTGTTGACCTGCTGCTAACATTGTTACTCCCCGCTGTCCCCGGCTGAGCCAGGGCTGCTGGCCATGGCAGGGGGGCTCTGGGGAGGGGAGCACAGAATCCTCACCCCGGCCCAGCAGCTCTCTTGCAGGCCCCAAGCACCCCCTGCACCCCCAACCCCCCCGCCTTCCCCTTCGCTCCGGCACGACCCAGCCTCCCACTTCACACGGAGAGGAGGAACATCAGGAGGAACTTCCTGGCCTCCCACCCAGCCCCAAACGGAGCTCCATCTGCACCGTCCTCTCAGCTGGCTGGGGAGGAGGCAGCCTTCCCCCCAGCTCCCGCCCTCTGCTTCCTCGGGATCCTCTGCCCGTCACCCCTCTGCCCACCCCTTCCCTCCGCTCACAAGCCTGCCCGCCCGTCTCCCCTACTCTAACAGAACCCACCGCCACCCCCCTCCACCCCATCCCCCGCCCAGCTACTTACTGCCTTTGCTTTCCTAGTCATTTTCAACCTGAACGCGTGCCAGGGACTCTGGCTGAAATGCCACATACTGTCCTCGGAGAGTCTAGTCTGTAGCCTGCACCAGCCCACTCCACATGCCCACGGCGGCCCGGTCCTGCGTGCCCTTCCTCTCGACCCTTAGCGTGCTGACCCGAACGCGGACACGGCCCCTGTCGCCAAGTCTCCATGCAGTCCCAGCTCTGGCTGCACGGCACTGGGTCTGTCCTGGGCTGCCGTGGGGGGGCATCTCTCTGTGAGAGTCTCTCCCTGGTTTTGGGGGCTGGAAAAGATCTGCTCTTCCAACCCCAGTCAAAGGTCCACCCTGGGTGAGGAGGCTCCTGAGCTAGGAAACCGAGGCGACCGCCGCAGTGCCAACAGGGAGAGGCACGGCTGCTCCTGTGCCGCATCCTCAGGCCAACGCGTCCTTGGACCCTTTCTGTGCGCGGTGTGGGGCTGTCCCCGGGGGGTTCAGATGAGTGCACAGCCCTCTTTGCCTCGAGCTCCTCCCCCGCCCGCCGGGAACGGCGCGGCTGCTCTGCTGACCTACTTCTCCTGAGGTGTGTGGACACCCCGAGGGCTGCTGAGGTGGGCGGGCCACGTGCGTGCAGCATGTGTGCACATGTGTGCAACCCTCCCACCTTGGGTTTTGGCCCTGACAGGTCACTTTGGGCAGTTCTGCACCCCCTGGGTGCGGGACTGGCAGCTGCCAGTGGCTATAAGCCCTCCCTCCCCCAGGGACTGGGGGGTGCCTGGCTCCTCCCTGCACCCTCGGCCTCAGCTGCCCCAGGTAGGCTCTGGGTGGGGCAGGGCACAGCCACATAGGCCGGGTTAGGGCCTTGCCCATGCCCCACCCCCCGCCCCAGCTGCAGCTCCCCGCTCTGCCCACTGCCCCACGGCTGTTCCACAGCTCTGGCGTCCCCTATTCCATGTCCTCACGGCTCCTGAACAACCTCTCCTGCCTGTTTCACCCTCCCAGGCCTCATTACCCTCAGGTCCTGCTCCTCCAGGAAGCCCTGGAGGGATACTCTCAGCTGTGTCCCTCTCTGTCCCATCGACAGGCCAAGAGCTCCCCAGGGGCAGGGGCTAGACTAGATTCAACCCTCTCCCTCATTCCTTTCCTTGGTTTGTAGGGTCCAGTTTTGGGGTTCTCCCCACCACCCCCTCCTTCCCCCTTCAGGCCTGTTCTCCGCAAGGTGCCAGCAGGAGACAAGGAATTAATCCACACGCCCGCGCGTCATCCCCCAGGTACACACTGCCTCTGACCCAGTTCCGACGCATGTGACTTGAGAGGCGCAGTGGGGAGTGACGGGAACAGCGCAGGCCTTGAGGCTGGCAGGATTGGCCTTGATCTTAACGTGCGCCACTTTTTAGCTGGGTGACCTTGAGCAAGTCACACCACTTCTCTGAGCTTCAGCTTCCACATCCGTATGATGAAGAAAGTAACAGGAACAACAGCAGTAATAATAATGGCACCAACATTTATAGGACGTACGACATGCCGGGCCCTGTTCTAAGGACTAACTCGCTTAATCTTCACAACTCTAAGAGTCAGGTATTATTGTCACTCCCACTTTGGAGAGGAGGAAACGAAGCACAGAGACTACGTAACCGGCCCAAGGTCACACAGCTAGCACCGGGATTGGCTCCAGAGTTGATGCTTTTAACCACTGTGCTTTCCCAAGGATGTTGGGAACATCCGCCCAGATCCCTCTGGAGCCAGGTAGGGAAGAAGAGGACAGAGTCTCAGTGGGAACTTGATCCTCAAAGTATTTTATCATCACCATTGTCACTGCACCCACTTCCAGAAGCAGCTATGGGCTTCATGGCTGTGATCGTGCCAATGCCAGGCAGGGGAGGCCTCTGCTGACCTCCGTTCGTGCCGTGCGGTTGGCCCCGCACCCACCCACGCTAAGCTGACTGTGCTGCTGGGGCCTCCACCTTGCACCTCAAGGGTGTGTCCTCGCTGGCCCCAAGGGGGGCCTCCACCTGCTATTTGTGTTGCTGAGTGCGGGTGGGGTCCCCCAACTTCACGGCAGAAGTTGTGGCTCTGCCACATGCTTGGAGGGCCACCGTGGTCGGGGAGGGTTCCCCAAGGGAGGTGCAAGACCGAACCACCTACCACTTCCTCTTGACGGTCGGCTGGAGCTGGGTGCCACCCGTATGAAACTGCACTGACCTCGTCACCCAACTCAGGCCTACTTTGGAACCCCTGTTCCCCACCGCACACACGAACACACGCACGCGCACACATACACACACAGTGCCACCAGCTTGGCAAAGTCTCACTCACTGAGTCCTCACAAGAACCCTAAGAAGGGGGCAAGATGGTTCCTAACTTTAAAAACCAGCTTGAGGTGTAACTTACATAGCACAAAACTCACCCACTGAGCGTACAATTCAATGATTTCAGTGAATGTACAGAGCTGTGCAGCCCTCGCCACAGTCGAGCGGCGCTTTCTGTGTTACAGATGAAGGACAGAGGCCCAAGAGGGTGGTGATTTGCCCATAGTTGTAGCAAAGACAGCCACTGTCCACCAAAAATGTGTTTCCTCTTCTCTACTACAAAGTCGCTGCTGGAAAGTGGCTGTCCAGCAGGGCACTACGTTCTCAGCCTCCTTTGCATCCAGGGCAGCCACGTGACTGCCTTTCCCCACGGGGCTGTGAACAGAAGTGGTGCATGTCGCTGCCAGCCTGGGGCTTCCAAGAACTGGGGAAGCTTCCCTCTAGTCTCTCTTCTTCTGCATGCTGGCTTGCTGCAGAGCACTGCAAAACCCTAAAAGATGGCGAAGCCACAAGACAGGAAGAGCCTAGGTCCCCAAATCACAGTGAGGAGGATCACCCACTCTTCACTGTTACGTGAGCCAGAAGGGAACTTCTTTTTTTTTTTTTTTTTTGTTGAGACAGAGTCTCACTTTGTTGCCCAGGCTAGAGTGAGTGCCGTGGCGTCAGCTTAGCTCACAGCAACCTCAAACTCCTGGGCTCAAGCGATCCTACTGCCTCAGCCTCCCGAGTAGCTGGGACTACAGGCATGCGCCACTATGCCCGGCTAATTTTTTCTATATAGATTTTTAGGTGTCCATATAATGTCTTTCTGTTTTTAGTAGAGACGGGGTCTCGCTCAGGCTGGTCTCGAACTCCTGACCTTGAGCAATCCACCCGCCTCGGCCTCCCAGAGTGCTAGGATTACAGGCGTGAGCCACCGCGCCCGGCCCAGAAGGGAACTTCTATTGTGTTAGCTGCTGAGATGGGGGGCTTGTTTGTTTCCGCAGTGGGCACAGCCCCGACTCAAAGGTTATGTTGTAAGTAAGCAAAAGAGCTACAGTATGAACCTCAGTGTATTCAAGTGCCTGGACAGTGGCCAGAGAAGGCTAACCAGGGTAACACTGGGGACCAAGTGACAAGAACGCAGTGACAGGAGTGGGTGGAGGGTGACCAGCCTGCTAAGAGAAGGGGGCCTGCTCTTATCCTGTCTTGCAGGAGAAAAATAACCCTGGCAAATGTTTATTGAGCATTTACCACAGGCCAGGCACTGTGGATTCGATCACAGAATAATCACTGCAACCCTGGGAGGTAGGTACGGCTATTATTACCCTTGTTTTACAGAGAGTGATACTGCTATGGTTTGAATGTCTCTCCAAAACTCATGTTGACATTTAATTGCCATTGTAACCGTATTAAGAGGTGGGACCTTTAGGAGATGATTTGGCCATGAGGGCTCTGCCATGATCTCAGGAGAGGGTTCCTTATAAAAGAATGAGTTTGGCCCCTTTTGGCCAGTCCCTCCCTCCCTCTCTCTCTTTCCTTTCCGCCATGGGAGACGTAGCAAGAAGGTCCTCACCAGATGCTAGCACCGTGATCTTGGACTTCCCAGCCTCTAGAACTATGAGAAAAACCTTTCTGTTCATGATGATCACCCAGTCCGGGCTATTCTGTTACAGCAGCGCAGAATGGAGCAGGACGGATATGGGGGCACAGAGGGGCTGAGCACTTGCCTAGGTGAGCAGTCAGCAGTGCTGGGACTGACCTCCAGCCATCGGGCCTCAGAGCCCACGCTCTCCTGCGAGGCCCCTAAAGCCAGACCCAGACAGGCAGCAACTCAAGACGCAGCAGAGCAGAAGGGGTAGGAGCTGAGGGGTAGGAGCAGCGGCTGGATGCTCATCTGTTGGGGAATCAGTGGGGACGAGGCTGGATCTAGTAGTGATGCCAGCCAGGCCTTTCTGGTTCTCTCTCTGGGATGCTAAGATCCTCTGTCCCTATGTCCAGTCCCCTCCCTCAGGGCACTGGGCCTGTGCTGCCGTGCCCCTAGCGTGGGCAAACTCCAGGGGTATCCTCAGCAAAGCCCCAGCCTGGAAGGATGCCACTGACTGGTGACTGTCCCTGGGTGGGTCACCTCACTTCTGGGTTAGCGTTATTATAAGTCCTTGTGAAAAACGCAGCCCTGTGATGGTACTCCAGGCCCCAGGGGGGGACAGGGAGCACCTCTGACCACTCTCACCCACTTCACTGTGCTCCTCTGTAAAGCAACGGGGGCGGGGCCTGTGTGACCGAGCCACCCCTCCACCCCCTCTCCACATGCCCTCGCCTGCTTCTAGGTTCATCCCCCCCGAGTCCTTCTGATACATGTGGTCAGAGAAACTGTCTTCCGATCAGATTTGACCCAATCCTTGACTCGCTCACGCATTTTCTGTGGTTGTTTGAATGGGCACGTGCTGTTTCTCCTGCTCAGCACCAATGTCCCTTTGGGTAATGGCCCTCCCGTCCCATGTGGTTCAGCAGGGGTGTCTCCACCCAGGCCTGGCCAACCAGTGGACCCATCCCATCATCTGCCAGGCCTCTGTGACTGGTTAAGAGATGAACAAGTGACCGAAGGTGACCCACTGAGACCTAGCCCTAGGACTTTTGCTGCAGCCATCAGGAAAGAGGTATCCTTTCACTTTGGGCTGCAAAACTGGGGGACGTAGGTCTGGAGCTGCTGCGGGTTGGCTCTGCCACCATGCGGAGGGGTGGGGGGACCCGCTGGAGAATAAAGCAACAAAGATAAATAGAGATGAGAAAGGTGGAGAGATTTCTGATGACTTTGAGCCCGGATCCAGGCACATCTAAAGCCAATTATGCTCCTCAACATTTGTTTCATGAATGAATACACTTCCTTTTTGGCTTAATTAAGCTTGTTTGACTTGGGTTTATGTAACTTGCAACCCACTCGGGCCAGGCACCGTGCTGGGTGTTGGCATGGGGTGCAGGTTAGAGCAGCGCACCAGACAAACGAGAATGCGCCTGCAAACCAGGGTGCCAGTGAAAACACGGACGCAGGACAATGGTCAGTGCTCCAGCACCTCCAAGGAGGGTCCTGCCAACGGGGATCAGGGTGGCTTCCGGCATCAGAAGGTGACACCTGAATGGGCCTTGAAGGGGATTAACCACCCAGCAAGAAACCCAAGAACTCCTTGAAAGCAAGCCCCATCCATGCCTTAATCATCTTGCTATTCCCAGCACTTAGCCAGGGTGTGACAAATGCCGAGTGATTAATTCTCTACGTGTTTGGGAAATTGTAACTTTTTATATCTTGGCTTTCCTGAATGTGACCCTATAGGGACATAGCTATTTTCCCAGGGACAAGCCTGAAGTATCATTAGCACCATTTTACAGATGCAGAGTCTGATGGCCGGGAAGGAACAGTTACTGGCTCAAAGGCACGTAGAGAGGCAGTGACAGGGTGGGCTAGAAGCCGGGGCACCCAGGGGGCAAGGTGCTGTCTCCCTCTCACAGCCCCAACCCCAAGCACAGCAGACAGGAGTGGCTGTGAGTAACATGGTCACTGTGAGCAGAGAGGCTGGAGTGCTGTCACGAGACTGACGATGATGACAGGGAGCAAAGTGATGATAAATCGCTAATACTTAGGGAACCCCTGTCATATGCCAAGTGCCTCATCGAATCCTCACAATATCCTATGACATGGGGACTATCATTAACCCCAAGTTACAGATGAAGAAACTGAGGCACGGAGCAGTCATGTCACTTGATCAAGATCATCCATCCAGTAAGTGGCAGAGCCAAGATTCAAATCCAGGCACCATCACTCTGGTGTCCAAAAGCTTAACCACCATGCTTTGCTGTCTCTAACCTGATACAGTAAAAATGACCACTTATTTTATCAATGTGCCAAAGCTTCACACTGCTGCTGCCATTCAGTCTTCACAGCAACCCCATTTTATAGATAGGGACACTGAGGCTCAGAGGGGTTAAGCAACTTGCCCAAAGTCATTCAGTTCCTGAGTAGCAGCGCCAGGCGTTGAACCCTGAACGTCCTCCTGCTCTATCTCCCCTTCTCTACTCTTGGTCTCAGGTTCACAGCACCAGGCCTCCCTCCAGCCCCACAGTCTTCAGCACCACAGGCATGGACAGCACCCAGGCCAGCCCAGCGCCAAGAGCAAGGCCCAGGGTGGCTGTAGGAGCACGGGGAGCCAGGCAGGAGGAACCGATGCAGCACTGGAACTCAGGTCCCTAGGGCTGGAAAGGTACATACGGACATGCTGCCATCCGTTTAACCAGACTCCTACCGGGGAGACTTGGGTGGCGGCTACCCTCTCGCTATTATCATAAACAATGTACAGAAGCCTCGTACAGAGCTGTTTTGCAGTGCACAGGTGTATCTGTGTGATATAACTCTATAATAGGCTTGCTGGGTTAAAGTGTGGGTGCATTTGGAATTTCTGGAGGGTGTCCAATGACCCCCAGGGAGCTGTGCCACTGGCCCTCCCCCAGCCACGTGGGAGAGGGGACACAGCAGCTGCCCCCAGCTCCCTTGCCATCTCTGGGCCTCTGTGTCACTCTGGGACGAGGCCAGACAGTCCCAGGTGTTTAGCAAGCTACCTTGAAATGAAGGGAAATAAGGTTTCTCATTTGCTTGCATTTGCATAAAATAACTTTAGAACCAACACCAGACATTAAGAAAGGTGTTTGCCACCCTCAGTGGCCACTCACCTCGCGCTTCCACTGGTCACCTCATCACCTCTCAGCCCCCGGGGGCAGTGCCTTCCTAGCTGGTCCCCTGCCACCCACAGTCCATTCCTGACACAGCAACCAGGGAGTGTCACGTTACTCCCAGGCTCAGCACCCTCCATGGGCTCCCATCTTGTTCCAAAGCCCTCCACTGACCCTCTGACCTCCTCCCGGTCCCCTACTCAGCACACTGGTCTCCCTGCTGTCCCTTGAACATGCCAGCTCCCTGCCTGGGGGCTATTCCCTCTGCCTGGACACCTCTACCCTCAGATAGCCACACGGTTTCCTCCAAGTTCTGCTCAAATGACACCTTCTCAACTCGGGCTGCCCTACTGCACTCCCGACCCCCATACCCCGCTCTGTTTTTTTCCCCAGTAGAACGTATCACTTTGCATTATGTAACTTACCGACTTCTGACATCTATTGTGACTGTCTCTTTCCCCCAGTCGAACTGAAGTAGCTGGAGGGTAGGGACTTTGCTGTCTGGCCTTGTTCACTGCTGCATACCCCTGTGACTAACACGGTGCCCGGCACTTAGCAGGCACTTAATAAATATTTGTCCAATGAATGAATGAATGAACAAATGACCCTCTGGGGAGATGGGTGGGAACCGAGTGAACAGAGGAAGGGCAGGAATGAAACTTTTCCCACGGTACAATCCTATTGCGTCTAGGGAGCAAACGGAACCAGGTGTGGTCGGGGATCCGACAATGCCAGACACAAGTGCCACAGGAGGTAGCACCTCCCTGCCCACCTGGCATGAGGGCTGGTGTCTCCCGAGCGGGGCCAGAGGAGGGTGACTGGTCCATCTTGGCTACCCTGAATGCCCGCAGTGGGCTGCTGTGCTCGGGAAGGTGGGGGCATCTGGGAGCCCCTTAACACCCTGCCTGAAGTGGAGCCCTCCCTCCATGTCCCCAAAGTGGATGTCCCAGCCTGGCTCTCTGCCTCTTAACACCTCCCCTGAAGGATGTCCCCAGCTTCCCATTGTCCCTGGGCTCAGTACTTCAGTACAGAAATCTGCCTGCACGTGGACTCCCCTGTTTGCTGCCAGGGAGGAGGGGACCCAGAGGTGCTTGGAAAGACTCTGGCCTGTGCCCTGGTCATCAGGGAGCCCTGGCCAGCCTCTCTCCTCCTCAGTCTCCCAGTCTATGCAGGGAGCTAAGCTAGTGGTTCTTATTCCTTCGTGGGTCAACATAAAGCCCAGGACCTTCTCCCCTGAAAAATGTCCCCATGTAGCACATGCATTATTCTGCACACAACATTGGCGGGGGCGGGGCGGGGCTCTAGATAAGGCCTCTTCCTCTCCTTGGTCCTTTGACACAAATATAGACCGCACCAAACATTCTATTCTGGTTCAAGAGGAGGAGGAGGAAGAGAACATTCTCAAATCTCCTCCTCATACGGTAGATTCAGGTTCCACCCCTTAGCTGTGTGACCTTGGGCAAGTGGGTGCCACCTGCCCAAGCCTCAGTGTGCCCATCAGTAAGATGGGGCTGAGAATGCCCGTTTAACATGCTGGGCACAAAGCAGATGCTCAGCAAGTTTGCTGGACGGCGGGGCCCAGGACCTTGCTTCTGACATTGACCCTGCAGGTGAGCTGGGGTGAGGCCACACCCTCACCGTTCCTTGGTTTTCTATTCTATAAGTGAAGACCATTAGGCTCTGCTAAATCTTACCCCTAGGACCGACTCGAGCCAGCAGGGGCTGTGGGGATCATCTGACCCAGGCCCCCATTTCCCAGGATCAAGCCTCAGAAACCAGAACCAAACATCCTCCCCACTGCCCTCCCCACTGGGGTGGCCTGGGTTCCCTGTGCTGTGAGGCCCCATGTTCGGCTCCAGGCCCTGCCTCAGCCTCCCCTCCCAGCTGGTGTACAGTGTGCCCCTTTCTCGGGGCACATCCTTGGTGGCTATTAATAGTCTGTGACGCTGCCTGCCTACAGCTGGTACCCAGAGCTGGAACAGGCCTCCAGCCTCTTCTGGCCCGCCCCAGCAGGGCCCTGGAGGAGGTGGAAGCCCTTGGCCTGGCCCTCTTGGCTACTTGAGGGCCCAGGGCCCAAGGTGGCCCCTGGGGGAATGTGGGGGCAGTGAGCTGGAGAGGTCTGCCCAGCCTAGCTGCATGGGAGGCTGGCAGCCAGCGGTCAGGGGTGTCAACAGGAGTGGAGGGCAGAGAGCACATGGTCACCCACCACTGGCTGACATGCCGGGGGCCTTGGCTGGGTGTCCACCAGGGACAAGTGGTGGCCCCCGGAGAGATGGCTGAGCAAGCAGAGGCTCCCAGAAGAGACGGGCCCTTCCTCAGCTGCAGCCCTCACCTCCCTGCCCTCCCCAAGCTCCCACAGAGGGAGCTGCAGCCCAGCTTCAGGCCGGGCAGCCAGTTGCAGCCAGGAGGCTTTGGGCAGGCCACTTACTGCCTGCCTGCCCCCACCTCCTCAGCAATGAGATGGGGTAGTAATGGTGCAGGTTAAAGTATTACTAGCCATAGCCAACACCTACGAACAACTTAAAGTATAAGCACTTAATATATATATCAACTCATTTAAACCTCACAACAATCTTTGGATGAACTGCTATTATTTTTCCCATGACATCTCTTACAGCTGCGGTCCCTAACCCCCAGGCCGTGGCCTGGTACCAGTCTGTGGCCTGTTAGGAACCGGGCCATGCATCACCGCCTGAGCTCCGCACCCCCTGCCCCATCCATGGAAAAGTTGTCTTCCATGAAACTTAGGAACCCAGGGCCGCACAGTAGGTGAGCGAGCGGTGGGCGAGCAAGCTAAGCTTTGTCTGTATGTACAGCCGCTCCCCACCGCCACCCTCTTCCTTGGGCCGTGGAAAAATTATTCTCCCTGAAATGGTCCCTGGTGCCAAAAAGGTTGGGGACTGCTGTCTTACAGCTCAGGAAACTGAGACTCAGAGAAGGGATGATTAAGTTGTATGTCCAGTGTCACACAGCTAGGAAGTGGCTTAGAGGTTATCTGTATGGCTCCAGAACATTCAAGGAATATTTGTTGAGCACCTACTATGGACTTGGCACTGTTCTTGGATCTGGAATACATTCGTATTCGGAACCAAACAAACAGCCTTGCCCTCGAGGAGCTTCTACTCCAGTTTGGAGGCAGACAATGACGGAGAAGATGAGACGTGTGTCTGACAGTGAGAGGTCCCGAAGGGAAAGCTCAGGGGGGACAAGGGTGAGGACACTATCGGGGGTGGTCAGGACGAGGCCTGGTGAGAAGGCTGCAAGTGCGGTGGGTGCTGCTGGGGACAATGTGGAGGCCCAGGGGAGGGGTGGCTACCAAGTGGTGGGTGAGGGGGTGGGGGCAGGAAGTGAGGATAGAAGTGAGGAGGGGTGGCCATCATCTTAGGAGCCATCAAAGGACGGGTGGGTGGAGGCCACAGCGGGGGACCTGGCTTTCTCTCTAAGTGAGATGCACTCCAAACCCCAGGCCTGGGCAAACCCTTCCTAAAGCCAGCCCGCACACCGGGCCCTGAGAGGTGGAGAGAGAGCATGAACCTGGCCCGGGCCTTGCACTCAGGGACTCTGAGGCCAGCCACAGCGGCACTGCACCACTGTCCTTGGAGCAGGGCTGAGGAGGGGCTGCGGGAAGACTGAGAGGCTTCTGGGGGAGCCCTGGGGCCAGAGCCACAGCTTCGTCTCTGCTGTGAGCAGAGGCCTGGGGCAGAAAGGCAGGGAAGATGTTCAGGAACGCAGCTGGGGCCCAGGCTGGGTCCTGTCGGCTCCTTTAGGCTGGCCTTGCCCCGTGGACTGTGTGAATGGTAGAAAGGTGGGCAGAGTCTTCCCTGAACCCCAGATACGGAAACGTCACCCCTGAGCCTCCATTTTTTTAAATCTGCTAAAGTGGGGCTAACATTCCCTTTCTGCTCAGGGCTTTTGAGGACATATATTAACAGCAAACCCTTAGTGGGTACTCGATGCCATTCACAGCACCGTACAAACATCCATTCATGTACTCCTCAAAATAACCCTATGAGGCAGGCACTAATATCATCCCCCTTTGTTATAGATGAGGAATCTGAGGCACAGAGAGGTTAAGCACCTTGCCCAAGGTCACACAGCTAGAGATCGGATCTAGAGCCTGTGCTTTTTACCACTAAGCCGTGTTAACTGTGGGTCCCACTGTGCCTCCTGAAGACACTGGGGGCCAGGACTGGCAGGCACCTGAGCTCCAAAGCTGGGAGGGTCTCCTCCCTGCAAGGCCTTGAGCCTTGACTCAGAGTCAGAAGCCCCTTCCTGCTAAGGCAGGGGCCCTAACAGACTCAGGAAAGCTGCCTTGGAGGCAGTGGGGGCCAGGATGCCTGCAGCCTCTCTGGGGCCGGGAGGATGGGGCAGCTCTGTCCTGTCCAGCACTACCCCTGCCCTGTCTCCCAACCCCTCAGGGCCATTTCAATGCCCAGAGGCAGTTGGAACATTCTGGGCCCCTCCGGTGACTGTCTGAAGCCACAGGGAAGGAGTGCTAATGCAGAGGGAAGTCACAGCAGGTCCCCTGGCCTTGCATCAGCTCATCTGCATACCCCAGCAGGGTGTGACAGAAATACTAAGAGCAAACACTTAAGCAGCAGGCACAGCTAAAAGCACTTTACCTGTAACAGATTCCTTTAATCCTCACAACAACTTTAGGGGGTAGGAGCTATTATTATCTCCATTCTGTATCTGAAGAAACTGAGGCACAGAGGATGGCTGACTTGCCCAAGGTCACGCAGCTAGTGAATGGTAGAGGCGGGATTCGAACCCTGGCAGTCTGCTGCAGGTTTCACACAAACCTCAGGGGGTCCTCGGAGCTGGGCTCAAATCTCTGCTCTGAGGCTAATGCCGTGCTATTCTCAGGGCTAAATGACAAAACGATGTCCAGTGCCTGGCACAGAACACTTGACATTGAAAAATGTTCCACTGCTTCCTTTCCAGCTCTGACATTACAGGGTTTCCCGAGCAGGGGCTGGGCGGCAAGTCTGGACCTGCTCCTTCCCCAGGTGTGGCCGAGCTGTGGCAGGGAGAGGGGAGGGTGGGTGAGCAGGAAGGAGGAGAGGGGACTTTAACCGGGCCCAGCTGCCACTGCTTCCTGGACCTGGAAGGGGGAGCAGGGGAGTTGGGGGTGGGGGGAGGGGGTGGTTTGGGGAGAACTCTGGCCTGGAGCAGAAAGCCTTGGGAGCCACCCCAGGAAAAAGCCCAGAAGGCACCACACCTGGAAAGCAGAGGCTGCGAATGCCAATGGCCTTGACTCCAGAACCAGGCCACCCAGAGTCCCATCTCTGGCAGAGCTCCACGACAGGCTCAGGAAGGGCCCTCCAGCTCTCAGCCTTGAACCCTCCTCCCCTCTCCCCCAACCCGGAGCCTGGGCAAGCTCCATGTTCTTGACTACATGCTACTGCCTCTCAAAGACCCCTGCCCCTCCCTGGGGATAGTCCCAAAAGGATAACCACCAAGGCTTAGTCATCCACATGCTGAGACCCCTTTTAATAAGGGCCAGCGGTTATGGAGCCCTTTTGATGGGGCAGCCCCTGTCCCAGACCCCTCTCGTACTTTAGCCTGCTCAATACCCCAGACTACCCTCTGCGGTAGGTATTATCCCTGTTTTACAGATAAGTAAACTGAGGCCCAGAGAGGGTAAGTGACTTGCCAAAGGTCACACAGCAGCTAAGTGAGATTCCAACCCAGGCAGAGTCCAGAGCCTGTTCTCTCAACCATGGTGCTCTGCCATCTCTCTTGAGCTCAGGCTGCAGACGACTTTTGTCCAGGAAGAGGGCATACTCCCTTCCAGGGCCATGCCCAGTGGCTGGGGCCCACTGCTGGCCCCTGGCCCCTGGCCCCGCTATGGGGCAACACCCATCAAGATGCTTCATTACTCTTTAGAGAATGTGATATTTCAGTGACTCCTGCATCTAGGCCCCACCCTCCTGCCTGACCAAAACTTAGAACAGCTTGGACTCAGCCCTAGAAAGTAAGAACAAGAAGGAAGTTTGCAGCCAAGGGAAGCTTTAATCCAATTCTCCTCTGGACAGAAGGGTAAACTGAAGCCCAGAGAGCAGCCCTCCCCCAAGAGTCCCCAGTGGGACCTGTGCCTAGAACCTTGGACTTTTGCTCCTGGGCAAGTGGGACAGTGAAAACAGGTTTTTGGTGGCTGAATGCCTCTCGCACAGGGGTGAGGGTGCGAGATGGAGCTAGGAGTGGAAAGTAGGAGCAAGCTGGAAAAGTTCAGCTCACTTCACCACGTAGCCCTACCAACCCCGGACGGACACCGCTCTGTGCATGTTCTAAGCTGCCACGGGGGAGACAGGGAACACCCGTATGTGCAGCACACACAAAGGTCATCCACTGAGCAAACATTTTTCTACCCTCTATCCTGGGACTGCAAACCCAGATGCCAGCAGCGGGGGCAGTAGGTCATATATAAATGAATGAATAGGTCAGGTGGGGCCTGGGGCGAGCTGGAGGGCATGGGCCCTGTCCAAAGAAGGTGGTCATTCTTTGGCTCTGACAACAAAAACAAACATGTAAAATACAGTGGTGCTGGGTGCGGTGGCTCACACTTGTAACCCTGGCCACTCGGGAGGCTGAGGTGGGAGGATGGCTGGAGGCCAGGAATTTGAGACCAGCCTGGACAACACAGAGAGACCTCATGTCTAAAAAAAAAAAAAATTTTTTTTAATTAGCCAGGCATGGTGGTGTGTGCCTGTAATTCCAGCTACTTGGGAGGCTGAGGCAGGAGGATCACTTGAGGCCAGAAGTTCGAGGCTTCAGTGAGCTATGATCACGCCACCGCACTCCAGCCGGGGTGAGGGAGAGAGAGCCTGTCTCAAAAAATAAATAAATAAATAAATAAAAACCACTAGATCCACAGAAAGCATCTGGAGGCTATATTTTACAGCACGTGCTACACAATGTGCTGGGCTCTGGGTTAGAAAATGCTGATGAAGTATGGGCAAGACAAACCCGGTTCCTGTCTCCTGGGGCTCAAGTCTACATGTGGAGACAAACTCTCACAGCAGTCAGACACATGCCACCATCTCCAAGCCACCAATTCATCAACCAAATTCAGCTCTCTACTACGTGCCAGCCCAGGTCAGCTCAACAAGGGAGGTGGAGGCAGAGAGCGGCTCCTGAGCTATTCTAGAGTGGGGCTTTTCAGGTCGGGGAGTGGCATGTGAGAGAGGGGAAGAATTAGAGGACACGGAGGAGATGAGCCAGGAGCAGAAGAGGGTGACTGAGGAATAAGAGGTGATGCCTGGGGCCAGACTGCAGAATGAGTGCAGACTCAATAGGGAGCCACCGCAGCTTAATGAGATGGGGAGGTCCTACCCCCTGTTCCCCTCTGGCCTTGTAGCAGTTTTCCTTGGTTACAGTGACTCAAATTGCTGCTCTTTATTAGCCTCTAGTTCCGTTGTCTTGCCTGTGGGGTGTGTGACAAGGTCCTGGGCTCCTGCAAACCCACGGGGGGCAATGAACTTCTCCAGAGATGGGTAGGACACACCTGGATGCTTCTCATGGCCCAACTTCCATCTGCATCCGCCCCGCCAGCTGCAGAGCAAGTGGCTTGCTCTCTGCCAGTATCTCTGGGAAATGTCACACGTTTGCCCAAGGTCACCCAGTCTTCAGGGCAGCTGGCTCCCCCACAGCCTGTGGCAGGGGGCTGCCTCAACTGTCCTTAAATTTGAGGTCTGGCCTGAAGCACCCCTCACCCTCCTCTCCTGCTGGTCACATATTCACCCTTGAGTCAACGCCAGCAGCAGATGGGGGTGGGGACACTAGGTGCTGGGAAGAGGGGAGAAGATGAATCAGCTGCCCAGGCTCAGTGCTCCCAAGTCTGCGGCAGGATGGGGACCAGGTGCCTCAGGTGTGGGGTCAAGAACTGGTTGGCTGGATCTGACCAGGTGCACCTCAGCTGGCCCAAAAGGCATGGCCTGGGCAAATTGAGAACAGCCCATCAGGGCTGAAGTGGGAAAAAGGACCCTGCCTCCAGTGCATGGTCCACCACAGATACTACCTTAAGGTGTGTTGAATGAATATCTAAACAAAGGAAGTACTGGTGGGGCTCCTGGTAACCAGGGCCCTGCCTTCCTGAGCCTCAGTTTGCTCATCTATCAAATGGGTTCAGCATCACTGCTCGCCTGCAGACGGCTCAGAGAGAAGAGACTGGGAAATCCCAGCAGCTCAGCGTGGTCCAGCCCCTTCTCAGGCTCTCTGATCCAGAATTTCAGGGTACAACATCCCCCACGGCCCCTTAGCTTTCTCATGAGCTGCAGGGTCCCCAGAGTTCAGGACCTCACTGAGGGCCAGGCTGGGGTACTGCTTTGTGTATTACCTGGAAAGCTAAAGCGAGAACCTGGACTTGCCCCCAGGCTGTCTACGACATACTGACCCAACCTGGGTTTGGCCCTGGGTGTTTCAGAGGTCAGGAGAAGGGAAGGCCTTGGGCTCGCTGTCCCTGGGGCATATGGGGACAGAAGGTGCCCTGACCTGAAATGGCTTCTTCATCTAGACTAGCTCCCCTCCCCAGAAACTAGCACCTCACTTTGGGAAGGGCTTGCCCCTTCCCTATCCTGCAGAGAGCACAAAGTATGGCCTGGGTGAAGACCCCCACTGTGACCTGGGTGGGGGGCAGTAGAGAAAATAACGGATTCCCACCCATTCTCTCAAACACACCCCTTCCCTGCTCTGTCACAGACAAAGACACACACCCAAAGCCCCAGTCATCACCCTGGGCCACATACTGCAGGCCCTCTCACCTGTGGACACCCCTAAATTTTCTCCTCCTATGGGGGACTTCACTTGAGAACTCAGCCTGGCCTTGGGGGGACGGGTATATAGACTCCAAAAACCTAGGGTCCAACACGCCAGATTCACAGCTTTTGGGGGGGACTCCCCACCGTCTTCCTCCCACTCCATGGCACAAGGGGCTTCACCACCACTTCCCCGTGGGGCCAGGGAGCTGAGCCCAAACCTCAAGGCTAGGGTGTAGGGTGGGGGAAGGGAGAGGAGGAGGGGGCGGCTCCTCCAAGCGAGACACAAAGAAACGTCCTTCAGCCTCGGCTCCATGGCGACGCTGGGGAGGGGGAGCGCACCCAATACTTCCTTCCCCACCTGCAGGGCTATAGGGACCTCAGTGGCCACTCACCTGCCGCCCCTCACCTGGGCCCGGCTTACCTGGGCTGGGGCCGCGGGGACGCCGCGGCAGGGGGCCTGGGCGCCGTCTCGGTCTTCGTCAGCCCGGCCCGGGGGGGCTCAGGGCGCCACAATCATGGGCCGGGATACGAAAGGTGCCGCAAGGGGCTCAGTCGCCCCAATCCTGGAGCTTTGAGAGGGCGCCACGAGGCTTCTTGCTGGTGAGGGGTATTTTTTGCTGTCCTCGGGTCCCTAGATTTGGAATTTCTGTGTACCGGAGTTGGGGGGGGGATTAGGATCCTCTGATCTAGGGGCGTTCTGAGCTGGGTCTTCGTGTCTTGAGGTGTGGAGTTGTAACGACCAGGATCTTGGGAGGGGGTTCCCGCAATCCCGGACGGGGGGCCCTGCGTTCTAGGTCTTGGGGGGCCCAGGTTGAAGGGGGGAGTCTTCGCGGCACCGTAGAGGGGTCGCTGTCTTCTAAATGCAGATGAAATCTCCGCTTCCCCCAAAGGGGAGTCGCTCTGTGTTGAATCTGGAGAGGGCCCCCCTCTTTCCCGAAGCTCGCTGGATCCTGGATGTGGTGGGGGGACCCCCGCGCTCCCCGGCTGCGGGGGCTAGCTGGGTCCCGGCCACCGGCAGGAGCTGGGAGGAAGCCCCTCAGCCGCTGGGGGGCTCCGTCGCCGCCGCTACGAGCAGCCCGGCCCTGCGGTCCCTGACCCCGGCCTGGCCCGGGCTCCGGCTGCGGCTCCGGCTCGCGCTCCGCCTGGTGCTTGGGCCTCGGCCCCGGCGCCCGCCCGGGCTCCGCTCCATCGCGGCATCGCGGCTCCGCCCTCCGGCCGGCGCGCACCTGCCCGCCTGGCCCGCGGCTCCGCCCCCCGGCTCGCGCGCCGCCGCCCGCCCCTTTGTCCGCCCCGCTCGGCGCGCGCCCTCGCGCACGCGCACTGGCCCGGCGCGCGCTCGCCCTCCCGCCGCCGCCTCCAGCAGCGCGCCGCGGGGCGCAGATTCTCCCCTGGCAGAGGGAGCCGCACGCGGCGCCCCTACCCCGCCTTCCGGCCGCGCCGGGTCCTAGCGCCCGTGGGCTCCCTGTGTGTCCTCCCAGCCCCGCTTTTCTAGGTCAGAGCCCACGAGGGGGCGAGAACGAGGTTAGAGAGGGCTCGGGGGAGTCTGAGAGGGTCACCTGGTCCGGCTTGTTGGCCCCTGCGGGACCAGACTGCCCCAGACTGTCCCAGTCTAGGCTTATGGGGCGGAGCCTGTGTCTGTTTCAAGGAGGGAAAACAAATCCAAGCCCTGCAGTTGGATATGCATTCATTCATCCCTCTGTCTGTCTGTCCGTCCGCCTGTCTGTCCAGCCATCCATCACCCACCCATCCAACCTATTTCTAGCGAAACCTCCAACTAACAGTCTACTGGGGAAGAGGGGGTACACTTGGGCCTTGGGGGTCAGGTCCAGCTCAGGTGGCGTTTGCAACCCCTGCTGTAAACAAGAATTCGGCCGGGAGAAAGGAGATTCTGGACAGAGAGGTAGCAGCAGGTGTACAGGCACCGGGTGTGAAGGAGTCATTATCTGTGCCGTAACCGGAAATTGGTGGCCTGGATGAAGAGGGGTAGATGAGGACAGAGATGAGATAGGGACAGCTCGTCCTTCGTGGCTCTGTTCTCTCTCTCAGCCTCATCCCGGCTGCACGTTCTTTCCCTCGTGAGAAAGCCCCCAGCACACCCCATACCTTCCCTGTTTCCTCTAAGCCTTTGATTGGGTTGTTTTGTCAACCCAGTGTAATCTTCCCAACCACTCCCATTGTTTCTAGAGCTTTTAGAGCCAGTGATTGTAAACGCAAGTACCTACAGGTCTCATAAATTAGTCGCTGGGGTCCTGTGTAAAGTGATAGGGAGCAGTGGAGATGAGACAAACAGGGGGCCTCGTGGGCTGTGTGTGGCCAGATGATATTTCAAGAGAAGCAGGAAATCCATATTCTAACATGAAATCTTCCAACTCTTAAGTGTTTGGAACTAATTCCCCAAAATCAGAAATACCGAATGGGCCAAATGAGACATGCTTTCGGGAACAAATCTGGTCAGGGGCCATCAGTTTGCAACCTCTGCTGGTGAGAACATTGCCTCGGTTCCTGACTTGTCTTCCTCCTACCTCTATCTAGGCTCTTTTTTCTAGAATCCCATTCCTTTGTGACCACTAGCTCTATAAAATACAAATTGAATTGGGTTGCTCTCCTACGTAAAACTGCCACGGAGTCCTGTGTACCTGCAGGGTACAGTCTAACCTCCTGGCACCTACAGCCCTTAGCATTTGGAGCCTGCTTACCATTTCCCTATTGAGGACCTCTCTTCTCCATGTGGCCTTTATTCTGTTTTTTCCTTTCTTTCTTTCTTTGTTTCTTTTTTCTTTCTTTCTCTCTTTCTTTTTGTTTTTTTTTTTTTTTGGAGACAGGGCCTCCCTCTGTTGCCCATGCTAGAGTGCAATGGAATCAAGATGCCCTGAAAATATGCCACCCAGACCTCTGCCTTCAGGAAAAGCAATTGACCAAGGGCAGCAGCTGTGAAACCCATGGGTGGTTCACCCAGGGGGCTCTGGTTGGTTTCCCATGAGCTAATGCCAGCCAAGGCACTAGGACGCACCTCATGCTTAGGGACACAAGGCTCCTCTAAATGGGCAACTTTGGATCAAGGGCTCCCCCTTGGCTTTGTGGACACTTTCTTAACACCGCACGGCAGGCTAAGACTCTTCCTACCCCACCTTCCTTACTTCTGTCTCTCTCTGCCCAGTGTTAGATCTACTGCTGTCTGAGAGTCCTCCCAGCCTCCTCTGGCTCCCTCTCCATTTCTCCCTCCCAAATGTTTTCCCTAATAAATCTCATCCCACCTTGCCTGCTTCGCAGAGGACTGAACAAACACAACGTATCTGAAGAGAGGAACGAAAGCAGCTGTTTGTAATGCTCTGGTCCTTTTTTTCCTTGACACCTGGGGCTAAACCATTCTTGCCAGCTCACAGGTGTGTATCCACAGCAATGCTACCTTCCCAGAGAGCGGGTTTTGATGGGTGCAATTTAGATAGCAGCACACAAAGATAAAACTTGGCCATGATTTTCATAGCAACACAGAAGAAACACTGGAAAACAGAGATCTACATTTAGATTTCCTCTGCCCAGAGCCCACAACCCTCTTCAATAATGTCACGTCTTTGTGCTCCTGGGCAATTAGTCCCTGCTCCCTGCACAAGGAAACGCGTGAATCCAGGGACCCTAGGGACTTCTGATTATTATGTATGTTCCCTTTGGCTACATTTTATATTCGCTGGATATGCCAGAAGTTTCTGCTACTGTTGGAGGGAATGAGGAAGGCATTGCAAGAGTCTTTCCCTGTCTTCTAGGATCTGTACATTGCAAACTGTATGCATTTGGGTAACTCTACTGGCTGTACTGGAAGTAATCTGTTAAGATATTGTATTGGCCATATTGATAGACTCCATGCTGGGGGAAAACGATGGCGTTTGGGGATTACCCCAGTGTGTTCTGTGATGCTCGTTAGTGCCATGTCCCCTGTCATGGCAGAGAGAAGACATTCCTGGCTCGCTGGTCTGCATTACCATGGTCTTGTGGTACAGGAAGAACCCCCACCCTCACCCCACCCAGGGCCACTGGCAGACACAGGTCAAGTTATTGCTGATAAGAAAAACCAGGGGGTCCGCCAGAACCCAAGACGCATCAGACAGAAGATGGCTCGGCAGCTCGGGATGTACGGCAGCTGGAGGCGCTGGATCATTGACTCCCTCAATACCTTTTTGGAGAACATATTCTGAAGTGAGAAATGCCGTGTTCCAGCGGGAGTGCTTAATGAGCTCCCCAGTCCCCAGGTCGACATACAACTCTGTCACTGTGGCCAGCAGGACACCACTGATGATGGGAAGTGCCCTGTGATCGCAGTGCCCAGGGAGAGAAACTGCTTCTCTGTGATAGCGCAGAGCTGCTGAGCTGCTCGTACTCGGGCCGCTTTGAGCTGGAAATTCTGTTTCTTGCAGCTGAAAGTGTGCCAACCCGAATGAGAAGGACAGCCCTAAAATCCTGAGTGGGTTGCCCCAAGGATGGAGTCCAGGAAATGGGGCTGGGAGGGGTGTAGCAGGAATTCATTTTTACCTGTCATGTTTTGTCTTTTTTTTTTAATTAAAAATATCTGATGCAGGCTGGGCAAGGTGGCTCACGCCTGTAATCCTAGCACTCTGGGAGGCCAAGGCGGGCAGATTGTTTGCACTCAGGAGTTCGAGACCAGCCCGAGCAAGAATGAGACCCCATCTCTACTAAAAATAGAAAGAAATTATCTGGACAACTAAAAATACATATAGAAAAATTAGCCGGGCATGGTGGCGCATGCCTGTAGTCCCAGCTACTTGGGAGGCTGAGGCAGGAGGATTACTTGAACCCAGGAGTTTGAGGTTGCTGTGAGCTAGGCTGACGCCACGGCACTCTAGCCCAGGCAACAGAGCGAGACTCTGTCTCAAAAACAAACAAACAAACAAACAAAATATCTGATGCAAATATAATAAAATGTTAACATCGATTCTAGCTGTGGATACGCACACATTTAGACTTTTGTGTGATTTCTTCCACTTTTTTCAAAATAATTAAAAATCATTCAGCAGAAGTGTCTTAAAATGGGATCTTAACAAACAGGAGGAGGAGGGAGGAGAAATGAAAATTTTCACTCTATGATTCTGTTTTTTTTCTAAAGCCAGGTCCAAGAACCAGCTAAAATGGCCTCGTCTGTCACACTCTGGGCAGCACTAGGTAATAGGTTTGTCTCCCCTGGGACTGCAACACAGACATACTGCTCACGATGGCCCTGAATGCCCGTGCCCAGGGCCGGGTGGTGGCTGTCGCTCTTGGAAGTCACGCAATGAGGATCTGATGGGTCTCGGCCCCACCCACGCTTATCGAGGGGGAGCAGGGAGCATCCTCTGGAACCCTCAGAACTGAGGCAGGATTCCCAGGGCTGGTTCAGTCCCAGCTCCTTTCACAGGGATGGGTCACCAAAACCATCCCCAGGAATTGTAGACATTTGGCAGGAAACAAGCGCTGTCTAGAACACATCCCTAAGGGTCTGGCTTTAATGATGTCCTAGTTTGGGTTTCCCAGAAACAGACCCTGAGAAAAGGATTCCAGAGCAAGTAGCTTATGGGGTAGATGGTCGGTCCCAGGTGGGGAGCGGAGAAGCAAAGCAGGAAGACAGTGACAAGGGGTGTGTTACCAAGCAAGTCACCACGGTGGGCAACTGGAGGTTAACCCCAGCAGGGAACTCTCAGAGACAGTGCAGAACATACTTCTTGGAGCTACCCATTCAAGGGCAAAGCAGCTGGGGTATTTATCAGTCACTTGGGAGATCTCCAAGGCAGGGAGCATGTCGGGGGCAGTGCCAGAGATGTGGGCAGAGCAGGTCTTCAGGAATAGAGATGAGGACACTGGTGGCAAGTAGAAGCTGGGAAGGGAGTGAGGGACAGGCTGTGTCTGCCACCGATGCCTGGTGCTTAGAACAGTGCCCTGGTGGGTCTGGCACGATGCCCCCATCTTCCAAGTGGAGCAGACAGACCTCTGTCATCCAGCATCTGTCCCCCGTCTTCTGACAACAGAACCCCAGTTTCCTTTAGGAACGAACATTCCTTGACATACCCTTCCCTACTCATTAGGGGTTCTGATGGCGGGGCTCACCTGTTTGACTCTAGGGATGGTCTTGTGACCCAGCCTCCACCAACCAGTGCCCAACAGCCTCCTGGCCACGGCTGTTATTTCTGAGATGGGTCTATGGCCCGAGCCAGGCCGGTAGGACACAGGCTCTCTTTCCATGGCACTGAAAGGCGGTCGGATGTAAGCCTGGGGTTGCTACCATCATGGAGGCCACAACCAACACAGCAGACAGCAGAGCCGAGAAAGGCAGAATCCCTGTTCTCATGTGAGCCCCTTGGTCTAGCCATGCCCAAAGACTCTGGACTTTCCACTTATGTGACCCAATAAAGTCCCTTTTGTGCTCAAGTCAGTTGGATTTGGGTCTCTGTTACTTACAACCCCAGGCTCTCGATATTATGTGTCAATGTGGGGTTCGAAAGTGTTGAAAAATGCAGGAGTAAGTTTAACATTCTCTCTTCTGTCCCACATCATCACTGTTTCCTCGGCATCCTGGGGTGTACAAGGGGATTCTCAGAGGAAGCCCAGCCTGCCCTGGAGCAGGAGGTTCGAATCCTCTGGAGTCCAGCTGCTGCTTCCTAAGCCTGATTGTTCCTGGGGCCATGCAAGGAACTGGGGGTTCACAGCTGAGCAGGTGGGCCAGCTGCCCGGACTGCCATGTGGGGCCTTTTCCCTTTAAGCTCCAGAGGGAAACCTCTGGGCCAAGACACTCATTCATTCCTGGGCACCTCTACTGCGAAGGCACTAGGATGAAAGGACAGGCTAAACAGCACTGTCCTTGCCTTCAGAAGCTTCCAGCCTAGCAGGGGTGACACTGCACTAATCATACCAATAAACGTAAACTTCTGACTGAGACCAGGGTACAAAGGAGAGACAAGGACTGGGGGCTTCCTGGAGGAGGTGAGGCCATGCTGAGTCTGAAGGGTGAGCAGGAGCTGAGTGGGTCCCTCAGTTGTGGGTACTGGTCATCTCTCCCCAAGCCTGCCTGGCGTCTTCTCCCTCCTGCCTTGGAGATCTTGGGCTCCTCAACTCCGGTAAGTCCTGCCTAATGTCTAACCTGCATCCTGCCTGCTGCCTGCACAGCCCACTTTCTTCACTTGGGTATCATGGGAGGTAAAGGTCACCTTCACTGAGCATTTCCCTCCTAATGCTTTTTGGGTCATCTCCCATCTCAGGGAAGGGTCTCTAGACTTTGGGCACCTAGGATACCCTGGCACTTTCTCAAAGGTAGAGTCTTCCCCCAATGGGGAAACTGAGGCATGGAGTGCAGAGGTCCTGGACTAACAAGGCCAGCCTCTTCCTCCCCCTGCAGAAGGAACGGGACACCCTGTCCTGAGTCCTTCCTGCTCACTTCTCATCTCTTTAACCTCTCCCAGGCTCAGTCTGTTCCTGGCACCTTCCAGAGCTGTCCCCCCGGAATGTCCCTTCCCCTCCTCCAGCTCCTGGCTCTGTTCGTGCCCACACACTTATTTAACAATCACACACTTGTGCCAGGCCAGGTTCTAAGCATTTTACACAAATTAACTCATTTAATCCTTACAGCAACCCTATGATGTGGTGCTCTCATTGTGTATCAGAGACAGAGAGGTTGAGGAGTTGGCTGAAGTCACACTGTAGCTGGGACTCAACCCAAGACCCTAAGCACCTCCCTGCCCGGCCCTCCCCACCCCACGCCATCCCCTGCCAGCCTCACCTACTCCCTGCTGATTCCACTGTGTCCCGTTTCCATCCCTCTCCCCATCCACCTGCCTGTCCCCATTTCCATTCCTGCCTCTGGGCTGCTGCCTGGCAGGGGCGCTGTCCTGGCGTCCTGGAACCAGGGGTGGGAACAGCATGGAGGCCTGGGTGCTGGAGGGGCCCAGCCACACCCTGCTCCACTCCCAGCCTGGGGAGGCTTGGCTGAGCCAGGGGCCTGGAGGAGGCAGGCCGGGTGGGAGCAGTAGGGGGCTGGGTGGAGCCAGGCCTGCAAGCCCTAATTAAGTCAGTTAATTAGGAAGGGAGGAGAAGCCTTGTGGGAGTTAATGAGCTTGGCTAATTAGGTGGATCCTGGAGAATGGCTCGAATTCTAGTGGCTGGGGAGAGACAGGGGCTTAGCCACAGTGGAAGGAGGGGGGATGAGATGCCAGGCACCTCCCGTGTCACCAGGGTCCATCTGAGGCCACTCCAGGGTCTGGTTTGAAGTTATTTATCATCAGGGTCTGAAGCCCTTACCAGGGCCATGTATGACATCAACATCTGAGCCTGACGTCACCACCAAGGCCTGGCCCCTTGTCATCCATCCCTTGGGGGGTTCAATCTAGATCCCCTTTGAACATTTCAGGGAATGGGGCTATAGACCGAGCCCTGACCCTGGGACCCTTCAGAGCAACCGCGACAATCCCTGTGATCCTGTGATGCGTCGGGAACTACGGCTGCCACCCACACTTCCCCCGATATTTCAGTTGGCAAAGATGTCCGCACCCTCTGTCACTATTGGAAGGGGGGTGACAGCTGCGGCTCGGGGACAGAGGGGCTGGCCCTGGCACATCTCAGCCTGCTGCTCCCAGTGCAGACGCATGCAGGGCCAGAGGGAAGGCAAGGGAATGTGGTCTCTAGGCCTGGTGCCAGTCACCTTGAGGGTCACCAGCTGTCCCAGGAGCCTGCAGGCTCTCTCCTGCTCGCCCTGTTTCTCTCTAATCTGGGATCTAAATAACCGGGGACAGAGCAGTTACCACTGTGAGGTGTGAGTACTTGACCCAGGGCCAGTTACAGAAGGAGGGGGCACAGAGAAATTTAAATGTGGGCCTTTTGTTCAGAAAGCAGCAAAAAGCTTTTTCTTTCCTCCCAAGGACTCTCTCCCAGCCTGTCATGGTGGATTTTATTTCCTGTTCAATGTCACGCTCCCGTGGGCACAGGGACACTAGTGGGACAAGTGCAGACCCTCACATGTGGCCAGGGCCACGTTGCTGCACACCCAACACCGATCCTTCCCTCACCCAGGTGCCTGGCAGCCAGGGGCAAAGGGCAGCAGCAGCGGGTGGGGGCGGGGTGGGGTTGGGGGACTGGGGGGGATGGGGAGAGTGTAGCCGAGGACCTGCCCAGGGGAGGCGGTGGGCTGTGCTCGCTCATGGAGTAAGGTAGAGGCTCCAAGTCCCTGGCACACATTCCACTGTCCCATCAGACTTCCCGTACAAAGCACACGCCCTGGTACCCTGTGCTGGTCACGTGCCCAAGAAGCCAGCCCCGATAACCCCCACGACCTGGTTGGGTCCTCACAGCTGCCCTGCACACTTGGTACTGCCAGCGCCCTCCTTTCACATCTTTGCTCCTTCACTCAGTTACCAAATATTTACTGAGCACCTCCTATGTGCTGAGCACTGTTTGCAGTGAGCAAAACAAAGCAAAACCCCTGCCCTCACGGAGCCTCCACTCTAAGGGAGGGAAGAAGGCAGCCGACAGAAGAAATAAGTGAATGATTATGTTTCGGGGGGGTTAGTGCCAGGGAAGAAATAAAGCTGGGAAGGGGGAAGTGCGCAGGAGATGGTGACATCTGAGCAGAGACTTGGAGGAGGGGAGGGAGGGAGCTGTGCAGATAAGGGGCAGGAACAGCCAGTGCAAAGGCCCTGAGGCCTGAGTGCACTGGGAACGTCCAGGACCAGTGTGGAGGCCGATGTGGCTGGGAAGCATGGGAGGAGATGAGGAGTGACAGAGACAGCTCGTTCAGGGCCACCATGGGCCTTTGGCTTTGACTCTGAGTGAGGTGAGAATGGCTGGAGGGCTTGAGCAGAGGAGGGATGGGGTGTGTCTTGGGGTTTAAAATGCTCCGCTGCTGCCATGGGGAGGACAGACTGTGGGCTAGGTTGGAAGCAGAGAGACCAGTGAGGAGGCCACTACACCAGGCCAGGGGGAGAAATTCGCAACTCAGCCCAGGGCAGCAGGCGTGGAGGTGGTGAGAAGTGCTGGGTCCTGGATCTGTTTGGACACAGCCACCAAGATGTGCTGATGGACAGGGCAGTGGGGCAGGGGGCTCTGAGAGGACACAGAATGACCCCCAAGGCTTTTGCTCTGGGCACCTGGGCTATGAAGTCCTTTGGACAGCTGAGGACACCAAGCAGGTGTCCCCCGGGATTCCTTGCCCCAGAGGGTCTTCTCTCATTTCTGGGACACCCCACCCCTCCAGCTCTGCATTCCTAGGTGCTTGGGACCAGCAGCTGCAACGTGGAAATGTATACACAAGCCTGCTTGGGCACAGATCCCCCACACAGGGTCACAGGTGGAGGTGCTCGCAGGGGCCAGGAAGGTGCCATGAATGGAGGACAGGACCTGCGCAGGCGCAGTGGTGAACCTGAGAGCCCTGGCCTGTGTGTGGGTGTCCCCCCAACCCCCGGCCCCGGCATTGAGCCCACTATTGCTCCGAGGACTCAGGTTCTTGGAGCTTCCAAGTTTTTAAGAGAAGTTGGAAATCTGGATTTTGAAATACTGGCAAATCATTTGAAAAGGTCAGAGCAGGTTACATGCTTCTGTGGGACCAAGGATAAGATGGGGGGCTGCTCTTGTGCACCTTCTGTCCATGGCAACCTCCACACCGGGGGTCTCTGAGTCATGCCAGCCGCAAACCTGGGAATGCAGACACCCCTGGGGTCTGGCTGCGTGGGTCAGTGCTTGGCTGGTCTAGGGCAGGAGAAGGGGTAAGGGGCAGTTACAACAATGGCTGGGAGGAGCCTCTTGGGTGCTGGGCAGTGACACTGCCCCAGGGATGATGTAGTTGCCAGGCAAAGGCAGCTGCTGGTCCCTTGGGCACCAGGGCTCGAGAGCGTGAGACCAAAGCCAGGAATAAGCCGAATAAGCCACAGGGCGAGGTTTGTGCTCAGACAAGAGCACCAGCAAGGCTGAGCAAGAAGGGAAGGTGACAGGGCTCCTCTCTTTCCCTGCCCCAGAGACCGCATCTCTGCCCCCTGCAGCTGGCGACCTCATCCACCCTCAGAACCACAGAACCCTCGCTGTACCCATTTTACGGCTGACCAAACTGGGTCACAGAACCTTTAAGTAACCCGGCCAGGGTTAGGGCCACATGACCCGGAAGTAGCTGGCCTGGAGTAAGACACAGGGGTATGTGGCTGCAAACTTTGATCTTTGAACACCGAGGTTGGCAGGACAGGGGCCAGGGCTGCGGCCCGTCCCCGCGTGTGTGAGCGCAGCGCGCCCTCTGGTGGCCGATCTGCCGCCATGCAGGACGGGCCGAGGGACCGCTGCGGGGCGCGTGCGCGCTCTCTGGCTGGTGCCTCTGTCTCTGTCTCTGTCTCTGTCTCTTTCAACAAGCACGTTTATTATCTGGTTCTCCAGGGGAAGACCACGCCATTTCCATCTTCTGCTCACCTGCGACCCAGGACATTCAGCCGCCCCTACCCAGCTGGTCCACTCAAAGCCCCTGTCCCTGGTTGAGGCTTCTACGGCTGTGCCAGCCGCAGGGGACCTTGTTGCCGGTTTGTCTCTCCCCCAGCCCCCTCTGGCACAACCTTTGTCTGCGAAGGTCTCTTTGTCTGCACCGTGGTTCTCAAACTCTGCTCGCGTTATAATCTACCGGGGAGCTTTCAAAAGCCCTGCTGGGGCTCGGTGCGCCATCACGGACCGGCACAGCCCCCCGGAGAGCACCCCGCCCGGGCCACCGCTCCTGCCGTCGTCCCGCCTGGCACGGCCCTGCGCCCGCTCTCTGCCCCCTCCGAGCAAGCCAACGCTGCGGGGGGTGGGTGGGGGGTCCCCTCTCAGCTATCAGTGTCCCTTCTCATTCAGGGGCACAGGTCTCTGCGTGCACTCGGCCCCGCCCCACAGCCCGGCGGTGCCTGCCACTTGCCTATTCCTGCCATCTCCGAGCAACGCTTCTCCAACTTTACTTTGCCTGTGACCTCCTGGGGATCTTGGCGAGGCCAGAGACGCCGCGCGTCTAACCAGCCCTAGGGGCGCAGACGCTGCGGCTCCGCAGACCCCACTCCGCCTGGCAAGGTCTCTCCTCCCACCGCGGCTCCCACGTCGCCGAGAAAGCGGGCGGATCAGACACAGCTCCCCGGCCTCCGCCCGCGAGCCACAAGCGCACCTCGCGCCTCCCTCCTGCTCGACCTCTCCCCACCCTGGGCCGCAGGACGGCCCTTCTCCCGAGCAGGCCGGGCCCCCACGAGGGCTGCGGGGACTTGCTTCTTACCCTGCCCCGCCTCATCCCCCTGTCCTTTCTCCGGGACATTCTCTAGGGCCCGCGGCTCTAGCGTCTCCTCCTGACCCACATCACATTTCTTGCCTCTCCTGATCTGCAGAGCTTCATGATGGAGTTGGCTACATTGTCTCTGCCCTGCCGCCTCCCAGTCCCTTTTTTTCTTATCTCCGCTTCTCTAAAAAAAATAATAATAATAATAATATATATAAAATAAATATACTTTTAATTTTTTATTCAAGTTAAATGTACCCATAGTTTAGAATCAATTAAACAGATGGCCCCACCTCCACTGCCCCCTTAAGGGTAACCAGCCCTTTTAGCTGACGATTAGTCACTTTTACCACCGCCTTTCCTACGTGGCAGGTTTACATTGTTTCCTTTCCAGTTTTAGGCGTTACCTACCAGCTTCCCACTTTAGGAGAGGAGAATTTAGCTCCTCACATCCAACCCTCACCCACCCTCCCCACTTCCCATCCTCACCCTCAACATACAGTTGCATAATTATATCAGTCCTATTACTAATGTTTACATATTGTAGAAACCTTATGTACAGCCCTATATGGAAGACGATGATTTCTTTCCCTTTTCCCCCTTTTTTATAATGGGCTTTATTTTTTAGAGCAGTTGTAGGTTTATAGAATAGTTGAGCACAGAGTCTTTGAATCTACCAAGATGAGATTTCCTTTTTGGTTCTATACTCTCTTTCCAGAGCATTACAATCAACACATTTTTTGCCAAACAAGAAATAAATTTGTTTATTCCTGTAGCGTAAAAATCCTTGCTTCGTGATTTGACGAACTCTTGCAAAGCATTTTCTGCATGCTGCTGGTTGTGGCAGCGTTTTCCCTGCAAAAAGTTATTGAGATGCTTGAAGGTGTGGTAGTTGGTTGGCGAGAGGTCAGGTGAATACGGCAGTTGAGGCAAAATTTCGTAGCCCAATTCCTTCAACTTTTGAAGTGTTCGTTGTTCGGTGCATCTCATCAATTTGCTGAGCATAATTCTCAGATGTGATGGTTTCGCCGGGATTCAGAGAGCTGTAGTGGATCAGACCGGCAGTGGACCACCAAACAGTGACCATGACCTTTTTTGGGTGCAAGTTTGGCTTTGGGAAGTGCTTTGGATTTGCTTCTTGGTCCAACCACTGAGCTGGTCATCGCCAGTTTTAGTAGAACATCCACTTTTCATCACACGTCACAATCTGATCGAGAAATGATTGTTATTGCGTACGGTAAGAGAAGACGACACTTCAAAATGATGATTTTGATAAGTGGGTGCTCATGAGACACCCACCTATCGAGCTGTTTCGCCTTTCCAATTTGCTTCCAATGCTGAATGACTGTAGAATGGTCGGCACTGAGTTATTCAGCAACTTCTCGTGTAGTCAGTTGCAAGAGATCGGCTTCGATAGTTGCTCTCAATTGGTCATTGTCAACTTCTGGGGGCCGCCACTGCGCTCCTCATCTTCAAGGCTCTCGTCTCCTTTGCAAAACTTCTTGAACCACCACTGCACTGTGCATTCGTGAGCAGCTCCTGGGCTAACTGCGTTGTGGATGTTGGGAGTTGTCTCTGCTGCTTTATGACCCATTTTGAACTCGAATAAGAAAATTGCTCGAATTTGCTTTTTGTCTAACATCATTTCCATAGTCTAAAATAAATATAAAATAAACAGCAAGTAATAAGTCATTAGCAAAAAAAAAAATAAAGCAAGGAATGTGCGTTAACGTGATGTATAACATAACCACATTTATTTAAGAATGTATTCCAATGTCAAATGGCAAATTTCAACAATGCTAAAAACCACAATTACTTTTGCGCCAACCTAATACACTGTTATTAACTAAAGTTCATAGAGAATATTAGGGCTCATCCTTTGTGTTGTACAGTTCTATAGGTTTTGACAAATGCACAATGTCACGGATCCGTCATTATAGTGTCATACAGAATAGTTTCACTGCCATAAAGATCCACTGTGCTCCACCTTGTCATCCCTCCCTCTTTGCCCCCAATTCCCTGGCAATCACTGACCTTTTTACTGTCCTTATAGTTTTGGCTTTTCCATATTTTCCACATATTTGTCATATAATTGGAGTCATACAGTACTTTTCAGACTAGCTTCTTTCACTTAGTAACATGCATTTAAGTTTCCTCCATGTCTGTTGGTGGCTTGAAAGCTCATTTCTTTTATTGCTGAATAACATTCCATTGTATGGACATATCTGTCGAAGGATATTGTGGTTGCTTCCAACTTTGGGCAATTATGAATAAATCTATTATATACATTCATTGCAGATATGACACCAAAAACGCAGGCAACAAAACCAAAAATAGACAAGTAGGACTACATCGAACTAAAAAGCTTCTGTGTGGCAAAAGAAACAATCAACAGAGTAAGAAAGCAACCTACGGAATGGGAGAAAATATTTGCAAACCATATATCTGATAGAGTTCATCTCCAGAATATATGGGGAACTCCTACAACTCAATAGCAAAAAACTAGTAATTCGATTAAAAAATAGGTTGAGAACTTGAATAGACATTTCTCCAAAGAAGACATACAAATGGCCAACAGGCATACGAAAAAATGCTCAATGTCACCACTAATCATCAGGAAAATCAAAACCACGATGAGCTATCACTTCATGCCTCTTGGGATGGCTGTTATCAAAAAAACAAAAGACAGGCCAGGCGTGGTGGCTCACGCCTGTAATCCTAGCACTCTGGGAGGCCAAGGGGGGTGGATTGATTGAGCTCGGGAGTTCGAGACCAGCCTGAGCAAGAGCAAGACCCTGTCTCTACTAAAAAAAAAAAAAAAGAAAGAAAGAAATTAGCTGGACAACTAAAAATATATAAAAAAAATTAGCCGGGCATGGTGGTGCATGCCTGTAGTCCCAGCTACTCGGGAGGCTGAGGCAAGAGGATTGCTTGAGCCCAGGAGTTTGAGGTTGCTGTGAGCTAGGCTGACGCCACGGCACTGTAGCCCGGGCAACAGAGTAAGACTCTGTCTCAAAAACAAACAAACAGACAAACAAGACAACTTTTGGCAAGGATGTGGAGAATTATTGATGGGAATTCAAAATGGTGCAGCTGCTATGGAAAACAGTATAGAGGCTCCCCCAAAAATTAAAAATAGAACTATCATATGATCTGACAATCCCACTTCTGGATATTTATCCAAAGGAATTTAAATCAGAATCTCAAAAAAATATTAGCATTCCTGTGCTCATTGCAACAATATTCACTATAGCCAAGATGTGAAAATAACCTAAATGCCCATCAACAAATGAATGGACGAAGATGTGGTATGTACATACAATGGACTACTATTAAGCCTTAAAAAAGAAGGAAATTCTGCAATATGTGACAACATGGATGAAACTAGAGGACGTTAAGTGAAATAAGGCAGCAGAGAAAGGCAAATATGATTCCATTTATGAGAGATATCTAAAATAGTCAATTCCATAGAATTGGTTCTGTGGTTGCCAGGGCTGGGGGGAGGGGAACACGTGGCATAAAGTTTCAGTCAAGCAAAATGAATAAGCTCTAGAGATCTGGTGTACAGCACTGTACCTACAGTTCACAATAATGTATTGCACATTTAAAAATTTGTTAAGAGAGTAGATCTCTTGTTAAGTGTTCTTATCACAATAAAATAAAATAAAATAAAAAGATATTCATGAGCAGTTTTTCTGTGGATATAAGTTTTCAACTCATTTGGGTAAATACCAAGGAATGCTTCATATTTTCTCCCATGCTATGTTTGTCTTCTCATTCTCTTGGCAGTGTCTTTTGCAGAGCAGCAGTTATTTATTTTAAATTTCTTTCCCTGTTCTGCACAAAAGTTTTGTTTTCCTGGGTTGAATAACTTTTTTTGGTGGAAGAGGGTACTTGATTTCCTGTGTGTTCATGCCTAATTCAACCACATTCTCTCCAAGTTGTGTGTATTTCTCAGAAGTTCAAAGACATTATTCTATCAGGTTCACCTTCCTGATGAAATCTCTTCTAGAACCTTCTGACTTATTCCACGTCCACTGTCCAGGGGGCCTCCTCTGGGATCTCCTTTCACCCTCATCTGGGAGATTCCCTTCACCTTTCTTTTGTGTTGGATCCAAGTTTCCTGGAGCCCAGGTCTTACTCTTTATTGTTTTTCTTATTTTACTTTTTCTTGTTCTACTTGGTTTACCTCCTTGTTTTAGTGGAACACATCCTCCAGTAGCTTTCCTAAAAAAAGGTGCATGGGAGGTAAAATTTTTGAGCTCTTGCAAATCTGAAAATATCTTTTTTCTATTTTCACTTTATTAGTGGTTTGGTTAGGTATAGAATTATAGGCTGAAAACAATTTTCTTTCATACTTTTGAAAACATAGCTCCATTGTCTTCTGGTTTCCAGGATTGCTGTTGAGAAGTCTGATGCCATTATGATTCTCAATACTTTGTAGAATTTTGCAGAAATTTAATGGCGAATTGGCCTTGGCATGGGTCTGTTTTTATCTTTTGGATGGTCACTCCATGGGCCCATTAAATCCGGAAACTCAGGACCTTCAGTTCTGAAAAATATTTCATTGACTATTGCCTCTCTTCTGTTTTCTCAGTTCTCTCTTTATGGAATTCCTTTGTTCAGGTGTTAGATTCCTGCTCTGTTCTATTTTCCACATTGTGACAGCTGTGGTCGTGCCTGCTAGGTTGTCCCTTCAAGAACGAACTTGCTATTCAGCTTTAAGGAGTGCAGTTGGCTGACAGCCTCCAACTATAGCAGCTTTGACATCTGCCCAGTGGGTTGAGCCAATATGAAGGTCTTCTTGGGCAGCCCCAGCCAATAACTGAGCATAGCAGGGACACCAGGGCCTGGCCATTTCTTCCAGCGTAGGGCTCCTCTCATGCACAGTCTTTGCTCTGGGGCTCCCTGCTGGGTTGGCCAAGACTTTGTTAGGTTTACATCAAAGTCTGAGGCTCTCTCTGCCCAGATCTGGTTCTTTCTCTTTTTCCTTTCACAGGTATCACATTTACATCATGGTCTGAAGACTCTCCCCACCCAATCTGGCTTCCTCCTCCTTTATTTTTCCCAGGCATTAGGGCCCCAGAACTTCTTGTACTCCTAACTCCATCTCAGCATCTGTATACTGGAGGACTCCAACTGACACATATGTCTTTATCTCTTTGCTCTATGCTATGCTCTGAATGTTTGTGTCCCCCCCAAATGTTGAAGTCCTCACCCCCAAGGTGATGTATTGGGAGGTGGAGCCTTCGGGAGGTGATTAGGTCATGAGGGAGATCCCTCATGTCATGAATGGGATGAGTGTCCTTATAAAGAGGCCCCGGAAAGATCCTAGTTCTTTCCACTGTGTGAGTTATAGTGAAAAGATGTCAGTCTAAGAGTGTCACCAGACACCAAATCTGTGATGCCTTGATCTTATTTCTGATGCCTTAAACCTTTTAAACAAGTTTTCTATTTCTGCTATGATATTCTTAATTTCCAAGAAATTTTTTGTTTTGTTAATTCTAGGAGGTTCCCCCCACCCCAAATAACTTCTAGTTTTTGTTTCATAGTTGCAGTGTATATTCTTAAATCTCTAAATATAGTAATAATGGTTTTATTTTTAAGTTATCTTTTCCCTGCATATTGTTTCCTCCAAATTCTGTTTTCCTGTTTGTTTTGGTTCTCGAATTTCTCAAATGTTGATGTTCCCTGCTTGTCTCGTATTTAAGAAATTTTAAAAGTCATAGAGGCCAGGCGTGGTGGCTCGCACCTGTGATCCTAGCACTTTGGGAGGCTGAGGCAGGAGAAACGCTTGAGCTCAGGAGTTCAAGACCAGCCTGAGCAAGAGTGAGACCTCATGTCTACAAAAAATAAAAAAATTAGCCGGGCATGGTGGCATGCACCGATAGTCCCAGCTACTTGGGAGGCTGAGGCAGGAGGATTGCTTGAGCCCAGGAGTTTGAGGTTGCAGTGAGCTGTGATGATGCCACTGCACTCTAGCCCGGGCAACAGAGCAAGAACCTGTCTCCAAAAACAAAAACAAAAACAAAACAAGAAAACAACAGAAATCACAATAACGGTTGCGTGTGTGTCTTCGGGGGGGTGGGAAGGAAGTGTTGACTGGGGGCATGATGAAACTTTCTGGGGAGACAGAAATGTTCTACATGTGGATTGAGTTACACAGGTGTATACATTTGTTGAAACTCAATCTGACCACTTAAGATCATTGTAGGGGATATAGCACCTCTTATTTTTCCTGGATAGAGCTGGAACCCATTCTACTAAGTGAAGTATCCCAAGAATGGAAAAATAAGCATCACATGTACTCACCATCAAATTGGTTTCACTGATCATCACCTAAGAACACATTTAGGAATAACATTAATCGGGTGTCGGGCAGATGTGGGGGGGAGGGGATGGGTGTGTACATACATAATGAGTGCGATGTGCACCGTCTGGGGGATGGACACGCTTGAAGCTCTGACTCGGGGCGAGGGGCAAGGGCGGCAATATACGTAACCTAAACTTTTGTACCCCCATAATATGCTGAAATTAAAAAAAGATCATTGTAATCCACTGTAAATAAATTTTAAAAACTAAAAATACAATTATAAAAGCAAGCTGATGAGAAGCGCTGTGCTGGGGATGGGGGTGGCTTATTGACTCAGGGGTTCAACGTAAGGAAATTGGTTGGGCTGTTCCGCTGGGAAATCCCGAGGCCAGCACGCCTTGGTAATCTTTTCTTGGCTGGTCGGACTCTAAGATAAAAGGCAGAACAAATACAAACAGAGAGAAAGCAATTTGGAGGACACAGAAGCTGTGCAGGGAAAAGAAAACTAAAACAAGAAGGAACCAATAACAAATGGCTGACATTAATATATTTGGAGATTGAAGGGAGCAAACTCTGGAATCTCCCCGAGACTTCTGGAAAGTTGAGGCCGGACCCCATGGTTCTGGGAGCCAAGATGGGGGAAAAGGCCTGGGAAGAGGGGGTGAGGGGCCAGGGCTTTCCGCATTCAGGTCGGATACAGAACTCTCCCCTCATTAGCGCCTGGTGCCCCCCAGCTCAGAGACCCTGTGTCTGACCCTCTCTGGGGCGAAAGCTCCAGGCTTTGTCGGGGCGGGAGAGGCAGGGCCAGCTGTGCCACGTGGGGCAGGACGTCTGAGGGTTAGAGCCCTTCTTAAACCAATCCTGGTTTCAGCCCAGCTTTACTCCCATTTCTAGAAGGACCTAGTCTAGTCTACGGGCACCTTTTAGGGGGTTTTGTGGGGTGAATTCGGGTGCTCTTGTCTTGTTCCTCTACCAGCTCAGGGTTCACTGAAGGGACAACTTCCTCAGTCTGCTAAGTCGGTTACCACACGTTCTTCTGCCTTCCAGAGTCCAAAATGGTGTTGCCGTTGCCTCCTTTTCCAGCTGATCTGTTCCTGCTGATTTGCACTCCGGTAGGCAGAGCGACACCCCTCCCAAATGTCACGTCATAGTCCCCAGAGCCCGTGAATATGTTGCCCTCCATGGCCAAAGGGACTTTGCAAATGTGTGTTCAGGACCTTGAGATGAGACGAGGATGTGAATTATTCAGGTGAGCCCACTCTCATCGCATTAACCCTGAAAACCTCTCCCAGCTGTGGTCAGGGGCAGCCATGGACGCTCGACTCAGGGTCAGAAAGATGCACCTGGCTGGAGGGAGGGAGCCACGGGCCAGGAGTCACCGGTGCCTTCTGGAAGCCGGAGAAGTCCTGGAAATGGATTCTCGCCCCTGTAGCTTCCAGAAAGAGCTTTCTACAGCAGTCCTATCAACACTTTGCTTTAGCTCAGTGAGACCTGTGTTCCTGCTGATATATAGAACTGCAGGAATTAATGTGTTTGGTTTTAGTCCACTAAGTTTCTGGCAATTTGTTATGGAAGCAATATAAGACTCATATGCACACCTTAAAAAATATCCACTCACTATTGTTTTAGTGGAGTTTAAGGACACAGAAAAATTACCTGTGTGTGTGTTCAATGCACCATCTGTAACTAGAAGTCACCACTCAAACCTACTTTTGTCTCCACCCCTTCATGACATGTTCTTTTTATTTATTTATTGAGACAGGGTCTTGCTCTGTTGCCTGGGCTAGAGTGTCAGTGGTGTCATAATCATTCACTGTAACCTCCAACTCCTGGGCTCAAGCGATCCTCCTGCCACAGCCTCCCAAGTTGGCTGGGACTACAGGTACGCATGACCACGCCCAGCTAAGTTTTCTATTTTTTTGTAGAGATGGGGTCTCACTATGTTGGCCAGGCTGGTCTCAAACTCCTGGCCTCAAGTGATCCTCTTGCCTTGGCCTCCCAAGTGCTAGGATTACAGGCGTGAGCCACCGTGCCCAGCTTCATGACACGTTCTAATCAAAGACTTGTACGTGGCTAAATCTAGTCTGGCCTCCCTTGACCGTTCAGCATCTCTGACGCCAGAGGGCCACACCCTCCCTCCTTCTTGCCCCACTCTCCCGCTGGCTTTCATGGCAGCATGCGATCCTGGCTTCCCTCCTACTTGCCCAGATGCTCCTTCTCCGCCACCCTCACTGTCTTCTCCACTACATGAGCTCCGAAATGTGGGGTTCCTCAGGGCCCCCTCCTGGAGCCTCTTCCCCACCCCCCGCAGTGTGATCTCACGGCTTCCAACGGCATCTTTATGCTGACGACCCTGATGTTCTACCACCGCTGGGACGTCCTCCTCTGATATCAAGTCCTGCCTTGACATCTCCACTTGGACACCTCACCTGCTTCTCAAATTGAAAATATCTGTGGCAGGATTCTTGCATTTCTCACCAAACCTCTTTCCTCCCTGAGTCTTCTCGGCACCCAGGTATTTATCCAACCCCCAAGGCCCAGGGTCACCCTGACTCCCTTCTTCCTCTAACCCATCCGCGAATTCTGCGGATTCTGCCTCTGAGCGATGTTTAGAAGGCGTCACTCCCCCCATCTCCAACACCCACCCCCGCGTCACCACTGTGACCTCCACCCAATGTCCTGTGTCCACTCTGGTCCAACAGCCATTGATTCTCCCCAGAGCAGCCTGAGACGTAGTTCAAAATGCCAATCAGATTATATCACTTCCCCCACTTAAAAGCTTCCAAAGGCTTCCCAGTTCCATCTAGAACAAAATCCATTCTCCTGCCCATGGCCTACGGGGCCTGTGTGATCTGGCCGTTCCTGTCTCTCCCGCCTCACCTGGTCACTGTCCCCGTCACCTGCTCTGCCCCAGCCACTCTGACCTTTGTTCCCCACACTCTCGCCTGCCTCTGGTCCTGTGTTTGCTTGGCCTGGACTGCTGCTGTGTGTCCCCACCCTTCCCATGGCCGGCTCCTGCCCTGGGTCTCAATGAAACGATGAAACGTCCCGAACTTCCCTGGTCAAACTGCGCTGGTCGCACACGCAGTGCGATGTGCTCTAACAGCGGTGCGAGCACCATACCCTCGGCTTCTGTTGTGGGACGATGCAAGGGACAGCCCCGCAGAGAACACATCTGCATTTGTTGAAAATTTCCACCTTCTCAGATGAAACGTCCCGACACATACAAGGTGGGTGTCTTCTCCACCACGACTGGTGGTTTCCTTCACAGTGGGTTTTGAACTTTGATGACCCTATTTTTTGTTTCCTTGTGTTTTGTTTGACTCCCTCATCCGATGAAGCCCCAAGAGAGCAGGGATGGTGTTCTCAGTCCGGTTTCTGGTGCCAGCCCACTGAAGGCGCTCGATGGACTTTGTTGGGTGAAGGAAGGAAGGAAGGAAGGAACCCACTGGGCACCTATGATGTGCCAGATGCTTTCACATATACCAAATTGTTTCATCGTCATGACGACCCTATGAGGCTGTCCCACTGGACTACATTTCCCAGCCTCCCTTGCAGGGGGCTGTTCTGGCCAATGCACGTGGGCAGAAGCGAAGGCGGCTACTTCCAGCTTTGGCTCATAAAAACTTCATGTGTGATATCCACTCTTGCTCTTCATCTGCTGGCTGGATGCTGAAGATCCTGCAGTGGATTCTGAGGCTCTGGGTGACAGCAGAGTCACGACATGAAGGGAACCTGACGGTGTGGAGCAGGGTCTCCCCCGACGTCCCCCACTTGCCTTTACATAAGCAGGACGTAGAACTCCACTGTGTTGAGCCATTACAACTTCTGAGTTTATCTGTGACAACAACTTGCCTCACCCTAATTAATACACCAAAACACCACATGTAGGTGGCTGGCCAGCAACACCGTGGGTGACACTTTTGCTGATAGATTTTCGTCGAGTGCAGATGTGTTCTCTGCGGGGCTGTCCCTTGCATCGTCCCACAGGAGCCGAGGGCACGGTGCTCACACCTCTGTTAGAGCACATGGTGCTGTGTGTTCAAGGGCGTGCTGTTGTGTCCCGTTAGGCTGTGAGCCCCTCCAGAGAAGTGCCCGTGTCACGTTCACCTCTGGCCTCAGCAGCCAGTCCCCAGGGCGCCACAGGGAGAGTTTGTTGAATCCACAAATAGGCGAACAGATCACCTGCACCCCTCATTGCCTCTGTATCCCTGAAAATGCCCAGGGAAGTCCAACTCTTTAACTTTACAGAGGCCCAAAGAGAAGAATGACTTCCCCAGGGTCGCGCAGAAGCAGGAGGCGGCAGCAGCAGCCTGCCCCAGGGCTGTGAAATGTGGCAGCAGCTATTTGGGAGTGAAGCTGCTTGGCACTTTCCAGGGGCTGGAGAAGGCTGGGACAGTGGTCAGGGGCAACCACAGGCTCCTCTGAGCCCCAAGGTGACCCCACCCAGTCTCACTTCCCCACTGCCCCACTGGTCCTCCCCCGGCAGCAAAGAAATAGCCCAGAGCCTTCCCTCCCACCCTCCCCAGCCAGCACTGCCTGCTCCCGCAGCCTGGGCGGGCACATCACTCCGTATTTTTAGCTTCACCACCTGGCACCTGTGGTCACTGTCTCTGCCCAGCCTGGCCATGTCCCCTCCCAGGCCTTAAAGGGCCAGAGCCTGCCAGCTAGAAAGGAGACCAGTTCCTGCAAACATAGGCGGAGGGCAGGAGACAGAGGGACACCCCCTACAGAAGGGTCCCCAAAGTTGGAGTCGGGAGATGGAGGGATGAGGAAGGAGGGGGCAGGATCTCATGGTTGCCTGTGCCTGTCTCATGTTGGGGCTCCCCAGTGCTGATTTGCTCAAGTTGCTCACTGGGGGAACGGGTCAATGTCACACGTCCATCCCCCCTGAGACCTGAGGCCGCAAAAACTCCAAGGCAGGGCCTGGGAGTGTGTATTTTTAACAGTCAACTCAGGTGATTCTGATGCCCTCTCTCTCTCCATGTCATATTCCTTCATCAACAAGCATTGGGGCTCCCACTATGAAAACGGTCGTTCTGTCATGAGTCTGTTGCTTTGGGCACCTCCGCACCTGTAATTCCACGGAGTCCCCTCTGTTGCCCTTGTTTTGCTTCAGGCCCTCAGCACCGCCTGCCCCTGTGCCTACGGATCAAGTTCTTGGCTCAGCGGTCAAGGCCCTTTGTGATCCAGGCCTTCTGTCCCTGCCAGCCTCACCCCTGCACGATTTCGTTTTCACACCACTGAGCCTTTGCTCTTTCCTCAGCTTCACTCAGCACGTGGGAGAGCACCTGCACTTCAGGATGGATCTGGTGGGTCTCCTGCCGTTCCTGCAGGCAGAGGTGGTCCGTCCTTCCTCCCGACTCCCTGCCCACCGTGCACCCACGCCCATCAAGGCGCCCACCACTCTGTGCCAAACCGATCTGTCTCCTCCTCTCTCTCCCAGCAGGCTGGGACCCTGTGAGGGCTGGGGCCAGGTCCCAGTCCCCGGCTCAGGCACTGGCAGGCACTCTGCGGGTGCCCAGTGGCCATGGCAGGGAGCAACCCTCCCATTTCACAGATGAGAAGACAGAGGCCCACAGAGGGGAATTTTGAACCAGGGTCCAACAGAGAGAGTCAGGGAGGAGCCCGGCCCAGGCTGCAGGAGCCCACACCCCGGCCCTCCTGTCCCGCAAGGGGCCTGGGCGCACCCGGCTTGGTCCCGCGTGCCCTTTCCCCCACCCCGGGCAGTGCTGACTCAGTGCGGATGGAGGCGTGGGCGGGCTGGGCTGGAGCAGAGGTGACCCCTGTCTCCTCTGCAGATTGTCCAACCATTCCCAGAGCCTGTGGTCACGGCTTGGGTAACGCACTTGGCTGGAGTCTGGTTTCCCTGTGGGTGGGGCTGGGGAGAGCCGGCAAAAGGAACAGTGGCCCCTAGGGCGTGAATCCCCACTGGGCCCCTGCACAATCCCTCTCTCCACGTATGTAGAAGTCACACCTGCTCCCACAAACACGGACGCACACTCACAATCACACACACTCACCCCCACATACCTCATTCTCTCTCTTCCTCCCCCTCTCTCTTTTACACACACACACACACACACACACACACACACACGAGCATATACACACCACACATTGTCACATATTAATTCAACAAAGACCGAACACCTGTTAGGTGCCAGTGGCGTGCAGGAATGAAAGGTGGCTCTCAGATTGGGGTGGGGCAGGGGCCTCCAGGAGGGCTTCCTGAAGGAGGAGGCAGGCATTGCAGCTGGGCCTGGCTGGCGGAGAGCCAGGGGAAGGGAAGTCTAGGCAAAGTTTCACCGGAGGTGGACATAGGGGAAACAGAGTGCAATGAAGTGGCAGGTGTCGTCAGCCTGAATCACCCAGGCCTTGAACGCCCAGCAGAATGTTGACTTCATGCTGTGGGAGCTGAGAGCTATGGAGGCTTCTGAGCAGAGGAGGGACATGACCACAACAGGAGAGGACTGAAGAGTCACTCTGGGGCCAGGATGGGAGAGACAGGGGGAGGCGGGGATGACAACCAGGTACGAGATCTGAGTCTGGAGCAGGAAGGTGGCCGTGAGCAGTAAGCAGCGTCAGACAGAGAGACTCAGAAGCAAGACCACCAGGCCCAGAGGGGCCCTGGCCGATGCTGTGCCCTCCCCTGACCCCGACGGCACTGACCTCCGCAGTGGGACCTCTTCCAGCAGCTCCTCCTCCTCCTCCCTGTGGAAGCAGACGAAGCAGAAGGCTGGCACATCGTCGGTGCCACAGCCCGTGGGCCAGGCCAGGGGCAGCTCCAGGACAGGGCAGGGGTGGCTGGTGGCGGTCGGGGGGGCATCGTCCCCAGCCTGGGCAGGAGTCCCTGAGCCAGAGCGCTCCAGGGTCAGCAGCCTGTCGGCCTCAGGGCCCCGCACCGGCCCACCCACCACCTGTGCCTTTGCGCTCAGGTTGCCCGTCGCCTCGGTGGGTGGAGGAGCCTGTGGCTCTGTCTGACGGAGACTCTTGTCCTGACCCACGGGGGCTCCAGCCACAGGGCTGGGCCTCGGGCAGCGGCTTCCAGTCGCCCGAACTCAGAGGTGCTGGCCGGGGGACAAAGGTCCGGCAGGGCCCCTCACCACCCCCTGTGGAGCCCTAGGCCCCTGGGTTGCCCACTCTGCTGCTGTCTGCCAGAGGCGGGACTGGGAGACAGGCTTGCAGACGACCTGTCCTTCTGTCCATCTGTCTGTCCAGCTGTCTGCTCCTTCCTTTCCGGCCAGCACGGCCACAGAGGTGGCTTCCCTAAAAAAGTTTGTTCTCCTCTGCCAGGGTGGGTGGCACGGGCGGCCCCCAGGAGAGAGGGTTTGGAGCTGCAGCTGGAAGGTGGGCGAGATGGGCGAGGCTGGCACGGTGCTCACGCCGTCCTCGAGAAAAGTTCTGACCCTGGATTCCGGGTCCTGCTCGGCTCACTCCGACTGACTGGAGACTCCCTCTGCTCCCGGCTCCCTCCGACTCCAGTGGCTGCTCTGGCAGACCGGCTGGGCTGTGGGTATTAATAGCTCCACATTCACGCTGAGAAGCCTGGAGGTTAACTCCTTCCCTGCCAGAGCTGGGGAGGCCGGCAGTGTGGCCAGCCGCCTGCTGAAGTGGCCACCAAAGGCGGCGCCTTCATCCCGTCCCCGCCCTGAGCCTGGCTGCCACGGCGGATGCTCAGTGCCACCTCCTGTCACCGAGGTTCTCTGCAGTGGTCTTGGTCAGGGTGGCCTGGCCACCTGACCCCTCCACATGCACCTCCAGGAAGCCGGGTGGGGCTGTGGGCTCCGGGCAGCACTCCTGAGACGGGCAGGGCTCTGTGCTTCTGGGAGCAACCCAGGGCTCCCCAACTCACACATTTACCCCTCAACTCACTGGGTCCCCCCGCGTTCCCCATTGCCAACTCTGGGCCCCGCTCTGTGGCTGCCTTCAGTGGCCCCAGAGATGAAGCTGCATAGTGCCTGGTGTGTTTAATCGAGGAACGTGGGCAGGGGGTGGGAATGGGGGAATCAGAGTAGAATTTGTTTGCCTGAAAAATGTTTATTGAGTACCTGCTATAGACCAGGCCCTGTGCTGGGCATGGGGCACACAGCAGTGAAGAGGGCAGATGCCGTTCCTGCCTCTGCGGGTTTGCACGTCACTGTGGGAGGCCAAGGGGCCTTCGGTGTCAGTGAGGACAAGACGCTTCCCACCAAGCAGGTGCAGCCCCAAGGCCAGCTTGCGGTGTGGACCCCGACTGGGTTTCAGCCCCACCCACCTCCTTTGCAATTTACGACATGCACAACCATTCACAGTGGCCCTGGAAACACCAGCAAACAAAGGAAAAATAAACTCCGATTGTGAAAAGTACTATTAAAAAAATAAAACAAGGACATGTGAGAGAGGATGATAACGAGGTAGTTAGATAGGGTGCTCAGGGAGCACCTCACAAGGAGGGGACATTGGAGCTGCAAAATGCAGGAGGAGGAGAAGGGAGGAGGAGGAACCAGCCAGAAGATCTGGAATGTTCCAGGAAGAGAGATCAGCAAGTGCAAAAGCCCAGAGGCAAGAACTAGCTGGTGTTTGACGAAGAGAAGGAGAAGCAGAGGAGAAGATCTTCAAGCCAGGCTTATAGAGTACGTAGACTTTTCCAGGGGGTTTGGGAGGTGGGCCATCACCAGCAGAGGGAACAGAGTGTGCAAAGGCTCAGAGGCATGAAAGGGAAGGATGGTGCGCTGCAAGGCAGGAACACTACAAAGGTGACACAGTCAGAGATGAAGGAGGTATTCTTTCCAGAGTTGCCCCGCCCAGGGCTCTGAGGAGGAAGGATGGGTGAGGAGGAAGGTGAGTGTGGGAACTTGGGTGGGCTAAGAGGCTAAGGAGTTTGGAGGAGGGGAAGCAGAGAGGCTTGGAAGGAACCACCCATATATGTGGAACTGGATTCCAAGGGCTGGAAGAATAGGTCTGGGCTTCTTTGGCCGAGAAAAGGTAGGGCCTGGAAACAGAATGGCCATATACAGTTGTTTAGGCTGCGCACACTGCACAAGGACACTCTGGTAGATGGTGGATGGGGACTGATATCCAGCTGTTCCTCTGCTCTGCCAAGCTTTGCACTCTTGAATTGCGACAGTATGGTGGTGTTGCCTTTTTCTAACTGCTCCACCTCAAGGGGTGCCTTTTTCCAATTGGTCTATCCAAAGCGGGTGTTTTGGCCAGTCCCGGTGGCTCATGCCTGTAATCCCAGCACTCTGGGAGGCTGAGGCAGGAGGATTACTTGAGCTCAGGAGTTCCAGACCAGCCTGAGCAAGAGTGAGACCCCATATCTACTAAAAATAGAAAAAATTAGCTGGGTGTAGTGGCACACACCTGTAGTCCCAGCTACTCAGGAGGCTGAGGCAGAAGGATTGCTTGAGCCCTAGAGTCTGAGGTTGCTGTAAGCTAGGCTGACGCCACGGCATTCCACCCAGGACTAAAGAGTGAGACTCTGTCTCAAAACAAAAACAAAAACAAAAATGAAAAATACAAAAAAGGGCATTTTTTTCTGATTGGCACAATCACAGGCTGGTCCGGGGGAGATGCCCCAGGGGCCCAGGCTCTGGTACAGACTTGCTATGTGGCTCCGACCAGTCACTGTCCCTCTCTAGAACCATCGACTGACAGACCTAGCTAGAGGCCAGCTGGTCCAATCCCTACACTGCACAGAGGAGACAAATAAGCCCAGAAAGGGGCAGCAACTCCCCTGAGGTCACACAGTGACCACAGCAGAGTGACACCCCTGACTCTTGTGTTTGTGGAGAAGACAGGGAATGAGAGGGGACAAGAGGAGGGCAGGGGAAGGCAGCCCAGGTTACGCTCCCTGGGGAGGGTGTCAGATGAGGTCGGGGTGCCCCAGGCCTCTAGGTGCCCCTTCCCCCTCCGCCAGGCCCCATGGGGCTGTCATTTGCAGATGTTAATTATTCATGTTGCTGCTGCTTTGCCTGGTTTTAATGCACTTTGATGGCATTCTCTAGCTAATGGGGAAAATCAATAGATTTTAATTCTCAGTGGCTGTGAAGCTCTGTCTGTCTCCTGTTTGGGTGGCTTGGCCAGGCTCTTTGGCTGGGGGTTGGGGGTGGAGGCTCAGGCTGGGTTCACAGGAGCCTGAGACTGGACTTTTCCCCCATCTCACCCCTCACCATCTTCTGCCTGCAGCCTGGGGAAGGGGGATTAGAGTCACAGGCAGCTCCAAATTCTGCCCCAAACATCTTGAAGGGGCTGAGCCCTTAAATCTGCCACTTGCCACCCATCCAAGAGGGACAGCAGCTCCTCCTGGCCCTTGTGGGTTACAGGGGCTGCTCCACCAGCTCCGGGAGGATGGAGTCAGGCACTTCCTGCCCACCACTCAGGCTCCGCCCTGGCCATCCTCCAGGGCACAGGCCCAGCTCACAGACCTGTCTTAGAATGTCGGGGGGATCTAACCCAGGCCCCACATTCTTGAGGAGCCTGAAATACAGACTTCTGCTGTTTTCTCTGCAGTTGTACACTCAGGCATGACAATTTCTCTAACAGGATTAAGAGCTGAGATATGCATGGGACAGCGTTGAGGGAACCCCCGTCTCAGACCACACCCTTCTCCCTCCTCCCTGTGTGGTGGCCCAAGTCAGTGTCCTTTAGGAATCCTGAAATTACCTTGTGGCTGGAGCAATTCTATAGCACTGTATTTGTTTGTGCTAAGAGTGTTCATGAGGTCAATGTAAACACTTAAGATACACCATGGTCTTCATAACGCTGTTTTTGGTATTTCTCAATGTTTCCAAAACACAATGAGCCCCCCAAAAAGAAAGAGGCCTGAGATGTCCCAACCTTGGAGAGGCCCTGCCTGCTTCCCAGGGGACCCAGGGCCCATCCCTGGCTGGCAGTGCTCGGGCTATCTAAAGGGGCCATCTCCTGGGGCCCGAGCCTAGAGCCAGGGCCCTCTGGAACCCAGGACCTGGGACCTGCTCACCTGTCCTATCCACCTGGGCCCCCGCCTGGTTGCCTCCCCTCTCACATCTGGGCCCCAGCAGACATGAGGCCCAGTCCTGGGTCGGACAAAAAGCGTTTGTGGTGTGGGCTTCACAGTGGGGTAGACCTGGTTTGAGTCTCCCTCCAGCACTTAAGTTCTGTGCTCTTCACACCCCCTGGTTTTGCAGGTGTCCTCTCAGGTGTGCAGAAGGCTGAGTTAATCCCTCTCTTTAGTCCATGGCACAGGGTCACGCTTGGTTCATGCAGGGCCCCTGCCTTGTTTGTATCCATATCTTTATTCCCTTTTACCTCCATGGATGCTGGGCAGGAAAAAATGCCAAATACCACCTCTTGGGACCCCTGGAGGATTATATGAGCCAGAGCATGTCAATGTTTAGGGCGGCACCTGGCACACAGGGACCAATCAGTAAAAGGTCCCGTTCCATCTCCTAAAGTGGTTCTCTCCCCCAGGGGACTTGGAGGTTTGGACAAAACACCTTCCCCTTTGGCACACCCAAGCATGGCTGGTGTTTCTCAAAGTCCTTCACCAATGACCCGAGTGATCCCCTGGGGAAGAATCTACCATGCTCATAGTCTGGGAGGGAAGCAAATATGGATACAGCAAGCTCTCATTTCAAATTCAAATTCAGTAGTGACTGGGTGCACACTGCAGGCCAGGCTGAGTGCTGGGCGTTATACATGGAGGCCCAGATGGGCTCAGAGAGGAAAGGCTCGCACAGGAACTCTCGGTCCCGGGGGGTGGGTGTGAGACGGCCTTTCTCTTTCTGCTACGTAGGGTACAGTGAAGCTGCTGGAACAGAGACCACACGTTATAGTGGCTCAGACAAGTCTTCTAACAAATGAATTAGGGGCAAATGCCAAAGTTTTATCTCAGGTTTGCCATGACGGAAGAGGCTTCTGGGTCAAGCTGGTTCAAGCAGTCCTTGCCCTTTTACAGGAAAGAGAATGGTCGGATATTGCTTTTGTTGACTAAACATGAGAAAAAAGAAAGTCTGATTCCAGATCGTTAGAGCCCTGACTGGCTGACAGCTGAGTGGATGGGAGAGGCCGGTTTCCTAGAAGAGGTCTTACCTGAATTAAAGTCTATCAGCATGTTGCTTAAGGATCTCGTCAAGAATGCCATCGTCTTCTCAGAAGGAGCTTATGAACGAAATCACATGGAAAAAGTTATATCCTGAACCAGGTTTGGTGCCAGTTTTCCTTACAAAGAGGTGGGATTTCCTTGCTCGGGTAGCAGCCCAGAGGCTGCAGCTGGCTTGTGGGCACCATATTCTCACTTCAGTCCTCAAGGAGGAAGAAGGATGGAGCGTTGCAGAAGTGGCATCCCTCACCCCCACGCATTTTCTATCAGAAACCAATTGGGCCCTAGCTGTGTGGGAGGCGGGGAAATGCGTAGCCTTACGTATTGCTAAGAACTGGGGCAGAGGCGAAGTACCACCGAAAGGAGGAAGGAGAGTAGGGTACGGTCAGCAGCCACGAGGGCCTAATTCGTAGCTGGAGCTCTGAACCCTCCTCTCCCCTTCCTGCCACAAACTCCGTTTACTAACCCATTTATTTGGTCTTTTTAATTGAGGAAATAACCTGGAGCAACCAGTCTATACAGGACCAAGAGGACAGAGGCTCCAAGATGTAGATTATATGATGTGTTTGCATCTACTAAGAAGAGATTTTCGGTTTTGTCAGGAAGGTTTGTGAAGGCACTAATGAAAGGGAAATGAAGAAAATGAAGCGATAATTAACTCCAGGGAAAACAAAGAGTTGCACAAGAAAGGAAATGTAATCATAGTATACTATGTGGCAGAGCTGTGAATATTATCTACAAAGGTACAATGACATAAATAATAAAAATTATTGTATCCCAAAAGAGTATATATAAGCATACTGGGAGGATGCACACAAGATGCATGTGTGTGGGAGAGGAAGGCAAAGGGTATAAGAGAGAAACAAGGCTCGATGCAGTGGCTCATGCCTGTAATCCTAGCACTCTGGGAGGCTGAGGCGGGAGGATAGCATGAGCTCAGGAGTTCGAGACCAGCCTGAGCAAAAGCGAGACCCCCGTCTCTACTAAAAATAGAAAAAATTAGCCAGTCAACTAAAAATAGAAACAACAACAAAAAATTAGCCAGGTGTGGTGGTGAGAGCCTGTAGTCTCAGTTACTCAGGAGGCTGAGGCAGGAGGATCGCTTGAGCCCAGGAGTTTGAGGTTGCTGTGAGCTAGGCTGACGCCATGGGACTCACTCTAGCCTGGGCAACAGAACCTGACTCTGTCTCAAAAAAAAAAAAAAAAAAAAAAGAAAAGAAAGAAAGAAAAGAAAAATCAAGAAATTGCTGCATTAGCATGTTATCTAGAATCTTATCATTGGAAGAATAATCCATGGACCAACAACATGGGCATCATCAGGCAGCTTATTAGAAATGTAGAATCTTGGAACCTGCCCCAGGCCTGCTGCATCAGAACCTGTATATTAACAAGATCCCGGGATGGTTTTCACGTTGCGTAAAGTTTGAGAGACCGTGACTTAGAAAGAACAGCTAAGAATTGAATTCATTGCCTCACTTAGGAAGAAAACAGCTGGAGTGCAGAGTGGTGGAGTACTGCTAATTTTTTATTTAAGTCCTGTAGTTTGAGTTTTTAACTGTGTGGAAGATTTATTTTGTTGAAAAAAGGTAAATTATGTGCATGATTTCAAATCCCAACAGTGCAAAAGTGAATGCAAAGTCTTCCTCCTATTAGAGACCGGAGGCTCCCCTTGCTTTGTCCACAGTTTCTAGTGTATCCTTCCAGAACATTTCTCTGCATCTCCAGCCTTTGTATACGTGGCCATCCTGTTTATTTTACTGAATTTTTTTTTTACAGATAAGAGCACATGCAATGCACTTTTGGGCATCTTGCTATTTTCACTCAATAATATCTTGGAGATTATTCCATATAAGTACATATAGATCTGCTTAATTCGTTTATAGGTTGCTTTTATAAGCTATTACAGGATGCCTAGTATGGTAATTTATTTAACTGCTCCCCTACTGATGGGAAATCAGTTTGTTTCCAGTCTTCCTCTGTTACACACAATGCTACAATAAGCATTTTGTAACCACAATGTAGCGAAGGGCTAAGAGCACAGAATGCCTGGAATTGGAAACCCAGGGCTGCCACTAAAGCCAATTATTTTATCTTTATGGACCTCAGTTTCTGTAGCTGTGAAATGGGGATAAAAATGATACTTATGGTGCCTACCATGTGCACTCATATACTAGGCACAGCAGGCTCAGTAACAAACAAAACAGATAAACAGATAAAAGTCCCTGCCCTTGTGGAGTTATATCCTTGTGGCAGGAGACAGATAATAAACAAGATAAATTAATAAAATATGTGACATTGTGATCGGCTCCTCCACTGAACAAATTTCAATGACCCCCATAGAATCCTCTCCCTTAACTAACTACTTGATGTTTTGAGTTGTTTCCCAGAAACGGTGGATTTTCTGCAAGACAAAGGAGCTGAGGTTCTGAAGGCCCCTGGGTCAACTTCCTGACAAGATACACGATCCCCCCAACTACCTGTCCCCAATGCACGTAGCCTCTTGTTAGTTACACCACGACTTGCCCCAAGGCACCTGGCCCCCTCCTTTAAAACCCCGTGATCTCCCTCAGAGAGACGGATTTAAGGCGGCTATTCCTATTCTCCCGACAAGGCCACAAGGCGTCTGTGGTCCACAAGGCGTCTGTGGTTCCTCTCTTCCTTGGCAACCCTCATTGTCTCCATAATTGGATCTTTCTGTGATGGGCAACCGGACCCAGATGAAAACAATGGTAAGTGCAACAAGAGGTAGAACAGTGAAGAGGGATGGGGTGGGAGGTTTGCAAGTTTAGATAAGGGGGTTGTGGATGGCCTCACTGATAAAGTGACACTTGAGTGGCCCAGACCTGAAGGAGATGAGTGGAGAGCTACGCAAATACTTGGAGGAAAAGCATTCCAGACAAAGGTTCCAGACAAAGGAGCAGGGACGGGGAATTCACTACCACCTGTGGCTGCTTTAGGCAATGCGAAGAGCTCCCTCTGCCTTCAGCCTCCTAGCCCTTTGTCTGTCCTTAGGGACTCATGCAAAATAAGTAGAATCCCTCCCCTGAGGACAGCCGTTCCATCAGCTGCCAGCAAGAGGGCTGCCCCTGCCGTGTGACCCCGTGTTGTGAGAAAGCTGCCCAAAAAACTGCAGTGGCACCTTAGTGGCCTCAGGGAAGGAGCTGGATTCTCAGCCCAGTGGGGTCAGTCCCTCGCCACAGGGGACTCTGCCCCCAAGTCTGGATTCTTCTCCTGGAGAGGTTTGTGGCATGAAGGAGGAACCAGGAGAGAGAGGGGGCTGGGAATGACATCTTTGGGAGGACAGACTTGGGTGGCTTCCAGAGAAGGTTGGTGGCCCGGGCCAGCAAACCTCAGCACTCTTGCAGGGTGTGCAGACCTCAGCAAGGCGGGTCTTGGATCTGCGAGAGCAGCCCTCTTAGGCTTTGTCGAGCCCTCCTTCTGAAGCCGGTAAGATCAGTTCCAGAATTTCTCTGTAGACGTCTTTGAGACGCAGGCAATCTAATTAAAAGAGGAAGAGAAGTGCTGGGGAGTTTGTTTCCGGGAGGCATTGGAGGGCAGGCGTGCTCTTTAACTCAGAATATGTTTATTTGGGAGGACTTTGGGCGGATTGAGCACATGGTAGTGTTACCAAAAGCCTGGCGCTTGTCCCCAAGGTTGCATCAGAAGAATGAGGACAAGTGGTTGAGAAAAAGGAAAAAGGTTTCTAAATTTGCCAGCAAATGAAGAAAATGGCAGACTCCTGCCTTAAAGTACCAATTCCCGATCACAAACAGAAATACAGAGCTTTTAAAGGGAGGGTTTTCAGTTGCAGGCTATCAGTTGATGATTCTAATTGGTCCCGTCTCTGGGGAAGGCAATCTCTTGACCTCCACCCAGGACGTCTGCATGAACAGTTCCAGCTGAACCGTCTCCTGTAGCTCAAAGAACAAAGGACACTCTCCTGCCCCTCTGACCACTGGCCTGAGTCAGGGATGCAGGTTTTAGCTCTCCAAGAGGAGTGGGGAAGGTTTTAAAGAGACGGAAATTCAGACCATTCTCTCTGTTACAGTGGGAGGGCTAAAGCCCCCTCAAGCCACCACACCTTGGCATGAGCATTGCCCCAGGGTCACAGGAACAGGACAGACCCCTAAATCCTTCTCGCTTCCCACCTGGCAGTGTGCCTCTTGCACCCCCCCTATGGACGGAGTCTACCACGTTTGCACGGTCTTGGCCTCAGCATTTCAAAGGTGAGTACAAAAGGGGTAGGTTTGAGCTTAATACCGGGCACAGGGGAATTTTATTCTTTTTTTTTTTTTTTTTTTTGAGACAGAGTCTCACTCTGTTGCCCAGGCTAGAGTGTCGTGGTGTCAGCCCAGCTCACAGCAACCTCAAACTCCTGGGCTTAAGCGATCCTCCTGCCTCAGCCTCCCGAGTAGCTGGGACTACAGGCATGCACCACCATGCCCGGCTAATTTATATATATATATATATATATATGTATAATTTTTTTTTTTTTAGTTGTCCAGCTAATTTCTTTCTATTTTTTTAGTAGAGACGGGGGTCTCGCTCTTGCTCAGGTTGGTCTCGAACTCCTGAGCTCAAATGATCCACCCGCCTTGGCCTCCCAGAGAGCTAGGATTACAGGCATGAGCCACTGTGGCAGGCCTGGAATTTTAAATTAGCGAGGAAAAGACGAGTCCTTGGAAAAATAGAAAGCTGTACTCTCAGTCATTAGATAACGCACTCTTTAAGACCTTGGAAACAACAGATGATCAGAGATTTCGAAGTTAAAAATGAAACTATAAAATAATTAGAAGACAATATGAATGATTTAAAAAAATAATCTCAACTGGAAAGGCATTTCCAGATGAGAAACCAAGTTCGGAAAGCATAAATTTGACTATAAAAATGTTAAAAATTGTCTATGCAGCAAAAACTACCACAAAATAAAAACAAATAGCAAACTGTTTTTAAAGTGTGTAACGCAAAGGACAGATAAAGGCTCATTTCTGTAAATCAAAATTAGCTCTCACAAATCAGAAAGAAAAAGACCGTGAACCCCACGGAAAAAAGAGCAGAGATTGTAAACTGGCAGTTCCAAAAACATAGAAACAGTAAGTACGTGGGAAAATAGTCCACTTCTCTCATTACTAGAAGGTCTTTGCACTTCCTGTTCCTTTGCCAGGAGCCCCCGTCCTCCAGGTAGTAAAGCAGCTTGCTACTCAGTTCCTTCAGTTCCATGTCACTCAAGAATCTAAGGGCAGGGGGAGGGGCAGAAAGAAAAAAAAGAAAAGACTCTAAGTTAGAATAGCTCAGTGGGAAGGACTGTCCAAGGTCATCTGGGCTAAGCATCCCGAGATTAGGCTGGTTTTGATCTTGATCCAAAAATAAGCAGAGGCCCATGACGGCAAGGGAGAGACATGATCAGATGTGTGATTTGGAAAGATCCCTCTGGGGGTGCAGGATGGTGATGGGGACCCATGCAGGAAGAGGTGCAGTGGTCCAGGCTAATGGTGACATTGCCCTGGACCAGATTGGTGGCAGTGAGGATGGGGAGAAGTGGATGAATGAGGATGATTTCTGGCGTGGGGATTTTGCCACTGAAACGGGGAGTACCAGAAGAGGATGTGGAAGGCAAGCTGGGCCTCATGGGCCCTGGGGCCGTGGAAGCATCCAGGTGGGGCCGTGGAAGCATCCAGGTGGGGCCGTGGAAGCGTCCTGGTGGGGCCGTGGAAGCGTCCAGGTGGGGCCGTGGAAGCGTCCAGGTGGGGCCGTGGAGCAGCAAGTTAGATGCACAGAACTGACTGCAAGGGGAGGTTGGGGCTGTGGATACAGCATAGAGACAGGGTGCGGGTGCCATTGATCAGATTCAGTGCGGGGTGAGAGGAAATGAGGACCTAGGACCCAGCCTTGAGGATCCCCAACATTTAACTGCAGCTTAGCAGGGAAGGAGTCCGCAAAGAGGATGGAGGAGGGGTAGCCAGCATCACAGAAGTCAGCTTTGCAAGAGGAGGGGGAGTCAACAGTGCCCAGTGCCATTGCAAGGCCGGGGTAGACGAAGACTTTTTAAAAGTCCACTGGATTTAACTTTGCTGTCGGAGGTAACTAACGCGGGATTTCTCACCCTCAGCACTGTTGACACTCCGGCTGGATAATTCTGTGTTTCGGGCCGGCTGTTCTGTGCCCCAGAGGATGGTTAGGCAGCAGCCCTGGGCCTTACTCACCAGATGCTAGTGGCACCCTATGCCCCAGTTGTGACAGCCAAAATTGTTTCCAGACATTGCCTAATGTCCCCTGGAGGGCAAAACGGTCTGGTCGAGAGCCCCTGCCTTGGCAATGTGCTTTGGGTAGGCATGCAAATGGAGGCAGTGACATTGCATAATTCTTTCTAGAAGTTTGCTTGTAGAGAAGAAACGAGAAATAAGGCAGTGTGTGGAGGGGGCAAGGGAGAGTTACTTCATTACTTTTTGAAGAGGGGGGAACCTTGAAATGTCTAAATATCGATGAACTGTCAAGCTTTTGGATTTTCTTGGCCACCCTTTGATGGTGAAAAATAGCCTCTCCGTGTGCGTTTGATGTGCGTTTCTCTTATCATCTGTGAACGTGGCATCTTTTCATAGGTTTTAGGGGAAATTTTTCTTTAGAGACTGCCTTTTAAAATGTTCTTTGCTCATTTTGCTCTTGGGTCATTGATCTTTTTCTTATTAATTTCCAGAATTCTATATCTTAGGCAGAATAGCCCTTCCTTTGTGATAGGAGTTGCAAATACCTTCCCCCTAGTTTGTCACCTTTCTTTTGACTCCAGGGGGGTGAAAAAGACACAGCTGCTTGTGTGCACTTCTGATGGCTTGTGCAAACTGGTGCCGGGCCTGTGATTGGCGGTTTGGGGTTGTCTATCAAAACTCCAGCTGCATTTACCCATTGACTCAGCAGTCTCACTTCTGGGAATTTTTTTTTTTTTTCTGATCAAACAGCTCAGATTGTATTTTTTTTTCTTTCATTTATTGATTTTCTTAAACACTTCCGGGAATTTTTGCTCCTTGACATGGATGAAAATATGTGTGTGTGTGTTGGCTGGTGCTGTTGACTTTTTTCTTGCAAGACTAGAAGTAGCCCAGGAGGTCTCAACAGGAGACTGATGAAATAAACTATGGTACATCCGTAAAATGGAGTATTTTGCTGCTATAAAATAATGAAGAAAGTTTCTATGTACTGTAATGAAAAGATCTCTAGGATATACTATTAACTGAAAAAAGCAAGAGGAAGAAGAGTATATGTAGTATGCCATCTTTTGTATAAGGCCTGGGGGAAATGGGCAATATAACAATATATTTGTATTTGCATAAAAACACAAATATAAATAAAGTATATTTGGGAATACAGTAAAAGGTGGTTACCATAGAGGGATTGGGGTGTGAAGAAAATGGAAACAGGGATGGCAAATGTAAGTTTATTTTTGTTTTTAGTCTTTATTGTTTTGAGACAGAGTCTTGCTCTGTCACCCTGGCTAGAGTGTACTGGCGTCATCATAGCTCACAGCAGCCTCAAACTCCTGGGCTCAAGTGATCCTCCTGCCTCAGCCTCCCAGGTAGCTGGTACTACAGGTGTGTGCCACCACACCTGGCTAATTTTTTCTACTTTTTTAGTAGAGACAGGGGTCTCACTCTTGCTCAGGCTAGTCTCGAACTCCTGGCCTCAAGTGATCCTCCTGCCTTGGCCTCCCAGAGTGCTAGGATTACGGGCATGAGCCACCTTGCCTGTCCTAGTCTATTTTTTTTAAAATGTGAATTATCTACTCTTTAAAAAGTTAATGAGAGGGATCCAATTGAGAGAAAGTGGTTGAAAATACAGAAGTTCCCGAGAAGGTGGGAGGGTGCAGGATTCAAGGCCCAGGTGGAAGTGTAAGTATTTGCCTCAGTTTCCCCATCCATACAATGGGGGTTCTGGAGCCAACCACGAAAAGCACTTGGCGCTGACTTTTGTCAAACTTAACTCTTGCCTCTTCGCTGAGGTCCAGGGCAGACTGGGCTCAGAGCCAGCGGGCAAATGCGAGCCTTGGGAACCACCCTTGTCTACGACTCCTCCAAGTGCCTCTCAGGAGGACAGTCAGTGGTCAGCGAAGGGCCTGAGCCCTTCCTCGAGCCTCACTGTGGGGAGGGCAGGGAGACCTCCAGCAAAGAGGGGGGAGGGAGCCTGCAGGCCTGGCGCCATCTCTTTGTGAGTCCACCCACACCCTTCTTCAGCTCCACCAAGCAAGCCCACGATGGGGACAGATTGGTCCTAAATTTAGCTAAAAAGCAGCCCCGGAAGGAGCTTTTAAGAAGCAAAATGAACAGCAGCAGCCATCGACACCTTAAGCCCTTTGGTTTACAAAAAAGGAAACTGAGGCTGAGCAAGGGCAGGGGCGTGTGCTTCCAGAGCTTCACTGCAAGGTAGGCCTGACTTCTGCTAGTAAGCGTGTACTATGAAATGAAATGTGTCCTCAGCCCCCCCAAATTCATATGTTGAGGCCCTAACGCCCAGTACCTCCGAATGTGACTGTATTTGGAGACAGGGCATTTAAAGAGGTAACTAAATTAAAATGAGGTCATATGGGTGGGCCCTAATCCAACAGGACTGTGTCCGTACAAGAAGAGAGATTAGGACAGATACACAGTGGGAAGACGCTGTGAAGACACAAGGAGAAGATGCCACCTACAAGCCAAGGAGAGAGGTCGCAGGAGAAACCAACCCTGCCCACACCTTGATCTTGGGCTTCCAGTCTCCAAAATTGTGAGAAAATAAATTTCTCTTGTTTAAGCCACCTACCTAGTCGGAGGTACGACATCCCTTGGTATCCGTGGAGGACTGGTTCCAGGACCGCCCCCCTTACCAAAATCTACAGATGCTCAAGTCCCTGACATTAAGTGGGCTGTAGCATTTGCAAATAACCTACGTACATTCTCCAGTGTACCTTAAATTATCCCTACGTTACTTATAATACCTAATGTAAATGATATGCAAGTAGTTGTTATATTGTATTGTTTTTTAGTTTATATATTTTTTACTATTGTATTGTTATTTTAAAAAACTTGTTTTCAGGGTTGGTGCTGTGGTGCATGCCTGTAATCCTAGCACGTTGGGAGGCCAAGGTGGAAGGATCTCTTGAGCCCAGGAAGTTGAGGTTGCAGTGAGCTATGATGATGCCACTGCACTCCAGCCTGGGCCACAGAGCGAGACCCTATCTCAATCAATCAATCAATCAATCAATAAAATTTTCAAATATTTTAGATCCACGGTTGGTTGAATCCGTGGATGGAGAGCCTGAGGTACAAAGAGCCAACCGCACTTTGTTACGGCGGCCCTACAAACTAATGCAGTGCATTCCCATTCGTGTCAACAACATCTAGAGGTGGGCAGCCCAAGACCCTATGGCCATGTCACAGAGACGCACACTCCATTTTCTTTTCCACCTTCCACCAATTTTCAAAGTCACCTCTTGGGCCGAGATGGCTGCTGTAGCTGCCTTATTGCAGCCACAAGGAAGAAGGGACAAAGCCTGTGTCCCTCCCTCTGAAGACAACTTCCTGCAAGTCCCACAGAGCAGTTTTGCTGACATCTTATTGGCCACCACTTGGTCACATGATGACAACTGGCTTTGAGGGAGCCTGGGAAATGTGCCCAGGTAAAAGTAAGGGTTCACTGCCAAGGAGGAGGGGAAGAATGTGTGCTGGGGGAAGTACCCAGCAGTCTCTGCACGGGCTACCATCACAGACCGCACGCTCAAGGGTGCGTGAAGAACTCTTGACTTTTCATATAACCCAGCAGAATTTCTATTGCAAGCTAGGATGGCACTTCCACTTTTCTTTGTGAATGTGTCTGTTTCCTCAGTGGCTTTGCAGTGCCAGGCTGTGGTGGTCAGTGTCCGTCCTGAAGTTCTCTGTCCATGCAGGTGTGCCCGACACAATACCCTCAGCCATGGGCCCTTGGCCGTCGGCTCTCTCAGGCTGCCCAGTTTCTGTGCAGTGGCTTTGGCCTCTCTGGCCATGTTCAAAGCTCAGAGGTCATTCTGCTGCCCCTGCACCTGCTGAGAACCAGGGCATTGTGTAAGGCATTCTCCCCGTCTGCTCTTGACCTTCTACAACCTCTCTCTGGGGTCTCACTGCTTTCCCCCCAAGAAATAGGGTTCAGAGCTTCTCCCTCTGAGACTTCTCAAACTCCCTCTCTTTTTCCCCATTACCTCTCCTCTGCCTGTCTCTTCTTCCCCTACCTCAGGGGCATCTGAAGGTGGCAAGCCCTATTTTTGGGCTTTATGTTTCTCCAGTAAGGACTTAAACTACAGGGACACAAAACCCAGAAATTCATGAACTTTATTCCTGCTTCCCACTCTCTTACATTCCTCTCCTGGGGTGATAAGGACAGGTTTTGACTTCACAGGAGGGAAGAAAAAAGAATATAAAGATTCAGAAAATTCAAAAGAACATAAGTTCATGTCTCAAAAAAATATGATCCTGCTATATTTACAATAAACTGTTCTGTGGTTGACACTATTTGGCATTCCTCATTCCCTTCCTCTTGCTATTGCCATGTACAATCTAGAAAAGCTAAATGTTTCCTCTCCCGGTCTCTCTTGTAGCTTATGCAGGTTGTATTTCCCAATTCTGGTCCATAAGATGGGAGCGGAAGTCTGCTTGAGGTTTACAGGAAGGGGATCAGACCAGCCTGAGCAACATAGTGAGACCCCCATCTCTACAAAAAATAGAAAAAATTAGCTGGTTGTGGTGGTACATGCTTGTAGTTCCAGCTACTTGGGAGGCTGAAGCAGGAGGATCGCTTGAGACCAGGAGTTTGAGGTTGCAATGAGCTATGGTGATGCACTGCATTCTAGTCCAGGCAACAGAGAGAGATCCTGTCTCCAACTCCATCCCCCAAGCAAAAAACCAAAAATAAACAAGGGAGCCAGGTGTGGCTAGCATCATCCCTTTCCTTCAGCTTCCAACTTGGAATGTGAACACAATGCCTGGAGCTACAGCAGTCATTTTGCCACCATGAGGGCAAGGCTAAGGGAATCATAGAAGCATGGTGCCATTGAGCAGCTGTGTCTGTACAGTATCATTTATTTACTATTAAGCAAGAAAAATAAACTCCATTTCTAAGTTTTTGTTACTTGCTACTGAAAGTATTCCTAATGTATATGATATAACTTTAAATTAGCACAAGTGCCTTTCTCTTTATTGTCACAAATGGTGACAGGTGTCTTGAATTCTGGACCCCATGGATATACGACAGTTCCTAACCATCCCTCTGTCCTAGTAAGCCCAGGTCCAGCTACCGGTTCTGTCCCAGTGTCCCCATGCTAGGCTCTACTTTTCAGAGTGAGTCATGTGGGTACCAAGTGGAAAATCTCAGCCCTTCAGGCAGGCTGGAGGATGGAGATCATCCTCAACTATTGTCACCCTTGGGACCCACCCCCTCTCCTTGGCACCCTGTCTGAGCAGCAGAGGCCTCAGAAACTGAGTGTTTGAAAAAAATCCAGAGCTGTCTACTAAAAGTTTTCTATAGGATATGTCATTGCTGTGCTTGGAATGTTTGTGTCCCTCCAAAATTCATACATTAAAGCCTAACCCCCAAGGTGATGGCATTAAGAGGTGGGGCCTTTGGGAGGTGGTTAGATTGCGAGGGTTCCATCCTCATGAATGGGATGAGTGCCCTTATGAAAGAGGTTTGAGAGAGCCCATTTGCCCTTCTGCCATGTGAGGACACAGCAACAAGGCGGCATTTGTGGGGAATGGGCCCTCACCCGGACACCAAGTATGCCAGCACCTTGACCTTGGACTTCCCAGCCCCCAGAACTGTGAGCAATAAGTTTCTGTTTATAAATTAGCCAGTCTAAGATGCTTTGTTATAGCAGCCCGCGTGGACTAAGGCAGTCATGATGTACTGCACAGGTTCCTGACTGCTCCAAGGGAAGGTCCCAGGCTAAGAGCTCCCCTTCTTTGAGGAGAAGTCACTTTGCTAGTCCCTCATTTTTACGTCCTCCCTCAGCTGAAGTCACCAAGGCTTGGAAATAGAGGCATGACAGAGTACAGATACGTTCAGCGTGTGGGACATGTATACCATGGACTTCAAATCAGATTCTGGCCAGCTCGAAAGCGATGGCCCAAGCCACACCAATCAGAATAAGTCGTAGGACTCTTTCCAGAACAATTCAGGAAGAGAAGCTTTCTTTCCTTTAGACTTAATCCTGAGAGGATGACCCCTTAGAATAGCCAGGGTCCATCTGTAGGGGTAAGCATGCCCAAAAGTAAAGCAAAAGCTAACAGAGAGACCAAGTACCCAGGACGTGGTAGGAACCCCTGGATCAGGCTATACCTGAAAGCCACCTACACCTAGACTTTTAGTATATGTGAATCAGAATATATCCCTGTTTTGTTAAAGCCAATTTCAATTGCTTTTCTCTCTTAAAAGTCTTGAGAATTTCAGCCCATGACAAACATTGTGATATGCAGACATTTAGGCTGAAACCTAAAGCCAAAATTGCCTGCAGTCAGATCCATTGCTATGCACTGATTGACCACAGGCTGAATCCAAAGTGTCCCTGGGAGAATTTATGTACACATAGCTTTTCCTGGTGTTTGTACTCTGCCTTGTCTCTGAGGGTTTCCCAGACCATTGGGTTTGGCCCAAAGTACCTCTCTCTGCACTCCACGTTTGTCAGTGCAGTGCATTTGGCACTGAAGTGTGTGCCATCTCATCTGTTATTGTCCTGGGCTGGTCTTTAAATCTTGGCAAACTTGGGCTGCTCTTCAACTTTTCTCTTTTGATGTCAATTCCTCCAGGCCAGGGACTGGCTCCTATTGATTTAATTTTTCCACACAGCTCTTAGCACAGAGCTCAGCACACAGATGGAAATTTTGGGTGGCAGCATGGGTTGATGGAAGAACCCTGGCTTTGAATCCTGGCTCTACTACTTACTAGCTGGACGATCTTTGGCAAGTTACTTAACTATGTTGAGCCTTATGAGAATTGCAAAGACTTAACACCATAACATGTCTTAATCCATTTGGGCTACTATATCAAAGGATACACTGGGTAGCTTATAAACAGCAAAAATGTATTGTTCTCAGTTCTGGAGGCTGGGAAGTCCAAGATCAAGGTGCTGGAAGATTTGGTCTGGGGAGGGCCTGCTTTTTGGTTCATATATGGCAGCTTCTAGCTGTGTCCTCACATAGTGGAAGGGGCAAGGCAACTCTCTGGGCCTTTTTTACAAGCTTACTCATCCCATTCATGAGGACTCCACCTCCATGACCAAATCACCTCCCAAAGACCCTGCGTCCTAATACCATCACATTGAGGGGTAGGATTTCAACATATGAATTTAGGGGATATACAAACATTCAAACCATAACTACATGCCATTCATTTGTTTGTTTATTCAATAGTTGTTTATTGAGTGCACACTCTACATCAGGCATGGGGCTAAGGACTGAAAATACAATGGTGAGTGTATCAGTTAAGATACACTTTGGTTGGTTGCAAGCAATAGTGGCAAACCCAGTTTCTTTATTCTTCTGGTATGCGATTATACTATATATCTTGGCCTCCTCTGCAGTTGGGTGGTGCCATATCACTAAGTTTTGGCCAATGGAATTTGGGCAGAAGTGATATAGGTCACTTCTAGGCCTTTCTCCTAAAACACCTCCCAGGAGAAGATCTGATACAGGTCCAAAGACCTATAGGACGGATGAGCCACAAGATGTAAAGGGCCTGGGTCCCTGAATGACTACGTGGAGCAGAGCCCCACTGCCAACCCACTGTGACTGTGACATGAATGAGAAATTGACTTTTTCTGTGTTAAGCTACTGGGATTTTAGGTTGTTTGCTATAGCAGCATAGCCTACTCTGATATCAACTGTGGCCAACTTAAGCAAAAGTGGATTTCTTGGAAGGAAATGGGCCACTCATGGAGTCAACAGGAGGCTTGGAAATGGGCATCTCCAGAGGCTAGAAAGGAGGACTGGTCACATAGAGCTGGCACTGCTGCCATCATCCAACAATTTCAATTTCTTTGTCTTTTTTTTTTTTTTTTTTGAGACAGAGTCTCACTCTGTTGCCCAGGCTAGAGTGAGTGCCGTGGCGTCAGCCTAGCTCACAGCAACCTCAAACTCCTGAGCTCAAGCGATCCTCCTGTCTCAGCCTCCCGAGTAGCTGGGACTACAGGCATGCACCACCATGCCCGGCTAATTTTTTCTATATATATTTTTAGCTGTCCATATAATTTCTTTCTATTTTTTAGTAGAGATGGGGTCTCGCTCTTGCTCAGGCTGGTCTCGAACTCCTGAGCTCAAACGATCCGCCCACCTCGGCCTCCCAGAGTGCTAGGATTACAGGCGTGAGCCACCGCGCCCGGCCTCTTTGTCTTGATATTAAAATTCCTGGAAAGAAGGGCTCATCTGGCCTAGTTTTGATCACATGCCCTGCCTTGGGTTAGAGGATAGCAGACCTTTGATTTCAATTTCTGCTAACTGTATTTGATGAGAGGGGGAAACGTCGAGAGGGAATTGGGGGAAGATGGATGACAGGGAGACTGAAAACAAGTGCTGCACACAGTGAGCACAGACCCTTCCCTTTTAGAGCTCTCAGCCCTTGGGAGGCCCATACTAATCACACGCTCCCACACAAGTGGTACAATGGATGGGAGTGACCTCCATGATGGGGAAGTACAGGCCAACCAGACTTGCTAAGGCTGAGAGGTCAAGGAGGGCTTCCCAGAGAAGGTGATACTTGAACTGGGGCTTGAAAAGTAAGAGGAGGGCCGGGTGTGGTGGCTCACGCCTGTAATCCTAGCACTCTGGGAGGCCGAGGCAGAAGGATCGCTCAAGGTCAGGAGTTCAAGACCAGCCTGAGCAAGAGCGAGACCCCGTCTTTACTAAAAATAGAAAGAAATGATCTGGACAACTAAAAATATATAGAAAAAATTAGCCGGGCATGGTGGTGCATGACTGTAGTCCCAGCTACTGGGGAGGCTGAGGCAGAAGGATTGCTTGAGCCCAGGAGTTTGAGGTTGCTGTGAGCTAGCCTGACACCATGGCACTCTAGCTCCGGCAACAGAGTAAGGTTCTGTCTCAAAAAAAAAAAAAAAAAAAAGAAAAGAAAGAAATGTAAGAGGAATATGCTATGTAAAGAGAGAGGGGCATGGCAAAGGAAAAAACAGATGTCAAGGCCAGGAAATGCAAATTTCTCTCCTCTTCCTCCTCACTGAATGTGCAAGGCTGAAGCATATGAGTTTTAGTTTTCTCTAGAAAAATGGGAAAAGGGAAATGAAATTAACATGATTTGCCGATGATGCAGCTTTATATCTGGAAAGTGAATCTGTTGCAAAATGAGCATTAAAAATATTCAGTTAGTTAGCAGGGTCAAAAATTAAAATAAGGAAATCAATAGCTTCCCTATTTATACCAACCCCAACCACTTAGAGGAATAATGGAAGCGGTGACCCCATTTACAGTAGCAACACAAAAGGTAATGGGCCTAAGAATAGACTTAACAAGAAATGCTTAAAATCTATACGAAGGGAACTTTAAAATGCGGCCGAATGCTGCAAAAGAAGACTAGAACTCATGGAATGGCAGATTCATACTCGAAAGAGAAAGGTGAACAGCATAAACATGCCACTTCTCCCTCAGATGATCTATACAATTAATGCTATTGCAATTAAAAATAATTCTCCATCTGTTAAAAGCTCACCAATTCTTTAGGGCTCAGCTCAAATTCAGACTCCTGGTCAGAATTTATTGCTTATAGTTCATTGACCTTTATTCTGCTTTTGGCCTTTTATTAGGATTTGTGGCTGATACATGTGACTCCCCTTTAAGAATAAGTACTTTTGGAAGGTAAGGACTCTCTCCCACCTGTCTCCATGTAATGGTGACCTTGAGACCCAGGAGGCTTGGAGCCACAGGATTTCCCAAAGATCAGGCAGGCTTTTTCTGGAGTGCAGAAGAAGCTTCCGAGTCCCTTCTGCTGGTCTCCTTGTCCCCTGCTGGCTGGGACCTTGGACTTGCCACCTGATTCTGCTTCTTGCCATCACCCTTGGTGGGACATGATGTTGCCTCCTGGTGTCCTGGAGTTTAAACTTGGCCAGTTCTGGACACTTCTTTTGTTCCATGCACCAGGTCCTGGCAACTGGCCTGGCCTCTTTCTGGGAACTAAGTCACCTTAGTCTGTCTCTGGTTTGGGTTTGTCTTCTTCTATCTCAAACAACAGCCTGGATTCATAGATACCTTGCACTATACACCAAAATAGACTCCAAGTAGATCAAAGATTTACCTGTTAAAAAAAAAAAACTATAAAAGAAATTGAAGAAAGCACAGACAAATTCCTTTACAACTTTGGCAGGGGCGTATCCTTTCTAATCATCACTCAAGATTCAGAAGCCATAAAAAATTGCTTCATCCAACTATAAAATATAAATTAAAAACAACCCAAGTTCCCATCAATACATAAGTGGATTAGTAAAATATGGTATATGTATACCATGGAGTACTACTCAGCCCCAAAAAACAATGGTGATTTGGCACCTCTTATATTATCCTGGATAGAGCTGGAACCCATTCTCCTAAGTGAAGTATCCCAAGAATGGAAAAATAACCACAAAATGTACTCACCATTAAATTGGTTTTAACTGATCAACACCTAAGTGTACATATAGGAATAACATTTATTGGGCGTCAAGCAGATGGGGGGAGAGGGGATGGGTATATACACACCTAATGAGTGTGTAATGGGGGACGGACATGCTTGAAGCTCTGACTCAGGTGGGGCAAAGGCAATACATGTAACCTAAACATTTGTACCCCCATAATATGCTGAAATAAAAAAGAAAAATAAATAAATTAAAAACTTGTTTTTTTTGTTTATTTTTCTGGTTTTTTTTTTTTTGTCTTTTCACTAACTTGGGATAAAAACCTAGTCATGAAAAAAAAGCAGAACCAAAATCAAAAGAAAAACAACAATCTGAGAAAAATATTTGCAAGTCATATCACAAATGATCTCCCTATTATATAAGAATTCTTAGAAATTGAGATAAACGAGCCCAATAACTCAATAGAAAAGAGGAGTAAAGTACATAAACAGGCAGTTCACAAAAAAAAAAAAAAATTGTGATGACAATGAGATACTATTTGTTACCTCTCAGATTGGCAAAAATCCAGAAGTTTGACAATATATGCTCTTGGCCAGTCTACGTGGAAATAGATACTGTGTTGCTGGTAGGAGCGCACGACTCCTGTGGAAGGTGATTTGGCACAATCTACCAAAAACACAAAGGCATTTATCCTTCGACCCACCAATCCCCTTTTGGGACTTTATCCTATAGACATACCTGCACACTTATAATAAGTACATGTATACATAAGGCTATTTTTACAGCGTTGGTTTTGTTAGTAAATGAATGGAAACCATATTAGCTTAGGTCACAAGCTCACTCCTGACACCAAGGGGTAGGGTCAGCCCCACCCACACTCCAAGAACCGAGCGTCAAGGCGCGATGGTCCTTCACAGGAAAACTGGAATTATCAGAAGAAGGATTGTGGGAAAAAAAGAAGAAAGTGTGAAAAAAAAAAAGCAGGAAAGTTTTAAGTTTTTTGCTATGGAGAGTGTGATGTAAGACCTCTCTTCCGTATCCTTATGAAATCTTCAGTAAAGGTAGTGCCCTATGGCATTGGTGTTGGGTTTCTCAGTTGAGGGTAGTACTGCTCCTAGGAGCATTGAAAATGGGGGATGGTTTTACTTCTCGAAGTGACTGCTGGGGTTGAGGGACATGATGTTACTCATTGGGGGACCAGAATCATTCAGAAATGGTGAGATGTCTCTTGCACAAGGCCAATGGCATCCACATTGGAAATATTGCTTTGATAGGAGTGAATTGTTTCAGGAAACTTAAAGATGTACTGAGTTTTACATCCAGGTTGACAGTGGGCAAAAAAAAGGCACCAGGAGCCAGAGGACAAAGAAACAGCTGACACCTGGATGGCACCTGTATTTAAGCCTTTGATTATATTGTAGCTACATGATTTCATGAATCTTTTTTTATATCTTCTCTCATTACAGCCCCAGATTTATTTCCTCATTTGTCATCTGCTTCATAATAAGTTGTCCTTTCAGTTTTCTGCATTTACTTTTTATTAGTTCTAATCTGCATATAAAATAGAGGTATTTTGCACTCAAATTGTATTCATTTATCCAAGGACCAGGACTCTTCTTTTGTCACATCATGTTTTTGGATCTATTTGTGATCTTGTATTATCCTCACTATTTTCATTTGCCATTAATAAAGGAATTATTGTTCAATAACACACTGAATTTCCTAAATTTAGATCTTGTCTGGGAAATAATCTAGATAAAAATAACTATTACACACACTGTTCAGAATTGAGGTATTGTAATTTCACAGTTTTTTTTCTATTCATAATCTATATACCCTGCTTTATTGCTTCACAATTTCTTCCAGCTCTCGCTGCTCTACCTTGCCCTATCTCAGGAGGTTGACCTCTATGAACTACATCACCAGGCTCCCTTGCTCTCTGGCTTGCAGTTGAATTTACCCAGTGGGACCCCCAGCAGGAGATTACAGAGTGGGAGGAGAGTGAGGTCAGAATATTTATTTATTCACTGTCTTTCTCCCTGCAGGATGACCTTGGCTGGCTGCTTCCCTCAGCTGCTCCCCTCAGCTGCTCTCACAAAATTCTTCCTTCCCAGATTCTGGCAAACAATTCCTCCTCTTGTCCCCTGAGGCTTAGCAACACTAATAGTCCTGCTGCTAGACCTGGGGTATCCTTCGTAGGGTTTCCTTATGCTTTGCTCTTTTTAAATAGTCCCCTTGTTAATTCTTTAAATCCTAATTTGAGTTTCCTGATAGAACCAGGCTGATACAAGTACCTACCCAGCCAAGCAGGTACTAGAATTCTTCCCATTTTATGAATGAGGAAACTGTGGTTACAAAGAGTTTAAGTGACTTGCTCAAAGGCCACACAGCTGCTTATAAGTCTGACTAAAGACTCAACCCGGACAGTCTGGCTACAAAGTTTCAAGGCTTTCAAAGGCTTTGAATGCAGAGTGTATTCTCATCACCTACAGAGGGTGCTAGACTGTCATCCTCTCTTCCTTCTTTCATTAAATCCATACTGAGTTGACGCTGTTACTCCTATGCCTGTTGAGAAACCGACATGTTTCTGTATCTGCAAAATGAGAGAAGTCTCCAAGCTCTGATGTCCTCACAGAGCTGTGGTGGGGCCCGGAAAGATCTTGGCCATTGAAAGAGCTATTCTGGAGCTTGGAGTAGCCTATAACCCAGGTCTAGCCAATCGGAGCATCACCGCATTCTGCCAGCCACAGTGATTGGCTCAGGAGTGGGCATGTGGCCCAATCAAAGCCAATGGGACTATTTTCCTGGGATATTGGTAGAAGAGGCATGCTCTCCTCTCTGCCAGGCTTCAACCTGGGAGAACATAAAGCCTGGATATGGGACCACCATGTGGCTAAAACCCCGAATCAAAAAAGCAGAATCGGCCGGTGGCTCACCCCTGTAATCCTAGCACTCTGGGAGGCTGAGGCGGGTGGATCGCTCAAGGTCAGGAGTTCGAGACCAGCCTGAGCAAGAGTGAGACCCCGTCTCTACTAAAAAAATAGAAAGAAATTATCTGACCAACTAAAATATATATAGAAAAAATTAGCCGGGCATGGTGGTGCATGCCTGTAGTCCCAGCTACTTGGGAGGCTGAGGCGGTAGGATCGCTTAAGCCCAGGAGTTTGAGGTTGCTGTGAGCTAGGCTGACGCCACAGCACTCACTCTAGCCCGGGCAACAAAGCGAGACTCTGTCTCAAAACAAAACAAAACAAAACAAAAAAAGCAGAATCAACAAATGGAGAGAAACTGACTTCTGTGATATTTCATACCCTGAATCCATCATATCTGAAATCCACCTAACCCCTTTGGAATAGTTCTTTTACATGAGACAATATATTCTCCTTTTTCCTTATGACAGAGTCCCAACTGTAGGGTCCCAATCTTGTCACTTGCAATGGAAAGAGTGCTGACACAGTGGAAGACAAGTTGGAGTGGGAAAAGGAGTGAAGATTCTGCAGCAGCTGGGTGAACTTCTATTTATCCATCAAGACCCAACCCAAAAGTTACCATTTTGTTCAGCCTTCCAACTACCCTCCCCGTCAGCTAGTTGCTTCCTCTCCACTTCCTTGCATGCTTAGAAAGTTCATGCACATCTCTGTTATATCACCTCTCACCCTGTGCTGGAATTGTTTGAGCGGCTGTTGCTGATCTAGGCAGTGAACAATTTGCGTGAACCTCATTCATCTTGGAATTCTTAGTTTTTAGCAAAAGGCCTGGCCCAAAGTTGATACTAACTTACTGAATGTTTGTTGAGCAAATAACTGAATGAATGAGACCAGGGCAGTAGCAATAGGAATGGGCAGGACGAGATGGATGGGGGCCAACAAAAAGTAATAGCAGCCTTAAATCTTTTTTTGGAATAAGACAGACTTGAGATTAATATTAATAGCAAGATGTTATTTAGTTGACTTGGCCAAAATCCCTGGAGTAAAATTAATAATAGCTGTGACTTATCTCATGCCTTATGTGCCAGGTGTTTTATGTACATTAAATTCAATCTTCACCCTTGCCTGGCAATGGAGGTATGATGTGGTCATTCCACACATTTGGTTTATTCTGAGGAACTGAAAGCAACTCCAGGGGAGGATTCTTTAAGCCAATCATAGCAATTCCTTTCTCTTTCACTGTGGCTAGATCAGGAATGGGCAGACCCAGGCCAATTAGGACCAACAGGATAAAGCTTATTGCCATAAAAAAATGATGTGCAAAAAGGTGCTCTGTCTTGCTGGATATGAAGAGGGAAGTTTGTGGCCCTGGCGGGTTCCTGGTAGGTATCTTGACAACATCCTGATACGTGGGGAGCAGAGCAAGGAAATCCCGGAGGAATGGATCCAGGCCTCCCGTCACACCCAATCTGAAGCTGACCTATTCCTGGAAGTCCAGTTCTGGGAGTTATGTCAGCCAAAGGCATACCTATTGAGATGGCTTCTCTTCACATGCTGTTTCTACTGCCTAGAATGTTCTATGCCTTTCTCTTTGCCTAGCAAACTCCAACTTATTTCAGGTCCCAACTTAAATGTCACTTCATGACTTCCTCCCTATCCTAAACTCCCAGATTCACTTAGATTCCTTGGCTATGTTAACATATAACTATGTTAGAGTTATCTCCTGGTGGTTTGAATTTTTCCTTCATTGCTCCTATCACAATTATAACTGGTTCATTATTGTATACTACTTTAAAAATTATTTGTCTCTAAATTCCATACGGGTACCAGTATGTCTGTTTTGCTCAGCACTGAATCCTTGGAACAGTGGCTGTCACTTAGTGGGCAATAATGAAGATTTGATAAAAGAATAAGTGAAAGCTATTGCTTGCTGTGGTAATGAGTGGTTCGAACTTCTGGGCTCATGAGATCCTCCTGCCTCAGCCTCCCAAAGTGCTGGGATTGCAGACTGAGCCACTGAGCCAGGCCTGGTTCATAGTTACTGAGTACAAGGGGCTTGTTGTCTGATGTGGATGGGAGTTAATATTCCAGCACTGGGTTTTTGAGAAATTTGCTACATTTCCGGTTTAACTCTTTGGGGCATGGTTTCAATAACACAGGACTGCTGGTAGTTTCTACAATTAATTTATTCATATGCTCTTTACTTGTTGTTCATGTGCTTTATCGAGGTCAGGGACTAGAGAAATTTTGTTTACCCCCCAGTCCTAGCACCCACAGCAGTGTCTGTGCCATGGCAGGGCCAAAGTGTGTGTGGACTGAATGAATGTAAGCTCCACGAGGTTGTGTGCCGCTAAAATTCTAGGCCGGTGATTGGCACGTAAAAGGCGCTCAACAAAGATTTACGGAATGAATTAGCTAAAGAAGCGAAAGAGAAACCGCGCCTTTACTAAAATGGCAGCCCCGGCTCCCTTTACCAAGATGGCTGCCCGCCCGCGTGGACGGGCGAGCGGTGGGCGCAGGGGGCGGGGCCAGAGGGAGGCGGGGCTCGCTGGAGTCGTCAGGTGCGGCCCCGCCCTCCACGCTCCGCCCGCTCTGCCCCCCTCCCTCTCGCCCGATTCCGGATTGGTCCGGTTCCAGCGCCGCAACCCGGCGGCCGCGCCGTGGGGCCGCCCGGCGCTCGCCACTTCCGGCGCGTTAGGGCTGTTGGTTGGGGGCGGCCGCGCAGCATGAGCGGGCGGCTCTGGGGCGGGCGCGCGTAGGGATGCTCTGGGGGGCGAAGGCGGCAGCCGAGTGGGCTGAGGAGGCGAGGACAGCGCGGGCCCCCGGGCCTCTCCTCTGAGCCCGCCGCCCGGGCCGCGTCGCCCCGCCAAGGCCCCTTCAGCCTCCGCCCCATCACCCTCGGGGCCGGGCCCGCCGCCACCTCTGTCCGCGGAGGCCGGGGATCCCCTGCCTGGGCCCGTAGCCTCCCCCGCGGGGGTCGGGCCCGGGCGGGGGGGGGGGCCCGAACCGCTGCCCTCCTCGTTGGCTTCCGAGCCCCATTTCCTGCTTTTTCAATTTCCTTGGGGAGGGACGGGTGGGTCTGGATGAATTGTCCCGGGAGCCCCCGATGAGACGGACTGGGCAGCCGTGCTCTTTTTAAAAGCGGGTCCCCGCGGGGCCCGGTGGGGAAGGGGTTGTCTTTGCATGGGCGGGGGACTTTCCAAGTCTGCCGGGACCATGACCTGAACTGTGCGAGCACGACGTGTCCGAAGCCCACGAGCTAGCTCACCTGAGCCGCCCCCTCCCCGGCCAGCATGGTAAGTGGGGTCGGAGTCCCCTTCCTTCCTCGGGCGTCCGGCCGGAGGGGTGGGAACCGGCCCCGGGGCTGCTGAGCCATCGCTGCTCTCCCCGGGGCGGGGAGAGGCTCGTGCCGTGCCTGGCCGGTGACACATGCGTGCAGGGTGTGTAGCCCGGCTCTGCTCTCCCATCCCCCCAGGGGTGTCTCAGGACCAGGAGGGCCTTGGAAGCGCAGCAGGCACAGCCTTTGCCTCTCTTACTGCAGCTCATCATGACGATAACTATCACTTATTTATTGAGGGCTTCCCATGCGCCAGGTCCTACGCTAAGTGATTGGCGTGTATTATTTAATCATCACACCAGCCCTTAGAACAGCCCTGTGTTCTGAAGTGGGGAGACTGAGGCACAGAGCAATTTACCCAGCTCAAGGTCAAGCGACATTTAAGTGACAGTGGTAAGATTTGGATCTAGGCAGTCTGACTTTGGAGCTCCTATTAAATATAATACACTTAAAAGAGCTGGATGGATTCTGGGAGAACATGTCATCTAGCTGTAAGTTTATGTATAGGGAAGCAGGGATTTTCAGAGGTCGCTTACATAGATAATGGCAAAGTCGGAAATGGTCTATTCTTTTGACACTGAGGCTGCTGTTCTTTCTGCTACATGCTCTCTGGCCTTTTCCCTGGTAGTGCCTGGAAAACCATCCTTTCAGGTCCAGCTCAGAAGCCACCTCGGAAGATACTGCCCACATTTTCTAGACCTATAGATATTCTCAGTACTCCCTTAGATTTGTGTACTCACATCAGTTTGTCAAGCATTTGTCTTTTCATTATTGAAATTATTTCTGAGACTTATCTGTCTATTACAGTGGACTCAGCTCCCTCAAAGATGAAATTGTCTGAACCTTTACCTGCCCCAGCTCTTGACACGTTGTAAGCCCAGGGTGAGTGGTTGATTGCCCAGGGCTGTGTTTGGGCACCTCTAGGGATAGAACTGTCCTCAGTGTCGCCCATTTTATCCCTGCCAAGTTAGTAGTGTGTAGAGAAAGGGCTGCAGCTACATCTTCTGTGATATAGATGTGAAGGCATGTGTGATTTTCAAAACATTCAAGAGGCCTGTGGTGGCGTGTTAGTTCCTGGTTATAGAAAGAGGATCTAAGGCATAGCCCTTGTCCTTATGGGGCTTACAACTAGCTGGATAAAATGCACCACTAATGCTGAGCAGCACTGTATGGTATATGCTACGTATGCTCTCTATTTAGTGTATTTTAATATATGTACACACACACAGTGTCTATAGTGGCAGATCATTTAAGCTCTTTGAGTTCTAATTTCCTCATCTATGAAATGTGGAGACAGGACTTCTCTTAGGAATAATCCAAAGATACGAGGTATAATGTTTACTGGTTGATGAAAGTAGTACTTATTCCTAACTTCATTTATTCTTTCAATGATTTTTAAATTTTTTTTTGATTGTAGTAAAATTTACCATTTTAACCATTTTTAAGTGTACAATTCAGTGGCATTAAGTACATTCACGCTGTTGTACAGCCACCACCGCCATACATCTCTGTAAGTTTTTTCATCTCCCAAAACTGAAACTCTTCTCATTTGACACTAAATCCTATTTTCCTTTTTCCCCAGTCCTTCCCTCTCCCACCCCACCCCCCACTCTTGACAACCACCATTTTACTTCCTGTCTCTATGAATTTGACTATGTTAGGGACCTCGTATAAATGGAATCATACAGTATTTGACGTTTTGTGACTGGTTGATTTCACTTAACATAATGTCTTCAAGTTTCAGCCATGTCAGAGCATGTGTTAGAATTTCCTTCCTTTTTAAGGCTGAATTCCATTGTGTGTGTGCACCAACGGTTTTGTTTATCCATTCATCCATCAGTGGCTACCTGGTTTGCTTCCACCTTTTGGCTATTGTGAATAATGCTGCTATGAATATGGATGTACAAATCTTTCAGTGAATTTTAAGTAGCTACTATATGCCAGGCCCTAGGGAATGTCCAGACAGACAAGACAAATAAGTTTCTTCCCACAGGAAACTTACAGTGTTGCTTTGGGACCCTTGGACAGAATTTTTGTTATCGAATAAGCTAGCCAAACACTCTTGTATTCAGGTTTCATTTGAATTGGCAGTCATAGAGCGTTATGAGAGTGATAGCCTTTGAGTAATTAATTGTACAGTAGTTGACTTCATGATCTCCATGTATATTTTTTTCTGAGGTAAGTTGTGAGTTTTTGTAACCTAGACCTGGATTATTTAGGCACGTAGTGGGTGGCCATAGTGGGTATGAAGTGTCTAATTGTGTCCTTTTTGTGTCACTGACACCAGTGGTTCATCTATAGGCATCTTAGGGTCAGGGGCTTGGTTAGGGGAGGGCTTGTCCCCCAAAGGCAAGGAAGCTATTGCCTGGTTTGTCTCTTGTAGGAAGAGAGTCTTTTCCCTGGAATTCCAGCTCTTTATTTATTCCAAGAACTTATTTCCTGCCCTTTTCTTACTGATTTAACATTTTTACTTCATACAGTATTAGTTGGCATAAACTTGAGCCTTTTTAGTATCTTTTTTTAAAACTTCAACTCTCATAAGACTTGCAAATGGGGCGGGCAGGGTGGCTCACACCTGTAATCCTAGCATTCTGGGAGGCTGAGGTGGGAGGATCCCTTGAGGTTAGGAGTTTGAGATCAGCCTGAGCAAGAGTGAGATTCCATCTCTGCAAAAAAAAGAAAAAATTAGCTGGATATGGTGACATCTGCCTTTAGTTGCAGCTACTTGGGAGGCTGAGGCAAAAGGATCACTTGAGCCCAGGAGTTTGAGATTGCAGTGAGCTATGATGACGCCACTGCACTCTAGCTGGGGTGACAGGGTGAGACTCTGTCTCAAAAAAAAAAAAAAAAACTTTGGAAAATGGTGTGACTTGATTTAAAAAAGCTTCTATTTATTAAGCATATTTGATATGCCAGCTACTTTTCACTTACTGCTTTTTCCTTTAGTCATTCAGTGTCATTAAACCATACTAGCCCTGCTAGGTTACATTACTGCTGTTACTACCAGAGGTGGGGATTAACAGACTTGCTCTAGGTTACCTGTTTGACAAGTGGTAGAGCTGGCATTTGACCCAAAGTGCTCTACTCCAAAGCCTGTGCTCTTTGCATTGTGCAGCCTCATGGGTAAGGTGATCAGAAATGTCATCCAAAACTTTGTTTTGTTTGGATCTGAGCTAGATACTGGTGGGGAATAGAGAGTATGGAGAATTTTCTTTAAAATCTCCCTCTAGGAGGAGGGATCTTGACCTGCACATTTAGAACCAGTTAAAAAGATTTGTAGTTGTAATATAGAATTACTAGGACAGCTAGCCGCACTCTACATTTGATTAAATCATCATTTTTGGTTGAATTCCCATGCCTTTTTTTTTTTTTTTGTTGAGACAGAGTCTCACTTTGTTGCCCAGGCTAGAGTGAGTGCCGCGGCGTCAGCTTAGCTCACAGCAACCTCAGACTCCTCGGCTTAAGCGATCCTACTGCCTCAGCCTCCCGAGTAGCTGGGACTACAGGCATGCGCCACTATGCCCGGCTAATTTTTTCTATATAGATTTTTAGTTGTCCATATAATGTCTTTCTATTTTTAGTAGAGACGGGGTCTCGCTCAGGCTGGTCTCGAACTCCTGACCTTGAGCAATCCACCCGCCTCGGCCTCCCAGAGTGCTAGGATTACAGGCGTGAGCCACCGCGCCCGGCCCCCATGCCTTTTTAAGTGGTATAACATGTTAGAAGCTCCCACTACTTCTCTGAAGAATTGTTACTTAATATTGAATGAGTTGTTAATATAGCAATTTTGTACAAAATTGAGTTCTTGCTTAAATTAGTGTTTCTTTTTTGGTTGCCTAGAAATTGAGTTGGTTACAAAGATTTCTTAATTTTTAATGTCCCCTACTATGAGTGGCCTCTGAAATGGAGTCAAAATCAAACCTTAAATTTGGCCACTCACATGGCATGTCTATTCATTTACAGCGTTGCATTGGACACCGTGCTGTGACATACTGGTATGAAGAAGCCGCGGTGGTGTAGGGAGATGGCAGGGAAAGATTCAGCAGGACCAGAGGTTCTGTATGTCAGTCACATCATTAGTCTGAGGAGAGTTAAATATCAAGAAATGACTTTGCTGAGTGTGGTGGCTCACACCTGTAATCCCAGCAACTTGGGAGGCTGAGGCAGCAGGATCACTTGTGCCTAGGAGTTTGCGGCTGCAGTGAGCTGTGATCATGCCACTGCACTCCAGCCTGCGTGAGAGCAAGAGCCTGTCTCTCAAAAAAAAAAAAAAAAAAAAAAGATTTTAACAGCTTTTGAAAAAATTAGTACATGACGTGGTTCAAATGATGAAATCACCCGATGAAGTAAACAAAAAATGTGGTAGACAAAATTAATGTGGTATGGGGAAATAATTCTCTTCAGTAAGCCAGAGCTCTTTAGTGTCTCAGGTTGTTCATTTGTGAAATAATTTATTGATTTCCTGCTATCAAGCTTAACACATTGACTGCCACACTAGAAAAAAAATTTTTTTCTTGGGGCCACAGTGTTTTATTACAAAAATAGAATAAAAACTTTGAAAGCAAAACACTCTTTTCTAATTTAATGAAAAATTTGTTTTTGACTTCTGTACATTTAATCCACGTTTTTAGAATTAAATTGTCGGTATTGTGACAATTAGAACATCAACAAGTAAGATTTTCACGAACCAACTGCAGAGTTTTGCCCAGATTTTGCTTCACAAGGCCCCGGGCTCAAAACTAGAGTGAGTTAAATAAAATTCACATGGCAGTTAATGTGTTAAAATCCTAGAAGCTGTATTACAGTATAGCAATATAATAGTTAATATGTACATAGGGCTTAGTATATGCCAGGCATTTTCCAAGCAATGCCAGGAGGTAGAGGGTATTTTTATTTCTCATTTTACTGGGAGGTTAGGCAACTTCCCAAGGTCACACTGCAAGCCTCAGTGCTCATAACTGTTACACTTTCAGGGTAATATTGCCCCTGTCCCCTAGGAGTCTGTTTAGTGGGGAAGATAAGACATATATTCTGATAAATACAAGACTCTGTGACAAAGGTGATAGTAGAAGAATATGTTGGTACAAAGAATACGTTGATAACCAACTTGAGGGAGATTGGCTGAGGAGAAGGGTCAGGGAAGGCTTCCCAGGAGACGATATTCGAGTCTTGAAGGATAAGGAGAGGTTTGACAGTTGGACAAGGAAAGAAAGGGCCTTCCAAGTAAAAGTTGTTTACAGAGAGTTACAAAGATCAGATATAGATCAGTAAAGATAATAGAACATAATGGGTGTCAAGTGAAAGTGAAGGAGGGAAGAATCATTTGTTGAGTGCTTAGGGCTTTCTAGGGCCTTATGTGCATATATGCATAGATACATGCACTGCACAAACATGCTATTTTTTCTCATCTTAAAACCTTTACTCGTATTTTCCTGGCCAGATGTTGCCCCATTTGTTTGTCCCCTTTGCAACAAAACTCCAGGAAACGGTGGTCTATACGTGGTTTCTTAATTCCTCCCTTTCCATTCTCTCCTAAGTTCTCTTGTCAAAGTCCTTCCCAGCACCGTTGCTAAATGCAGTGGTTAGCTCTCAGTCTTCATCTCATTTGATCTATCAGTAGCTTCAGATAAGTTCAACACTCCATCTGCAGTTGAGTCTGCCTTCACTTGGCCTCTAGGACACTAAGATGTACTCTTGATTATCCTCTGTGTTTTTTCTTCGTCTCATACAGCTGGAGTGCTGTAGGTCTCAGACTTAGTGAATTCTTCCAGGGCACCTATAAGCCAGAACACCTGGGCCAGACCTCTCTCCTCAGCTCCAGTTCTCAAATATCCAACTCACTGCTTAATGTCCAAGCTCATTTTCAGACGTGTCAAACTTACTCTCTGAGCTCACCTCCTCCACCCTTTGTTCACTCTGCTCCGGCTCCCCTGGCCTCCCGACTGTTCTTCAAACCTTCCGGGTGTGTTCCTGCTCCTGGGCTGTGGCCTGGCCATTGCCTCTGCTAGGCCTGTCCCCTAGGAATCTGCATGACTATGACTAAACCTTCAAGCCTTCTCAAGAGTGACCCTGCCAGGAGGCCTACCTTTACCACCCTATTTAAAATGGTAATCCCACTTCAGAACTCCAAGGCCCCCACATCCTGGTTTGCTTCTTTTTGTTCAGTTTTCTAACATTTTATATGCTTAATGTTATTTATGAGGCCTACTTTTTGTTGTCTCCTTGTGGTAAAGTATTAGCTCCATAAAGCTAGGGATCTCTCTTTTGTTCTTTGGTGTATCCCAAGAGTCTAGAACAATGCGTGGCATAGTAGACAGTTAATTGTGGCATAGAAATGCTGTGGAGGTCTTGGATGTTCCAAGGAGGTTTTAGAGAGGGAGTGAGTGAGGTTCCTAGGATGAGTAGAAGTTGCAGGGGATATTTCAGAAGAGAAGGTTAGATTGGTGTGGAAAACCAGATACAACACCATGCCTGTGTGGATGTGACAGGCCTGTTCTTGGATGTAGAACTAGGAGTGCAGAGGAAGACTTGGGCCAGAGAGTTGTTACTTAAAACTCTGATTCCAGAGTTAAGGGATGAAGAAGAAGGATGGCTCAAGCTGATTTTCGAAGGCTTTAACCTGGTGACTAGGAATAGTGGGAAGTTTTAATTAGTTGGTGATTTGGTAGGAATGGAAGAGATGGCAGGTAAAGAAACTGACAGGAAGAGACGACAGGAGATGGGCCACGTGCTGGTGAAATATGGGACTTGGCCATGTCTCTGGACAGGTGGGCAGTTGCAGCTATGTTGAGATGAAGGTAACTGGCACTGGGCAGGACAAAGATGTCGAAGTTAGGTAGCTGGATTGTCAACATGCATGTCCAAGTCAAGGAAGATGTGCTAGCATGGGCTGGGATGAAGAGGGTAGGAATTCTGAAATTGTAGCTGCTACTTTTTCAGCCTTCCACCCCTCCTTTCTCCCCAGTCATTCATTCCACAGTCCATTGCAGACCAACTCTTTGTATTCACCACTTCGCAAGATCACGTGTAACCTCTGTGTGCTGAGTCCAGTATAATGCACATTTTCAGTTTTTATGCCATCTGACTTTTCATTATGGCCTTGGCAGTCACTGGTCTCCTTTTCTTGAAACACTTTTTCTCAGCTGCCTTGGCATCCATGATCTTACTCTCTTGGTTTTAGTCTCTCTTGATCTTCTTTCCCATGGCTTCAGCTATGACCCATGTACCAATGAGAACTAAACCTTCCTCTCTAGCCTTGGATATACACCTAAGTGTGCTGTAGACCAGCGGTTCCCAATCTTTTTGGCACCAGGGACTGGTTTCATGGAAGACAGTTTTTCCCGGGGTAGGGGGGACCAGGGCTCAGGCAGTGGTGCGAGCGATGGGAGGCAGCTCTAAATACAGATGAAGCTTTGCTTGCTCACTGCTCACCTCCTGCTGTGCAGCTTAGTTACTAACAGGCCACAGACTGGTACTAGTCTAAGGCTCCAGGGGTTGGGGACTACAGCTGTAGACAGCAAATGAAGTTGTCTAAAGCAAATCTATCCCCTCAGATTAGTGCTTCCTCCACCATGCCCTAGTTCTGTTAATGGCCTTATTCACCAGTTACTCAAATGATAAACCTGAGTCATCTTTAACTTCCTCTTCTTCTTCAGTCTTCCCCTACCCCCCAGACCTGCTGCTGCTGCTGCTGCTAACATGCTTGTGTCCTGACCCTGGCCTTTCCCTCCATTCCCTCTCCTTTGCTCAGGCTGTCGTGGTCTCTCGCTCTGCCTGTTGCCATCTTGACCTGGCCCCACCTTCCAGGTTCTCTCTCCATCAGTCCTTCGTCTGTACTCCTGCGACGCTATTTCATGGAGCTCAGATGTGATCCTACTACTTGAACCCAAACCATTTAGAGCAGAGGGTCCCCAATATTATCAGAGAACGAGTTTTCATCATGGTGTAGAGGAGTGGCACATGGCCCTGAATTTTAAGACAGTTACACTTTTGGATGTCTCAGTAAGGATGAAGATGATTTATTAAATATTTGGAATGTCTTTTGAAGACTTCCCAAATTATACCTTGTTTTCTAGCCACAACAAACCACGTGTCCATTGCAGAACACTCAATGTACTTTAATACTTCTCTGCTTTTGCTCATGCTGTTCCCCTGCTTGAATGTCCTTCATTTTTGCAGGTGACACCTATCGATTCAAGGTTACCATAAACATCACCTCTTTGAGGCTTTCCGGCCACTAGTCTAACATATATCATCTTGGATTATAGTTAGGGTTTTTTTTGGCTTTCATTAATTTGATTTATTTGCTTTTGTTATGTAAAAATTACAAGACTACCTTCTTATAGTAAGTGTCAAATGATTCAGAAGTTTAAAGAGCAAAATGTGAAACTCTGCCTCCTTTCCTATTCTCTCCTCCTGGGGTGGGGAGGATTACTTTTCTCTGAGAGTCCATATCAGAGTGAGTCTTACTCCTTTTTGCTTCTCCAATGCCTAGTAAGCATTCAGCAGGTATGTGGATAATTAAAAGAGCCAGGTGCAAAAATAAACCCAAGAAGGTCAAGGTGGACCCTTAAGACTAGTAAGCCAGAGCAGCAGTATTTGGAGAGTGTGGTAAGATTGAAATAGAGTATGAGTACAGTAAACACCATGTTTTTCCAAAATTCATGCAACCAGCAAGCTCAGCTAAGTGTATTTTTCCCCTGTATGGGTGGAGGTGGGCAGCAGGTGAGCAGGGGGAAATGTTAGAACAAATGCCATGTAAGATGGTGTGCTTACTGGGAAGCTCCAAAAGCTAGTTGCTGCTGGTGGGGAACAATGAGGAGTTGGGGGAGGGAGTTGTGGGCACTGACTGGGGAAAGCCACAAGGCAGAGAAGTGAGGGAGGTGAACCAGGCGAATGGCAAGGGAAGGAAACTGGGCTGTAGAGGGACAAAAAGTTCTGTGTGTTTCAGAATTACACGGTACCAGCCATCGTTAAGGGGCTCTAATGCATACTGTGTACAGCACATCATTTAGTCTCTCACAGCCACCCTGCACGGTCGGTATCATGTTTCCATTTTACAGTTGAGGAAGATAAGGACACTGAGGCCCCGGGAGGGAGGAGGGTACTGCTAAGTAGCTTGTCCAGACTTACATAGCTAGTTGACAGAGCCAGGATTCAGACCCAAGGTCCCAACTGCAAAGCCCTTGGTTTTTCTAGATCGCTAGGTTTCTTCTTAAGCCTATGCACATAGACATAGGCATATTTACTTAAAATGTAGCCAAGTTGGGCATGCCGTACCAGGAAAAACCAGCTAATCTTAAAACTTGAAAAAATTTACCTCCTAGTGGAAAGGTCAGATGGTAAAAGTCTGCTGATGTGGTAACAAAAGAGAAAAATAGTTATCTCTGCATATCCTGTAATGTCATAGAATAGAAAAAGTGTAACTGTTGAGGGCATAACAGTAGTTGGTCCATGTTACAGGACATCAGCAGAAAGGAAGGTTGCTTGAATTGAGTTTCAGTTTAGGTAAGGCCATTAGGTAAGGCCACATGCAGTAGGTTCATTTACATTAGAGCAGCCTGCTGCTGTTTTATATGAGGGTTATAATGAAAAAGATCTCTGGTCTAGGGCTCCCTGAAAAGGTAAAGATATTTTATGAGCTAAGTGAAGCTGGGAGAAAAATCATTGATTTCTAAATTGGCTAATAATCAAATCTGGAAAGTTCTTCATTTTAGAGTAACAGCTGAGTAATTTTTATTAAAGTGACATATATACTCACTTAAATTGAAAAAGTACGAAGAACATGGCAAAAAAGTTATTCTACTCTACTTTTTACCCTAAACTGATTAACCTTATATAAACATTCCATATGTCTTTGTATCCATTTATATGGATAAGGGGGATGGATACCCAAAATAAGTACTTTTATTAAAAAAACGACTAATCCAATTTTTTGGATCACATTAGTTTTAAAAATAAAAGAAAAATAATGCCACTTGTATTTTTTTTTTTAAAACTTTATTTTGAAATGTATACTTAACAAGAAGTTGTAAAACTAGTACAGAGGAGGTCGTGACCATCCTGGGCAAGATACCGAGAGCTTGTTTCTTAAAAAAACCCAAACCCAAAAAACTAGTACAGAGTCCTGTGCATCTTTAACCTGGATTTCCCCATTGGTGACATCTTATATAGCTGTGTGCAATATCAAAACCAGGAAATTGACATTGGTACATGTCAATTATTGACTAGACTAACAGACCTTATTGAGTTTTCGCTTTTTTAAACCTGCATTCATTTGTGTGAGTATGGCTCTGTGCAGTTTATCCCATGTATTGGTTCATGTAACTAACAACACAAGGCACACAACTGTCCCACTGTCATAGAGGAAACTCTTTGTATGTGTAGCCTCCCCAGCAACTCCTCATCTGCTCTCCGTCTTTGTGGTTTTGTCATTTTGAGAATGTTATATGACTGTGATCAGAGTATGTGACCTTTTGAGGTTGACTTCTTTCACTAAAGCGTAATGCCTGTGAGGTCCATCCATCTCACTTAAATTTAATAGCAGAAAAAGAAACTAGTGAAACGGAGAGGAATTGTCAAATTCCTCTTCGCTTAAATAATGATTGGCTCTTGATAAATCCCTATAGGTTAAGGCCCGAGACTTAATGAAAAATTTTAAGAAGATGGCATCATTTTTTATATATATTGCATATTTAAGTTTTAGGCAGTATCAGTGAACTCAGGATAGGGAGATAAGAAAATTTGTACTCTTTCTACTTCTCCCTCCTCACTTTTGATTATTTTACTTTGTCAGTGGCCTAGAGCATTTGTAGTCTGCTTTATAACCATAAATTCCTTAGTATTTAGTATTTTATATTTTAAAGGATTCAATGTTCTCTACTGGTTCTTTTAACTAAGATTTTCTGTGTTGAATTCTTTGATTCCATCTCCCTGTTGGCTGGATTTTATTGTTCATTTTTAAAAAGAGTCCTTATTTGGTAAATTAAGAATGTCTGCCTTTTTGAAGGACATCTTGGCTAGGTATACCATTCTTGGATTGTATTCTCTTTTTTTTTTTTTTTTTTTTTTTTTTTTTTGAGACAGAGTCTCACCCTGTTGCCCAGGCTAGAGTGAGTGCCGTGGCGTCAGCCTAGCTCACAGCAACCTCAAACTCCTGAGCTCAAGCGATCCTCCTGTCTCGGCCTCCCGAGTAGCTGGGACTACAGGCATGCGCCACCATGCCCGGCTAATTTTTTCTATATATATTTTTAGCTGTCCATATAATTTCTTTCTATTTTTTTTTTTAGTAGAGGTGGGGTCTCGCTCTTGCTCAGGCTGGTCTCGAACTCCTGAGCTCAAACGATCCGCCCACCTCGGCCTCCCAGAGTGCTAGGATTACAGGCGTGAGCCACCGCGCCCGGCCGGATTGTATTCTCTTTTCCTCTGATTTTGTAGACATTGTTTTACCATCTGGGATTGAGTATCCTTTTGATCCTTTTAATACATTTAACATTCATTTGCTGATTTTTTTTTTCCCCCCAAAAGAGTTTGTGATTGCTGTATTCTCTGAATTACATGTTTAAAAATGTCTCTGTGTTGTCCTTATCCATGAATGGTAATCTGGCTGGGTATAATACTCATGGTTCATACCTTTTTTCCTTTTTTTGAGACAGGGTCTTGCTCTGTTTCCTGGGCTAGAGTGCAGTGTTGTCATCATAGCTCACTGCAGGCTCAAACGATTCTCCCACCTCCCAAAGTGCTGGGATTACTGGTGTGAGTCACCACACCCAACCCAAGGGAGACATTATCGATTTGCCCTGGAGCATGGTTCGCCTGCTTTACTGTATTTACCTAGTTCTGTAATGTTGGTTATTTTACATTTCCAGTATTTGCTGTTGCTACCATCAATACTGCAACAAACAAATTGAACATATCTTTGCATACTTTGTGTAGGATAAATTTCTAGAAGTAGAATTGTGGGCAGATGGTAAGTGCATTTAAAAATTTTGGTAGATAGTGCTAGTCCTCCAAAAAGTTTTTATCAGTTTACACTGTTACTAGTGGGATAGTTCCTGTTTCCCCACCTTGTGGACAACACAGTTAAAACTTTCATGTGAAGGGTGAAAATAGCACTTCAGGAATGACATGTGCAATCCTTTAGTTATAAGTGAAGTGGAACATCTTTTGATATTTTATTGCCATATGTATTTTTTTCCTACTTCAGCTAATTATTCTTGATCTCCTGATCTTTGTACATTTTTCTGCTGGGTCAACCAATATTTTTTTTTTAATGTAATTTGGCTGAATAATTTTAGAATGTTGATGAAATTGATCAAGTTTGTAATAGCTTGCATTTTTGGTTGAGCAGTTGCAAGATGCATTTCATGCTGCTGATTTTAGTAGGGTGGGGAACCTGCATTCTTGGGGCCACATGTGGCCTTCTGGATTCTTGAGTATGTCCTTTTGACCGAATCCAAACTTCACAGAACAAATTTAAAAGGATTTGTTCTGTAATTTGGATTTGGTTGAGGGGCGGCACTTGGGGATCTGGAGGGCCACATGTGGCCTTGAGGCCACAGGTTCCCCATTCCTAAAAGAACCCTTTAGAACTACAGGCTTAATTCTAGGTAAGCAATTCCATTACCAGAAAGCTGTGAAACTTTCTTAGTGAAGTGATCTCCTGGTAATTATTGCTGGTTCTGTTAGTTGGGTTTATGAACCAGAGTGTTAATTTAGAATGTTAAAGGCTGTTATGAACTAGCTTCACAGAAGAGTCTACTGGTCATGCTTACGGTTTCTCTAGTTTTCAGCTAAAATTCCCCTGATGGTAGAGAGAGCCCATACTTGGTCAAAGGAAGGCACCTATCCTGAGGCTGTGGGTCATAGCAGCTCTCTGTAAACTTGAAATTTCTTGAAAATCTTGGGTAGTACCCTAACCATTTATTGTTTAAAAATTAATATATCTGCTGTCAAGAGGGTACAGGAGAAAATAAAATAAAAGAAAAAAAATTAACGTATATTCCATCTATCCGTCTATCATAACTGTTTTCCCCAGTCTTCACAAGAAAATGAAAGGTCAAGACAGATATGTTATATTTGAGGAGCACTATGTGACCTTTATCTCATTTTACTTTTGGGGTGACTGGTCTATGTCTCTGGAACTCTGTGGACAGACATATAGTCGTGTGCCACATTATGACCTTTGGTCAAGAGGGGACCGCTTGTATGATGGTGGTCCTATAAGGTTGTAATACTGTATTTTTACTGTATCTTTTGTATGTTTAGATATGTTTAGATACACAAATACCATTGCTACAGTTGCCTACAGTATTTAGTACAGTAACACTCTGTACAGGTTTGTCATCTAGGGTCAGTAGGCTGTACCGTGTAGTCTAGGTGTGTATCTGGTCAATCATCTAGGTTTGTGTAAGTGCACTCTATGATGTTCACACAACAAAATCAATTGCCTGATGACATTTCTCAGGATGTATCTCTGTCGTTAAGTGACTAAGTGCTGAAAAGTCGTATCCTGGGGTATCTGTAAATGAGACTTCTTATGATGGGAAAAAACTTGAAGGCTTTTGAAAAGACTTCGAAGAAATACAAGAAAATATTTTGAGAAATAGTAAAGAATCCCCCTTTCCTCCTCAATAGTGAGTAGATTGAAAGTGAAAGAGTTTTGAGTTGACAGTTTTTATTGGGATATTCAGTAGACCCTTGATATTTCACATTTGTGTTTTTGACTGTCAGTAACCTTCAAAGTCTTTGATAAATAATTTGTTATTTTTGAGAAGATATGATTTGAGTTGCCTCCAGTTGTCTGGAGCAAGTCACTTAGCTGGCTGGTGAGTGGGCTCAGCTGAAAGCAGTTCCTAAAACAGTGAGTACAGGGCCATTGCAAAAACTGCTGATTACTTAGAGAAAGTTGTAAAGATGCTTGTGGTATGAATCTATGCGCTGAAAAGTGTGTAATTTGTAACTCTTTACTGAAACTGAAAGTCAAGATCAGGAGGAGGCATTGGTGAATCTGGGGGATCACTTGTAACAGAGTTGCAAAATAATTGGGAATGCATCTAGCCTACAGTTATTAAAAGGATGGAAATGGGTGAACAGAAGATCTGGAAGTTTCTAACCCTGGATGAGTTTCCAGCCTTGCGCATGTTAACAGATGATTACAGTGTTGGGTAATAAGTGCAGACAGAGAACCTTGGGAGAGGCACAGCTGCACTTAAAAAAAAAAAAGCCTGGCTAAATTGGGAGTGAGAAGGTTGTATCAGGGAAGGATTCCCAGGGGAGGTGATGACTAAGTTGGGTTTCAAAGCGAACATAGGGAAGTCACTAGGCAGAGAATTTGGGGCATGAGGTGGGGAAGCAGAAGGGCATTTGGGGAGATGGAGCCACAGATTCACATTAAAGGGGGAGATGGCTGAGTTGGCTCAGGTCAGTTTGTGAAGATGGAAGCTTTGAAATGTTGAGGAGTAAGGCTTCTAACAGGCAGCACAGGTGATTTCTGTGAAGGCAGCTGCTCCAGAAACAGCTTTGGTTTAATTCATGAGGAAAGGAGCCATGTGCTTTATTATTGCCCAGGAAATTATTCATCTACATTCTTCATTCTGTTGTTAGCGAAAGACAAATTAAGTGTTCTATCACAGATTTATTTATTTTAAACATCTTATTTTGAGATGATCTAAGACTTGTGGAAGAGTTGCAGAAATACTACAGTATCTGTATGTTCTTCTCCCACAGGAACTTATTAAAAAACAAAACCAAAAACCAAAATGATACTAGCCAACCCTGCCAACGTTTGTGACCAGTAATTTAGCTCAATTTCTGCACCTTCTTTATTCTAGTACCATTTGGCAATTAAAGTAGGTACTGATGCTACTATAGAATCACAAAATCTCTTGATTTTGCTTACATATTATTCTGATTGCAAAAAGTATTTTGAACTCTGTAGATTATTCGATAACTATTAAAAAAGACAGAAAATTACCATCTGGTTCAACCTCTAATAACATTTTGGTTTGCTTCCTTCTAGTCATTCTTCCAATTTACTTTTATAATATAGCTGAGATTACACTGAAAATGCACTTTTTTCTTCTGCCCTTTCCACTTAACATTATAGCATAAGTGGTTTTTCAAGTCATTAAATACTTCATAAATATTTACAATGACTGTATAATATTGCATTGCATGGATTCTTAAGCAATTAGATTGTTCCATTTTTTGCCATGGTAAATAATATGTGATTAATGTCTTTGCAGAAAGCTTTTTGTGCATTTTAAAAAATTGCCTTAGGATAGATTCCCAGAAAGGCCTAAGGGTATGAAGATTCTTTTTTTCCTTTTCTTTTTTAGAAACCTTTTATCTTACAACAGTTTTAGTCTGAACATTTTTAAAGCACTTCATCACATGTTTTCCAGAAAGGTTATACCGGTTTATTCTTCCCACCAGCTGTAGATAAATATACTCATCAGCTTTGGGTAATCTTAGGAAAATTATTGTTAATTTAATAGGTTAAAAAATGGCTTCTCGTTAGTCTTTCTCAATATCTTTTTTTGTGTGTGTGTGTAGGAAAAGTTATCACCAAGTTAGATTATATTTCTGTCCATTTATGGGAGACAGATCCCTTATGCTTACTTTACTTACTATTTACTTAAGTATCCCTTATACTTATTTTAAGGTATTAGAAATGTACCTTAATATATTTTTATTTTTTCCAGTCTTAAGATGGTTACTTTATTGTAGTCAAATATAACATAAAACTTGCCATTTTAAAATGTACAATTTGGTGACATTAAATATATTCACCATGTTGTGTAACCATCACCACACTCTAGTTTCAGGCTTTTTCATCATTCTAAAGGAAACCTGTACCTGCTAAGCAGTCACTCCCCATTTCCCCCTCCCCCAACCCCTGGCAACCACGCATCTGTTTTCTGTCTGTATGGATCTGCTTATTCTGGATATTTCCTACAAATGAAATCATTAAAGATATGGCCCCTCAGTATCTTCTAAAGCATTAAAAAAAAAAAATGAATTAAGGGAAGTTTGAATTGAATCTATGTATTGTATTTTAAAAATTGACAATTCATTTATGGCAACAGTCTTGAATTCAGCATATTTAATTGATCAGGATGCCCCACACCCAGCCATTAGGAAGAAATAGTGTACAATTATTGTCAGCCGATAGCTATACACATTGGTGTGGGATGGAACTTAAAATAGGGACAAAGACAGGAAAAGTATGGTGCTTGGAGAGTGAAAGCCAGTGAATGACAGCATGTTCTATGGGTGTGGTGGCTCATGCCTGTAATCCTAGTACTTTGGGAGGCTGAGACAGGAGTTCGAGACCAGCCTGAGGAAGAGCGAGACCCCTGTCTCTACTAAAAGTAGGAAAAATTAGCTGGATGTGGTGGTGTGCACCTGTAGTCCCAGCTACTTGGGAGGCTGAGGCAGGAGGATCGCTTGAGCCCAGGAGTTTGAGGTTGCTGTGAGCTAGGCTAATGCCACGGCACTCTAGCCTGGGCGACAGAGCAAGACTGTCTCCAAAAAAAAAAAAAAAAAAGAAAAGCCTCAGAAAGAAAGAAAAATAAATAAACAAATAAAAAAGGAACAACTTTTGCTGCAGGAATCTTGGATCTAGTCCCAAATACACATGGAGGACTGGAGGACGCTGTTGTGTCATTCTTAACATTTGTAAGCACTGGTAGGTGATCTGTATAAAAATGAAAGTGAAGGCATTTGGCATTCTTGGGATTTTTTTTGAGCATTTAGTTGGCTTGTTTTGTGGGATTTTTGTTTATTTTGTTTCTTCCTTTTTGTTTGTTTGTCTGTTTGTTTTCTTTAAGAGCTTTTGCCTCACCAGTGACACACAGTGAAATAGTTTTGCTCATTTATGCTTAAGGGTGCTAAGAGATTTACATACATTGATGTCATTTCATTCTCACCACTACCTGGTGAGAGGGAGTACTGTTGTAAGTTCATTTTGCAAGTGGAAAAGCTTGACGTCAGAGAGGTTAAGTAATTTGCCCTAGGTAGTGCTGATTAGTAAGTGAGGAAGTCCCAGTCAGATGCAGATCTGCCCTGTCTTCAGAGCCCACCCTTCAATTAAGGCATTCCCAGGACCACCAGTACCCAGCCGCCTGTTGGAGTGGAAGGCCCAGGAGGAATGGTGTGGGATTTCTAGTCACACTTGGCTTTGTGCTGGTTCCCCTGGTGAAGGAGCAGAGCTGGGATAGGAACCGAATCAAGGCAGCGTGTTGTCTTTACCTCTCCTCCTCTCCTTCCCCATATTCTAGCCGGGTCTGTTGAGAACTGCGGGAAGAATGACACCCGCCCCTCTCCCAAGCTAATTATGCTTGTGGTGTGGGGATTGGAGGCTGATAGAAAACTGCATGTAGAGTCATCCCTTCATTACCCGGGGATGTGAGCAAGGTCAGGGTCCCTGGCAGTGTTGGGTAATTGAACAGGAGCTAAGTACTTGTTTCCTTTCTCCTGTGCAGTGCACCCCTCCGCCAAAAAAGGGGTGCCGTCTGCTTTCCTGTTCTCACTGCAGCCACTGACACCACTGTTCTGCTTTTCTAATGCAGTGAATTGCCAGTGGTGTGGAGGAAGGGGGGAACCGTGTATAGTTCTCATATTGTGCAAGTTCCAGCTTTTTAAAAACCATAGTTTTATTACCAAGCATACTACTGAAAGTAAACCTGAACCAAATTGCAGTGACCAGTAGTATTGTGCAAAACCCAGAGCACGTGAGTCCCTGGTCAGAGAGTTACTGTGCAGCGTCTTCTCCCTTTGTGGAGAGCAATCATCTGTGGTGATGGGAGGAGCATTTAGAACCCCCTGGCCAGGAAGACCAATTTCCTACTGACACAGATCTCTGCTTGTGCAGCACCCTCACGCTTCCTGTGTAGTGTACTGCCATCAAAGGTCCCCCAGCAGCTGCTCCCATGAGCACAATTATCTATATTTTGTGGGATACTTAAGCACTCTCTGGCAATTGGTAATGATAGTTTGAGAGACTTTGAGGAATGTGACTGAACATGAATTAAAAATTAAAGTATTAAAGTGGCACTGGATGTACCTAGAGGGACAAGCTGGTGACAACTTAGGGGAATTTGCCTTTATAAAAACCCACACGTGGAATTTGTTTAAGAGAAACCTGTGGTGAGGTAGAGATAATTGTATTAGCTCGCACTTGCATAGTGTGTTATAACCAACACATAGTATACACACCTGCTTGCTTTCAAAACCAAGGATGCTTGAGGAGATTGCAGGATTTGCCCAAAGTAACACAAGCTATACTCAGTAGAGCCAGGCTCTGCCTGCCATACTTGTGCATGTACCTCTCTCAGTGGTAGCACTGGTTCCCAAGAAGCCTGTTGGTTTTGTTGTGTAGAGGGCATCCTTTCTGTGTCCCCTCATTCTTGCTTTGGCGTCTGTTCAGGGCGGTTGTCTGTACCCCGGGTCGTAGCAGTACTGGAGCACATTCTAATGGGCTTGTTCCCACCTGCTCATTTCTTCCTTTCCGCAGGAGTGATTTGTCTGATTGGTGCACTGGGGAGAGCTTCACACCATTGGCTCACATCTACCAAGCGTGAGGTCACTGCACCAGAACACTGCCTAGCTTTGTGCTTAACTCTCTCACCTTCTTTCCCTGCAGAGAAGCTTGTCCTTAGCTGTGTCCTACCTCTCTTTTGTGACTAGAACTTTCTCCCTAGGCCTGGAGGGGGCGGTAAGGCCAATGTAGAATGGGAAGGAGGAGGCGTCGCAGGTTTGCCAGTAGTGAAAAGGACATTAGGCTTGGATCTGCACTTGGTTTCCTGAGACTGTAGCAACTGGATGGAACCCACAGGGGAGAAAGGGAGTAACTATGCTATCCCAAGTCCCAATAGTCTATAATACAGACTGGAGATTTTTGCCAAAATCAATCAAATGTTATTTTAGCTGTTACTTAAAGTGCCAGGTCTTTCTGCAAATAATTCAGGATGAAGGTGGTGTAGGTTTTACGAAAGAGACTCACTCTTAAACAGTAGCAGTGATAATTGCAGCTGAAATGAAATTTTTTATATATGAGGGGTCTTGTTAATTGTGATTTTAGATTTGCAGCATGCTTTTACAGTGGTCTGTCAACATCACAATTATTCATTACCTGATGTCATCCAGTGCCAGGTAAGGCCAGCTCATTCATCATCCTTGAAACCCTTGGTGCAGAACGCTCTGTGCTGCTTCAGGGCTGGAGGGACTAACACTGGGAAAGAGCTCTGACCTGCCCCATGTCTTGACCTGACCAATAACTTGACTTTGGTCAAGACACTCTCTGAGCTTTGCTCTCCTCATCTGTAAAAGAAGATTGGACTTGCTGTTCTTTGGAGTTTGTTTATTTCTATCTTAAGATTCTGTGATCCTGTTTTAGGATTTCTTGGTAGCATGCCTTGTGTTAATGTGCTCAGTATCTTTGGAGTTTAATCGACTAAGCATGCGGTTATAAACATTCATCCTCCTGGGATATGTACCTGGGAAAGAGAAGCAGATGGAATTGTGAAGAGAGAGCCTGTTCTTGGCTGTATTACTTGTTTATTTTAGACAGTTTCTTACAGAGTAACTATTTTTATCATTTACTTCTTTGGCTGTCTAATTAAAGCATTCTGACTAGAATATAAGTAAATAAGTATATAAAATATATGTATTTTAGCTCCAAGGGGATATGATTGTTGCCTCATCGGTAAGGTGCAAAGTTTTTAATGTCTAGTCTGTGTAATATCCTTTTTCAAAAACAGTGGTAAAATAAAGCTGGCATCTGAGAGGATAAAGTAATGTCCCTCCTAGTGTATCGTTTTCTCACTTTCTCTTTCTCAGTTGCCAGCTGGCTGGGAGCAGTGAGGAGCAAGGTGGAGGGTCCCAGCCAAGAGATGATATTTAAAAAAACTTTTTATTTGGAAATGATTTCAAACTGATGGAAAGATTGCAAGATTACAAAGAACATTCTTAGACCCTTTACCCAGACTCACCTGTTGTTAACATTTTGCCCTGTTTGATTTATTATTTATGCTCTTGCATATGCTCTCTCTCTTCCTTGCTCACACTGTATAAATATACATGCACATACCTACCTACATAAGCTTTTGCAGTTGACACTCATATTTTTTTCCTAAACTATTTAAGAGTTAGTTGCCCTTGTTGTGGCCTGTTGTCCCTATATAGTGTATTTCCTAATAGGGATATTTTTCTGCACACATAACCTTAGCACAGTCATCATCTCCAGTTATTATAACATTGATTCAGACTTTAATCTACTACCTGTATTCCAATTTTGTTAGTTGGCTCAATCATGCCTTTTACAGCAATTTTCTCCCTCTAGTACGTACGGGACCAAGTCTAGGATCAGGTGTAGCATTTACTTGTCATGACTCTTTAATCTCCTTTAGATTTGTTTTAAGTTTTTGAAACCAGTGCACTTGTCTATTGGAGGCTAATTGGTTACTCTTGTTTTTATGTACTGTACGGTAGTACATGGAGAGCTTTTCCTAGCGTAAAACGTACTGTTCTCTGTATACAAAGATATTTCCTTTAATTGGTCCCTATGGGGACAGAATATGCCGCCTCAACCTTGTCATTACCACAGTGGGACCAGTTGAGCTTTCTGGCTCAGATGCCTGGCAGTCATCCTGCTTCTAACTCATGGTCCTCAGCAGTAATCAGATTCCTTTTGTTCATGGACAAGACAGAGAGATTGGGCACTTTGTGCAAAACCAATAAATACTAGAGGAATGTTCTGTCATTGATCAGCTTTATGGTAGTTTTAAATTAAAGCAGAAAAGTGCTTTTTGATGACTGGAATTATGTTTAGATGCAGCTGCAGTATATGTTTTAATCAAATATTAATTTTCTGCAAGAAGACATTATGCAAAGTTATTCCCAAAGGGCAGATATTATTGAGATTTAAACTGTGGGCAAGACAACAAGAAGCCCTTCTGATGCAAAGGGATAACTTTGTTAATTTCAGACACATGTTAATAGAGTGCTGAGTGCAGCTGTCCTGGCCTTAACTTTCCGGTGCCATGCTGTGGCTCTCTGTTTTTTTTGCTTCAGTAGAAGACATTTTTTTTCCATGCAACTTTTGTACATAATTTTTAGAATTAATTACATCCATATTTATTTGTACTCCTAATCCACCTCTGCTTAGCCTTGCCCCTACCTCCCTATCACAGACAGGCTAAGGAAACAAACTCAACATGTGTGCGGATGGGACCGAGAGTCCAGAGACGTGGCGCGCCGCTCTAGCTGCAAGTCTTGGAGCAAGTCACTGATGCCTCTGCGCCTCACTGACCGCCCTGCTGACTGTTGGACTTTGGAGGGTCAGCTGGTTTTTCAAGTTTACTTATAGAGAAATTGAGATTTCTATTTCAACGTGATGTGTTTAGTTTTTTAAGAAAAAAGTATCTGTAGACTGAGACACAAAAGAGCAGTGATGGGAGAGGTGGAGGAAGACTTGTTCTGTATGTCGTTCTCCTGACTGGGCTTCCTTGATGTGCTTTCCTGCTTTCTAGCTTTTTGAGCTGAGTGACTTCAGGAGGGGAAGAGGTAGTGTTATTTCGTCTCATAATTCTGTGCAGGCCTACTGGTCAAAGAGATTTTTTTTTCCCTCGTCTGTTTTCTTTGGCGTGGTGCAGGGTGTAGGGAAGTGAGAGTGTTCATTTGAGAGTTCAGACGTCTGTGGTAATCCTGTAAGCTTTCAGGGAGAGTTTACACGAGATTGAATTTCTTTGCTGATGGCATCTGTTGTAACAAACCAGGTATGTTTTGTATACTTTTTCACCTTGGTTGGCAGCAAGGATAGAATCACTTTTCTCAGAAACCATCTTTATATACAAGCAAATAGAGTAATAAAATTGTTCTAGACATGCCACTGGCATATTTGAATGGGACTCTGGGACGCTAGTCCTCATTTTGTTTAGGTTTGGTACCAAGGAGGCCATAAACCTGAATACAGAAAGCTGCTATAATTCACTTCCTAGTAGGATACATAGCATGTGGCTCTTGGAAAAGGTGGCAAAAAGCTTTTTAAAAAAATAGTCGTTTTTTTCCCCCAGTACTAATTTTGTGACATGATTATGCCATAGAGGGGGTTGTTTTAGAGGCCTATAGGTAAAACGTTACAGATTTTATCAGGGTTTAAGAAAACCGTCATCATTTGGGGGTGGAGGGGGGGAGAGACATATACCTACCTGATGGGTGCAATGCGCACTACCTGGGGAACGGACATGCCTGGAGCTCTGACTTGGGGGGAAAGGCGGTACATGGGCAACATATGTAACCTGCAATTCTGTATCCCCCATAACAATAAGATGAAAAAAAAAAAAAGACATTTCCTTACTATCTGTATATCCAATAACAACATGTTGTATACCTTAAATATACATAATAAAATTTATTTTTAAAAAAAAGAAAAAAAAAAACCGTCATCTAGGATCTAGGTACCTTATCTTAAGGGGCAAAACACCATATTATCCAGCTCCAGTCTCAGTGTTCTTTAAAATAAATTATTAGTAGTCTCTTATTTTTCACAGCGGATTCATTGAGTCTGTTTGTGAGCAAAGATCATTATGATCTGAGCCCTTAAAGGGGGAAATTTAAAGGGTCACGTGTGTCTGTCTGTCCTTCTTTTTTTTTTTGAAACAGGGTCTCACTCTGTTGCTCAGGCTAGAGTCCAGTGATGTCATCAGAGCTCACTGCAACCTCAAACTGCTGGGCTTAAGCGGTCCTTCTGCCTCAGCCTCCCAAAGTGCTAGGATTACAGGCATAAGCCACCGCACCCAGCCTAGCTGGGACTACAGGCGTGTGCCACTACACCTGGCTAATTTTTCTATTTTTTTTGTAGAGACGGAAGTCTTGCTCTTTTGCTCAGGCCAATCTTGAACTCCTCGGCCTCAAGCCATCCTCCTGCCTGGTCTCCCAGAGTGCTAGGATGACAGGCATGTGCCACTGCGCCCAGTTTTGTCTTAAATTTAGAGGAATTACCAGTATTCTTGAGAAACAAAAAGTGGAACCAATAGTCTTCTTGTTCCTTTTACTCTCCTGAATTTGGTCTGTGAAATGTCTGAGCACCAGTCCATGCTGGATATTATAGAAAATACAAATGTATTAGATAGAGTCTCTTTCCAGATAGCGTATGTTCTGGTTAGAGAAGCCTAATTTACCTGTGACGTATTAACAGTGATAGCTGTGACTTCAGTCCTTAACTTTATGCCTGGCATTGTGTTTATTATGTGCTTTACATTTTATTTAATCATCAGAACAACCCAGTATGTTAGGTACTCTTAATATCCCCAGTTGTACACAGGAGGAGAAAGTGGATAGATTAAATAACTGGGCCAAGGTTGAGGTGCATTTGGATTTGAACTCAGGGAACCTGACCCCAGAGCCTACATTCTTTAACTATTTTGGCATTCCGAAATGACCAGAGTACAGTACTACGGGCAAAACTCTGTGGTACTGATTACAAGACAAAGAAGATGAAAACAAAGAAGGGATCTACACTGTAATCTTTGTAGGAAATTTCATGAAAGTTGAACTATAAATTGCAGACCCAGCAGCAAATGCAGGATAGGACTAGACATTTATTTATGAGACCATGAGTGTTCAGACTAGAGTAACGGCGTCCTGTGGTGAGTAATGTTGAGTCAGGCATGCTTTCCTCCTCCTTTTCTTCCTGATAAACTCCTCTGCATTCTTCAAAACCCAAAATATATCATCACCCCTGTGAAGCTCTCCTTCAGAGTTTGTACTCTCTTTGGTCTCCTGAGGCTGTTAATTCCTATGCCATTCCTGAAGGGTGTAAACCTTCATAATCTACTTTTTATTCATAGGTTCTACCGTCTCTCCCCATCTTACTTGTCTTTGTATCTCAAGGGCTTAATTTAAGCAATATCAGGCACTTAGTGAGTATTGAGTTCCCGTTTGTCGATCACGTAGCTTAGTTTCTTAGTGGGTCCTGATTTAAAGTTAGGTTTAGAATAATTGGGGTAGAAAACCTTCAGGAGAGTTTACCTGGTGGCCAAGTACAGATGGTATTGGAATTGGAAAAGCTGGCCTCAAGGGGACCAGGTGAATCATGGCAGTGCAGGCAGGAGATGGTTAGGGCTTGGTGGAAACGGTGTGAAGCAGCAGCCAGCAGGCTTGGTGACATCTGTGGTGGGAATAGAGACTATGGGGACGAATCAAAGAAGATTTCAAATTATATGGCCCGTCCTGCTTCTTTCAAGTTTTTCTTGTAATTTTTTAGGTGATGATGGGTCTCGGTTGATTTAGTAGTTCCTTAATAAGTGAGTCAGTAGCACAGGTCTCTGAACTGCTGACCCGAGAACAGTGCTGTAAGAGGAGGAGGGAGATAAAAGTCAAGGCGGGCACAGTTAAAAGGTTATCAACTTTGTAGATTTTAACTGTTTATGGGATAGATAGGTCTCCAAGAGTATATTCTGAGCCAAGCTTAATTCATCATCCTGCCCAGAGATTTAAATTTCAAGTCTATATGCCATTTGCTATCAAGGTGAGCCAAGTAACTGCTGGGGAAGCATAGGCTTATGGGGTTGTACTACCTCACGTTTGCCACCCTGGGTAGTTCTGAAGATAGATAAGTGGTGGTTTTTTTTTTTTTTTTTTTTTTTTTTGAGACATGTGCCACCATGCCTGGCTAATTTTCTCTATTTTCAGTTGCCTATTTTTTTTTTTTTTTTTCCTATTTTTAGTAGAGATGGGGTCTCTCTCTTGCTCAGGCTGGTCTCAAACTCTTGAGCTCAAGTGATCCCTCTCGTCTTGGCCTCCCAGAGTGCTGGGATTACAGGCGTGAGCCACCCTGCCCAGCCAGCAGTAGTCATTTCTGTTGTCTTATGATAATCTGCTGTATGAATAAACCTATCTGGGTTCTTTCAACTTTTTGCATATTACGTGTAATGGTGCTGTGAACAATTGTGTGCATTTCTTTTGGTATACATGTACAGATTTCTCTTGGGAATATATCAAGGAGTAGAAGTGCAGGGTCATAAGATATGCATATGTTGAGCTGCCAAACAGTTTTCCAAAGTGGTTATGCCAGTTTGTGCTCCCACCAGCAGTGTGCGCATGTTCTAATTGCTCAGCGTCCTCACCAACACTTATTACTGTCAGTCCTTTTAATTGTACCTGTTCGAGTGGCTGTGTAGCACTATCTTGTTTTTAGTATTTCCCTTATGACTAATGAGGTTGAGTACTTATTTATATGCCTTTTATATACCCTCTTTTATAAGTAACTATTTGCCTGTCCCAAAAACATGAGTCATTTGTCTTTTCTTTACTGATCTGTAGAAGTTATTTTATATTCTGATAGTTCTGTCAGTTATCTGATGAATATTCCAATTTATCAGTCTTTTATGTTTAGTGCCTTATGTGTCTGTTTAATCAGTTTTTCTCTACCCCAGGTCATGAAGATATTCTCCTATATTATTTTCTAGAACCTTTATTTTACCTTTCACGTTTTGTATCTATAATCCAAATGGAATTTTTATGTGTGAATGTGTCTCACTTAGCTTTAAACTAATCTTATCTTTCCTTAGTTTATTAAAATCTGAGGCTTAAATCCCAAGCACAAGATGGGAAGCAGTCAGATATATACTGAGTGTTCTTCGTAAATTAGTCAGTGTAGTGCAGGACATAAAGTTTGAATAGCCTTTGGCAATTGAGCCTTCTCTCCCTACCACACAGTGGCACTTGTTTTTTTGTCCCTTTCATTACTTGAAAATATAGTCTGCAGGGAGTATTACCGCTTTCTTACTTGCCGTTAAGTCCTTAATTTAACACAGTCTGGATTCTGGCTTCACCACTTGCTTTAAACAGCTGGCAAGAAGGTTCCAGTGGCCTTCTTGCCAAAAGGGGTGAGGGAATTCTCCAGTATACTTTAACCATTTGTAGATCTTGAACATACCCTTTATGTCTTTCTACCTCTGTTCTGATTGTTTGACCTTGGCAAATTCTCAGCCTCCTTCTTTTATCCCCTGTAAATTTGTGTAGTTTCATTTTGAAATCTAGTCTGAAAAGACCTACAAGATGTGATTGGGACAAAGCCCCTAAGCCTGAAGGCGTGCGTCTCTAGTTTCAAAGCAGGCGTGACCACTTCTGTTGTTTTGCATTGGTCTTGCTGTGGTCTGTTTTCATTTGACATCTGAGAACAAATAAAAATGGAAGCAGCCATAACTCTGGATTCGATAATTCCTACAGTTTATGTATCAGTTTTACACGATCACCTCATTTGATCCTCATACACCCTGTGAGGCAGGTATTATAATTATAGAAGTGATTGAAAATGGGAACAGCGCATTATTTGTTCTTGTTGAGAAATACCCGGTTAGCTTTTGGAGTTTTTTTTATGTAACCATTATTTAATGTGGGCATCCATCTGGGATTCTTATGGGTACTTCTGTCTTTACAATTTCCACGGGACCCATAGCTTCTTGTGTTGGGGCAGGGAGTGTGGGGTAGATAGGACTGGGGATGGAGATAGAGTTGGATTCTTTTGGAAGTTTTTTTTTTTTTTTTTTTTGGTGGAGATTGCATCTTGCTTGTTGCCCAGGCTGAAGTACTGTGGGACAGTCATAGTTCATTGTAACTTTGAACTCTTGGGCTCAAGCCATCCTCCTGCCTCAGCCTCCCAAGCGGCTGGGACTACAGGCATGTGCCACCACTCCTGGCTTATTTTTTATTTTTTGTAGAGACGGGGTCTTGCTATGTTGCGCAGGATAGTCTCGAACTCATGGCCTTAAGCAATCCTCTGGCCTTGGCCTCCCAAAACGCACTGGGGTTACAGGCTCCAGCCACCACACCCAGCTCTTTTAGGAGATTGTCGGGAACTTGTCAATAATCATTAAGTTCACAAACCTCTACCTCCAGAACCAGTACTAAGTAAATGTTGGTGCCTGGATGTGATGAACTTAGGTTTTTTTCTAGGATCTACTCTAAAATGATTCAACACAAGAAAAAGTTGTGAAGAGGGGTGATTTAAAGATGTGACCTTAATTTTCAGGAATCCATTTTGGCTCCAGAAGAACTATTGATTTATTTTAACTAAATAGCTGATTTTAGTTCAACAGATACTTCTTGATTTATGTTTATTTTTATTTTTTTTGGCAGTGAGTTGTTGTTATTCTTGATTCTTCTATATCTTCCCACAGCCTTTTTATTTTAAACAGCAAATCCTTTTTTTCCCCAAATTAAATGGTATATCAAACTTGATTTAGACCATAGCAGTCTTTTATTTATATAAGTTCATTTTAGAAGTTTGAATTTATAACATTTACTTACAAAGTCAGTGAGAACAGTGAGGCTGTTTTGGTCAACACAAACACTTGAAATAGATTTAAAAAGATTGCAGTCTTATTTTAGCCTCACTTTTCAGTTTATTTCTGCATTTGAAAAAATAGATAGTTTTTAATAAAACAGCTTGGCTTGCAAGCCAAGAATATTTTTTAACTAAACTGATACAGAAATTTGAAAGAGGAGTAGAGGGCTACTCTTTATCATAAATATAAAATCCAGATGGTCCCTCAAAATCACAAGTGCTAAAACGATTGTATAGTAATTCATCACTTAGCATGTCAGAGTTGAGTTGTCATTGCACAGCCATCATTCTGTGACCGCGGTATGGGAGGGACAGCTGTGCCTGGCACTGCGTAAGTGTGGCCCCCATGTTCTGTGTGGTGTACTTGCGTGTGCTGGTTGATGTAGTTGGGCTCGTGTAAGTCTGATTCAGCCTCGTAATTGGTCCCAGTCCTGAGAAGTGCTGGTTTATCCACAGAGTGGCCTAAGTTCCTGTTTCCACAAAAGTAAACTACCAGGTAGAAGCCTCTGGTCTCTTACATTTTAACATACAACACATGTGAGCATGGGCTTCTATTAAAAGGCAGCTTTTATATCAGCTCTTGCTCCATGGGTAATGGAGAGGATGTGGGGAAGGGAGATGGGTAGGCAGAAAGGAATTAAGAGACAATGAACAAAACAGAACTGCTCTTGGCTCGTGATGCTCTCTGAGGATTCCGAAGTGGTCTGGGGATGCTAACCTTTTTGTAGACAGGTGTGTGAAGGAGTGTTACTCACGCTTATTGCTACAGCTGACATCCTCCTACTTCAGTGAGAGACAAGGACGTGAGTTTGGGGGCTCCATGTGGAATAGGGAGAGGATGAGCACTGGGCATCTTGGGCCCTCTCTCTTCTCATTCCCAGCCTGAGCAGTTATGCTGAGCGTCTGTCTCTGTGAGACTGTGGTGTAGACGTGCTGTCTGATTTTGAGTCCTTGTTAGCTTGCTTCTCAGCTGCACCCTGGTCTCCGTTGGCTGCTCACATGAGCTGGACAGTTGACTGTCTATGAGTCCTGATGAAGCACCTTCAAGAAAACCCCTAAGAATCCATGCAGCAGTTGGATACAATTGCTCTGAATCAAAATATGGCCAATTATTCAGACACGGGGGAAATGTATTATGGACGGATAATCTAGAAGGAGCCCCAACCTTCTCCCTGAATCTCCTCACTCTGCTTATTCAGGCAGGGCCTAGGCCGTTAATTTGCTTTCAACATGTTTCCAGAATTGATTTTTAAATTATTGGTCCCCTTTTCCTCAGCATAAATAATTGAACATAGAATGCACGGTAGCATGAATTTATAGAGAGTATTAAAACTTAGGGTTTTGAGCCAGCTGGGAAATTCTCTTCAGTTTTTCTGGCTTATATCATGCATTTGAAGAATGTTGAACCAAGATGTTTTGAGGAAGTAAGTTGCTCTTGCTGTCGAATGTGACCTGGAAGGAACCCGAGGAACAGTAGAACTGAAGATGCAGTTTATTGATGTTTTTTCAAATTCCTTTGTTAGGCATCTGAAGAAGCCTCCCTCAGGGCACTGGAAAGTCTGATGACAGAATTTTTTCACGATTGTACGACCAATGAAAGAAAACGTGAGATAGGTAAGTGGAGTGTGGCATTGTAAAGAGTAATTTATAAGGAGAAGGCCCAGTGGGGAGGAAGGAGTTGTCTGCAGCCTTGGCTGCTCAAATTTGCATGTTTCCCTCTTGAGTTCTTGCTCCTTTTGCTCTGTCTGGTTCTCCTGATTTGTGGCTGGTGAGGTCTACAAGCCTAAGGACATATTGATAGATTTTCTTTCCTTTGGTGAAGCAGAAAGCCCTTCCCTCACTTTGTCGTAATTGCAGCAATGTTATTAAACTGTCATAAGAAGCCTGCGACTGTTAAAAAAACCTCACGGTGTCAAAATGTTAAGTCAAAATGAACATGTTTTCGTGTGCAGAGGTCTAATATGAACCTAATCTAATGCTCAGAGAGTCCTTAACTGTTCTTCTTTTGGGGGCTTCTGGCTTCTGTTTTCCATTTCTCCACTATTCTCTTTCCCATTCTGCAAATTTGGGTGAATAAAGGCTTCAAACAACAGAGGTATAAGTATAATCACTTCAGGTCTTCTGGGAACCTCAGCACTTTTGTAGAATCTACTTTTGAATTTTATATTCATTCACATAAACAATATTCATTAAAACATAATCGTAAAGTAGAAATTGTATTCAAGTGTTAGATCTTTGCTCCAGGGACACTGTGGTCCTAGAGCAATCTTTTTTTTTTCCTGAGTCCTCACTTGAGAATGAAAAATATCTTTCTCTTTCCGAACCTAAAGACTTTTCCTTTGGGTGACCAGCAGGTCTGTACTGGTAATGTAATGTAAATTCATTATTTCTACCTCCTTGGAGTTCTTTTTCTGAGGCTCTGGGACCCTGGAGGCCTCTCCTCCATATCTATCTATCTCTCTCTCTCTCTCTCTCTCTCTCTGCTTCGCTAAGTGACGTTGGCAGTTAAATGTTATGGCTGATTTCCACCTTTGATCTAAAGCCTGGTTGGGGTTCAGATTTCCAGGTGGCCAGTAGACCTTTGGGTACAGCCCATTTCCCCCTGTACCCTTTAAGTATCATCAGCTCCTGATAGATGTTAACTTCTTTTTTTTTTTTTTTTGAGACAGAGTCTCACTCTGTTGCCCTGGCTAGAGTGCCATAGCGTCAGCCTAGCTCACAGCAACTTCAAACTCCTGGGCTCAAGTGATCCTCCTGCCTCAGCCTCCCGAGTATCTGGGACTACAGGCATGTGCCACCACGCCCAGCTCATTTTTTATATTTTTTCTTTAGTTGTCCCGTAATTTGTTTTGTGTGTTTTTTTTTTTTTTTTTAGTAGAGATGGGGTCTTGCTCTTGCTCAGGCTGGTCTTGAACTCCTGAGCTCAAGCGATCCTCCTGCCTCAGCTTCCCAGAGTGTTAGGATTATAGGCGTGAGCCACCGTGCCTGGCCAGATGTTAGCTTCTAAACTTTTAATTTTAAACTTGGTGGTCTCTTTTGGGCCTGCCCCTACATGCCTTGTTTTTCTGAGTGAGTGCACTGTGGAGAACCAGAGCATTTAGAAACCAGGAATCTCTGGCAGAAGCTGAGCCCAACAGGTGAACAGGTATTTGGCTTAGCAGACCCACCCTGCTTGTCCCCCTAGGTTTTCTTGTTACTCACTTGGGCTTACTTTTCTCCCATCCCCCAAATGATCCCCTTGTTAGTTTTGCTACTAAAGTATCTCATACTTACAGTGAAAATATCAGTGGTGATTTTTACCAAAAGAGGTGGAGGATCTTTCCCTTATCTTATCCCTAAGTCTGCTTTATTCCTACACTCTAATTTTTTCAAAGTCTTTTTTTTTTAAAGCTTATAATTGAAATACTTTTGGTTCTTCTCTTAATTTTTGTGTTGCAGATCAAATATTGCTCACCTTGTGTGTTCATGAATTAAAAGTGTGAACCCTCTGAACATTTTCGTATTCTAACCTGATTTTAAAATAGCTTTAAATAACTAGATGCTACAAATGTCTAATTTAAATGCAGGCTATGGGGAATCCGGGGGTTTGGTTCTCTACAGTGAGTGTGTCTTAGTTCAGTTCTCTTTGTACTTAGTCATTGTAGATTTATTCGAGTGTGTGGGCAGGAACCACTTGCTTCTTTTCTGTTGCCTTAGGATAAATTAACTGCTTTTCCTAGCTAGGTGGGAGAAAGGAGGGAGGCCTTTTCTTAAAAGGGCTCCACCCACCCTCCAGCAAAGGTGAGTTCCTAGTGCTCTAGGGATTAGGTTGATAGAGCTGTTAGCAAGGAGCTCAGGAGATCATCTGGTCATTTTACTGGCAGCAGAAATGGAAGTGTCAAGGAAGAATGATGACTTGTGTGGGGTCAGACTCTGTGAATTAGGGGCAAGGTCTAGAACAGAGCCCAGAGTTCCTCATTTCCAGCCACAGCCTTGGGTTTGATTTCACCTCTGGGATACATAGAAACTTTTGCTTAATTATTAGGACAGGTCATTAGCTTCCTTTTACGGAATATTTGGTAAGGCTGCTTTGTTGCATTTAGCCCAGGTCGTAGGGAACTAGCAGAGCAGTGACTTTAGGATTAAAAGGAGCGGCTGTGTGTGCATTCTGCTTTTCCAAAGGCTTTCCTAGAATCTCTTGGGGTTGTTGGCCCACACACTGTCACCCTTTTTGGATTATATTTCAGGTCCAGTGCAGCAGGTCAAGGTGACTAAGGGGCAGCATATCCAGAAACATGGCGACAGACTCTTAATGCTCGCCACCTTGTGGACTCTGGCTGTGCTTGTCAGCAGCCTGTGGCGAGGAAAGCCATCTCTAAATGATCTGACATGTGGACAGGGCTGCTCCTGGCAACTCTCATGATAGTTACACTTACTTACTTATCTATTTGGGTGGTGCTTTAAAATAAAACCAAGCCACATGAAGACAGTTAGCCATCTTGAACTCCCTTGCATGTTTCCTATTCCTGTCTTTGTAACATTAATCTTAATTGTTTCTTTCTCTCCTTCTCTAGCCGTGGTTTTGTAATGTGTGTATGAACAATTTCAATTTTACTGAAGATGTGTAGAGGAGTGGCGAGGACGCCATGGGAAATAAGCTAGCCATCATTTTCAAGAAGATGAAATGATACTGTTAAAACATTCCATACACACATTAGGTTAAATAAATAAGATCTTTAGCAATGAAAGTTTCTCTGCCTAAAGAAGTATTCATAGCAAAGTTATCGGCTTTTAGATGGCTGAAGACACTGTCAGTGTTGATGTTTACCTCTGAGTCAGAAAAATATTATATGATTTATTCTATCTTGAAGAACCAGCTGGAATTGATCTCACATTATATGGAGAGAGGCATGTTTAAAAAGAAATAATAAGACAGCCCAGTCTTACGTTAATTTCATGTATTTTGATAACCACCTTTTGTTGCTGTTTAACTTTTCCAGAGGAGCTTCTTAATAATTTTGCCCAGCAGATAGGAGCTTGGAGATTCTGCCTGTATTTTCTCTCCAGCACTAGGAATGACTATGTAATGATGTACAGTTTAACGGTTTTTGAGGTAAGTGGTCAGATAATTTTATACTCTTGTGAAAAGTATTTTGTAGTCAGATTGCCATGTCATTGGCCCTAGAGTTTGGCTTTAATGTGCAGATGAGTGGGAAAGAGTGGGAACTCAGCTCAGGGGCTTCTTCCCACCTGCTGCCTTTATCTCCATGTCTGGCGGCTCCTTTCCATCCATTCTCAACACCGGAAAGGTAAGATGAATGATTGGCTTTAGAGTTAAGTAGGTAGGTTGTTTACAGTGATGTGTAACTTTTCCTTCCTGTTATCATTTAAGAGAGAAAGATAATTGCAGAAAAATATTTTGAGAGGAGGGATGATATCTATAATACCACCATCCCCAACCACAAAAACTTTTATTTATATCTCCTCTTTTCCAGTCCTTGTTTTCTGTGCACACATTAAAAGAAATATATAATTACAATCATATTGCACATGCCATTTTGTATTCTTCTTTTTCCTGCTCACCTTTATATTATATTATATTCCCATACATGGTTGTGACATTCACAAAGCTGTTCTCCTATTTTTGAAGACTGAGATTGTTTCAGTTGTTTTTTGATGGCCGTTAGAGACAGTGAAATATTAGAAAGTTTTTGCACATACAGTTGTTTGTTTCTGTTAATTTATTTAGCAGATCTACGTAGGAATGGAAGTGTTGTGTTATAGAATTTGAATATTTTTATTGTTGTTATTGCCAAATTGCCCTAAACATTTATTTTTAAAAAAAAGAGTTTCTTGTTTATTGAGGTGTTATAACTAACTGTGAGATGAAAACCAGTTATTTTTGTGTGTAGGTTGTTAGCTTAAAAGATGTATATTTGTTTTTCAGAATCTGATCAATAAAATGTGGCTTGGGGTCCCATCTCAGGATAAGATGGAAATTCGTAGCTGCCTGCCCAAACTCCTTTTGGCTCACCATAAAACCTTACCTTACTTTATCCGGAACAAACTCTGCAAAGTCATTGTTGATATTGGACGTCAAGATTGGCCCATGTTCTACCATGACTTTTTTACTAACATTTTACAGGTAAGAATATACCTAAGGAAACTTTACCTTGTAAATTGTTTGTAGAAGTGATTATTTCCTTGTCTCAAAGAGGAATTTTAAGGTCAGCATTTTGGAACTGCAGTAATGAGGTTATTTTGATAGATTATTGCATTCTCTTAGTTTTGTGTTCTTGAGACATGTCCTTTGTGTGGTGGAGAAAGGGGGAAAAACCCAATCACTTTGTTAACCTCTTGTGAAATTCTGTTCAGTAAGTATCTGAAAGCCTGGCAGGTACTGCACAGGTGCTGGGGGTGCAAGGGTGAGGCCTTCAGTAGTTCAGAATTTAGTGAGGAAATAGCTGTGCAGACAATAATTACCATATTGTTGAAGAGGATGGAGAGCCACAGTCCTGATTGTAGCAGGTGGGGAGGAGCCAGATTTCCACCCTGCTGAGAACAGAACATTTCCTGTCTTCCTTAGAAGTAGAATTATTTATAACAAATGAGAATTTGGAAGAGCATTTTCAGGTGAAGCGCTCACAGAGGTTCAAAAGGGCTAGTTGTTCTCCTCTGTTCTTCGCCAGCTCCCCCTTTCCGTCCTTCAGAAATGACTCCTTTACCCTCATGTAGTCATCATGGCTCTGAAACGCCACATAGTGGAAAGAGCACTGGATCGGGAGGCAGCAGGTTGCATCTGTCTTTGTGTAAAATCATCTTTGATTTTAGCAACTCTTGCCATTTACATGAGGCTTTGTTTCCTTCTTTGTAAAATGAGAGGGTTGGACTAAGCGATCTTTAAAGTTCTTTCCAATTGTGTTATTTCTCACTTCTTATTTATCCTTGTGAAGCATGCAGTGGCACATAAGCTACGTCAAGAATGGTGAGCGTTCAGTTGCTGACATTTGAGATAATGACAATAAAGTACAGTTGTCCATTTCTATCTGGAGGGGGGTTGGTTCCAGGACCTTCAGAGATGCCAGTATTTGTGATGCTCAAGTCCCTGATATTAAAGGGCATAGTATTTGCATATGACCTATGCATATCCTCCTGTACAATTTAAGCCATCTCCAGATTATCTGTAATACCTAATATAATGTAAGTGCTATGTAAATAGTTGTCATACTACATTGTTTAGGGAATAGTGACAAGGAAAAGAGTCTGTACATGTTCAGTGCAGACGCAACCATCTTTTTTCCCTCCACATATTTTTGATCCGTGATTGGTGGAATCCATCGATGTGGAACCCAATACCGAGGGCTGACTGTAAACCTTTTCTTCAGATATTGAACGCCAAACTGGTTCTGGAATCAGTTTCATCATCACACAATCCTTTGAGTAAACCATCTAAAATGTTATTATTATTTTTTTTTTCCTGAAGTCCATCATGGTCTGTTTTCAGTTTGGGGTGCATAGGTTTTTTTTAACCTCTGTGACAATTGGCTGGGCATTTATACAGTTCATATTATAATTGTGGTGACCATGATACCAGGCAGAGAGGAGTTGATTTGGGGCCCCAGAAAGATACGGTTCTGTGGGTTGGTTGTACCTTTTCTAGGCCACTAGAGAAGGAAGTGATTGGAGTTGAACCTGACCCCTGTTCTCTTTGCCTCCCCTACACATGCACCAGCACACAAGCAGCACCTTTGTAGAATCTATTCTTCAGATTCCTGAAATCTGCTGAGGCGAACCTGTGGTCACATTGTGCCTAGGGCCAGATAGTTAAGGGCGGGCAACATAGGAAAGAATTGCTGTTTCTTCTTTGATGGGGTTGTATAATAAGGACTGTTGAACCTTTTCAGAAGTTCGCACTAGAAACTTGATCTTCTACCGAAGGAGCTTACTGTCTTAAAATAAATTGCAAATATTACCTGTTATAAGCTTAAATTGTATACATGAAGGTGGTAAAGGGAAACACCACTTTAATAAAAAGCTTTCTGGATACAAAGCTAATGAGAAGAAAAATTACACATTTTATCAAGCTCTTCCTTCAAGTGAAGCATAGCTTGCTTTTTCCTTCTGGCTTCTTGCCTGACCTTCTCCCCTTCCCCTAAATGATGAGAGAAAGGAGAGCTTTAAGAAACATTTTCCATGTTAAAGGAATTTTTTATTTCTGGGGAGCAGACAAGCCTGCCTTATCTACAGGAGAGTTTATATTGCCAAGTGGAATGTCCTGCTGAGAGATCCCAGCTGAGAGTAAGAATGAGGGCTGGGGGTGGGGGTGGGGGTGGGGGGGATAGAGACAAAAGAGGTAGAGAAGAAAGAAAGAAATGAAAAGGGGGGAGCAATAGAAATCTTAGAATACAGATTGATAACCCAAAGGTCTCCAAATGTAAAGAGATGCTTATAGAGGGTCAGTTCTACTTTATTCTGTAAGAAAAATTGGTAGAAGAGGGATTTCCTGTTCCTCCCATACTGCATTATCTGAATTTAAGTCAGTGTTAGAAATAATCCAAATTTGTAGAAAATGAAGAAAAAATTGTGGAAGATGTACTTGAAGTTTTAGCGTTCAAGAGAACTGATTTTACAGAGATCATTTTTTTTTTTTTTTTTTTTTTTGAGACAGAGTCTCACTCTGTTGCCTAGGCTAGAGTGAGTGCCGTGGCGTCAGCCTAGCTCACAGCAACCTCAGACTCCTGAGCTCAGGCGATCCTCCTGTCTCAGCCTCCCGAGTAGCTGGGACTACAGGCATGCGCCACCATGCCCGGCTAATTTTTTCTATATATATATTTTAGCTGTCCATATAATTTCTTTCTATTTTTAGTAGAGATGGGGTCTCGCTCTTGCTCAGGCTGGTCTCGAACTCCTGAGCTCAAACGATCCGCCCACCTCGGCCTCCCAGAGTGCTAGGATTACAGGCGTGAGCCACCGCGCCCGGCCCAGAGATCATTTTTAACACACTATTCACTGCTGTTCATTTTATATAATGCTACTTCTGAAGACAGTTGAATTTATTTTAAGTTCCCATTATTGAATACTTTCCTGCTCTTTGGGGATGAGCTTTTCCTTGGTCTGTGATGGGAAAGGTGTTTTCAAGGGAAAGGAAGGTGCCCTGTACTTCTTTAAGGATATATGGTCTGTGTGGGTGCAGTTCCTGAGTATCCTCTTCCTTGAAACTTACATTCTGTAGCTTGAGTAAGTAGAAAAACTTAACTTGTATTAGAGAATGAACTACATTTAAATTTGATTATGATTAAAGGAAAAGGTAAAATACTCCTTAAATTGTTTGCTTTTTTTATAGACTGCAGTATATAACTCAACAGAGAATTTTAGTGGCAACTCGCTCACTTTTATCACTTCTGGAAACTAAAAGATAAATGTAACAGTAATACCTTAAAATGATTAGGAAGATATAAGTAGTGTTATGCTATACCTTTTTTTATTTCTTATTTAAACTTTCTTATGGTGGAAAGAATATTACAGGAGATAGAAAAAGTAACTTAATTTGCTACACAGCTATTTGCAAAATCAACCATAGTCATAGTTTAATGACATGGATGCCTGTTGTTCGCCCTGCTGCATTCTTGATTGTGAACTTTTCTGAAGCATGCAAAGCTTAGAAACGTAAAGTTGATTTAACCTGAATGTTAAAGGTATCACAAATTGATATGCACATCTTAATCGTGTGTGTGTGTGTGTGTGTGTGTGTGTATATATATATATATCTCACTAATATCATATACACACATACAAAGCTTGGTTAATGGTCAAAGTAACCAAGACACTATTAGGAATCTGATCATGTATAAGAGTTGCTGGGATTATAAGAACATTTTTTTTCTAGCTGTTTTTAAGTCATGTTATTAGAATTTTCTCCTTAAAATAAGGTGAGAATATATTTTGAATGGTTACTAAAGAAAAGTTACGTAAATGTACTCTAAGTGATTTTTCTCAGGTGTTGATTTATGTGGCTTGTTTGTGCAAGATTAAACATACACAGAGGTATTTCACAGGTTTAATGCTACTAAGTCCTCTGTTTACCTTATTAGTCTGACACTCTTTTCAGAACTTGCTTTTTCCCCCTGGCAGTTGATCCAGTCCCCTGTGACAACCCCCCTTGGGCTGATTATGTTGAAGACAACTTCGGAAGAGCTGGCCTGTCCCCGTGAGGACCTCAGTGTGGCCCGGAAGGAGGAGTTGCGGAAGCTGCTGCTAGACCAGGTGCAGACAGTGCTTGGGCTGCTGACAGGTGAGCAGTTCAGTGGTGCCAAGAGACAGAGGCCTGCCTGCAGGCACCCAGAGCTCAGGCCCTGGCACTCAGCATTTCTGAGCAGTTGTTGGAGCTGTTCCTGAGACTGAGCATAAAAATGAAAAAAGTTTAGTGCTGTATTCCCAGCACTTACAGCCTAGTGAGGTCCACACAGGACCTCAAAAGAGATTTGTAACTTATTTTCCTTGTAGTCTTTCATTAATTGGTCCTCAGGTCCTCATTGTAACTATGATTAATGAGGTAGAATGCAGGTCATGGAATATGATCACAATGCCAATTACTGCATTTGAAGTAAGGTGGGTGGCAAGCATGTTATTTAAAATAATTTGAATTTAAGATCAGAAGATGTTGGAGGAGTAGGAAGATGTGAAAATTTCCCATTCTGTGTAGGGAAGTGAGGCAAGGTGTGGAATCTGCCCCCTGTGCACTAGATTCTAGTTGTTTGTAGCATTTCACTTCTCCTGTTTGATTAGAGCCTCACGACAATGTGTGAAGGGTAAGGACAACAGAAAGCAAACCACAAAATGAGACAGGAAGACAGAAAGAGAGTGGAGCACTCTGCGTCAGAGGGCCAGAGGGCCGTGGCTGCTGTGCTCCCTCCTGTGAGGGAGGCGCATGTGCAGCACCTGGCCATGAGGCCCTCAAGGTGCTGGGAGCCTGGCCTTGCTGCTGTAGGAATCTTGTAGTGAAAAGTATTTTTATCTTTAGCTTCTCTGCCCAGATTTTTTCTTAGATGTCTAGGGACCTTTTCTTTTGTATTTCTAGTTTAGTGCTTGGCACGTGGTGGGCACTTAACATTGGTTGAAAGAATGATTGGAACAGCACAGAGTGGTCAAGGAGGATAAGGGTTAACATGACCACTGAATGGATGGAGCATCCAGGTAACCTTGGCAAAGAGCAGTGTTGATGGAAATAGTGGGGAGAAGCTGCATTGCAAGGTCAAGGTGAAGCAATAGAGATCCTCTGAGTGGGGACAATACTTTCCTGAAGATAGCTGGAAGTGAAATAGGCACAGCCATCAGCTAGAGGGGGACATATGGTCAAGAGAGGGATGTTTAAATACTGGTGTTTGATCAAAGATATTAATACATCGTTTTTCTAAATCTGATTTTTATATGTTAGACTTCACTTCTCTTTTAAACTCTGCTTCCCGTTTCTTGGTAGGTATCTTGGAGACTGTCTGGGACAAGCACAGTGTTACTGCCGCCACTCCACCACCATCCCCCACCTCAGGAGAAAGTGGTATGACCTGCCCGCTGGGTGTGCCAGCATTCCTCTTTTTAAATGCACTTGGGGGGTCTCAGCAGGGAGTAGCAATAGCTTATCTACACCAGATACAGATGCTGATTCTTCCTTAATCTATTTCTGGCCTTTCTGCCTATGTTTTTTGAGCAGATCGCTTTCTCTTCTTCCTCATAAATACTTGTGCTTTCTAGTATAATATTTTGAACAACATGGCTTGCTTCTTCTTGCCTGTCATAAAGATGGCACCTTCGACCTTTTGTCATCCAGCTCTGTCCCCTTTAAGCTTATAATTGCTTTCCCTCTATCTAGTTTGTTGCCCTTGCTTTTCTCTTTTTCACAAATTTCATGGCTGTGTTGCTTGTGCTGAGGTTGGTATGAGCCTGGGGCCTTGACAGGTGCACTTTGTCATTCTGCAGGGGTGGCAGGAGATGGGCAGCAGCCTGGAGGAGAGGATGTAGGAATGTAGAGTGCATTTTCTTCTCCGCTGGATACACGGAGAAGTCACGTTGGCCAAGACAGATTGGGGGCCGGTGTGCAGTAGTCAGCATTGAATTCACGCCAGTTAAGAATAATTTGATAAAGCCTGGGCATATTTGCAGTTGTTATTAAATAGATTGCTGGTTGCTAGTTATTGTTCACAGTTATATTAATATCTGTTTCAAAATTCAGAGTACAGTTCATCTAAAGATGACTACTTTCAAGGATGGATGGAAAGAGGAAATTGTATCTGAGCAGGAAATTTTAGTTTCTAAATACTTATGCTTACACTAAGTGATCACAGATGCTTTTCAAGTAGAGTACATCCTGTGAATTGGCACTTATTTCTTCCCCTATTGTAAAGGTTGATGTGGCTAATGAGAAATATTTCTACATCTTTCTCCTTTACCCCAAGGAAATGGGATGTTGAAATCAGACATTTCTAAGCTCAAACTGTTTTATGTAGCCTATTGTTAATATGTGGAAGTTGAAATTCTTGTGCAGTTACCATAGAATTGAAAATATATCATGAAATTTTGAGGATTGCTCAAAGTACACTAATTTATTTGAAATTCCATTTATCGTACTTGGATTAGAGAGGCATTTTTTCATATTGCTTAGATTAAAAACTGCTACAGAGTTCTAGAGTGCATTAAAAGCTCACAGGAAATTGAACCTTAATTTGTATTTGGGGGCACACCTTTATTCTTAGAGTGGATATTTGAGGTCTCTCAAGAGATTTCTATATTTTGCACAATCCAAATGATTAAAGAAAAATTTGCAAATGATTCAGAGATTTGATTTTATGAGCGAGTGAGCACCTTGGAGTATCTGCAGTTTGGCTAGTCTTTAAATTTACCATTTTATTGAATTACAGTTTGAGATTAGTTCTTTTGAGTTAGTTGAATACTAGTTTGGCATCCATTATTAGCAGCAGTGTTTACTGCAGAGAAACTTATTTGTTTTTCTGAGATCATTTTCTTGTACCAAAAGCTATGTGTTTTGGTTGGCTTTGTTCAGATATATGTTCTGAGCTAACTGAATTTATACTTTCATATACTTTATTTTCCTCAGGGCCAGGTTGAGGACTATCAGATAATATAAACTAGAAATATGTGCTTACCTCTTTTATGTGTTGCTTAGGTTTTATGAGGTTAGGTAAAATAAAATATGAACCAACTTGACATTTCCATGTAACAAAACTTAAAAATATGGTGCATACTTCTTGAGAATTGCCTTTTAGACACTATTAAATTTTTTCAAAATGTTGAATTTTAGTATTTGAGAAAAAGCAAAATAAGTTGAGACTGTGTAGGGCCTAGGGAGTTAAGTAAGCTTTTAAGTTGGTATACTTCCCCTTTCAAAAAAAAAAAAAAAAAAAAAAGGATTGCTTGTTCATTTGTTATGACATTTTTCTTTCTCTTTATGATAACTGTAAGTGAAGTCATCAGATCTGGCTCCATTATTTGGACAGTGCTTATGATTTATTTAATCAACATTCATTTTGATGCTTTTGCTCAACTGTCTTTGTGCACTGAAGACACCAAGTTAAACAGTAAAGCTTCCAGAAAATTGTTCAGCTTTCTGGACCGTAAGCTCGGTTTTGTAGTGGAAATTTATTTTGAGAAACCTTAGGGTTCAGTGAATCAACCAAACTAATATCTGCTGGACTCTCCCTGCCCTGCCTGAATTCCTGTGTAGTTCCCTGTCAGATTTAGGGGAGCTCCCAAGGGGCTCCCCTTAGACTTTTCGTCTTTTTTCTCTGTATACTTTTTTTTTTTTTGGAGACAGAGTCTTGCTCTGCCACCTGGGCTAGAGTGCCATGGCGTCGCAGGATAGCTCACAGCAACCTCAAACTGCTGAGCTCAAGCGATCCTCCTGCCTCAGCCTCTCCAGTAGCTGGGACTATAGGCATGTGCCACCACACCCAGCTAATTTTTTTTTCTATTTTAGTTGCCCAACTAATTTCTTTCTATTTTTGGTAGAGTTGGGGGGTCTTGCTCTACTGAGGCTGGTCTCGAACTCCTGATTTCAAGTGATCCTCTCACCTCTCTGAGTGCTAGAATTACAGGTGTGAGCCACCAGGACCAGCCCAGGGTCTTGCTTTGTTGCGCAGGCTGGAGTACAGTGGCCTGATCATAGATTACTACAGGCTCGAGCTCCTGGGCTCAAGTGATCCTCCCGCCTCAGCCTCCTGAGGTGCTGGGACTACAAGTGTGTGCCACCTCACCTGACTAATTTTTTATTTCTTATAGACACGTGGTCTCGCTATGTTGCCCAGGCTGGTCTCAAACTCCTGGCCTCAAGCGACCCTCTTGCCTTAGCCACCAAAAGTGCTGGGATTACAGGCATGAACCAGTGAGCCCCGTCCAGATTTTATTTATAATTTCAAACCACAGGTGCAGATCATTGCACTAATCATACTGTCCAATTCGCTGCACTTGTGTGTCACTGGTCTGTAGAAGGCCCCTCTCCTTAATTTATTCTCCTTCATGCCCATTCTTCTCCTATTTGCCTTTCCCACAATGAGCAGCCATTGTAATGTAGATAATGTGGACCCCCCCCCACTTTTTGGGTAACATGTTGTTGTAAAAACTTAATGTTTTGTGTCCCTAGCTTTTAACATAGGTAAATGGTGTGGTAGTACTGAATTCTGTTTCTTAATTTTTATTCAAAAGTATCCTTTTAGGGTTTCTCCCAGCTTTTGCCTGTGTCCTTAGTCTACCGCTTCTACTCACTGCGTGATGTCATCCGCATCCCCAGCGTTTTACTCGACTTCTCCCCGCAGTGAGGAACCAGCTTGTTGTGACTCCCCAGCTGCACGCACCCCTAGCTGTCCCCTCATAGACCTGGGTGAGGGTCGCTTTAGGAGGGGAATGGTCAGGTGGTGGGATTTAATGACCATTTGGCAGGACTGCGGAGTGCCGGGGTCCTCTTCAGTGTGGCCGTTCCTCCCGCATGGATGTTCCATGTCCATCTCTCGCCCTCCACACTTGACGGTCTCCATATTCTTACTTTTTTTCAGTCGCCTTTTAATTTGCACTTTCTGGTTCCTAAGGAATTTGATATCTCTTTACATGCTTTTGAGTTTCTTCTTCTGAAAATTGTCTCTTCATATCAGCTGCCTGTTTTTATGTTGTGATTGTACTTGTTGACGTGCAGCATTTTTCTTATATATTTTAGCTTTTAGTCCTTTTTAGAAATTGTCGGTATCTTCTTTTGGTCTGTTATCTGCCTGGTAACTTTCTCTTAATGTTTTTCATTGATTAGAAACTCTTAATTTTGATGCTATTAAATTTATCAGTAATTTTTGTTAAGATTTCCATTTTAGTAGTTTTAATAAGTTCCCCCCCTCCTTTCCCTATAGCTGAGATACTTGTATATTTTCTTCTGTTAACTTTAAAGTATTGTCTTTAGATTAAGTCTTTAATTCATTTGGTGTCTAACTCTATATGTGATGTTAGGGATTTTTATTATTTAATGGCCATGTATAATTTTTTTCAAAGATAATGTCACGATTTTGGAGGAGAGTAGAAAGAAAAGAATAACTTGGGTGGGCGCGGGGGTTACAGCTAGAGAATAGTCCTGTCCTTATCTCCACTGCTGTCTCTTGGGAAACTGCTATTCTACAGATCTCACTAAAGCTGAATTTAAGTGAAAACACTGAAGATTATATCCAGATGTTTTTCCCCCACGAATGACAATCTTATTTTGCTATGCTGTTAACTTTTTCTAATTGGTGTTTTAACATTTAGCATATTGATTTTATTTTTTTACTTCATAGGTAACTAAACTGATTTTCTTTTTTTTTTTTAAAGCAAAGACAATCACTTGAAATGGTTTGTAGGAGATTTGATAATGGATATCTTAAAAGCCTTTTCTATTTTCAGGTGACTTACTAAGTAACCTGTTGCAGAGTCCTAGTTCCGCCAAACTATTGAATCAGCCAATCCCCATCCTTGATGCGGAGAGTGAGTATATCTGTTCCCTGGCCTTGGAGTGCCTGGCCCATCTCTTCAGTTGGATTCCTCTGTCTGCCAGCATCACCCCGTCCCTCCTTACCACCATCTTCCACTTTGCACGCTTTGGCTGTGACATCCGGGCCAGAAAGATGGCATCAGTTAACGGCAGCAGCCAGAACTGTGTCTTGGGTCAGGAGCGCGGCCGGCTTGGGGTCCTGGCCATGTCCTGCATCAATGAACTCATGTCCAAGAACTGTGTGCCTATGGAATTTGAGGAGTATTTACTGCGTATGTTCCAGCAGACATTCTACCTCCTGCAGAAAATCACCAAGGATAACAATGCCCACACAGTGAAGAGCAGGCTAGAAGAGCTCGATGAGAGGTAATGAGAACAGGTGTGGAGCTGGTATGCCCTGAGAAAGGGCCCTGACTGTTTATCATACTGTGCCGCATAGCATCTATAATCCTCTTTGATTTCAGAATATGGGGCTCCCGGTGAGGAACAGAAAGGTAGGTGTGTACCAGTAAGTCTAAGATTAGCTGGAAGGGATAGGGTGGTTAAGGGAAATGAGTTGAGTTTGAAAAGTGATTGTGGATTGTGTAGGTTTGTTGTCTTTTTTCCCCCATCCACCTCCTGTCCTCCCTTCCACTCCTCTTTCCCCCTCTTCCTCACTATTTACCTGCAGGTCTGAGGTGGTGCAGGAACTGAGACTGCTGCTCATGCGTAGCCAGGAACAGGAGAAGAGGTCCATGGAGGTACAGGAGTTACAATCGCCTTTCTCACTTGGTGTTGCTTGTCAGTTTTTACTATTTGACTTTTCCCAAGTGAACATCTTGCAGTGTATAGGAATGTCCTTTTAATTGTCAGTTTTATACAAATGGCAAGTTTTCATCCAAAGATAGGAGAAGCCAGGTGTGGTGGTGGCATGTACCTGTAGTACCAGCTACTTGGGAGGCTGAGGCAGGAGGATTGCTTGAGCCCAGGAGTTTGAATCCAGCCTGGACAACATATCATGACCTTGTCTCTTTAAAAAAAAAAAGAAAGAAAAAAAGAAAAGAAAGAAAGAAAAGAAAGGAGAGATGTTAATGTGGGCACAGCTTAATGTGACACATATCTATATTTCTTTGTTATTGTTCTCTTGAATGGAGCTTGAGATTACCTAGCCTTTTTTTCTTGCAGTACTCCAAAAGATGACTCCATCAGAGTACTCTGAGGCAGGGCCTTATTATTTATTTCCCTTATAGATGATGTCATTTATGTATCTTGTAGCTTTTACTGATGCAATGGTACTGCTATAGAAAAACAAGAGGAAATTGGAGACTTACATTATGAACAATCATGTTGACTGTTCAGAAACTTTCAAGTAGTTAAATTGTATTGAATTAGTAAATATTTATAGATTGCCTGACAGTAAAAGCTGTTAATATTGGATTGTCTTTTGTTACTAAGCTATACGGAGTTAAGCTCTTTCCTTTTCCTTAGAGTAAATAGCAGAATATTAATTAAGTCAAGTGCCTAAAATTAAGAAACTTTCAGTGCTTTTTAAATTGAGCAGTTTAATTTTTTCTAAAGTTAAAAAAATTGATTTGTAAGATTATTTTTGGTTTGGTTTACTGTAAACAAGGTTTATGTGACATTTGCTTTGTATAATCACAAAAGAACTCATATGGTAGTATTTTTTTATTATTTGGTGATAGCTTTCTATATGAATTCAATTCACACATTTTTAAATCCTTTCTAGCTTTGGTTAAGAAAGGCTGTATTATCTTCATATGTTAATTAAAAGATGTAGATGCTTATACTATCAGTTGGGTTGTCTTACTTTAAGTGTAATATAGTCACAGATACTTTGTCGTGACTCATATTTGGATAGTATGGAAATATCATATGGTTTATCTGTGTGCTGATTTTGTTATGTGTAACTTTTGTGCCCTTGGTTTTGTATTTTAATCCTATGCTTCCTATTGCCCCGTGAAAGCTGAGAGGTGCCTGGGAGCAGAAAGGTGACATAGATAATACTGTGTGCTTGCTTCCTGGTCTGGGGTCCCTCACCACTAATTCTAAACCGCTCCATCCATTCTCAGTTGTTTAGGGGCTGCTTAACCAGGTCCTTGGCTTTTCTTCTCCTCTGCTGCCTTTTTTGCTAACTTTATACTGTTCATTAGCACCTGTACCAGAAGGTGGGCAAGGGAAAGAAAATGAGGTAAAATAAAATATGTAGTTTTAGGTATTGAACAGCATTGTTTGTATTTTTTTTTTTAATTGGGTTGGAGATTAAAGTAAAATTGAGACCACTTGATGTTTTGCCTGTGACTTCTCTTTGTTCTTTTATGGGTGGTAGAGCATTGAGTGCACCTTCCTAAAGAACAGGAAACTGGTTGATGACTTTGAATGTCCATGTGAAACTATAATGTAATACATGAGCTGAGTGATGAATGAGGAGTTCTTACTCTTAAGTCTTAGTGGTTGAAGGCACCAGGGAGAAGTCTCTCTGTGCTTTCCTGTCTCTAAAAACAACTGATTTTAGTGCCTTACTGTTTTTTAAGTTCATAGCCCCATGATCCACAGAAACAGCCATTTTCCTTATCAAAATATTTTTTCAAAGCTGCAAATAAGCTCACATATGTGTGAGCCAGTTCCAGAGGTCAGACAGGCAGCTTGCCCACCCCCAGGGAGATAGGTCCCAGGAACACTATGGGATACTATTTCTGGGCCAGTTTTACTTTTCTTTCTTTCTTTCTTTCTTTTATTTTTCTGTGTTTTTTTTTTTTTTTTTCCTTTTTATTTATTTATTTTTTAGAGACAGGGTCTTGCTCTGTCGCCAGGCTGGAGTGCAGTAACATGATCATAGCTCACTGCAACCTCGAACTCCTGGGCTCAAGCAACTCTCTCGCTTCAGCCTCCTGTATAGCTGGGACTATTGGTGTGTGCCACTATACCTGGCTAATTAAAATTTTGTAGAGATGGGGTCTCACTATATTGCCCAGGCTGGTCTTGAACCCCTGGCCTCAAGTGATCCTCCCACCTCAGCCTCCCAAAGTGCTGGGCTTAGAGGTGTGAGCCACTATGCCTGTCCCCAATTTTGCTTTTCTGAGGAGTAGTCATCTTCTCCCCCTCTATTATTTCACTTATTTCTGCTTTAACAAATAGCTTTTTGCAGTTATGAATTTCAGAATTGCATTTAGCCATTTAATTTTTAGCTAAGGCCTAGTATGTCTTTACCTTTTTTGTTGGTCTCTGAAATGTGATTTATGAACTTACGTCCATCTCATTTTCTAATCACCTTTTGGTATTTAGGGGCTTAAAAATGACAGTTTCTGAAATGTGAGAGTGATGATGTGCTGTGTATTTAATAACAGATATCTCTTATCCTTGCAGCTATGACCCACACTCTTCTGTGAAATCATTTTATGAATACAAATGAATTGGGGATTCACTGTGATGTTAAAGAAAGAGCACTGGATTGGGAGTGGGTGATAGTCCTGTTCTGCCATGAGCTGGCCGAGTGACTTTGAGCTGGTCACTTTATCTCTGTGGGCCTCGTCTGTAAAATGGAAGTACCAGGCTAAAGTTCCTGAGGCTTGTCCAGCTCTAACAGACATCGCTTATATTTGAAACCACTTTTAGAGTGGATTTGGATGTGCTATGTTTAATTAGCAACAGGAGCCAGGCTGTTTTCCCAGGGGGAGAAAATGAACATTAGGTTGCAAGCCTGAATATATCTTACCTGGATGCTGTGCCCTTTGTATAGCCTGGTTTTGTTTTTGTGTCTTTAGCACGGTTCATTTTGTTATAATATTTTGGCCTCCTAGCAAAGATAGCCAGCCTTCTACACTTAACAGATTGAAATGACACAGTGATCTGCCCAACAGCTTTTTACTGTTATTTCGTTTCACTTTAATTGGGTCATAACACTAATGAATTAGAAAATATAAGAGCACTAGCTTATAAGAAGCCGTAGTAGACAGTGTCTGAGGATTAAAGTTGCTTTTCTGCTATGTTTCAGGTGGTAATGGAATGAAGGGTTGCCTGTCCTGTAGGTAATTGTTGCAGGCCTTTATATTTTTAACTAAAAATATATTATAAATCTGTATAGTTCTGTACTGAAAGAAATTTGGATTGAATTTAAGTTCTCTTCTAAGGAGGTGGCTGGGTTTCTCATTGTTGCCTTTTGTTGTCTTGTCTCATTTAGCTACATTGAGAAGTTTACTGACTTTCTGCGGCTCTTTGTGAGTGTTCACCTAAGAAGAATCGAGTCCTACTCTCAGTTTCCTGTGGTGGAGTTTTTGACACTTTTGTTCAAGTACACATTTCATCAGGTAAAGCACCAAAACCATCCTTCTCTTCCAGAGAAAAGGTGTACCTTGTTATTTTCAGGAGAAAGAACTTTAATTTTATTTCCCAAATATTTACATAATGCTTAACTATGTGAAGATTAACACGTGTAATCTTCATAACAGCCCTGTGAGGTAGGTACTGTTCATCCCCATTTCACGGATTAAGAGACTGAGCCACAGAGGAACTTGCCTGAGCATACAGGCTTACCGGCCATACGATTAGTAAGTGGTGGAGCCGGGATTTAAATCCAGAGTATATGCTCTTAACCACTGTTGTGTTAGAGAAGCAAAATACAGAAAAAGTTTGAAATTAGGGTCTTTAGTTCTATTCTGTAGCTGTCACCAAAATGATCCACAAGATTATATAATATATAGTGAAGCTTTCAAGAGTTAAGTTTTAATGATGGCCAATTTTTGCCCCAGGATGGCAACAAATTTTTTGAGCTCCTATTGTATTTCAGGGGCTAGGCATGTAACCTTCACAAGCAAAGTCCTTGTGTTCATTGGGAGTTTACATTCTAGTGACCCAGTATTTTTATAAATATAGATAAACAGCTTTACTGAAGTATAATTTTATATACCATGAAATTCATTAATTGTAATTATACAGTTCGTTGATGTTCAGAGAATGGATAGAGGTGTACAGCTGTCACCACTGTCCAATTTTAGATATTTCTGTCACACCCTATCCCTTGTGCCTGTTTGTATGTGTTGTTAAAAACAATTTTTTATTGAACTATGACGTATATACAGAAAAGTGCATAAATCATATGTGTGTAGTTGGATGACGAGTTTTCCCAGAATGAACATACCTATATAACTACTACCTAAGTCAAGTAATAGAATGTTCCCAGCACCCCCGGGACACCCTCATGTGCTTTCCAATCACTTCCCCTCTCTCCTCTCAGATGAGCAGCCCCAGTCCTGACCTTAACAACACAGATTAGAACTTCTCTGAACCAAAGCATATAATATACATTTGTTTTGTCTGTTTTTTATTTGTTTGTTTGACATGTTTATGAGATTCATTCGTGTTGTGTGTTGCAGTAGTTTTGCATTTCCATTGTGTTACACTAAATCATTGTCTGAAAATCCATTCCACTGCTGATTTGGCTAGTTCTAGTTCTTGGTGACCATGAATCATGTTGCAGTGAACATTCTTACACAGGTGCTTTTTGATGTGCTTAGGTAGCTTTTCTGTTGGAATATACCAGGGACGAAACTCCCAGGTCAGTGAGGGCATCTGCTTTTTAAAAGTAGGGGTTTTTTTGGTTAAAAAACAACTAGTTTTGTAGCTTAGTGTGGCTGGAGGAGAGGCAAGGGTCTGGGCCGTGGTGGTGGTTGTGTATGTGATGGTGGATTTGGAGCAAGGGTTTGGCGTGGAAGCTGGCCTTTCTCTTAGAAGGACTTGGCATGTGCAAATGAAAGTACCCAGTGGTAAGGGCAAACCATTCCTGGGAGTGAGGGGCGGGGGCCACAGGTGGAGGGGGAGGACCAAGGCTTGAAGAAGCGTCAAGGTGTCTGCTAGAGGGGCCAGTGTGTCTACAGCAAGAAGGAAAACATGCTGAGCTCACCAGATCCAGGAACAGAAGAGATTAGGGGAGGGGAAGGATATGGGGAGAAGCATCAGGTGGGACAGTTTTGAGATGGATCCAGAGAAACCTTAAAGGAGATCAGGAAAAAAGGAGGATTTGAGAGAGTGTTGAGTGAGTGTTAAGTAGGTGTTTTAGGAAAAGTGAGGCAGAAGTGAAAGCGAGAAGGAGCCAGTGCTGGGGTTGCAAAGAAGGGGCTTATTTGGGGAAATGGAATGAAAATATCTTGAAATTTTATTCCTTATGTAAAATGGGATTTTTAAAAAGCACATATAACATAGAAGAAAGCTAAAAAAATGTTTTAAAGTATGCAGTCTTATGCCTACTTCTCTGGACTTGGACTCAAAGGTTGTGTTTGAGCTCTGGGTATTTCTATTAGGGCTGTGTCCTTGGACAAGTCTTTTTATAATAATTTCCTTAGATTTCGGTTTCCTCACGTAAGAAGATAGATGGCAGTGGTATCTTCAGGGTCTTTCCCAGTGTTTATCTTTTGTGATTCTTTCACTAGACTGGTATGTATTAGTTTTCCACTGAACTTAAAGTGGTGGTTTTGTTTTTATATATTATATTTATTTATTGGGAAAAGAAATAGACATGTGGTCATGAAGCAAACAACAAGCTTCTTTCTTCCTCCCTGTACCTGAAGGCCATTGTCAGGCAAGCTCCTTCCTGCTCTCCTGGCCTCCTGTAAGAGGACCTTCCTTTCCGGGTGCAGGCTTGGCAGCTGTGGAGTGGGCATGTCCTTGAGGTCCAGACAGCATCATATTCTGAGCACAAGGGGGATAGGAACCCGGAAGGTCAAGGCCTGGGAGTAGGGGAGTACTTTGGGATAAGATTTAAAAGTAAGCAATTATTAGGTCATTAAATATGAAATGTCCGATTTCAGATCAAAAGTGTAGTTTATTATATCTCAAACAGGAAGCAGCACGACTAATCAAATTATGTGCCTAAACTCGACATGGTTTGGCTTTTTTTGAGACAAAGTCTCACTCCATTGCCCTGAGTAGAGTGCCGTGGCATCAGCCTAGCTCACAGCAACCTCAAACTCCTGGGCTCAAGCGATCCTCCTGCTTCAGCCTCCTGAGTAGCTGGGACTATGGGTATGTGCCACCACACCCAGCTATATTTTTCTTTTTTTAGTAGAGATGGGGGTCTTGCTCTTGCTGAGGCTGGTCTTGAACTCCTGAGCTCAAGTTATCCTCCCGCCTCAGCCTCCCAGAGTGCTAGGATTACAGACGTGAGCCACCGTGCCTGGCTGAGTTTTGCCATCTTAACGGTAGCTTGTTTATGCGAGCAGTGAAGATGCCTGGAGAGCAAGTGGTGATGAAATCTTGAAAGACATTTTCCACAGCTTATTGAGAATTGAATATTTTTCCTTATAAGAACTGTTCTAAAGCCTAGAAGAAGTGGTAGTCAATTGTTGCAAGCTCTGGTGAAGACGTATGGCAGAGAGTTTCCAAGTCCGGCTGCTGTAGTTTAAGCAACGTTGTTTGCATGACATGTGGTCAAACGTTGTCTTGCAAGAGGATTGGCCTGTCTCTATTGACCGGTCTCGGCTGCTTACTTGCAAGCATCCCCATCATTTCGTCCTGTTGGTTGCAGTAGACATGTGGTATAATCAACTGAGCAGGTTTCATGAAGCTGTAGTGGATAATGCCAGTGGTGGACCACCAAACAGACACCATTAGCTTTTTTTAATGGTATTCAGTTTTGGGCTGTGTTTTGGCACTTCATCTTTATCCAGCCATTGTGCCGAATGCCTGAGATTGTCAAAAAGAATCTATTTTTCATCACTCGTAACATTATAGTGTAGAAATGGTTCGCTTTTATGTCGTGACAGCAAAGAAAGGCAAGCTTCGAGATGATTTCTCTTCTGACGTCTGTTTAATTCATGCAGAACCCATCCATTCAGCTTCGTTGCCTTGCTGATTTGTTTCAAATGGTCCAATATTGTTGGAATAGTAACGTCAGAACTTGCTGCTAATTCACATGTAGGTTGAGATGGATTTACTTCCACTATAGCTTTCAGTTCATCATTATCCACTTTGGTCTCAGGTCACCCACATGCCTCATTTTCAAGATTAAAATCACCATAACAGAACTTCTCAAACCGTCGACATACTATGTATTCATTAGCCACAGCCTTCCCAAACATTTCATTGATATTTTGAACCAGTCTGTGCTGCACTGGTTCCACGACGAAACTCCTATTCGAAAGTAACACGAATTTTTGACTTAGCCATGTTCTAAAAAAAAAAAAATTTGAAAGATAATTACAAGCCAAAATGTGCGTTTGAAAGACTGAAGATGTACTTTCACAATAAAAATAAAACAAGAAGTGTCAAAGTGAAATGTCAGAGATACCAACAGTCAAACTTGCTACTTAAGTACATTTCATAGTTAATACATTTCATAGTTAATAACAGACATTTCATAGTTAACCTAATACGTGACCTTGAGAGAGCTTTATGTTCTCGTGTGTTCACTAACAGTATGATCTTACTTTATCGTAGCTTTATTACTTGTGAAGTGGGAAAACGTACCTTTTCTCTTTCTTATCTAGGGGGTTATTATGAGTATGCTCAGTTTTTTTGGCCTTTTCTTTCTAAATCACACAGAAAGTTTAGTCCAGTTGTACATCACTTATTGACAGGTATATGTTCTGAGGATGCATCGTTAGGCGATTTTGTTGTTGTGTGAACATCTTGGAGTGCACTTACACAAACCTAGATGGTAGAGCCCACTACACACCTAGGCTACATGGCACAGCCCAACCTGTAGTGTGTGTTACTGTATTGAATACTGTAGGCAACTGTAACACAATGGTGAATATTTCTATATCTAAATGTAGGAAAGATACAGTAAAAATACAGTATTATAATCTATGGGACAGCAGTCATATATATGATCCGTTGTTGACTGAAATGTTACGCAGTGCATGACTGTACTGGTAAACATTTTGGAAGAACAGTAATAAGACAAAAGATGGTGCTAGTATCTTTGTTTAACCACTTCTCCTTTTTTATTTCTTTTCCTGCATTTTTCTTTAACCTGAGTGTCCTGCCACCTGTCCCTCTGGCCACTAATGCTCCCAGGTATTGGCCTCTACTGTGACTTTCCTTTCTTGCTGAGCCTCTGGAGGCGGCTGTCCAAGCCCATGATTTCTCTGTCACCCTGCCCCTAATCTTACTACATCTTCACCAGTTCCTTCTCAGTCTAGCACTTTTCATTTTGCCCCTTCTTTCTAAAACAGGGCCTGAGGTGGTATGACCGGGGGGAGAGGGCTCTGGACTGGGAGTCTTAGGATCCACATTCTACTTCTGATTCTGGTCCTTAATTGTCTTGTTACCTTAGGCAAGTCACTTAACTTATTAGCCTTGGTTTTTTTTTGTCCCCCCCCCCCCCCCCCCGCCCTTTTCTTTTTTTTGAGACAGGGTGTCTTGCTGTATTGCCTGGCCTGGAGTACAGTGATGTCATCATAGGTCATTGCAGCCTTGAACTCCTGGGCTCAGGTGATCTCAGCCTCCCAAGTAGCCAGGACTACAGGTGTGCCACCATGCCTGGCTAATTTTTCTTAGTTTTTTTAGATATAGGGTCTCACTATTGTTGCCCAGGCTGATCTTGAACTCCTGGCACCTTGGCCTCCCAAAGTGCTAGGATTACAGGTGTAAGCCACTGCACCAGGTTGGTTTCTTTATCTGTAAGATGGGAAGAAGAAAAATAGCTATCTGTCCACTTTCCAAGCCTGTTGTAAAGATCAAATAAACCAATGCAAATGGAAACCAAACATTGTAAACCACTTGGAAGATAAGAGTGGTATCATTAGTTTCTTAAGGAAACTTGTCAGGAATTTCGGTGCTCAAATAGCCCTGGAATCTGGAAAGTAAATCTGAACACAGGTACATTTTAAAAATGGGTCTGTGAAGGTTTTGAAAAGTGAAGTGACTCCAAAAGTAGAGCCAGCCTATCACCCTTATGACCTCAATGACCTGTGTCCGCAGCGATTGTCAAAGGCCGGATCATGGGCAGCCTGTGGGCAGTGGGTCCTGCAGGTATGGATGTGAGTGGTGGTGTTTGTAGGTAGTACAGGAGGTACATCTGCTCACTTTTTTGCCCCAGCCTTGAGCCTTATATTAAGAGTAAATCCTTAATTCAAAGGCAAGAGGATGACATGTATAATTGTAAAGTACTTTTACGTATCCATAAAACTTGGATTTTTATAGTGGCTTTTCTCAAAAGCACTTCCATATGCATATGATCAGTTAGGTTTTTTTCAGTGGCCTGGTGGGCATTTTTAAATCAGGGAAAGACAGACTGGGTGACTGACTTAAGGGAAGCTCAGCAAGTCGAAGCCAGGACGAGGCTCTGTTTCCTGGGTTTGCAAGTTGAGTGGCCTGTCCACTGACTACTTGTGTTATTTCCACATGGCTTATTAATTGTTCTTCCTGGCTTTTCTCCTGGTTCATTTCATGTTCCAGACATCCTGGCTTTTGCCAGGTATGAAGTGGAAACAGGACATGGTCATTGGTTTTCTAAGGTTGGTCCTGTCAGTGGTCCTGAATGAGTTATAGAAGTCTAGTTCCAGGGCTGCCCTGGTTGTGGGTAGCGAGTTTGCAGTCTGCTTGGTTTTTTAAGTTATAGTTCTTCTGTCTCAGACTTGAGCTTGGGTGCAGAACTCCCATTGCACACTACCACACAATCTTAGTTATTTCTTAGGCAAATTTTTAATATGCATGTGTAAACTTCTGGATCTCCTTGTGGATCAGAAATGGAAGGAAACTGACCCAAGAAGGTTAAGGATATTTTGCCTTTCCGTAACTGATATTGCTACTAAATATGTGGTTCAATGAAGCAGTCACTAGAAAAACCAATGGGTTCTTACAGGTGGTGAGAATTTGAGTGACTGTGTCAGGGATTGGGGGCCACAAGTTGAACCTGAATGTGTGTGGGAAGGATTTGGAGATTATAATGCCTAGATTTTGCATGGAATAGAATCTCAAAGCTCTTGAGAAAGTTAACCAGTGCAAGGGTCTAGGCACCAGGATCCTGCAAAGACTTGCTCGTCTCACTTTGTCCTTATCCATACCTGGTTAGAGTTTGCCCTTAGCCTGTTTGACACCCTACTTTTGCAAATAGGATAATGCCCTGAGGGTCAGACTTAATGAGCTCATTTTTAATCTTTTATATAGGAAGACTGCAAATATGACTTTCCTCACATTCCAGTGGGTGAACTTGTCACCTGTGGAGCCACTGAAACTTATTTTTGGTTTTTTAATTGTTCATAATGGAAAGAACATTGGCTGGAGGAAGAAGGACCTGTTCCTACCCCTGACTTTGAGCAGCTTGTATCTTTGGATCTCAATTTCTTTCCTTCTAAAATAAATTTGAATTAGCTGATCCGTGAGAGCCCTCTCCAGCACAGTCTCAGATTTTAGGATAGGCTTATGCTTGGCTTATTTTGTAACTCAGTTCATCCCCCACAGTATCTCCCTGATGATGTGTTCTCTGGTACCCTTGTCTTGTCTAGGTTCCATAGCGCCCAATGGTGAAGACTGACTGGAAGGGCCAGTTTTGGTTACTGGGAAAGTGAGGGAACGGAACATAGGCTTATGGTTTTACCATTCTGGTTTTGGAAGAAACACTGGCGTGTGTGTGCCTCTAAGGAATAGTTGCATTAAATAATTTCATTGTCTGGATTTCTTTTGTACCATAGCCTACTCATGAAGGTTACTTCTCTTGTTTGGATATCTGGACGCTCTTTTTGGACTATCTGACAAGTAAAATAAAAAGTCGTCTTGGAGACAAGGAAGCAGTTCTCAACAGGTAAATTCTACAAACACTGATAACTAGACACAGTAATTTTTACCCGTTTTTCTTGTGGTTTAAAGGGACAGCCATGCAGCTGGATCTCTTCGGGGAAATCGAGTCACATCAGCTGTTTAGGCAGTAATGCCATTAAGCATTTTCTTCTTTTTTCTTTTAAATATCTTGTTTTCTTAAAACATTTTTTTCTGATTAAAAAGTAGCATTTATTAATTTTTAGGTATATTAATGCTTTTGTGGTATGTTTTTTACATTTTTTAAAATGGCCCTTATTTTAGAGACATATACTGAAGTATTTATTGGATAAAATGATGTGACATCTTTTTGTTTTAAAATAACCCAGTGGGGGTAGACGGGAAGTAGGTTGGTGTAGAAAAGAAACAGGGCTGGCTGTGTTGGTAATTGAAGTTGGTTGATAGGAACTTGGGGTTCATTATGTTCTCACTCCTTTTGTATGTGTTTGAAAATTCCCTAAATAAATGAATAAATACATGTCATTAAAAATGTATTTATTTTGAAAACTAGGAAAAGATAGAGAAAAATGTAAAGAAGATAAGTTATTCATCATCTCACACTCCAGAGATACTTGCTTTTATGCTTTTTATTGTATTTCTTAAAAATGGAAAATGGGACAAGGTTTGTTTTTTTCCCCCATATGTTTCTCAAACCCATTTTTCTTGCTTGCAGGCAGAAAGTGTATTTTCTGTACAGTAAGATCTTAGTGCCACTGGGTGGGGAGAAGAGGAGGGGAAGTTGGAGATTCAGCATGCCAGGGAGATAATAGCAGGGTCCACGTATGGGGAAAATAAATAGATGGCTGTTTTCTTAGCAGCAATATACCTGTCATAGTTTCAGTATGCATTCCAGTCACATGGCAGTTATGAAGGAGGCAAGAAAATGTATTTTACATTGTAGGATCACAGTAGTTTCCTATTAAACTAACCCTGATTCTTATATTTCTATTGCATAGATGCAGTTATGATATGAGGTTACAAACTAGGTGATGTGGCCCTAGGTACTTTATCACACTTACTTGAGAGAGTGCCTGCGGATTTCACTCAGTTTGGTTATGGCTCTTGCTTCTTTGTACAGTATTTATAAGAGCGATTTCAGATGAGGTGGCCATAGTGTGCAAAACCTGTCCAGTGGATGAGGGAGGGAGGTTCTGTGGTGTGGAGGCCATGACTGGGAATCAGGCAGACCTGGAATCCTGCTTTTGTAGTTCCTACCTGGGTAAGTTACTTAGCCCCTGGAAGCTTCTGTTTCCTCATTTGTGAAATGGAGATGATAAAGATTTGTTATGGGCTGGGTGTGGTTCATGCCTGTAATCGTAACACTCTGGCAGGCCGAGATTGCTTGAGCTCAGGAGTTCGAGACCAGCCTTAGCAAGAGCAAGACCCTGTCTCTACTAAAAATAGAAAAAAATTAGCTGGGTGTGGTGGCACGCGCCTGTAGTCCTAGCTACTCAGGAGGCTGAGGCAGGAGGATGGCTTGAGCCCAGGAGTTTGAGGTTGCTGTGAGCTAGGCTGATGCCATGGCACTCTAGCCCAGGCAACAGAATGGAAACTCTGTCTCCAAAAAAAAAAAAAAAGGCGAGGGGGGTGGTTCTTGAGACAGTTTATTTATTTATTTTTTTTTTGGGGGGGGGAGGAGGGGAGACAGAGTCTTGCTCTGTTGCCCGGGCTAGAGTGCTGTAGCGTCAGCCTAGCTCACAGCAACCTCAAACTCTTGGGCTTAAGCGATCCTTCTGCCTCAGCCTCCCAAGTAGCTGGGACTACAGGCATGTGCCACCATGCCCAGCAAATTTTTTTTCTATATATATTTTTAGTTGTCCAGATAATTTCTTTCTATTTTTAGTAGAGACGGGGTCTTGCTCTTGCTCAGGCTGGTCTCGAACTCCTGACCTCGAGTGATCCTCCCGCCTCAGCCTCCCAGAGTGCTAGGATTATAGGCGTGAGTCACTGCACCTGGCCTTGAGACATTAAATGAAATAATAAACTAATGTATTTAGAATGCTCGACACATTGTAAGTGCTTAGTAAATGGTACCAATTTTTTTTTTTTTTTTTTTTTGTTTTTAGGATAGTTAGAATTTAAGGAAATCATGTAGGTAAAATACCTGGTGGCACGGTGTCTGGATGTATTAGGTACTTGGTAAATGGTCACAGTGATGACAACAAGTCGTAGATGATGTTACTGCCATTTGACTGTGGCGGTGACCATGGAGTTAGGTGACAGGGTCCCTGGATGGTGTAAAGGCATTTGGCCCAGCCCCAGATGTTTACCTTCCTGCCCAGCCATCTGTCATCTGTTGTCACAGTTGTTAGTGGTTCTGGCTGACCACTTTAAACACTAGGAATTTTTCATTGATTGTTTGATTATCATCTTAAATGAGGCTTTCTAATGACTTATTTTTTTAAACATATATGTAACACTTTTTTTTTAAAGACAAGATCTCACCCTGTTGCCCAGGCTGGAGTACAGTGACCTGATCATAGCTCACTATAACCTCAAACCCCTAAGATCAAGGGATCCTCCTGCCTCGGCCTCCTCAGTAGCTACAGGAGCACACCACTGTGCTTGGCTAATTTTTATGCGTTTTGTAGAGACAGGGTCTCACTGTGTTGCTCAGGCCAGCCTCAAACTTCTAGCCTCAACAATCCTTCCACCTCCACCTCCTGGAGTGCTAGGATTACAGGCATGAGCCACTGTGCACAGCCTACATAACACTTTTATGCCTTTAAAAAATGAAAAACCTCTCAAAGCCTGCCTGTGGTTTATGCTGTTAAAGAATAACTACTATCTGGGGAACTGCTTGTGGTCTAGGACAGTAGATTACAAAGAAGGGTGTATCAGGTGTTCCCTTCGGGTGCACAAAGAAAATATCTGAACTTCAGCTTATAGTTTTTTTCTGTCACCCTTACATTATACATTTATACAAATGAGTGCTCAAAAGCTTTTAAATGAAAATTTTAAGTTTGGCAGTGACTACTCTAGGTTCTGAGAGACCCTGATATGGCAGAGATGTGGTTTTTTGTAGCAACAGCTGATGAAGAGCACTGGCTACTGGCAGTTACCACCTTCACCCAACTGAGAGCATGTAAATGCAATCAAATGTTTTTCAACTGATAAAATGTATCTAAGACAAGATAAGATGCTTTTGGAATCAAATTTGTGACTTAAGCCAGAATTTCAGAAGCAACTGATCTCGCAGGAAGTAGTCAGAAATGTTTTCTTGGTATCTTAAATGGGAAACGTAGGTGTGGTTAAGTCACAAAGGCAGCACTCAGTTCCTGTCCCTTGTGGTTTAAAGGTTTTGCATCATTCATCACAACAAAGTGTGGTAAGCATTGTAGTCTACAAATTTAGAAGCACAAGTGTACATGGATTTATTTTTGGTCCTAGGAACTTGGAAATTGGAGTTCTGAATGTTCCTTGCCTAGTGAGAATGCTTGAGAGTTTCTTGGTCAGAGCTGGCAGGGACTTGAGAGAACTGAGTCCCCGTGTTAACGGGATAAACGTTCAGTAACATACCCTGCTGGGCAAAATGGCTAATGGGGTAGACTGTCCTGATTGCCATTTTGAGGAGGTGGTATGGAAGGGCCCACATTTCAATTTCCTTTTTCTCATTTGTACTGGGGGATGGTTATGCCTTCCCCACAAGCACTTGAGAAAGTGGAATGGACCAGTGTGTGTCAAGTTTCTTGGCTGACATAGGTGCTCTGAGAGTGAGTTTGGTTCTCTTCCTCTTTCTCTCTCACTTCTTTCTCTTTGTGCTCGTCAATGTAAAGCGGGTCACCTGTGTAGAAACTTATTTTTATAGGAAGATGAAGAAACCAGAATGTGTGAAGCAATCTAAAGGCATTGAGTCATGTCCTGTGAACCCCTTTGTCACGAGAATACTGGCAAGTGCTGGCCACAGGCCAACATAGGGATTCTGGGTGACATTAGGTTAGACTGTAAACAAATGTGGGTGAGCATGAGAAAAATTACTGCTCTCTTTGGAGTGGGTTATTCTGCTTAATAAAGAGGAAGTGCCACTGTTACACGTGACATATTGATGCAATTAATAAAAGGAGTTAACTAGGTTTAGATCAGGTTCCAGTAGCTTTCTAGCTCCTGCTAAGAGAAATCCATGTTTTCATCTGCCCCAAAGAGCAAGTGAATGGGGTCTTATTTCATTGAGTTGGAAAAACTATCCAGAATTTGTTAGGTCCGGAGCTGAGAGAGACATACAAAGCGTCATGTGTAACAAAATGCTCTTTATTTTGAGCATCTGGGTGCAAATGGGTGGAGGCTGAAAAAGGCGTCCACAAGAGAGAAGGGGAGAGCCTTGGATTTTATAGAGGGTTTTTCTGGGAGAAGTAAATAAATTCTTTTCAAAAAACCAGGAGGGATAAGGAAAGTAAATTCCCCTCCTGCATTCCATTCCTTTATCTCCCTGGGGAACAACAGGGAGGGATAACTGTTGTCCTTATCAAGAGGGATAAGGAAAGTAAGTTCCCCCTTTGCATTTCATTCCCGTTATCTCTCTGGGGGTCTGGCAAAGGCTATGTGCTTCATACATGCCTAGGAAGGGGAGCCTAGGAAGGGGAGAGCGGTGGGTTTTATAGGAGGTTTGGATGGAAGTTTAGGGAGGGTGAATTCTTTAAGCCTAACAGAATTATGCTTCAGTCCTTTGCAGTTATCCAAGTTGAAATTTTGTCGATTTATTGCCTGTGTGTTTTTAATTCGTTTCTTTGTTCATTTGTCCTGTATTCATATTTATTGGGCACCTACTATTTAGTTGCCTTAACATGTATAATTTCATTTAACTTCCAGAACTTGTGAGGACTATAGGCTTATCTCCATTGTGTATAGAAGCATTTAATGTTATAAGTTTCCCTCTAAGCGCTGCTTTATCTTTATTCATCAAATTTTAATAGATTGTACTTTCATTTGATTTAAAATATTTTCTCTTTAAATATTTCTCTTTAAAATTTCTCTTTGGATTTCCTCTTTGTTTAATTTCCCAAGATTTGGGAACTTTTCCATATATCTTTTTTGTTATTGTTTTCTAGTTAATTTTATTAAGATCTGCCAACATAATTTGTGTGATTTTAGTTCTTTTACGTTTTTTCATGTTTGTCTTGTGACCCCAGTCTTCTTGGAGATTGTTTAGTGTGCACTTGAAAAAAATGTGTGTTCTGTTGTTGGTAGAGTGTTCTGTAAATGTCAGTTAGGTCAGATTGGTTGCACGTGTCTCCTTTATCCTACTTGTTCTATCAATTACTGAGAGAGGTGAATTCTCTAGGTATAATTGTGGATTTATCTGTCCCCTTTTAGTTTTATCAGTTTTTGCTTCATTTATTTTGATCCCCTGATGTTAGTTGTATACACATGTAGTTTTCCTTTTTGATGTTATCTATTGACTGTATCTCTCTATGTGGGTATTTTAATGGTTGCTCTGGGTATTATATATATTTAACTTTTCACATTAACATTTCACCACAAGTGTAATATGGAAACCTCACCACCATATAGAATCCTTTACCCTCCCTTCTGTATTTTGCAGTTGCCGTATGTTTTCCATCTACACACTTTGAAAACCCATCAGGCAACATTCTAAATTATGCTTTTACCCATCATCCATATTTTAAAGATCTTGGGAGAGGAATAGTCTATTATGTTTACTGAGACAGTTGCCAGTTCTCTTGCTTTTCCTGCATTCTTGAAGTTCCAGGTTCTTTCTCGTATCGTTCACCTTCTCTGTTAGTCAGCTTGTGCTGCCTTATCAAAACACCACAGGCTTGGTGGCTTAAACGACAGTTTATTTTCTCACAGTTCTAGAGACTAGAAGTTCCAGATCAAGGTGCTGGCAGATTCAGTTTCTGTCCTGGGGAGAACTCTCGTGGTGGGCCTGTCTGTGTTCTCATGTTGTCTTTCCGCCGGGCACGCGTGGAGAGATTGCTCTCTTGTGTTTCTTCCTCCTCTTACAAGGGCATCAGTCCTAGTGGATTAAGGTCCTACCCCATGAGCTCACCTAACCTTTATCACCTCTGTATAGGCCCTGTCTCCACATACGGTCACCCTGAAGTTTAGGGATCAACATGAGAATTGGAGGTGGGGGTGGGGGGGGCTGCTGCAACACAATTCAGTCCATAGCCTTCCATCTGACGACTGTTACTATAGCTGCGTTAAAGTCATTGTTAACTCTAACATCTGTGTCATCTTGAGGTTGGTATCTGTTGATTGTCTTTCCCTTGAGAAATAGTGTCTCTGTTCTTTGTCGGGTAATTTTTGGATCCTTTCACCTGTTTGTTCCACCAGTGTTAGGCATGGCTTTCCTCTCCACTGCCACCTTGTGGTCAAAGGTGGGTGCTGCATGGTGCTGCAGACCGCACACCCATGATTTATGCAGGAGGAATGAAAAGTGGGATAGCCTGGGCTAAAACAGCTTTCCCAAGTCCCACCCGCTGACGACTTCTAGCGTCTCACTGACCACCCTGTCTATCTGCAAAGGAGGCTGGGAAGTGTGGTCTTTCAATTGGCCTCAATGCCAGTGTTCTTTTACTAAGGAAGAAGGGGATGATGGGTTACTGGGCAGGCCAGTATCTGCCATATCCACGTATGTCCCCGGCTCCCACCGCACACTCTGGGAGGTCAATTATTTATATGCCCTTTAGCTTGGGATTAATTTAAGTGTTTTGTTTTTGTTTTTCTACAGCCAGAGTTGCCAACTGCCAGTTAGGATTTTAGGTCTAATTTAGGATTATCCTTTGCATTTATAGCTTCTAAATTTCCTTTTAGTTTAGCAAGACAACTTATCAGTGACAGAATCCATCCATCCTCTGGTCTGCAGTAGATTTTTCTTTCCTAGCAAAATTGTGAAAATGTTTTGGTTTGTCATAGCAATTTATAGCGTGAAATTTCTGTCACTTTAATAATTATGTCCTGAATAAATAGCAAATGTAAGCATTTGATCTTACTTTTTGTGAAGTCTCTGAAGTAGGATTTTGACTTTAGTGGGTGATTTTTCCCACAGATGTTGCCAATTTTATTAGGAATTTTTCCTGCCAGTGCTCTTTCCTGGGACATGCTCAGTTGCCAAGGACATGCTCTAGGACTGGCATTTGTTAGGTTGTTACATCATTTGCAAACAGTGAGGGAGTCATTGTTGAAGGTGGGGTGGGTAGCCAGTGTCTCTGTCTCTAGTTAAGAAATGAGCTGTTGTGCCTCCGGAACTCTGAAATAGGAGAGTCCAGGAGTGTTTGTAAGTGGTCAGGAGACTGTCTCTACGGAGTCTCATCTCAGGGATTGTAGCTCTTACTTAGATTAGGTGGACTGTATTTGGTCTTGGCATTCGATGTCTTTTGGCTTTGGTTATCTTGTTGTCCAGTACTCATTGTATTAGATTGGTTGGTGTATTAGGGTCCCACCAGGAAAACAGAAACCACACTAAATTAACAGAGAATTCAAAGTAGGAAATTGATGAAATAGGTTTTAGAGGACTAGAAAAGCAAAAAGGGAACACTGAGAAAACACATGATAACTACAGGAAGCAGCTCCACCCGGAAGGCTAGGGGTACAAAGCAAAGAGGTTGGGGTTAGCAAAATCTAGATGATCAGAGGGATGGGGCCCCATGCAGTCTGGGCTCAGATCTCTGAAGGGAGGCTGGGGCGCCCACCCAGCTGCTGCAGGAGCCCAGAGGAAGGGTTCCATGGAGCTGGGACCCATTCCTTTGAGGAGAGGGTGTTGCCTGGCTGCTGCTGGCACCTCTGAGGGTGTAGGGTATTGGTTCTGGGAAAGTGGAAGAGCCACTCGCTGCTGCCAGGTCACTATTGCTGGGGCAGCAGTGCCAGGACAGCCAGCCCACAGGAAGAATGAAGTCCCATTGCCCCTCCTTCTGCCTTCCAGTGTTCCTTCAGTGTCCCCGTTGACAGAACTTAACAGAGTGGGGAGAAAGGTGCTTTCCGTAGTCTCAGCCCCAGCGCAACAAAGTATGGCAGGTAGATGGGTGCTGAGAGCTCACTAACCAGTGTGGGTGGTTTGTTTAATGAGTGGAAGCAGTCCCTTAACTTGTCTTAGAAGCATTTCAGGACAGGGGAGCATTTAGGCGACATGATTTGTTTTTGCAAATGAGTCGTTTTTTGGTCCTTGTGGTAGCAACTGTTGCATATAATAACTTGGTATCTTCTGAGTTAGGTTCTTATCACATGTGGGAAACATCCAAACCTAGGGCTCTGAGTATTTTCTTTGAGAAATTATTCTTAGATACAGCTCAAAGGGTCAGGGTTTCCCCAGGCTTTTTCCATTTCTTCTTTTAGTTTCTAAGTCTTCTTCAAATTGATCTAAGATTAGGTTTTGAGGGTTGGGTAGAGCAGGCTCAAAACCCATTGGTGATTTATACGTACAGAGAATGTGAGATTTTGAATCAAGGAGCCATGGGTTCAAAATAGTTAGCTTTGTGACTTTCAGCAATTTATTTAACTTCCTCATGAGAAAAATATTGATACCATTTATACTTTACAGCTGTTAAAAGCATTGAATTACTGAATTAAATGATATTTATCTATATTACATATAATTCCCAGGGCAACTACCAAGATAATAACTTAAAAATATATAATAAAAGAAATGACAAAGGACTTAAAAGACTACACTGGAAAATACCAATTTAACACAAAAGAAGGCAGAATAGAGAAATTGAGGAACATAAGACAGAAATCCTTCCTTATCAGCAATTACATTAAATATAGTAGATTAGATTCTCCTGGTAAAAGGCAGAGAATGGATTTAAAAACCATGATCCAACTACATGTTATCTACAAAAGACTTTAGATTCAGACACAAATAGATTAAAAGGATGGAAAAAGATATTCCATGCAAACAAAAACCAAAAGGAAGCTAGAGTAGCTATACTAATATCTGACAAAATAGACTTTAAGATAAAAATTGTTACGGGAGACAAAGAAGGGTATTATGTCACGGGTCAATCCATTGGGAAGGTATATGGTGCTTGGCACATAGTTAAATGCATACCCCTGCTGCTGTTCCACTCACACGCTTGCTGACCCATGAACTAGGCATCAGGAATTTAGATGCTTCTTACGCGTGGTAATCCAACATGGACACCATTCCCTTTATATTGCAGGAGGCATCTTTGAAATCCTAGGCTAAAAGCCGCCTTTCACCTGATGTTGAATTTCTTCCTGCCCCGTAGGTACGAAGATGCCCTGGTCCTCTTGCTCACAGAGGTGTTGAATCGAATCCAGTTCAGATACAACCAGGCCCAGTTGGAGGAGTTGGATGATGAGACTCTGGATGACGATGTGAGTGGCATTCCCTAATTGACTTAACGTCATTGTCACATTGTGATGTGAGTCAGAATGGAGACTTGGAACCTGCAACCCCTCTGCTCCAGAGACCATGCTTAAAACAGAATAGCTTTACAGTTTAAGTTATACATTTGAAAAATTTTTTATCTCCTACTGGTTCCTTTGGGCTTATTGACTATAAAAAATGTTTTACAGGCATTTTTACCTATATGGACAAGAGATTTAAGTAGAGAAACCATATGTACAATGAAAAGCAGTTTAGTGAGATCTCTGTCCTTTGTATTTCCCCTCCTCGCACCCCACCTGTGCTCCCCACCCTGGGCAACAAATGATAGTTCAATACTGGTGGAAATAGTTGAAAGAGATACTTATAAATAATAAGGCTAGAATGAAAGGAAGTCTATTTTGAGTATATTCTACAAACTATTTCTTAAAATCAGTCTTTATTGATGCTGATATACCCAACATTAATAAGGAAAATGTCTTTAGGGACAGAACTCCAGGTTTTTTTTCTTAACCACCAGGCACTTTAAAATTTTAGAGTAACTGTTAATCATTCTCAAAACAAGAGTGACCATGGCATGGTCAGGACCTTATGGGTAGCCATGTTTGGGTTAAAAAGGCCCTGTGGACTTGGAACCAGATGGTCTGGATTTGAATCTCTGCAACCTTGGGCACGGAGGAAATAGAGGGCTGGGTCTAGAATGTCTCTGAGCCTTAATTTCCTCATCTCCCACAAGGGGAATGATATGTCTTGCTTCTTAAACCTCATCATGGATAAGAGTCATTGGAACAGCTAGTTAAAACAGATTTTGATTCTGAAGGGTTGGGGTAGGGACCACCGAATTTGTGTTTCTGATGAGCCCCCAGGGGATGCTGATGCTGGCTGTCTGTGGCCACACTCTGCGTGGCCGAGTCAGTAGTTGTATGCATGGGAGTGCAGTTCATGTCGGGGGGACCGATGCCTTTTACAAGTGCCTCTCTGTCTCTGTTTGCTAGGGGGAAAAGTAGGTTGTTCTACATGGATCCTTTGCTTTCTGAGGAGGTAGCTTTTTATGAAATTAATTCATTGTTAAAAAATATATTTTAGCTTGACCTTTTAAAAGTTCCAAATAACCTGGTTGCATCATTTTCCATTTCTTCAAAATTTTTTGTCTTGAGGCAAAGGAGAGGTTGGCAAGGAAGATGGCAAGATTGTGCCTTCCTGGGAGAGCTGATTCTTTTGTGTTTCCCCCACAGCAGCAGACGGAGTGGCAGCGGTACTTACGTCAGAGCTTGGAGGTGGTGGCCAAAGTGATGGAGCTCCTTCCCACACACGCCTTCTCAACACTGGTAACTCACCATTTGAAGGGGATTGAATAGTCTAATTATGTCCCTGTACGTAGAGCATGGCGTGCATATATCGTGCATATATATAAATATATATATGAATTTTTAAAAAACAGAATAATAATTATCATAACCTCAAATTTATCAGATGTTAACATTCTTACAAAATATCTTGTCAACTTTTGGAATCCCTGTTTAGTCTTAGATATAATGTGAATGCTATCAGCGCCTCTAATGCCTTCATCAGTATCTCGAAAGTGGCCAGGCCAAGCAGGAGATGTCATTTATTAAGCTATATTGCTGACAAGCTAGTCTTTGTAAAGCTTACCCTTGGCAAATTGCTAGGCCTCTCTGCCTGTGTTTATGTGCTGGAATCTTTAGTCATAAGGGCTGATTTCACTCATTAAGTAGTACTTATTATTTGAAGAGATTTCATTAAATCCATCTCTTCTTCAAAGGCAAGATAATTTATTGGGGTCAGCTTTCATATTTACAGCCCAGCTTTATCTTGTGTTCTCTCGTGGAAAGTGCCATTTTACTTTGCCATTTGCCTTTCTTAAGGGCCAGTCATATTTAAGTCTTGTTTTTATCTTAATGGTGAGCATAGCAGCTTTAGAAAGAAAGACACAACTCCGATTATGAAGTTCTATCTGCTACGTGAGCAAGGGAAACTGATTTTGCAATAATTTGGCCTGTCTTTTCACTTTGCCATGCACTTTAATAAGGCCTGTCTGATATTTCTCTCAAGGGTGGTAGGGGTCCCCTTGGATTTGAAGGGAGATATGGCCCTGTCTCAGCTCTAGAAGGTGTAGATCATTTGGGAACTTGATGTCCTCAGTTAGGCATGTAATTAAGTCATACTCTAGTCTTCTTAGCTTTCCTTAAAAAAAAAGTATCAAACTTTTTTGATACATTGTTTTTTATTCTGTGTGTTCATTGATGATCTGTCTCAATTAGAGAGCTTGTTGGGGGTACTGCAGGGGAGCCACCTCTTCTCAGCTACTGTAAAGTTTCCCAGAGAAAAGTTTTTGATGCTGCCCCTCGCCCCATACTTGTAATGTTTTAATGTTAAAATGCTGTTTAAACTTGGTTTATGATTTTTTTTAAAAAAAATCTTTATTTCTTTGTTTTCAGTTCCCAGTTCTTCAGGACAATTTAGAAGTTTATTTGGGATTACAGCAGTTTATAGTTACTTCGGGGTCAGGTAAACTGGCTAATATTTTCTAATTTAATCAAACATTGCAAAAACCATTAGACTAATATTTCATTAGTGCCACCTTTGCTGTCAGAACATTTCTTCCCTGCAGCCCCCCGCTCCCCACTTGTAAACAGGGAAAATTTTAAGACTAGTGATAAAGAGAAGCTGTGGGGAAGGTAAAATACGAGGTTATGACAGTATATTCTAAAGAAGTGTCTGGAAAAGAAGCTAATTTGGAGCAAAGAGATAGGACTTACTAAAAATTCTAGAATATTTCCTTATGTCCTTTACACCAGCAAGTACCCTAGAAAGAAAATGGCCTTAGACGTTCCTGTGATGTGCTGTTTCTTCTCTGGTTTTTAGAATCAGAAGGGCATCGTAGCAGCTCCAGAGCAGGCAGGGTCATGGTGGTGCACACGGGTAGTTAGTGATCGTTAGCTCTCCTGTTGTACGGCCCATGGGAGCCTGAGTGTAGCTGCTTGGGAAGGCTCTTGGCTGCCATTCACAGGCCCTACCTGTTTGGGGTTTGGGGTTAGCATTTTTTGTTTTTGTTGGTAATAATGATGATAATAGCTTCTTTTTGTAGAGCTCTCATTGCATACGAGGTACTGTGTTATTCACTTATGTTATTTAATTTTCCCAATTGTCCTGTGAGGTGTAAATACTCTTACTAGTCACCCCTATTTTATAGAAGAGGAGATTGGTTTTCACAGCTTATTAGTACTAATCCCAAGATGGTATAATGGGGAATGATAGCAAGTTGAAATAACTGGGATCTGACACTCATCTTTGCCAGCTGAAAACACCAGAAACTTAAAGGCACACATGCCCTCCCCACCCCATCACCTGCGTATGCCACTTCACAGTGCTGCTGCTTTGGTGTTTTTCTTACAGGAGTCACGCCTGGCCCTGGCTTGCAGCCCCTCTTTTGTGCAACTCTTGTTGTTTCAGCCTCACACAGAGATGCCCAGAGTGCAGCCCATCTCCTGGATGAGCTTGTTATTCATGGCAGAACCGCCAAGGGAGGCTCTTTCTGAGGCTGCCCTTCTTGGTGGCCCTTGACGGCTTGTTTCCATGGCTATACTAGCTTCTAAATAATCAAATGGGCCCCAGGAGGTTGATGGGACTTGGCATGACCCAAGTACAGGCCCTGGCTTTGTAGACAGGGTAAGAACTTTAAAAAGACACTTTTCAAAACAAACATGCCTCTAAAATGTGCTGTCAACACTAATGAAAATCATTGGTGTAAAAGTGCTACAGATGTTTCTGGAATCTATTCTTGGAATAATGGTGCCCAGGTGGTCTTTCCTTCAGGGCCACTATTCAATTTAGAGTGTACTCAGGACCCTAAATTGTGCTTGAGCTATTTAAAAAAAAAAAAAATCAAGCATGTCTTCTTGACCCCTCCCTCCCTCCCCCAAATTGACCCTTAGGTTTCCAGATTGGTGTTTTGTTTGTTTGTTTGTTTTTTTGAGACAAAGTCTCGCTCTTTTGCCCTGGGTAGAGTGCAGTAGCGTCATCGTAGCCCACTGTAACCTCAAACTGCTGGGCTCAAGTGATCCTCCTGCCTCAGCCTCCCATGTAGTTGAAACTACAGGCATGTGCCATGACACCTGGCTAATTTTTCTATTTTTAGTAGAGACAGGGTCTCACTCTTGCTCAGGCTCAAGCTTGAGCTCTGGATGTCAGAGCTCAAGCAATCCTACTGCCTCGGCCTCCCAAAGTGCTAAGATTACAGGTGTGAGCCCTCTTGCTGGCCCAAATCGATATTGTAGTTGACTTTTTAACATTCTGCTGAGTCTATCTTCAGGTGAAAATCTGCAGTGAGTCTTAAATCCTTTTTCTGAGACATAACTAATAACTCATAGTTCTCATCCTAGAGGATAATTTGGCTTATTTTTCTCTAAATAAAATACCATATATCTGCTCTCACTGAAGCCTGTTTACTTGCAATTTCATAGAGCATTTGGCTCTTCTAGATATTTATAAATCTCATCTCAACACTGATCCTTGGTGTGTACTCCAATGGCAAAACCTCTCAGGCTAGAGAAATACTTATTTCCTGTTTCAAAATGAGCTCTCTTGTCCATGATGAAGCATTCCCCCATCCCTTGGTGGCTCACAAGCCAAGTTTCCAAGGCAAAGGCTATTAAAAAGTTGAAACTCTGGTACATTGAGTTCCCTGGTTCCCATAGTCATCTACCCCCTCAAACAACCTCCCTACTGTGGTAGCCTCACTGCCTCTTAGCAGAGCCATGTTCTCTTTTCCCCATAGTTCATGGCCCCTCCTTTCATTTGCATTTACCCTCTAGCCCAGCCTTTAATTCCTGGGTTTCCTGTGGAACCTGCGTAAGTGGGAGTCAGCCACGATTCTTGCCCTGTCCTGGTACTGTGATCATTTATGGCAATAGGGTGTACATTTTGGCCGGCAGTGAGACCTATAGAGTTGTTGCCCAGCAAGGACGCCCCCGCCTCCCAGCCCATCCCCACCCCTGTTGTCAGGGCATTCAAATTCAGAAGATTCTGTGTGCTTCTTACTATTTCTTTCTGCTGCTGCTGGTCTCCTTTCTACTTCCTCCGTAAAGACCAAAGGCAAAGCCTGTGGTGTTGCTGCGGCACATAAGGTGCTGTGTGCCTCTCTCCCGGCAGGTCATCCCTTGCTCTTCCTGTTTGTCTTTCCTACTGGATATGGATTAAGAAACCTTCTCTTTGGTGGTTGTTTTTCTTATACAGCATTTATGTCCTTACATTTATGTGCTACAGTATCCGTTCTGTATTTGGCTTCTGCCGCTCCTCATTGAGGCAGTATTTCTGTGTTAAGTAACCCCTCTAACTTTTCTAGTTAGCCTTGCAAGCTTTCCTGCCTAAGAGATTGTTTCAGCTACAATATATAAGACTTTTAGACTTAGATTTTCTGTTCTGCTTGGGTTCATTTATGATTTATTTGTTCTTTAGGGTATAGTACTTCAAATACTAATTTTTATACCTCTATCTCCTTCACCCCCCTCAAAAGAGAAAACCAAATTATGGGGTTTTTCTGGGGGGGGGGGCCTTTTCTTTTTTTGAGACAGGGTCTCGCTCTGTTGCCCAGGCTGGAGTGCAGTGGTGTCATCATAGCTCACTGCAACCTCCAACTCCTGGGTCCTCCTTCCTCAGCCTGAGTGGCTGGGACTACTTAGGCTTGTTTTTTTGTTTTTTTGTTCTGGCTTGTCCTTCAGATTCTTCAAAAAAGAAAAAAGGTTTTTTTCCAGGGCAGTGATTTGCCAAGGAGTTATTCTTTGGATGTGGCTTAGAGCACATCTAGACAGCTTCAGAATGATTTATGGAAGGTAGGACTAGCGTAGCCATTATATTTTGTCCCTCTAAACCTATATGTAGAATTATTCTCATGTGATTGTTCTACTTTGCAGATGTTCTGTGTTTTGGGGAGGAAAGAAATCTAAGCCTTAGCCAAATAGAGGAAAATGTGGGTGGATCTGAACAGCTTTTCACAGTGGGCCTCTGTCCTGCCCCCTCAAGTTTAGTTGGTGCCTTGCATGATTTTGCTGTGGTGATATTAGGTTTCTAGGCTAGAGAGTGACAGGGGTAGAGAATTTGATTAGGGGTACTTACTGCCCATGTATTTGTCTGCCTTGCAGCAGAACAGAAAAGAACCAGTTACAGTTTAGATTAACACAAACCTTAAATGGCATATGTGTGTGAAGTTGAATTATATGGAATTACAGTTTTGTTAGGTTAGAAGTCATCAAATATCAGGAATTTTGTGTGGTTCAGATAGTAGTTTAAAACATACACAGCACTTCCAAGCTGTTTCTCATTCTAGGTACTGCACTTTGCTAGGGCACATTTAGAGGGAGTGATCAGGAGGGCAAGGATTCTCAGAAGGAGGGTACTAGGGGAAATGGAAGGGACCCAGGGCTGTTTAAGCCAGGAGGAGATTTGGAAGGATGTCACCCCTGTCTTTGCATCTCCCCCTGGCTGTCATGTGTCAGCAGGCTCTGGCCAGTTATGTGTTCTACCCTAGAAGGCAGGGAGAGTAAGGAGGAATTACAGACATTTTTTTTTTCTGTTTTTGACCAAGTTGTCCAAAGACGGAAGGGCCCCCTCAGGAGGCACTGCGTTCCTTAGCATTTAGTGCAGCTGTCCAGGGAGAGACTGAGGGCCAGGTGGGGATGGGGAAGTGCAAGGGCAAAGGGGAGAGGGCACAGCTTGGGCAGGATGCCTTCTCAGCTCTCTAAGGTCCATACTTAAATGGAAACTTGGTTTTAGGGTGGTGTTTGGGTTTGGTTTTTAAAGGAGAAACACAGAATGTTCCCCTTATGTGCTTAAAATGATTAAGAACCTAGTTCTTAGGTATTCCCAAGGGTATTTAGTTTAAGGTATTAAGTACAATGATTACGTTGAAAACTAGTGAACAGGGTAAGGCTTGGTGGGGAGGTAGAGTTGAAAGTGAAGGTTTGCATACGGGAAGAATGAGGGGCTTCCACGTGGCTCTTTGAAAGAAAAGGTGGCCTCACCTCTTTTTGGGCCTATACTGCTCCCGTACCCAATTTCAGGGTGTAGTTTTCATAACGATTAGTTTCCCACAGAGCCCTCAGGTTTGGTTGGTAAGCAAAGGAGCAACAGGAGACGTTGACTCTGGAGCATAGCTATGACTTTGAATATCCCATTGACATTCAAAAGGTATCTAACTGGGAGATTAGGGCCATTGCATTCTGTGGCCCACGGAGGCAGTGTCCCTTTCGCATGACCAAGCATGACCAAAAGTACCTCTGTTTGTTCTGTGGGCTCATCTGGCTGAGGTGTGGGTGGCCACCCTCTTTCTCTGGCTGGAGGAACTGGCTCTCGCTCCTTAGCTGCCCACCGCCAGCTCTGTAGGGCTGCCTGCTGGCTGAGTGCCATTTCCTGCGCCAAGCCACTGCGTCCGTGTCAAGTGGAGGAAGGAACAGGTGACTTAGCTGGCCTTTGTCACTGCCTGTCTCCTTGTAAGGTCCTTCCTTGAGTTGCCCCTTCTTTTTGCTCCTGTTCCTTGGGGTGCAGCCACAACACCCTGGCCAAAGTCCCCTCTTCTAGGGTCCTGTCTTCTTTGGGGTCTGTTCCAGGCACTGTTACTGGCCTCATCACTTGGAAGTTGGTGTTGGATCCGAGGCGTTAAGCCTGTTACTTTATCTGCCACATCAGTGTGAGCGAATGAAGCTCCGTGAGACTTCCCTGTCCTGCTCTAGTTTGCTGTATCTAAGTCATTCATACAGTTATGGTCACTGACTCTGTACCAGGCACTGTGCTGACTGCTGGGCATAGCCCCTCACCACGAGGGCTTTCATAGTCAGTAAAGATACAGACTTGCCAGTCACTAGTTTATCTGCTTACAAGCTTGGGTGCCAGGAGGCTTGCAGGAGTGGGAGAGGGGAAGAGATGATGCCCATGTGAGTCTGAGGGGTATGGGGAGACTTGCGAGGCTTGGGTGGGCAGAGGATTTAATGATGGGTGGTCCAGGCAGAAAAAACAGTTTATTCAGAGGCACAGAGACACAAGGCACCAGGGTTTCTCAGTGGGTCCAGATGACATAGCAGCATAGGTGAAGGTGGTGAGGCCTTGAGAGACCTAAGAATTGACACTAGAGAGTCTCAGTTCCCCTCCTTTAGCGGGAGAGAGCCTCGGAGGGGTCGAACACCTTGCTTAAGGGGAATGTGTGCTTGGTCTGAGTTCTGGGAAGATGGCCGTGCAGCACCGTGGGAGGAGGTGGAGCACAGAGATGGAGCACCGTGGGAGGAGATGGAGCACCGTGGGACTGGGGTTGGTGATGACCAGTCAGGAGGCTCTTGTCTCCTACAGAGAGGAGAGGAGTGAAGTAGCAGAGGGAGGGAGCAGGTTTGAAAAGTGTTCAGCTGGTAGTGGGGTTGTAGCCGCCCTAGGAACAGTGTTCGGACTGTCACTGCCCCTCCCTCCCACCCTGAGGAGGAGGGCTGTGTCAGACTTAGAGGGCTCTTTGCTGGCCTGAAAATTGTGCTGTCTTGTGGATGTGTGTGAGGGCAGGGATTCAAAAAACAAGGAGGTGACTGAATTGAGGATGTTCTTGTCCTTCATCTTAGCATCTTCCTGGTTCAGCTTGAAGAAATTACGTTGAAAAGTAAGATTCAGACCTTGGAAAAGCACTAGCTCTCTGTTATTCATAATGATTACAAACACTGGATAATGTTCTATAGCTTAGAGGGGTTTTTTTAATGCAATCTAAGTTAGCCCTTACAATAGTGAATTAAATAGTAGCATTTTTTTCCCATTTTAAAGATGAGGAAACAGACTTGGGAGGGTTGGATAAGGCACAGAGCCAGCAAGTGGCAGGGAGTCTGTGTCCTCTGAGTCTGAGTCCTGTGCCCTTCATTCCATAGCTACCTAAAAACCTGGGGTGCAGTGCACCTCTGTTCTTCTAGCAGAGGCAGATCCTACCTGTCAGCCCATGGAGATTTCACTCTGAAACAGGGCCATGTGCAAAAGGCGGCAGATTTGGAGTCACATAGACTTAGCTTAGAATATCAGCTTTGCCCTGGAAATCGACCCATACTGGGCAAGTTACTGGGCCTCCCTGGGTGTTCTTCCTTGTGTATAAAAACAGTGGTATCCTTACAGGATCCTTGGGGATCAGATTAGATTCATGGTAGCACACCCTATGCTGTCTGTCCCTCCCCCTCTACTTTAGATCACATGTCATGTTGGGTATAGCTTTAGGTGAAGGCCGTGCCCACGTTCCCTGCTTACTACTGAGAAACAGCCTGTGGGTTGCTTTGTTTTGAGACTTGGTTCCTCCTGTGACAAACTGTCTGAGGGGTTCTGTTCCAGGACACAGGTTGAACATCACAGCAGAGAACGACTGCCGGCGGCTGCACTGCTCCCTGCGAGACCTGAGCTCCCTGCTGCAGGCCGTGGGCCGCTTGGCCGAGTACTTCATCGGAGATGTGTTTGCTGCGCGGTTCAATGATGCCCACACGGTCGTGGAGAGGTAGGCCGGCAGTTACGTTCCGGAGCCTCCTTCAGGGCTCAGTTAAAACTTACCTTCTTGTGTGAGGGGCAGCATATTGCCAGGTAGTTTCCACTCCGGTGCCAGGTGAATCTAGGCTTTGCCTCGTACAAGCTGATAGGGAGTAGATTACCTGTAACCCCCCTGAACTTCAGGTCCCTCATCTGTAAAATGAAGTGGAAGTTGTGATTGATGAGATAGGGCACTTAGCACAGTGCCTAAGTGCATGGCAAAACACTCAGTAACACAAGCCGATATTTCATTGAAGATCTTGTATTAATACACAGATAGAAAGACAGTATTAGAAGAAGCCTGGTGAGGTTGATCTTCATATTTTTCCTCATAGGATAAAGAAACATTAAAAAAGCCCTACTGGCCGGGCGCGGTGGCTCATGCCTGTAATCCCCGCCCTTTGGGAGGCCGAAGTGGGAGGATCTCTTGAGCTCAGGAGTTTGTGACCAGCCTGAGCAAAAGCGAGACCCCACCTACAAAAAATAGAAAAATTAGCCAGGCGTGGTGGTGCACACCTGTATTCTCAGCCACTCGGGAGGGTGAGGCAGGAGGATCGCTAAAGCCCAGGAAGTGTGAGGTTGCAGTGAGCTGTGATGACGCCACTGCACTCTAGCCTGGGTGATAGAGCGAGACCCTATCTCCAAAAAAAAAAGCCCTACTGATACTGGGACACCAGCCCTATCCAAGTAGGCAGCTAGATGGCACAGCTGGGGCTTTTTGTGTTTTCTCCAGTCCTGTGAGGGCCCTCAGGAATGAAAGCTGGGCAGTCCCCAAGCCTGGCCTGACCTTTTTGGCACCAGGGACTGGTTCCGTGGAAGACAATTTTTCCACAGCTGGAGGTGGGGGATGGTTTTGGGATGATTCAAGCGCATTACATTTATTATGCAGCCAAACCTCTTTGCTAATGCTAATCTGTATTCCCAGCCGCTCCCCAGCGCTAGCATCACTGCCTCAGCTCCACCTCAGATCATCAGGCATTAGATTCTCATAAGGAGCCACAACCTACATCCCTCACATGTGCACTTCACAGTAGGGCTCACGCTCCTAGGAGAATCTAATGCTGCCACTAATCTGACAGGAGGCGAAGCTTATGCAGTGATGTGAGTGATGGGGAGCGGCTGTAAATACAGATGAAGCTTCGCTGGCCTGCCTGCCGCTCACCTCCTGCTGTGTGGCCCGGTTCCTTACAGGTCACGGACACTGGGGGTTGGGGACCACAGCCATATAGGGTTTACAGCTGCATTTGTTGAGGAACATTTCATTCTATCCACTGTACACTTAAAAAGTCAGGTATAAATGATAGAAGATTTAGATCATTTCAAAGTAAGTGATAGATTGGTTAGGTCAAAACTAGTAGATGTGAATCCGGCCAAAGCCAAGACACTTGATGCTTTCATTGGCCCAGTAGCCAGATCACTGGTAACGTACGGAGGGGGAAAAAGAGCCCCAAGAGCTAGTTACATGGCATCCAGATTTTTTGTTAACTGGTACATTTTCTGCTCAAAAGCAGAGATAACTAAGACTTTAAATCCCTTAAAGCCAAGTTAATATTAATAATAAAAGCAGCATACAATAGTAGGAAAATTTCAGAAGTGTTTTACACATTTTATTTCATTTCATTCTATACTTTGAGAGACAGGTATTACCATTTTATTGTTGAGTAAACCGTGTCTCAGAGATGGTAAGTACCTTGCCGCAGTTCACACAGTTCCTGAGAGGAAGCATATGGATTTTAGACCAGTTTCCTGAGTCCAATTGTTGTGCTCTTTCCAAACTGCAGCGTTTCTACCTCCAGATTCTGTTTTTCCTCCTGTTCCTGTGCTAGGCCCGTTTGCACCGATGGTTGTTAGCAGGGATGGGACGTGTCTTTCTGTCTGAAAGCCATAGAACAGAGACCATTATTTGAATTTACTCTGTTAAGCAACACAGATAGGTCTTCCAGTCTTGTCAACTTTGGAGTGAGATGGTATTTCAGAGATCCTGAATCATTTTATAGGTCCTTTTACATACATCTTTCTGCACTGCTTCGACTTGAAAGCTTCGTACTTAAAGATACTTGGTATTTCGTCTTTATGTAGAATAAAGTGTGAGAGGAGGCTCTTGTTACGGCTGCGCGATCTTAATAGTGTGATTAGCAGTGTTTCACTTAACTAATGTTTTTTCATCTAAAAACATGGCTAATATTAAAACTGTTAAACATAGAAATATTAAAAGGCACATATAGAAGCCCATTTTTAGTGCAGCACAGGATTTAAAGAGCTAAACACCAGGTGCACATCAGTATATTGCTTAGTGATAGTAACTGTTTTGATCCCTAGCTATCACCAGGACTTCCTAGGACTTCAGGTTAAGAACCATGGCTCTTTCATCCTCACTTTCTTGACTGCCTGGAAGTTCCCCTTTCTGACTGCTCCTCAACCCTGACCAATTTGTGGCCCAAGCCTGGGGTTTTCTATCTGGAGTAAAGTCCTGCTTTCTGTCCCCCATCAGAGAGGAGTCATTTTCGTCATTTTCAGAGTGTGATTCCCCCATGCCTCATGCTTTTCAGAGATGCTGTCTTCCAGGCCCCTCTTCACACCTGCACAATCTGTTTGCTGGATAGGACCAGGCGATTTGCATTTGCAACAAGTTCCCCAGTTAATTGTTATACTCCGAAAAACAAATACTGTCTTGTCTGGCATCAGCCTCAGATCTGGTCCCAGGTTTCCGTACAGAGTGGGCAAAGGGAGAACTTAGCCAGCTCTTGGATTTTTTCCCCTTTCATTCAGAAAGGAATGTCTTTCTGTCTCTAATGAGAGAGGCATTTCCTGTTTCCTAATAGAGCTGGTTATTAGTTACTGTATTTATTGTTTACTTATATACAGTGAGCCCTTGAGCAAACAGTAGGCTCAACAACTTGCTTCTGAAAGAATTGTACTGGAACTTAAAAACACCTCGGTTTATTATAGAAACATTTTGTCCTCTCATTCTCTTTTCTTTCTTTTTTTTTTGTTTCAACATATTATGGGGCTACAAGTGCTTAGGTTACTTATATATATTGCTTTTGGCCCACCCTCCTCTCATTTTCTTTCTCCAAAGTTTTATCACAAACATTTTCATATCTTTAGAAAAGTTGAAAGAATTGTATAGGGAATACCCGTATACCCACCACCTAGATCTTACAGTGGATAATTTGCTATATGTTATTATATCCACCTGAAACATTTCCTTTTAAAAATGATTTTAAATAAAAGCTAAGATGGTTTTTTCATTGTAAATTTTATCAAAAGGTCCATGTCAACCTATTGAGGTAAACTATCAAAAGAGCACGTCTGCTTTTTAAAGGCTATTATTCTCATTTATAAGAGCATTATGTATTCCTCATACATTTGGAAATATAGAACAGTAGGGAATGAAAATCATCCATGGTCTACTCACTTCATCCTGCCGCCAAAACAAGTAATACTAGCAAGCATATTCTGGTGAAAATTCTTTCAGCTTTTTTTCTGTTAGCAGATACACATTTTAAAAACAAAATTGGAATATATTTTGTATATATATTTGTTATAGCATTTTCACGTTGCAAGTATCTTCACTATTTGTCATTAAATAGTCTAAGCATAGTTTTTATTGTATATGTTGTATTACATTGTATTACATCCTCTGTAGTAGATATTTATATTGTTTTCAAAATTTTTGACACTGTAAATAATGCTTTAGTTAATATGCTTGAATATAATTCTTTATGCACATCTCAAATATTTTCCTTGACATAAAATTGAAGTGTCTAGTCTTGATTTTTTTTTTTTTATATAAAATAAAGTCTGTCCTTGGGACCTTTGTTGGCACCTTGTCTATTTTTCTGTTTTAGTCCATAAGCTGAATGTTCTTGTTTACTTGCTTCTTTGCCAACAGGTTGGTCAAAGTCACTCTGTATGGATCTCAGATAAAACTGTACAACATTGAAACTGCTGTGCCATCAGTATTGAAGCCTGACCTCATTGATGTGTAAGTCTAGAGTTTGGTGTTTGTGCGTTCTCAGGGAAAACCTTGTTTTCCACCTCCAAAAGATTTCATAGAGAAAAGGGAACATGAGGGAAAAACTCTTAAACTCCAAACCCAGAGAGATGGTTTGATTGTATGTTTCAAGGTTGGAGAAAGTGGAATTAGGCAGATGAGAGCTGGGGTGGACGTTCTGTGGAGTAGGCATTTCAGGAGGAAGGAACAGTACGAGCTGTGACAGAGTCACACAGTTAGGGAGGTGAGCACTTTGTGTGGTGGGAGATGAGACTGGGTAGGTATATGGGGACTAATGTGGAAACACCTTGGATGCCGTGAATCTTACCCTGTAGACCATTGGCTGAAACTGTAGGGTACAGTGTTTACATGATTTTTTATTTAGGTCCTATGTGAGCAAGTAAATGATTTCCATACTGTCACCTAAATGCAGCAAGTGGAATTCTTACCTTCTGTGGAAACAAGCTTAACGCTAATAAATTTTCACCATGGCCTTTAAAATCCCATCTTCTCTCGTTTCTGCAGGCATGCCCAGTCCCTGGCTGCGCTCCAGGCTTACTCTCACTGGTTAGCGCAGTACTGCAGCGAAGCTCATCGGCAGAACACGCAGCAGTTTGTGACGCTAATCTCTACCGCCATGGATGCAATCACACCTCTAATCAGCACCAAGGTCTTGAAACAGCGAGGGCTAGACCTTTTTTCTAACTCTCTGTCTGTCCTTCTGTCCGTATATCTATTGACTATAAAATCAAAATATTACGCAGATCCATAATTCTTACCACTGATATAACTGTGTGTTATTTCATGTTTCTTTTGAGTTATAGTGCACATACATTAAAATATAACTTTATTGTTTTAGTTGTCGAAGTCCCAGATGAATATATATATGCTCATTGTGTAGAAGTAAAACATTGTTCAAATTTACAGGCTTAAAAAGTTGTACTTTTTAATCCCTTCCTCTGAAACATGTTCCTTCCCAAGGTAAGCACTGTCAGGAGTTGGTTGGTCAGGCATACCTCACTTTATTGCACTTTGTAGATAGTGCTTTTTTTTTTTTTTTTTAAACACAAATTGAAAGTTTATGGCAATCCTGCGTTGAGCAAGTCTATCAGTGCCATTTTTCCAACAGTTCGTGCTGTATCCATTATGGTGATTTGTGATTGGTGATCTTCAATGTTACTATCGTAATTGCTTTGGGGTGCATGAAGCACGCCTGTAGAAGACCATGAACTTAATGAATGTGTGTGTTCTGACTGCTCCACTACTGACCATTCCCCCACTCCCTGACCTCAGGCCTTCCTATTCCTTGAGGCACAAGAGTATTGAAATTAGGCCAGTAATAACCCTATAATGGCCTCTGAGTGTCCAGGTGAAAGGAAGAGTTGCACGTCTCTCACTTTAAATCAAAATAGAAACAATTATGCTTAGTGAGGAAGGCATGTCGAAAGGTGAGAGAGGATAAAAGCTAGGTCTCTTACACCAAATAGGTGGCCAAGTTGTGAGTGCAAAGGAAAAGTTCTTGAAGGAAATTAAAAGTGCTACTCTGGTGAACACATGAATTATAAGAAAGCAAAGCAGCTTTATTGCAATTTTGAAGGCTGAGAAAAGTGAGGAAACTGCGGAAGAAAAGTTTGAAGTTAGCAGAGGTTGGTTGATGAGGTTTCAGGAGAGAAGCCATCTCCATAGCATGGCAGTACAAGGTGAAGAGCGAGTGTTGATGCAGAAGCTACAGCAGGTTATCCAGATCATGGATGAAGGTGGTTATACTAAACACGTTTCAGTGTAGAGGAAACACTACAGTATAGCGTAAAGATAACTTAACTCACTGGGAAACCAAAAAGTTCATGTGCCTTGCTTTATTACAATATTTGCTTTGTTGTGGTGGTCTGGAACTGAACCTGCAATACCTCTGAGGTATGCCTCTACTTGCTTCCAGACTTCTTTCCATTTTTATGTTACAAGTAAAAGTTAGTGGATAGCTAGATGGAGAGCTATTTTTGCCTAACAATATGCCTTGGTTTCCTTTACATATGTATGTAGAGCGACTTCAGTCTTTTAAATTGCCCAATGTTATTGTTTTGTGAGAATGTGTTATAATTTTCCTGGTGATGGAAAGGAGCTCCTTTTGTGTCCATCTTTCTCCACATACGCTAGTGGGCCTGTAGGGTGGATTCTTGGAAGTAGGATTATTGCGTCAAAGGTCATATCCATGGAAAATTTGACAGATTCTGTTAAGTTGTCCTCTAAGAAAACTACCAATTTATATTACTCGAGCATACACATCGTTATTTTTCTAATTTTTTCTTGTAGTTTTAATCACAAATAGCCTTTTGTACCACTTTTAGCAATGTATTATTTTTATAAGAGCAGTGTATTATTTTTCATAAATTTATATTGTGTTTATAATTATAATTTGTAAAAGAATTATAATATTTCATCAGAAGTATGTTTCGTAATTTACCTAGCCATTGCTAGACTCTTAGGCTGCCTACATTAAAAAAAAAAAAAAATTACAAAGTATTCTGAAATTCGTGCATTCATGAATGTAGCTTTGTCCTTTTAGGTAATTTCCTTAGAAGTAGAGTTAAGTGGGTTAAAGGTTAGGAATATTTTGTGGTTCTAGGAGATGATACTAATGCTTCTGTCCTAAATAATTCTACCTGCCCTGACTCTTAGGTGCGCTGTTTTCACCGGTCTTACTAGCATTAGGTCCTAATCTGTAAAACGTTTTCTCTTTTTGCTAATTTGAAAGTGACAATGGTACTTGAACCAAGTATTTGATAGGCATGTGGAGGTGAGAAAAGTAGGAGAGACTGGCGTGACTGATGAAGCACAGGAAGTGGGGGATTCAGAGAGATCTTGAGGAGTGAGATGAGGAGTCCCAGATTGTTTGAAGGGCCTGAGTTGGCTGATACGCCAAGAAGTTTGCCACGTGATTTCATAGCTGACAAGGAGCGACTGTAGGTTCTTGGGCTGAGAAGTGACGGAGTTCCAAGCTGCCAGTGACTATGAAGGAGGAGCTGTGAGGGCAGGCATGATGGACACGACAGTGAAGAGGGGTTCCTTGTTGAGGACATTTCTGGAGCTAGAGCCTCGGTGGTATCATCTGGCGGCCAAGAACCGTATTTAACTCGTGGCTGCCTCAGCAGAGTTCTTCTAAAACCAGTCTCGAAGGGGCTGTAGTGAGCTGATGTCTTCTTCCCTCTCCAGGTCCAAGACAAGTTGCTGCTCTCTGCGTGCCACTTACTGGTCTCCCTGGCCACCACCGTGCGGCCCGTCTTTCTAATCAGCATCCCTGCAGTGCAGAAAGTGTTCAGCAGCATCACTGATGCCTCTGCCCAGCGACTTGTCGATAAGGTGAGGCTCTAGAACTCCCCCAGAGCCAGGCGGCTTAGACCTGAGGAAGCTGAGGAAGAAGAGTCTCGAACTTATTTTTGCATTCAGAGCTTCCAGGCCACACCAACGTAGATTTCTTACGTGTGTGGCACTGACATAGCCTCGGTGGTTCTTATAATGCTCTTTCTGATGCAGAGTCGATGTGCTGGTGTGGATGTGTAGCAGCTGCTGGTCACCTGGTAATTTGGCCAGTGCTGTGAGAGTCCTTTTTGTGTTGTTTTTGGTTCTAATAGTCTGCTTTTTGTTGCTGTCATTGTTTGTTAAGTGTTTTTTTTTTTTTAAGGTTGAGAATCTCCAGTCAAGTGTATTCTTCAGAATCTTCCTGGGAGGCTAAGGTGGGGAGGGGAGGGGAGTTGAAGCAGGTACTTAGGAGCACCTGGATTTGAGTGCGTTACTCCATCCTGGAGCTAAGGACACATGGACTGAGATTCTCCTAACAACCCAGTTCTAAGTAGCTTCTCAGAGGGTGTCAGAAGGCAACAGCTGAGGGACATGTTAGATCAGTGTCTACAGTGTGATTTCTCCTCTATGCTTCCATTACCAGGTTAGAGGGGAAGTGAGGGCACCAGGAATGATTGTTGAGACTGGCCTTGGGTTATGCTATACCCAGACAGGGTGTTTTTGTTCATTTCTTTTTCTTCTCCAGGCTGCCTTAGGGTGGACCAAAGGCCCTGCCCAGGTTATAGGAAAGCCTGGAGGCCTGAGCTCAAAAGTGTGCAGTGGGTGCTGAAGGCTGTGTTAGGCACAGCTGCTCTGCTCTCTGTTGCTCTTTGACCTCTGATGGGTGCCTTTGGGGTCTCTCCTAGGCTCAGGTGTTGGTCTGCCGAGCGCTCTCCAACATCTTGCTGCTCCCGTGGCCAAACCTTCCAGAGAATGAGCAGCAGTGGCCTGTGCGTTCCATCAATCATGCCAGCCTCATCTCCGCACTCTCCCGTGACTATCGCAACCTGAAACCCAATGCTGTTGCCCCACAGAGAAAGATGCCACTGGATGACAGTAAGTGACGCTAGGCAGGGACAATACAGGGAGGGAGGTGGGGCAGGCATTGTTCTTCCTCTGTGGCAGATGAGATTTGCACCTGAGGCTCCTGAGGTGCATTCCTTTGTCCCTAGTCACGCAGCTGCCAAGCAGGAAAGCCAGACTAAGGTGGCAGAATCCTGCTTGTCTATGGAATTCAGTCAGCACAGCAGGTGGACAGATTTCCTGAATGCACACTGCCCCTTCTCTTATTTAAGATGAAAAAAAATGCTGGGGCCCTAAGAAAAACATCCACAGAAGACACTCTTGGTGGTGCCTTCTGTAGATAAAATAAATCCTATGGAGATTGTTGATCCATTTCAGGTGTTTGTATAAGCAAACAAAGCAGTTCACCTCTACATACTGGGAAAATGAAAATTTTTTTTTTAAGCCATCCATTTTTCTGGAAGAAAGCATGGTTTTTAATACCTTTATAGTATCCCACTTATATGGTTTGGATGTTTGGCCCCTCCAAATCTCACGCTGAAATTTGATCCTCAGTGTTGGAGGTGGGGCCTGGTGGGAGGTTGTTTTGGGCATAGGGGCACATCCCTCATGAATGCCCTGGTGCCCTTGCTGCGATAATTAGTTCACACCAGAGCTGGGTTCAAAGGAGCTGGGTACCACCTCCCTCTCTGACTCCCTCAGTGGCCATGTGACACGCCTGCTCCCCTCCCCCTTCACTGTTTGCCACAACTGGAAGCTCCCTGAGGCCCTCACGAGAAGCAGATGCCGTGCTGCTTGTACAGCCTGCACAAGTGTGAGCCAAATAAACCTCTTTTCTTTATAAATTACTCAGCCTCAGGGATTCCTTTACACAAAACAGACCAACACACCTACCCTGCAGCGTACCACAGTTTACCCATCCTCCTATTAGTACATACTTAGAGTGCTTTCAATTTTTCACTTGCACATTTTTGCAAATCTTGGTTTTGTGTTTCAGTTTCCTTCAATATCAGAGGTCAGATTTTGGTCTCTTGACTCTGTTGACTTTTTCTCCTAAACTGCTTCTCTTGGGGCTTGTGCTTTCTTGAGGAAATGTCTGTCCTAAGTGTGATTTCCTGGCTTGGTAAAAGTCCATGTGCTTGTTGTAGTTGTGAGTCGCCCCTTAATCAGTAGTGTGGGTTTGTCTTTCAACGTCACTTCCCAACGTCACTATGGACATGGACCAGTCCTGTTATGAGCTATTGTCTTCCTTCGTCCTCAGTCCTGTGAGTGAGGTGATGCTCTCTGTCCACATTTTCAGGTGAGGAACCCAAGACTCAGAATTTAGCAAAGTTAGGGTCTGAACCTGATTCCGTCCACTTCCTAAGCATGTCTCCTTTCTGCTTTACCCTTCCCTGGAAGCTTCTCCAGCCCCATCGAGGCTGGCGAGTACTGTGTTCAGGACGGTCCAGAGAATGCTGCCGGGTGGAGGGTGACTTTCTCAGCCCAGCTCTGGCTCAGCCTCTGGGGTCGTCAGTTGAGATTGCCAGGCTCAGGCAAGCCATAGGGGTCTCCTTGGGGAGGCCGGTGGGAAGCTCCTTGTCTCAGGGGAAGGATGACCCCACTCATGCTGGGGGATGAAGACAGCTTCTTACATGCCAGGTGCATTGCTAGGACTGTTCTGAGCCTTGTCTCTAAAATCCTTACAGTACACCTGCAAAGGTGGGGCTGCTGGCTGCTCCCAGTGCACCGATCCTGGCTACGGTGTACAGCCATCTAGTGATCATCTGTGGCTCATATCGAGGGTTCTCTGGCCTCCTGCCTGTTCGCTGGCCACTGCCTCTATTTGTGCTATATGGAATCATGATGTGAACTCATACATCAGGGTATTGTTAGAATTATTATCGCCAATAATAATAATAATTACACATGTTATCAGGCTATAGGTCTGATAGGCGAAAGATTGATCAGGGCATTTATTCCTGAACCCAGCACCATCACATGTGCATGACAGGGTGTTTGTGTGGATTATCTGGCTACAGTAGTATCTGTCCTTGAAGGAGAACATTTGATCTGCATGTATCCATTCTTGGCTATGGTAATGACCTTGTGACACTTTTGTCACCAGTCTGTTCACTGTCTTTTAGTTTTGAGTAAGTACAAGGCGTCTCACCTGGAGATACATTGTATCTTGTCTTCTCTGTGGACTTACTGCTTGTGGTAGAGGCAAAATTGAGACAAAAACCTGAGCAGGCAGGCAGCTGGAGTCTGGCAGTAACATGGGAAAAAAACCAAAAACAAAAATGAAAAGAGGCCGGGCGCGGTGGCTCACGCCTGTAATCCTAGCACTCTGGGAGGCCGAGGTGGGCGGATCGTTTGAGCTCAGGAGTTCGAGACCAGCCTGAGCAAGAGCGAGACCCCATCTCTACTAAAAATAGAAAGAAATTATATGGACAGCTAAAAATATATATAGAAAAAATTAGCCGGGCATGGTGGTGCATGCCTGTAGTCCCAGCTACTCGGGAGGCTGAGACAGGAGGATCGCTTGAGCCCAGGAGTTTGAGGTTGCTGTGAGCTAGGCTGACGCCACGGCACTCACTCTAGCCTGGGCAACAGAATGAGACTCTGTCTCAAAAAAAAAAAAAAATAAAAAAAAAAAAATAAAAATAAAAATGAAAAGAGAGAGGGATACAGACTGAAGAATGTGGAACGTGATCAGGAACATTCCTTTAGCAAGACTTCGGATGCCTTCGCAAGTGTCTTCCCCTCGCCTTGTGCTTTACTCCCTCTTACTGGGCTTTATCCTCGGACGAGTCATAACCTGCAACTTAACCTTGATTTGCAGCCAAAGTGATTATCCACCAGACACTTAGTGTCTTAGACGATATCGTGGAGAATATCTCTGGGGAGTCCACCAAGTCCCGACAGATCTGCTACCAGTCGCTGCAGGAATCCGTTCAGGTCTCCCTGGCCCTCTTTCCAGCTTTCATCCACCAGTCAGGTAGGAGCTAGCCCTGCGGCCTCACTGGTGGGTGGTACTACGAGAGCCAGAACAACGGCTTACGTCTGTCGGGCACACCGAGTTGGGCAGGGCAGGCCTGGGCTTTCTCAGCCAAGGAAAACCCGATGCTGAAGGCAGAGGGCAGCGATGTCTATTCGTAGGGTCTGAGACCAATGCCCCATGGAAAAGTGAGCAGAGCCCTCAGTACAGGCCTTGGCACCTGTGTCATGTGTCACTGAGGCACTTGAGGCCTCCTGCCTCGTTTAACTGAAATGGATGGGGGAGTAACGGGGGCATTGTACAAGAGAAGCAAAAGGACTTTTTCAGATTAGTGGTACTGTTATGTGGCAAGGTGCGTTTTGCTGAGATGGTTCCCCTCGCTGTCACTATAGAGGCTCTCTCTAGCTCTGTGGATGTACTTGCCCAGCTCTTAGGAGAGCATTTATAGTAGTCTCATCAGCCTTACAAGAGAAATATCAGGCACTTCTTAGTCAGCAAGTATTCATTGATTGCCTCTTGCAAGCAGATTGTGTGCGGTTAGAGCCAAAACGTATTGTACAAGATGATTGTTGAGATCTAGACTTGAAACTGCACTAAATGTAACCAATATTTTCTGCAGTTAATTCATGTGATGGACCAGGGCCATGCAACCTAAATACACCTTCATTATCCACTTTTAGCCACTTAACCCCTGACCCAACTGCAGGAATTACTGGACACAGAAATGGCTCAAGCACTCAGGTGTTGGCCCAGTTCAACAGTTCTATCAGTGTGAGCACAAAATTATCCATCTGCAGCGAAAACTCTGACCATTGGTAGATGTTGGGCAATTAGGGAATCTGTGACCTTCATTTGCTATAGTGAGCCATCAGGCAGAGGGTCCTGGACTAGAACTACTTTCTCAGCATGTCCTTAATCATTTTCCACTTCCCATCATTGGCTGTGATGGTGTTGGGAAATTTTTCCAGCAGGAAGCCTTAGAGAGAGATGATGGTGCAGACTGCAGAAGAGAGTCGATCCAGCCAAGGGCTTCTGTTTATCCCTGTGTGCATTCCTTTGACCATTTGCTTGGTCCCTCCATTCAGATGTGACTGATGAGATGCTGAGCTTCTTCCTCACTCTGTTTCGAGGCCTTAGAGTACAGATGGGCGTGCCTTTCACTGAGCAGATCATACAGACTTTCCTCAATATGTTTACCAGGTAACCACAGACCTGCTGTCCCTGGTTTTCAGATTCAAGTGAGAAGTAGTGGGGCCTGGGTACAAAGCGTGGGACTTTTTGCTCCTTTTTTTCACTTGCCGCAAGCATCGGTTTTCATGCTGGTTCCCCAAGGAAACATTTCTTTGGTTATTATGTGGTTTTCTCTTGTCTGTAGAGAGCAGTTGGCTGAGAGCATCCTCCACGAGGGCAGCACTGGCTGCCGGGTGGTGGAGAAGTTCCTGAAGATCCTGCAGGTGGTGGTCCAGGAGCCCGGCCAGGTGTTCAAGCCCTTCCTCCCCAGCATCATCTCCCTGTGCATGGAGCAGGTGTACCCCATCATTGCTGAGGTAGGAGGGACTAGGGTGGTCCCCGTGCTGCCTCCCATCTCGACACTGGGGAGGGAGTGAAATATCAAGGCAAATGCATTGTGTTTTAAGGTTCCTTTTTAGTTATTTTAATATTCTTGTAAAATAGTTTTTTCCAAAAAAGAATGCCTTTAGCTTGGTTCAGTCTTTTTATATCGGTTGAGTTCATTAGAACTAGTCTAGTGTAAGCATAGCAAGTTAATCATCACAAGGTTGGTTAGTAAGATCAGTTTCCTATGGCAAATAATTCGTAACTTGAAGTGAATATGTGGTTTTCTGCAGCAAATATTGTAAGAAATGTACTTTCCTATGAAATATATTCATAGTCCCAAGGATACAAGGCACGTTCTCAGAACCATTCAAATAAACCTTTCAGTGTTATAGGAAAGCTCTTTGTCCTTCTTAGAAAAGAGACAGGCACTCAGCACGACAAGATCCAGAGTAAGTATAGATTTAATTTAAATTTTATGGTAATAATTATGTAAATAAGAGCTAATCTTTTTGACTGTCCAGACTAAGACTAAGACAAGTCCAGTTGCTTTGAGTCACGAAACACACTTGGGCCCTGCAAGGCTTCCTGCAGAGGAAGCTTGTGACCTCTGGTATCAATTTAATTTTTAATCAAGACTGAATTAAATATATCTGGGCCTTATAATTTTGAATTCTGTGGAGACATCTGGACTAATGTGACCTGCATACTCTCCAGTGATTTGGAGGTTTTTGATTAAGTTAGAAAATACTGCTGAGCCTGCCCCTTTCTCCTCGCCTACTCTGAGAGTCCTGGCTGCCAGCAGGAGGGGACAGGCCCGGAGGGCACTTAGCACAGCGCACTGCCTCCACCAGGCTTCTGTCTGCGGTTCCTAAGTGCTCTTCAAACCTTCGTTTTTTCCTTAGAGAGCAGAACTGCTTTTAAGGCATGGTATTTGTCCTCAGCCTCAGGACAGCATCATTTATCCTGGGAAAAGGAACCACCAAGAAGATATGACGGATCAAAAACCAGCTGCTTTCCGAATGGAAAATCCATATTCTTAATTGTTCATCCACTTAGTAGCTTTTTTTCCTAGTGTAAAAAGCTGAGTGTCTCCATCAGAAAAGGGGGCCCTTGGCCCTGACCCATGCATTCTGTCTCAAACGGGGGCCATGTCTCTGCCAAAGTACTCTTGTAAACTGCCGACCCCCTTGGGGACTTGATGCTTTCTGCACAGGAAGTGACGGGAATGTAGGTGGACTGCTGACACCCTGCTTGCTGTTACCAGGGACCTCTTAGGCTTCTTTGTTGCTCTGGGCCCAAGCCGTGAGTGCCTCCCCAGGCTGCAGGTTTGAGCTGTGTGTGTCTCCACAGCGTCCCTCCCCTGATGTGAAAGCTGAGCTGTTTGAGCTCCTCTTCCGGACGCTGCATCACAACTGGAGGTACTTCTTCAAGTCCACTGTCTTGGCCAGCGTCCAGAGGGGGATTGCTGAGGAGCAGATGGAGAACGAGCCCCAGTTCAGTGCCATCATGCAGGTAACATGGAAGAGCTGGCGAGGCTGCCGTGTGTTCCGAGAACAGACGAGCTTCATTCCCTGCGTCCGTTGGCCTGTCCGTCCCTTAGTTTGCTTCTCTGGCATATGGTCCCACTTCCTCTGACCCGGCCACTGGAACAAGTACTGTCTTTGAAGTCTTGGATCTGAAGCTCAGCTATACCTCTTAGTATCTATGAAGTTAGTTTCTTAGCGCCTCATTCAGTCTCTTCGTCTGTAAAGTGGGGCTGATGCTGCCTGTTTCATGAGTTTGTTGCGGGTTAAATAAGATAACATATGCAAAGTACGTGTCACTTTTAGGTGCTTGATAAATGTCAGTCCCCTTTTTACATCATAGCATTGTTTCCCCATGTGTAAAGAGACTGTATCAGAGTCACTTGGGGCCCTCCTTAGGAAATTAACGGAGTAGGAGTTATACTCACTCTCAGATCAAGTGTGACTTGTATCTGATAAGAGTGAGCATATCCGGTAAGAGTGAGCTGTCCGGGGGCGAAGCACACGTTGCTGTGGAAGACTTGGGATGGTGTCCCCTTGCCAGGACAGCCAGGCTGGTTTGGGGCTGCTTCCAGGC